>NW_026294562.1:57601403-58201403 GCF_007827085.1 Peromyscus californicus insignis | reverse complement strand
CTCTGGATGTCTAGCTCCTTAGTGAAAGGTACTCTCTTAACCCCTTTAGGCATCCTCCTATGACCTGGGGATCAGACTCACGCCACTGTCTGAGGAAAATCCAGTGTGTTCAGCTTGACATTGACATGAGGGGATGATTCCTGAAGATTCCTGCTGTCTCCACCACTGAGAGTATCACAGGGACTGGTCACCCAACATGGACACCTTAGCTATTGCCGTAATGTCTGCTCAGGTGGGATGCTACGGTGGTGCTGTTGACCCTCTTGCTACACCACTGTCAATGTGAAGGCTGCTGCTAGGGACAGGTGCCAGGCTGCTCAGGCCTCCAATCTCCCTGGTCTCTGACTCTGGAAGCTACAGCTGCTGGACCACTCATCTGACTCTGACCCCGCCCCACAGAACCAACAGTCCCCTCTCCTGGACCCAGCTCTGCAGTAGTCTAGGCCCAAGGGGATGCTGTGCAAGGAGGAGGAGAGGCTGCCCTGCCAGCCTGGCACCCGGGCTGTGAAGGTGCGCCAGACAGCAGCTGCCTGGACTGTCCTTTCTTCTCCCAGCTTTTTGTTCAGCCCTTTTGATTGAAAAACAAGGCCCCTTTATGCATTGAGGGGCCTCCCCAAGCTTCACCGTCCCACCCATGGTTGGTGATTTCCTTTTCATCTGGCGCTGGGAGCGCGACGGTGGCGGCGGCGGCGGCAGGAGGGACCTGATGGTGTCACAGAACCTGGGTGACTCAGCTTTCAGTGGCATTGTGGCCTCGAAGCTTTGATATCACCAGTGAGCGTCACAACAAAGGAGCTTCGAGGGGCCTTCAGCAAGGTGAGGCTGTGCCGAGGGCCCCCAGCGGCTCTCTGAAAGGAGGCTGTGTCTCAGGAGAGAAGATTGGCCTGTGACCCTGACTCTCAAGGATGACATTGAGCTGGGCTGCCAGCCGGGGTCTGCACCGGGGATAGTGACGGCTGGCTCCTCACCTGCCCTTAGTTCTCGGTTCCCACAGGAGGCTGCAGCAGCTTCTCTGGCCCCTGGAGGCTTCCAGGCGGAATGACTTGGCAGATCTCCAGCCTGGGCCAGCTGGGTCAGCCTGGAGCAGGGCCGCCAGAACCACCACACTCTCAGCCTGCACACCTGCCAGACCACAGGGTAGGACCTTTGGAGAAATGAATGCCACGAGCTCCCAGGGCCATGGGACCTTGTGTCAACTAGGGAATTTCCGTGACTCAGTTTCCAGGCACCATGAGGGTGGATAATGATGCCATACAGGACATGGACAGCTGCTTGAGCGTGGTCACCCCTTTGTCCACGTGTTCTGCTTGGTGCAGGAGAGGCTTGTGATAAAGAACGTGAGGCTTGGGGCCAGGTGGGTCCGCCCACACCACTGGCCAAGCAAGGGAGTTTCAGCCCCTTGCCCTGCCTCCCTGGGCTTCAGAGCCTCCTCCACGAAGTGGGTTAGGGACTGACCACAGGGGGATTCAGTGTAAGTCACTCAGTGACAATAATAAAGCGTGCAAAAGAAAACTGGGCTGGGGGTGTGGCTCAGTTGGGAGAGTGCCCGCCTAGAGCGCACAAGGCCCTTAGTTCAGTCCTCGCTCACAAGCTGAACATAGAAGCACATACCTAGAATCCTAGCACTCAGGAGGTGAAGCATGAGGGCAGACTTCAAAGCTAGCCTGGGCTACACAGGCAATCCTAAGCTGAATGAGACCTTGCCTCAAATAAAAAGTTCAAGGTCATTGGGAGGAGGGGGGGGCGGGGCTTGGGAGGAGGAAGGACAGGGGAATCCGGAAAAAAAAAGAAAATCAAAGATGAATAAACCTGAGTGCCTTGTTATTATCAAAAAAAAAGTTCAAGGTCATCCTCAACTACATAATGAATCGGAGGGCAGACTGGGCTAAATAAGATCCAATCTGTAAAAAGAACTCATAAAACCAAAAGAAGCCATTCAAGGTTTGGCTTGTGCACTGTCTCCATGGCAATAGTGCATCTCCAAGGTTGGCTGGCAGACTCTGGGTGGCAGAGGCAGGAAAGCACAGTGATCCAGGCTTGGCTGGGAGGAATCTGACTTTAGATCATGGGTTCTTTCTAGTGCCCTGGTGGCCCTGAGTGGCCCTGATTCTCTGAATCTCAGATTCCTGTTCTATGAAGCAGAGTCAATGACACCTCTGAGTTACTGGATGAGTCAAAGGTGTCGTTGGAGGGCTGTGAGGTCACCCACCTCATGATTACCCCTCTTGCCTTAGGTGTTTGACCCAGCTAAGTTTTGGGAAAGAAGCAGAGTTGGAAGGTGTCCTTTCAGAGATCTCTGAGGTCATGGTCCCTCCAGAACATCGGAGGCTTGCTCCACAGCATGGAGATAGACAGAACAGAGGACAGCTGCCCAGAGGGGCCAGAGAAACTGCCCTGCTCACCCTGGGATGCTGCCCGAAGTGTCTGTGGCCACCTACTAGGCGGATGCTGCGTGGATGCTGCACAGTGTGCTTACGGGTGTCTGACCTTTTGCTGGCAGGAACAGCTGGCTGTCTTGTATCACCAGTGAGGCAACTGAGGGTCAGAGCTCAAGACCTTCTGCAAGTCGCAGGACTGGACTAGGAAAGCCCGTGCCTGGGTGGCCATCCCAGGCCACCTTGTGGTTTGTCTCGCCTTAGCTGACAACCTGAGCAGGAAAAGGGCCTCCATGGGCTAGGCTGGGCAGCTAGGGTTGGGGGTGGACCTGGAACACAGGGACGCTACCAAGAAGGTAGAGGTCAGCTGCCCACGGATGACCGGGTAGGGGTGTCTTGGAGGCTGTCCTTGGTCTGAGGGTATCTAGGTTCTCTCCATCAGCTCACATAATCCCTGGTGACAAGGTGCCGGGAACTCAGGCATCCTTGCCGCTGGTCCTCAGGCAGAGTCTTGATGGGGTTTTAAAAAATGACCATCAGGTCTTTGATCCTCCTCCCATGGAGAAGTGGCTTTGTGTCCCCTCCCCTCAAGTCCTGGTGACTGTGTTTCGCTTGTAACAAGCAGGATTGGATGAGAGTGACCGTGGGTGGCAGCAGAGGCACTCCCTCCCAGAAAGCCCTATGGTTCCTGCTTTGTTTCTTAGCAAAGCTGCTCTAAGGCAGAAGCCCCCACCCCCACACCACATGCCCCGGAGTCCAGCATGGCGGCCCCAGCCCCAGCTGGTCAAGCCTGAAGCAGTACTACACACAGGAGCGAAAGCAGCCTTCACACCTTCTATTTCCATCTGCTGTCCTCTTCTCTCAGCCTTCCTGTCTCTCCAGCTGTGGCCAAGCAGCCTGAGGGAGCTGAGCGGCTCCGCTTGTCCTGACTGGTGGAATCAGGGTGATGCGCTGAGTCCCAAGCCGGCTTGTTAACAGCAGTGGAGACAGACACCACATTTCCCAGAGGCTGCTTAACAATCAGACAGTTCACACAACAGCCCCGATACTCATGGTGAACTCGGGTCAGCTCAGGAGGAAGCAGGCTGTGTAGACAGCAGTCCAGGGCTGTGTGAACCTCCTAAATTGCCCACGGGTGTGTGTGTGTGTGTGTGTGTGTGTGTGTGTGTGTGTGTGTGTGTGTGGTAGTTTTGTTAACTTGACACAAGCTAGGATGACCTGGGAAGAGCAGGGCAGTGAGGGACTGTCTGGGTTAGCTTGGTTTGTGGGGTAGGTAGTTCTAGGTTAACTGAGGTGGGAAGACACGTCCTGAGTATCTAAGGCACCACGCCCTGGGTTGTCCTGGACTGGATAAGAGCAGAAAAATTCTGCTAGAGTGTGTGTGGATCAATTCACTTCTCTCTGCTCGGAGTGTGGGTGTGACATTAGCCGCTGCTTCAAGTTCATGCTGCCTTGAGTTTCCTGTAGTGATGGGCCGTGAGCTGGAATGGTGAGCTAAAACAAGCCCTTTCTCCCTGTCTTAGTTGGGGTTACTATCGCTTTGCTGAAACACCGAGACCAAAAGCATTAGGTCCTCTTGCTCCCTATTTCAAGATGAGTAGTGTGGGTAGAAGCTCGGGGAGGAAAGGGTCTGTTTGGCTTCCGTATCCTGCACCATAGTCCACTGAGGGAAGCCAAGGCAGGAACTCTAACAGGGCAGGAACCTGGAGACGGGAGCTGATGCAGAGGCCACGGAGGAGAGCTGCTTCCAGGCTTGCCCCTCGTGGCTTGCCCCTCGTGGCTTGCCCCTCGTGGCTTGCCCCTCGTGGCTTGCTCCTTGTGGTTTGCTCCTCGTGGCTTGCTCCTCGTGGCTTGCTCCTCGTGGCTTGCTCCTCGTGGCTTGCTACTCGTGGCTTGCTCCTCGTGGCTTGCTCCTCGTGGCTTGCTCAGTCTGCTTTCTTATAGAACCCAGGATAATCAAGCCGGAGGAGCTGTGTGACCTTCCTGAGTCCTTACCTCTCTGGGCCTTCCTTCAACCGTAAGGAATCATACAGAGGGGACTCCTGGTTCTCAAGGTTTCTGAATGGAGGTCTGCCTCTGCTCCTTCCTCATGCCGAGAGATTATCATGTCTGCACTGGCTTCTCAGACATTAACAACTCTATATCATGAATGTTTTGTTAATTTGTTTGGGTTTAAGCTTTTGACTTTTTGAGACAGGATTCTACTTTAGCCTTGGCTGGCCTGGAACTCTCTATATAGCTGAGACTAGCTCCCAACTTATGACAATCCTCCTGCCTCATCTTCTTGGGTGCTGAGATTCCAGGCATGCGTGCACGAGCCAACAACGGAGAGACTCCTTCCTCCATCCCACACCCAACCCAACAGCATTATCTTCTAACCTCCACACAGCATGTGGTGTGCATATGTGGGCACACACACACATACACACAATCAATTAGTCAGTCAATAACAAATGTATAATAATAGAGACATATTGTTGAGCATGGTGGGGTATGCCCTTAACCCCAGTACTCATGAGGCGGAAGCAGATGGATCTCCATAAATTCGAGGCTAGCCTAGTCCACACAGCAAGTTCTAGGCCATCCAGGCCAACACAGCAAGCCCCTGTTTCAAATAAATAAATATTAGCCCATTTAATCCCATAACCATCCTAGTGGGCAGGGACCAGCCACAGCTCCTTTTCAGAAAAGCTGAAGCTCAGAGAACTCAAGCCCCCTGCCTGCAGGTGCTCAGCAGCGGAGGGCAGTACTCCTAGCGGAGGTGGAACACTGCCTGGACGGACCCACGGCCTCCTTCAGGACCTTTCACTGAAGGGCTCAGAGAGTGAGGACTGTGTGCCCCTCGGGGAACACAAGAGCAGAAACCAGAAGCGCAAGGAATCGTGTGTGGATCTTCTCAAATGGAGGACAAGATATATCCACATCTTCACTTGAAAACATGACACCAGTCATTACCTGAGGCCAAAGAAGACACAAAACCCAGGAGCCAGAGTGATTGGCAGGGAGGGGTGGGGGGCGGGAGCGACCTTTCTTCTCTGTTCACTCTAAAGTCCACCGACTCCATTGTCTTTGCAACAAAAATAACTCATTTCCCCATGAATGACTTTCTTTAAAGTGTCACTTCCAAATTCCTGCTGGACTCTCGAGCTGTGGTCGGGTGCCTGCATGGAAGCAAGAAGCCATTATCTCTTCCCAGCGAATAAGAGTCATCTGCGCAGGGCTTTGATGCTCGGCGGTCCCCAAAAGAAGAATGGCATTTCTCTGGGCATGCTGGAATGTCCGGTGGGTAACCGGACCCACGCAAAGGGACACTGTGACCTCATGTGACGAAGGAGGCAGAGGCTGGGCAGTGGGCTGTGTGGTGTGTAACTCAATCGAGCATTTCCCAGAGTCTCAGAGTCTGTGAGCTGCTGAAGGGCCAGTGCACTGCAAAGCTCCAGAGATATTAATATACACTGAGCTGCAGGGTTCCCCCAGCACCAAATCAAACCCTTCTGGGGTAGGACTGGCAGCCTTGGGGTGCAAAGGAAGCTGACGAACAGCTTCTGTGGTCCTGGCTGTTGAGTCCTGGTATGCACAAGAGAGCTGTGCATAAAAGGCCACCTCTCTCAGATGCGTTCCCAGGGGTCCTCCACACAGTTGGCACAGTGCAGTGGGTCAGACTAAGGGCCAGGGAGATGGCTCAGTTGGTAAAGTGTTTGCTGTACAAGCATGCTGTTCAAATGCCCAGAATGGATGTAAAAATCCAGGCATAGTGGAGCACTTCTAGGGAGGAGAGACGAGAGGATCCCCAGGCCTCACTGGTCCGCTGATATAACTGAATCTTTGAGCTCCACGTTCAGTGAGAGACTGTATCTCTCTGGTGGCAAGTGATTGGGGAAGATGCTATATGTTGGCTTCTGGCCTCCACATATGTAAGCACACACATGCATGAGCACACAACACACACAGACATGTATACATACACACAGAGAGAAAACCAGACTCTGGCTCAGAATGACCCGCTCCTGGACAGCTCAGTGCCCAGGTTCCTCATCTGTACAGTGGAGACACTGTCCTTGCTTCCTGGGGTGCTTTGAGGAGCGGAGCACGCCACAGGTTTTAAGATCACATGGGCCTAGCCAACTCCAGGCCCCTGACCATTTAGTCATGGGGATTCTAGGTAGGGAGAGTTGAAGGGAGGCAAGCCACTCCAGACAGGTGCAGGTGCTGAGCGGGCTCTCGGCAAGCCGTCCTGGAGACAGGAAGGAGGAGCCAGGTGTGGAAAGGGAGCCCACACAAGAGGCTGGTGGAGAGAAAGGCTGTCCCTCCCTCAGACATCCTCCCAGGTGGACTTTGCCCTGCCCATCACTAAGGGCCCAGGGAGAAACAAATGTGCCCTTACCAAACAGGGCAGCCCCTGGCTCCACGACTTTCCAGTCACTTCCCCATCTCAGGAGCCGTGATGGAGTCTCATCCTGGGGCAAAGATAGCTTATACAAAGCTGAGTACTTATACTGGTACCTTCTTTCCTCAGATGTATGAGGAACCCCGGGAGCCCTAAAGGCAGAAAACAGCTCTACCCGTGGCTCCTTGACCAGCACAGCCTGAGTGGGCAGAAGGCTCCTTAACAAATCTTGTTTGTCAGCTGTGGGAGATCATCTTGATTAGGTTAATTGAAGTGGTGTTCTGGTAAGTTTTATTTATGTCAAGTGTTACCAACTTGACACAAGCTAAAGTCAGCTGAGAAGAGGGCCCCTCAGCTTGCTTCCATCAGCTTGGCCTAAGGCCATGTCTGTGAGGACCTGTCTTAATTGATGATTGATGTGGGAGGCCTAGCCACTGGAGGCAGTGCCAGTCCTGCGGAGGTGTGCCCAGGCTGTGTAAGAAGGCAGGCTGAAGCTGGACTGTGGTGGCGCACGCCTTTAATCCCAGCCGTTGGGAGGCAGAGGTGGTGGATCTCTGAGTTCAAGGCCATTCTGGTCTACAGAGTGAGTTCCAGGACTACACAGAGAAACCCTGTCTTGAAAAACAACAAAAACAACAACAACAAACCAAACAAACAAAAAAACAAAAAGAAAACAAAGGAAAGAAAGCAGACTGAACACCAGCCACAGCGCGAGCCAGCAAGCAGCATTCCTCCACAATTGCTGCCTCCAAATTCCTGTCCTGACGTCCTTCCTGATGGACTGTTTCCTGGGAGTACAAGCTGGAATATACCCATTCCTCCTCCAAGCTGCTCTCCGGCAGTGTTTATCACAGCGGCAGACTAGGCCCAGTGAGAAGAACTGCCTGTGGGTGGAGAAGCTTCCAGAGCTATCCAGTTCCCCGTATGTGGACATGAAAAGAAGTGGGAGAAGACACTGAGTCAGGGAGGCCAGCCTCCCCCCGCAGCTGGGGCTGTGCAGGAGGGGAGGATAGGCCTAGGACCCAGTGGGGGCCCTGCCTGGCTTGTTCTGTGAAAGACCTCCGGCAGCCTTACAGGGTGCACTGTCCTTGCCCAATCTGCCGGTCCCTCAGTGCGGTAGTCACCTTTCTCACTACTGTGAAGAAACACCTGACAGAAGCAGAGGAAGGAAGGAGGACCGGAGGTGGGGAGGAAGCAAGGGAGGAAGAAAGGAAGGGAGGCAGGGAGGAAAACAGGCAGGCAGGCAGGAAGGAAGTGGCTTGATTTGGCTCACAGTTCTGAGGACACAGTCCCTCATGCTGAGGGAGAGCCGTGGCAGGAGTTTAAGGGATCTGATCACACAGCATCCACAGTCAGGAAGCAGAAAGTTGAATGCTGGTGCCCAACTCACTTTCTCTTTATAATTCTGTCTGGGACCCCGGCCCATGGGATGTTGCCCCCCACATCAGGGTGGGTCCTCCCCTCGGTTAAGCGTCTCTGGAAACACCCTCACGGACCTGCATGGAGCTCTCCCAGGCAATTCCAAATCCTGTCCAGATGATGTGACTCACTTAGCAATATGGTCAGGCCAGCTAGAACTGGCAGTCTCTCAAGAGCCTCCCCAAAAGGATCAACTCTGGGCTTCAGAGTCCAGGCTCAGATAAAGCCAGGCCAGCCTGGCTGGGCCCTGAAGAACTCCATACAAACACTCTGGGAGCCTCAGGTAAGGGTCAGGCCCACCACCACCAAGCTACTAGCAACCTGTGGGTGGTTATGGGAGCTGAGGAGAGCTGGGGAGGGAAGTATGCTCTTTCCTTGATTCAAGGGAAAAGGTCTAGTTCACAAGCGGCCCTGCAGAAGAAGAGTTCTGGTATGAACTACGTGAGCAGATAAATGCATGAAGCGGGTGATGGGCACTGAGAGCCGCTGGGGTCGGAGAGAAGGGGTGATGTGAATGATTGAGGGGTGGGGAGAGGAGATTAAACAGCTCTCTCATAGAGTTGGTGCAGTGCTTGCATGGTCCTGGGTTGGATCACCAGCACTGCAACACACAGCGTAATGATGTTCAGCAGCAGAGGCAGGGGGATCAGAAGTTCAGGGTCATCCTCAGCCACACAGCCAGCCTGGGACCACAAGACCCTGTCTCAAAAGCAAAACAAACAAACAAAATAATAATAAAATAAATAAAATGGCATTCTAAATGGCCAGTGGTTGCAGCTGCAGAATGTTGAACAGACAGGATGTCTAAGCCAGAAACCTGACTGGTGTGTGCCCAGTGCCTTACACCTTAGCAATGTTGCTGTAAAAATAAATATGCGCCGGGTGGTGGTGGCACACGCCTTCAATCCCAGCACTCGGGAGGCAGAGACTGGCAGATCTCTGTGAGTTCGAAGCCAGCCTGGGCTACAGAGTGAGTTTCAGGAAAGGTGCCAAAGCTACACAGAGAAACTGTCTTGAAAAACCAAATAAATAAATAAACAAACAAATAAATAAATATGCTTGTTTGCATGGAAGAAACAGCCTGAGGGGATGCAACATCTGCAGGTGCCTGACTGTCCCCATCCCTGGGACTGAGCACTGTCACCAGCAGGTGGGTGTCAAGTTATAAAACTTTCTCTAGATTTGGGAAAGGCTGAGTTGAAAGTCAAAAGCCATAAGCAAAATCTTACATCTGGGAACATGGGGGTGGGGGCGTGTCGTAACTAAGGCCATCGAGTGTGGAGGGGACACAAGCTCCCCAGGAAAAGGTAGCTAGGAACATTGACATCTCGGGAGACATAAGCCACCAGACAAGGGGTCAGCCCTAGTAGCCAAGCACTTCCCTTCTGCTTTGTCTGGGACTCCATGTTGGAACCCTGTGTCTCCCAGGCTTTCCTGTGAAGCCCTCCCACGTGGGAAGGGAGGACTGGGAAAGGCCTGCGATCTGGCAGAGTTCTTTGCCAATGAAGGGATGTTTGGGCAGACAGTCACCAGCCCTGATGCCCCACGGGGTTCGGTGCAGACCCAGCAGGGCAGGCAAGGGAAGGGTTAAAGGCTGCTGCAGGGGGTCTGGGGGAACAGCAGCCAATTTGTAGAGGTCAGGAGGCCACTCCTTCCTCCCAGGTGATATCAAATGCTGTAGGGACAGAGGGACAAAAGGGGAGGGAGATTGACAGGGATGCTGGAGGGGGGCTGCACCCAAGGGAACACCCCACCCCCACCCTGAGAACAAGTATGGCATGGGGGGGTCAAAGGTCAGGGTGTTGGAATTGGATTATGGCTTTGCTTTTCACCTGGAAAGCAAGGAAGGCTAGGAGGCTCCCGATCCTGATCTGCCCCTGTGGGGAGGGAGGCTTTGTGAGGTGCAGGGCTAGGGGTGAAAGCGCAATGGCAAAGGCCATTGTGACTCCCAGACAGCCTATGCCCAGGAGGGCCACAGGTACCTCTGAACAGACTCTCCTGGGACCTCTTGAGCTCAGCCCATTGCCGCAGAATGCAGGCCTCAAAGGATTTGAGATTCAACAGAGAACAATGTCAGCCAATTAGCTACCTTGTGCATGCTTGGGACAAATGAAGTGGCCATGTCCTGGGTGGCCCCAGGTTCCCTCTTGAAATCAAGTGGGGCTTTGCTTAAGCCACCCGCCATCTAGTCATTAGATCTGAATTCATCTTTTAGGGTCTGCTTTGTTGTAGAATTGGGAAGTAGCCCCAAAGCAAGGGACTCTGAGAAACCCTTACTCCATCCCACATGTAGGCATCCATCATGCCCAGCAGGACAGGGGTGTGTGTGTGTGTGTGTGTGTGTGTGTGTGTGTGTGTGTGTGTGCATGTACTTGCACAAATGTGCACCTGTATCTGTGCGTGTGAATCCAGGTGCCCTTGGAGCCTGGAGACCTTGCTTCTCCCTGTGGCTGAGGTAGCAGGCAGTTGTGAGCCACCCAGCATCCATGCAAGAAACCTAACTTCGGTCTTTGACAAGAATGGTACATGCTTTTCCCTCTGAGCTATTTCTCCAGCCCAAACCCCACATTGCTCTCAGACGGGGTCTCTTACAGGAACTGAGCAACTAGTGGCCAGGGAGCTCCGGTGATCCTCCTGTCTCCACCTCCCAGGGCTCAGCTTTTACAAGGGTGTGAGGACTGAACTTGGGTCCTCAGCCTTGTGCATCAAGCTCTTTATCGACTGAGCCATCTCCCCCAGCTCCGGAAGGGCCACTCTTGTTTGTACTAAATCATTTGCTTAGAAGAATCTGCATGGTGGCCCCAGGCTCAGTATCAGATGCCAGAAGCAAGTCCTCCGGTTCTAAAGTCCGCCCCAAGGGCCGCACACCCGACTCTTCATGCACCTTCTCCATTTCTGTGCAACCCTGGCTGCAGGGGCCACAGAGCCCATCCGGATGCCAGGGCCGAATCCTGTCCCTGGCTGCATCTGGGCTTCACGGGTGTCAGCTCAGGAAATGTGTAACTGTCTTGTTAGTTGTTGAAGCAACAACAGCCACTCACAGGCTGGGGTGCTCGCCTAGCCCACAGGAGCTCTCCCTCCAGCCCGAGAGTGGAGCTCCCTCCCACTTTAGTTCATTTGGAGACAGGCAGGATCTCAAATGTAGTCTGGCTGGTCGACTCTGTAGACCTGATGGCCTTGATGGCCTCGAACTCATGGAGATCCACCTGCCTCTGCTTCCTGAGTACTGAGATTAAAGGTGTGTGTCACCACACCCAGCAGATCCCACCTTTTTCTTATACCCTTACTCTGGAGATCTCACTCCTTGTCTTGATTATCTTCCAGATCCTTCTGTGAATCCATCCCATATGTTCACACCAAGGACCACAGCCCACTGGCCAGACTGTCCCAAAGCTTCTCTAAGACTGTCATTTACAGTTTACCACAATTCTGAGGCCTGTCTCCACATTATGTTTTGTTTTGTTTTGAGACAGAGTCGCTCTATGTAGCCTTAGCTGGCCTGGAAATTGCAACCTAGACCAGGTTAGCCTTGAGCTCACAGAGATGCCTGCCTCTACATCCCAAGTGCTAGAAGCAGAGGCGTGCACCCCTCAACCAGCTGCCTGTTTCCATTTAATGGATAAGGAAACTGAGGCCTGGACGGGTTCATAGGCTCACGACCACTTCACATAGACATGTGGCAGAATCTCAGCTGGGTTGGTGTTCAAGTGCAGCCGACCCTGGGAATTCCAGTAGGGTGGGTGGACCCTGTGTGTCCAAGAGTTCTGTAGCTGAGGAATCAACCAACCAGGGACTGAAAATACTCAAAAAAAAAAAAAAAAAAAAAAAAAAAAAAGGGTTGGCAAGATGGTAAATCCAGTAAAGGTACTTACTGCCAAGCTTAACGACCCAAGTTCAATCACTAGGACCCAGTCATCCTCTGACCTTCCAATGTAAGCCATGATACACACACACACACCCCTGCCGCTGCCCCCTCCCACACACAATAAATAAATAAACGTTTTAAAATTTTCAGGAAAGAAACCCTTGCATACAGTAATGCACACCTGAATCCCAGCTGCAATCAGGAGGTCAGAAGTTCACAATCATCCTTGGCTAGGTGGTGAGTTTGAGACCAGCCTGAGCCACATGAGACCTTGTCTCAAAAAAAGTATGTGGGGGGAGGGGCAGAGCTTGAGAAATGGCTCAGTGGCTAAGAGTACTGGCTGCTCCTGCAGGGGACCTGGGTTTGAGTCCCAGCACCAACCTGGTGGCTCACAACCATCTGTCTGTAACTCCAGTTCCAGGAGATTTGACACCCTTCTCTGGCCTCCGTGGGCACTTCACACATGTGATACACAGACATACATGCAGGAACACACTCACGTGAAATAAAAATAATTATTTTTAGCAGTTGAGGTATCCACTTTAAGTTAAATATCTCAATGAAGTATTTCAGTATTGAAACAATACAAACAAGTTACAAGGAAAAATAAATGTGTTTGACGGAAATTGAAGGCCCCTGTAAGCTACCTCCTGGGTGTCTCTTGCCCCCATTTGCCACTACCTGTTGCCCAAACTCTCATTTCCACATCTGGAGCAGAACCCACCCCAAGATTCTTAAGCATGTTGGGGAAGGGTACTCTCTCATGTGGTGTTAAGAGCCCCACATTAAGCTGGGTGGTGGTGGTGCACACCTTTGATCCCAGCACTCAAGGGCAGAGGCAGGCAGATCTCTGTGAGTTCAAGGCCAGCCTGGTCTACAAATTGAGTTCCAGGACAACTATACAAAGAAACCCTGTCTTGAAAAACCAAAAAAGGGGGGGGGGGACATTAGGTAGCCACCTCAACTTAACCACCTCAGTTTGTGGACTCCTATTAGCCTGGGGTGAGGCTCTGGCTGTTAGGAACTTGTGTCCCTTTATCTATTTATGAAGTCCACCCTGTCTCATGTGGGCAGGGCTCTGGGTAGGGATGGGACTTAGGACCTTTCTGTGCTGTGTGTGTCCATATCAGGGAGAGTCTGAAAACACACTGTTGCCATTCATGGTCCTGGGCCGGCTGAAAAAGCCCATCTGCACCCTTGTGTGGCCCAGATTCCTTCCTCTTCTCCCACTTTGCCCCACTGCACCTGTGGAGGGTGTCTGGCTAGTCCCCCACAGCAAGCAGGAAGGGCTCCACTGAACTAGAGCCTGGGCTTTAGGGTACCACCCATGCAGAACCAGAGGCAGAGGTCCACAGACTCAAACAAAGGATGCTTAAGTCAGCCCTGGCCTGTTGAAGATGCCTCCAGCTGAGGCACACAGATGACTCCCATCTCCCCGCTGTGTGCTCCTGGGCCAGTCGGCTCACCTCTGACTTGGTAGGACTAAGGTGGGCTGCTTTTAGGATTTCAGGGGTACAGTGACTCCGGGTCAGCACCCAACAAGCAGGCTGGGTCTCTTTCCCCCTGCTTTTGATGGTGGAGTACAGAGTGAGTTTGGGGCCAAAAGCCGAGGAGATCACAGGGCACACTGTCCCTGGCCCTCCTCTCCTTAGCTCTCTCTCTAGGTGCAGGAGCTGGAGGTGGAGGTCCAGGCCAAGAGAGACCAAGGAGGGAGCTTCCGGAACAGAGGCCCTGGAAACGGTGTTAAATAGGCTTGGGCCAGGTCTGGGGGTGTCCAGGCCAGGAGAGGGGGAGCTGGAAGAGACCAATTAGTCAAACGGCTGCAATTGGCCATTTGGAAGCAATTAACAGGGTGTCCATTACCATATTATGCCCCCCACCCCCTGCATGCTCTGCTAGGCTCTGCTCTGTATGAGGACAGCCCAGCCCAGCCCAGGGAGACGGCAATGGAGGCCCAGCTCTGGTCCAGCACAACACACACTCAGGCTCCCTGTGGGGAGGGGGGCAGCATCTGAGGCCAAGCAGTGGGTCCATCCATAGCCTGAGGGGGAGGGTCTGGAGACATCCAAGGGCAAGAAGGCAGGTGATTAGAGATGCAGGAAACCCTCACTGGACAAGAGAAGGCTGTAGGAAGCAGGCTAGGGATATGAGCAGGGGGTACATTCCTACCTACACCAAGGCCTCCATCACAGGGAATGAGTTGGGGTGGGGTCTGAGGTAGGGGTGAAGGCAGTTCCTTCCAACTATAGGGTGGAGGGTGGGTAGAAGGACCCATGGACACTTGTATAGGGCACAGAGGAAGACCCTGGGTCAGGAGTGTGGATGCCTTAGGGACAATTGAGGAACAGGCCAAAGTCAGCCAGGATCAGAGGGAGGGCCTGGGCTGGATCACCTGCTGGGCCACTGAAGTCCTTTACTCTCAAAGGCACCTGAGGTCCCTGTGGTGGTGCCACGATCTGGTCAGTGATGGTGGCAGTGGCAGGGATCTTAGTAGGGGACGCTCTACTGAGTTTCTCACCTGGACTTAGAATTTCATATACCGAGGAAGTCGAAGTCTCAGAGGGCTACATTGTATGGGCAGCCCATTCATTCACTTCAGGAATGCATTTGGGGAGCTACAGTGCACTGGGCTGTCCAGGAGAAGACAGAGTAAAGGACACACCCAACAGGAAATGTGGGGGTCCAGACATGGATCAGGAGAGAGGCTCTGAGGCCAGGCTGTCTGTCCAGTGGGATTCCTCTGGCTCCTCCTAGACACCAACAAAGCAAAACATCACACTGTCTCCCCAGGACCCCCACTCTCTCCTTCCTTCTTTGTGTGTGTGTGTGTGTGTGTGTGTGTGTGTGTGTGTGTGTGTTTATTTACTTTTGTGTGTATGGGTTTTGGGTTTGAGGTTTTGTTTGTTTGTTTATTTGTTTGTCTACGTGTAGGTATTTGTATCAGCTATATGCCTGGTGTCCTCAAAGACCAGAAGATGATGTCAGATCTGTTATAACATTTTACAGACAGTTGTGAGCCACCATGTGGATGCTGGGAACTGAACCCAGGTCCTCTGCTAGACCAGCCAGTGCTCTTAACCAATGAGCCATCTCTCCTGACCCTTCTTAGCTTTGTTTGTTTGTCTGTCTGTTTGTTTTTAAGACAAGGTCTCAAAGCAGAGGTTGGCTTCACATCTGCTTTGTGGTTGAGGCTAGCCTTGAACTCCAGGATCATCCCACTTCCACAGTTTGAGTGCTGAGATGGCAGTCCTGTCCCACCATACCTGGCACAGGGCTTCTCTTATCCAGGCACAGGGCAGTAACTGGCTCCAGGAGCTGTGCTAAAGGCATTCAGAGAGGCGATGTCCTCCTGATTCTTCTGTGTCATTACGAGCTTGGGCAGCCAGATGTGCCAGCCCAGTGCTGGTCATCAAGACACAGGGCAAATTGCCCTGCCGACCCATCTGTCCTGACAGCTGTCCCTGTCCCCTATAAAGCAGGTTCTATCAATGCCTGACTCCAGGGCTTTAGCAATTCTGTGCCTTAGTCTTTAGACTGTTCAAGAGTTCTCAGGAGCCTGTCCTGGGGCAGAGAGTCTGCAGACCCCGGCCAGAACAGAGGCTCTGGGAGATCATTAGGATGCTCAGCTGTCGGGGGGCATGTGTACTCAGCATGCTGGAGAGGTCTCACTGAGGACCTGCTGCCCTGTGTATGAGGTCTCAGGTGGAAAACGCCCCAGTGTGTGCTATTAACAGCTTCCTTACCATGGAAGTCCCCCCAACACTCCTCGGCATCTCACATCATAGGGGGCCTCCCACTTGACTCTCCCCAGAGCTCAGGATCAACTTGGGAGGCAATGCTGTGACCCAGGCCAGTGGGCCCTCAGGGTAACCTCACCAGAGCACCCCTATATGAGGGTAGTTGCTGGCCAGGTGGGGTGAGACCTCTTCTGACACCACGGGATGTCCTTCTCTGAGGCCCCTAGCAGATAGGGAACTGAAATCAAGAGCCCAGGGCCCAGGAAGCTGAGCCTAGACTCCTGCTCAGTCTGCCAGGTGGGTATGCTGAGGTCCTTTGTGGCATCTTCTCCCGCTTCTCTTCTTTTGCTCATCTGCATCTCTCTATCTCTTCGAGTGGATTTGTCACCTGCCTCCCCAACTCCCATTTCTGTCTCTGCCTGCGCCTCCAGGACTCTCGGCTCTAGTGCTCTCTGACTCTATTGTCCCAGCTCCAATCTGCCCAGTCCCCTCTGTGGACCACCGTTGGGACAGATCACTCCTGTTCAAGGTGTGCATACTTCCCTTAGTGCCTTCCGGTCAGGTAGGAAACTCCAACATAAAGAGTCCTTTGGGCCCTTGGGCCACAAGACTGGGCAGCTGAGGACGAGCTGCTCATATGAGAGCAGCGACCTGCACAGACCCAACCCCGGGTTCCCCACGCGCCGCCCTCCGCAATCGCTCTGGATTAGGCGCCGCCCTTCAGGAGCGTTTGTCAGCTAGACTTCCCCGCAAGTTGTTTGCGCAGACATCAGTCATCCGCGGTCCCATTGTGCACCCAGGATTGATGTAAGGCGGGAGGGGGTGACAGGGCCTGGGGCGGCTGCCTTTAGGCCTCGCTCTATAATTTTCCGAGGCATAATTGGTCTGGGGGCGGGGGCGGGGCGGGGACCTTTCAGAGGCGGGAGGGGGCGCAGGGCGCGCGGTGGAGGAACGGCTGCCCGACGGCGCTGGCCGGGGCGCTGTGAGCAGGCGACGCCCGGCCTGAGCCCCGCGCCCCTGCCGGGGACCACGGCTGCCTTTTGTTGCCGAGCGCCCTTTCTTCAGAGCCGTGTGCGGCAAGGGAACACTCCCCCCATTCCTGGGTGAAAATTCGAAGGCTTCTCTCTCCACCTTCCTCTCCTCTTTCTCCGCACCTTCTCCCCATCCCTCTTTCCCTCTCTCCACCGGATCCTTTCTGCATCTCCACTTTCTCCCCATCTCTCCTTGTCTCCCCTCCCTCCTTGACTTCCTCCCTCCCCTGTCCCCCACCTCTTCTCCGTCCTCCTCTCCCTCTCTCTCCCTCCCAGCCGCAGTCCGCACAGCCTGGCTCGCGGGCGTGTGCTCCCAGCGCCGCGCCTTCCGTGAGCCCCGCGCTGGCGCAGCCGCCGCCGCCGGCGGGCGCGATGCCGGGATGGGCCTGATCTGGCTTCTGCTGCTCAGCTTGCTGGAACCCGGCTGGCCCGCGACGGGGCCCGGGACGCGGCTGCGGCGCGATGCAGGCGGCCGTGGCGGCGTCTACGAGCACCTCGGCGGGGCGCCCCGGCGCCGCAAGCTCTACTGCGCCACCAAGTACCACCTCCAGCTGCACCCGAGCGGCCGCGTGAACGGCAGCCTGGAGAACAGCGCCTACAGTGAGTGTCCGGCCAGAGGTGGGCGGGAGGGACTGGCGGGCTCGACCCCCTGTCGCGGCGTCCCAGGTGGGAGCAGAGCTGAGGTTGGTCCGAAGACGATGCCTCGGTCCCAGCTACGGATCCCAGCGACATGCCTCGCCCGTCATGCTCCCCCAGGGACTGCGCGGGAGGCGACCACGGTTCTGACACATTTGTATTTCTCAGTGAAAAGCCGCTGGACAAGGATTTATCGCCCTCTTTATTGTTTTGACGACCCCGGGGAGCATGGCCAGTCCCTGCCGTCCTTCTTGCTCTTAGACGATGTTCCAAGGACACTCCCCTGGGCAGAGCTCGGTTTCCGCGACGCGGCGTCCGGCGAGGGGCTTGCCCCTCGTCCAGCGCCCTGCAGGCGAGCGCGCGACAGGACAGGCGTCCCCGCGTGTTTTGGATGCAGCTGGCATGCACTCACGGCCCGCGCTCGGCTAGACCAAACCCAGCACCGGTCTCGATTCCAGGGTTTGGCTCGGTGGGTGCGGTACACGTGAGCCGAGCTCGACCCGGAGCGTTGAGCGCCGCGTGGGAGGGAGGCCTTGCAGAGCTCACCGCGCCCGGGGCTCAGGAAGCTGAGCGGGGGGCGCGGGCGGCTGCAGGAACCGCAGCTTCCTCCTTCAAAGCCGCAGCCTCGCGGGGGCGTCCTGGGGACCAGCCCCTGCCTGGCCTGAAGCGCGGGGCTCCTCACGCACACCCCCTCCCCAATTGCCTGGTCCGGGGCGGCCCCAGATGCAGAGGAGGGGCACTTTCACAGTCGCCCCTGGGAGCACCCAGGCGGGTACTCTTCTGGCACCAGATCTAGAAGCCGCACCCTGCACCCCTCCAAACCGTGGCTACGGTAGAACCTCAACTGGTCCTGGTTATCTGAACTATGCTGGGTCCCGGGCGGGCGCCACGCGCTCCCTGGAAAGGGAGTGAGTCCTCGACCCACTATTCCAACGGACATTGGCCTCCCCTCCCAAAAGCACTATCCTGTTCACGGGAAAGGCGCTTGGAGGATTTTTTGGTTGGTTTCACATTTTATTTGTGTGCCACGATGTACATATGGAGGTCGTTGGACACTTGCTGGAGATGGTTCTCTACTTTCACCATGTGGGTCCGGGAAGCGAACTCAGGTGGTCATTCTTGGCGGCTACTCTGCCATCTGGGCTCGGGGACTGTTAATTTTTGTACCTACTCTTGGGCCTGGGTGAGCCCCGGGCACCTTCCCTCAGCACCTAGGCGCTTCTGCCCCAGACTACCTTTGAGCACTCGTACTTGAATCCCTTGCCTGCCAGTGGAGGTAGCACTCTGGCTGGACTGCATTAAGCACTGGCTTCCACAGGAGTCTCAGACACCTCCTCTTCTGGAGCTCCATCTGCCCCGGGGTTTGGATCCCCCGAACCATTATGTGTGGCCTTGGACAAGTCACTTGTCCTCGGCCTCAGCTGATTCACAAGAACGCACCGAATACAGACTGAGTCTGTCTGCCTTTGTTGCACCCAAGGTGCCTAACAGGGGCAGAACACCCCCATTGTGTCGTCTTCCGGGGTTAGGATTCATGTCTTTGGCACAGTGGCTGAATGTCCTCTTCTTCACCTCCTGTCCAATGCTTTCTTCCTACCAGGACTTCCAACCCCTCCACCATGACCTGCTGGTCGGTCGTGGCTGCCCTCCTGTCCCAGCTTCCTTAGCTGGTGAGTGTTAGCACAGGCTGAGGTTCTGCTCAGGCAGGGCAGGTGACGGACCCTTCCTGACTCTTTCCAGGCATCCTGGAGATTACTGCGGTGGAAGTGGGCGTGGTGGCCATCAAAGGGCTCTTCTCTGGGCGGTACCTGGCCATGAACAAGAGAGGACGGCTGTACGCTTCGGTGAGTCCCATCACTAGTGGGCAGGTGCCGATGGAGTAGCCATCTGGCTTGAACATCTGGTTGGGGGCCAGAAGGGACATGAGCGGTAGAATGCTTGGCCCTAGGTCATGCCAGACTCAAGCTGGTCCAGATCCCTGGGCTTCTGAATGCCTGTCCAACCTGTCTGAAGTCAGTCTCTTTCTCTGAGTCACACTGATAGGATAGCATGGCAGCGGGGTCCCAGACCTCCATGCACGTGAATAACCCAAGATAGCTGGGCACTTGAGGGAGAGGAGGTCAGAGCAATCCTGCCCTGCATCTGTGGACGGGTGCTTGGCCTGTTCTCAGGTTGGGAAGGCAAGAGCTCTCTGACTTAGGAGGGGACTGAAGGGCTGGAGAAATGGCTGTAAGCCTGAGGACCTGAGCGGGTCCCCAGCACCCATGTATCAAAACTGGCCAAAGTATTGTCTGGTCATCCCAGCACTGGGGGGAGGAAACAGGGCATTCCCTGGGGCCACCTGGAAGCAGATGCTCAGGTGCCTCCACACTCCTGAGGTGTGATGGACACACACCCTTGGCCCAGCAGCGGGTCCCAGCCGCTGAGGCTGGGCTGGGCATTTCCCCACCTCTTGGACCCTGCATCCTGTCCCACTCTAGTGGGAGTGAACTCAGCTGACTTTATATATGAACCTGGCCCTCCCCCAGAAACTCTGCTATGAGCTGAGGTCTCAGGTGTCCTCAGTGACAGTTCGTATCTTCCTGCCCACAGGGAAGAGCATAGTGGTGTGGGGACATGACTGTGGTTTCCTGGCTTCGGGGAAGCAGGGGATGGTGAGGTCAGGGGTCCAGCTGGCTAGAGTAGCACTTTCCAGAGACCCCATCAGAGATGGTCTCAAAAACTTGCAGACAGACCTGGATATAAGGCCCCAGCTTCTTTCAGGCTTCTCCTGCAGGCCTGTCCCTGACTCCCTGAGTGCCCAGCGTGTTTGCCTATGTGCTGCATCCACAGGCCAGTGGCAGCCCCACAATCAGTCTCCATCTCCCTAAGTCATAGATCACAGCTGCCCAGAACTTCCAATGCTACAGGAGCAGGCAGAATGCAGCATCCTTCCCCCGACACACACTGAAATCAGCACACCCTTCACTCCTGCTCATGGTCTCAGCTGAGTCAACCAGGAGCCATGATGGACCTCCTCCTCTCTTAGCCCCATATCCAATTCATCTCCACGTCCTCAGGTGTGCTCCTTGAGTTGCTGTCTTCAACACACACCTCACCTCACCTCCTGCTGCCTAATCCCAGAAGCAGCACCTTGTCACACAGGCCTTGTCCCTTCGCACCTGGAGCTGCAACAGCCTTGGGATTCGATGACTGGCCTGTAGCTTCTCTGCCCTCCAGCCGGTCTGTTCATTGTCTACCATCCACCCATCCACCTATCCATCTATCCATCCATCCACTCAGCCAGCTATCTATCCACTCATCCATCCTTCTACCTATGCACCCATCCACCCACCCAACCATCTATCCAACCAGACATCTACCATCCACCCACCTAACCACTCAACCCATCATCTGTCCATCCATCCATCCACCTATGTACCAGTTATCTAGCCACCCATCCATCCATCCACCCACCCACCCCCACACCCACTCATCCACCCACCAATGCCCCACCCACCCACGCATCTATTCACCCCACACTCATCCATCTACCCATCTATTACCCATCCATCCACCTATCCATCCACTCACCAACACACCCATTCAACCACCTCCATCATGCTCTATCTACCACACTCCAAGCACTGAGCCCAGTGCGAGGCTACAGCAAAAGGGTAAACTGCCCTTCGTCCTCAGGAGGGTTAGTGGAGGGAAGTCACTTGGAGCAGGGCATAGTCTTGGGAAAGGTAAGCTGGCTAGGCTGCATAGACATTGGCAAGTGTGGACAGCTGGTCCAGGCAGCCTCAGGAGAGTAGGAGGCATTGGGGAGGTATGGTCCTGTTGACAACATGGCCTCCACGGCTGTTATCTGTGGCCTCTGTCCCACAGGAGCACTACAACGCAGAGTGCGAGTTCGTGGAGCGGATCCATGAGCTGGGCTACAATACGTATGCCTCCCGCCTGTATCGCACAAGGCCCAGCGGGCCGGGGGCTCGGCGGCAACCTGGTGCCCAGAGACCTTGGTACGTGTCTGTGAATGGCAAGGGTCGGCCACGCAGGGGCTTCAAGACCCGCCGCACACAGAAGTCCTCCCTCTTCCTGCCCCGAGTGCTGGGCCACAAGGACCATGAGATGGTGCGGCTGCTTCAGAGCAGCCAGCCACGAGCCCCAGGAGAGGGCAGCCAGCCCAGACAACGGCGGCAGAAGAAGCAGAGCCCAGGAGACCATGGCAAGACGGAACCCTTGTCTCCTAGGGCCACTCCAGGCACCCATCGGGAGACAGGCGAACTGGCTGTGGCCTGAGTGGTCACCCTAAGAACTCTCTGAGGTCAACCCCCACAGGCACCCAGGATCATCCTCTTGGAGGCCTGATCTCCCCACCCTTGTCATGGGTTGGCTGCTTGGGGGACCAAGAACTTGCTTGTCCTTAGTGACTTTCAAAGAGCAAGTGCCAGCCACTGAGGGGCTTGAGTCAAAGCCCCTGGAGGACTCGAAGTTCAAGATGTATGTGGGATTACATGGGAGGGAGCTTTTATTGCAGGGGTGACCCAAAGCCCTGGTGGAGCCCAGCCAATGGCAGGCAGTCCTGGCAACCTGAGGCAGTGGACAGTGGAAGGGGCTATGTTTCAAACATTGAATGTGTCACCCTGTCTTGCTATTTAACAGCTGGGATACAGGCTGAGGACACCTTGAGGCTCCAACGGAGACTTCTGCTGAGGGTGGGGAAGGCAGTGGTCTGCAGGCTATGTACAGAGAAAGGGCTGAGGTGCTGCATGCATGCATGTGCATGTGTTCATGAGTTCTTGTGTTTGCAAATATCCACAAGTGTGTATAGAAGAGTGTTGCTATATTCCCAAGAGGATGTGTGTGTACGAGGCATGCACACACACTGACCCTGGACTTCTGACTTCCTGGCTTCCGTGTATGTGTGAAGTGTGTTTCCGAGTGTATTGTCTGTGTGGATCGAGAGGAGAAAAGAGGTTTGCTCAGTTTTAGGATCCCCTCCCTCCCTTGTGTTAATTTCCTCATTGATGTGACCAAACACCAGACAAGATGCTTCATATAGGAGAAGGGATTTACTTTGGCTCACAGTCTGAAAAACACAATCCCTCATGTGAGGGGAAGGTGTGGTGATGAGGGCAGACCGAGGCTGTGGCGGCAGAAGCGTGCGGCGGCCTGCTCACATCTCCATGGAGCAGGAAGCAGAGAGGGGCATGCTGGGGCTCATCAGAGAGAGAGATGAGGTGCTTGGCTCTTTCTCCTTTAGGCTCATGGTTCGAGGGTACAGTCCATCACGGGGGGGGGGGGGGGGGGGGAAGCCATGGCAACAGGACCCAAGGCAGCTGGTCACATGGCATCCACAGTCAAGGGGCAGAGAGAGAGGAACGCTGGTACTCAGCTCACTCTCTCCTCTTTGTATTCAATCTGGGACCCCAGCCCATGGGATGGTGCCACCCACATTCAGAGCGGGTCTCCCCTCAGTTAAACCTTTCTGGAAACCCTCACAGACAAGCACAGAGGTGTGTCTCCTAAGTGATTGTGAATCCAGTCAGGTTGGCCATGGAGAGGAAGCATCCTACCCTAGAAGTGATGTGTCCCTCTGGGGGCTGTTTTTAGCAGGTGAAGCACTTCAGGCAGAGGTCCCATCCCTCCCTTCGTTCTTGCTACCCACCTCCAGGGCTCCAGGCTCTCACCAGCCTCAGCTCTGTGAGAAGTTTGTTATGGAGCTGACCCCAGCATCAGCACAGGTAGATACAGCTCCAGCCCCTCAGCAGGCCCCAGTCCCCAGACTTGTTCCCTGAACTGGCATCCAGGGTGACAATGGTGACAGGGCTTACTTTTCCCAGAATGAGCTAGGCACTTCAGCAGCCCCTGGGAAGGGGTGGGAGGATGGGGGGGGGGGTGTCTGTTAGCTACTATTCTGCAGCTGACCATCTTCTCAGGGGTCTGTCCCCTGCCCTTGAGAGGCCAGTGGCTTCACACCAGGCCTGGGTTAGGAGGGAGAGAAGAGTACATTCATGTCCTGCTCAGTCCGGATCCTGACCACCTGACCCCGGCTGACACAACAAAGCCTTTTCTAAGAGGGGTTGTACTAGATGTGTGCTGCTTATAGGAAGTCATGCAGGCTCAGGGAAGGCACCACCCCAAGCCGTTAGGGTCCTGATGGAGAGATCTGGTCATAGGTGGTATGGGGTAGGGGGACACACCCAGAGGAGACCCATGGGGAGGCACACAAAGACACTCAGAGCATCCCACTGGTGAGAATATATTTGGACCTGGGGGCTGAGTCAGGGTGAAGCTTCCACAGCTAAGTAGCTGGAGGCTCCTTCAACCCTCAGAAGGAGCTAGCCTCGTCCACTCCATGACCTTGGACTTCTGGCCTTCAGCCTGTGACATAATACATTTCTGCTGTTTAAGCCAGGTTGGTGATATTTTGTTTGTTTCTCTTTTTTGTTTGTTTGTTTGGTTGGTTGTGATTTTGTGTGTGGGGTGCGTGCGTGTGTGTGTGTGTGTGTGTGTGTGTGTGTGTGTGTGTTTTGGGGTGCTAGGGATGGGATCTGGGGTCTAGAGCATGCCACACAGGCCATTGAACCACACCCCAATGCAGCTGTGACATTTGCTCCAGGCCTGGCTGACTGGCCTTGGGTGACCCTAAAAGGAAGAAGATCCCATACTGACAAATGCAGACGGGGCAGATCAGCTCCCAGGTTCAAAGTCACCCTAACTCCTGGGAGTCAGAGGCCTCAGCCTACAGGTAGCACGGGCATGTGAGGAAGCTGTGTTTCCTTTCACGTCGGGGGAGACTGGAGTAGGTCAGAGCTCCAGAAGAAGAGTGGCAGGGGTGAGGTGGGTGGTGATGGTAAGAACAGCCCTTCTCCCCCATTCCCACTGCCTGCTCCTGCATCCTGCAGGGAACCCAGGCTCCGTGAGTAAGGTCTCCTTGGAGATTTTCCCTGAGAGGTCAAACACCTGTCAGGAGTCGACATTTAATGATGCAGCTGTCGTGGAGACCACGGTGGCGGCTCCGAGAACACAAAGCTGGACCCAGAGTAATCATCGAGACTTTCGGGGAGTATCAAACAAAGGAGTGAGGACAGCAGGACTCCTGCCCAGGTTGACACACCTGGACTCACAGCAGCATCACTCACTGAGGCCCCGAGGGGGCACAACCCGAGTTTCCATCCCCAAACAGACAAAATGCAGCCAGGCGCCTGTGGAATATTACTCTGCCTTAAAAAGGGAAGAAAATTCTGAATGAAGGCTTGATGCTGAGTGACATAAGCAGGTCAGATCTACAGAAACGAAGTGGGATGAAGGTGCCAGGAGTTGGGAGAGGGTAGGGGATGTGTTTGATGGGGACAAAACTCTGGTCTGGGGAGAGGAGAAAGTTCTGCAGATAGATGCAGGGATGGCTGAAAGTCACTGAACTGTCCACCAGAGGCCTGGCGGGTGGACACCTGAAGTGCTGTGATGCGGGGGGCTGTGACTGGCTGTAGTGTCCCTTCCAGGAGTGGCTAGGCAGCAGAGCCGAGATGCAGCTCAGTGGGCAGAATGTTTGCCTGTCACGGGTGAAGCAGGGCTGGGTTCCATCCTCAGCACCACGTAAACCGGTGTGGTGGTGTACAGCTGAGAGCCCAGCATTCAAGAGGTGGAGGCAGGAGGATCAGAATCCAAGGTCTTCCTCAGCTACACAGTGAGTCTGAGGTCAGCCTGGGCTCCCCAAGACCTAAGAAAGAAAGGAATTGGAATTGGGGGGAGGAGCAGGGAGATGGCTCAGAGAGTGAAGTGCTTGCTGTGCAAGGTTAAGGACCTGAGTTCGAATCCCCAAGACCCATGTAAAAGGATAGCACTGTGGTACCCCCGTAACCCCAATTCTATGCTAAGGAGACTGACAGGAGCATCTCCCGGGCTGGCTGTCCAGCCTGGCTGAATCTGTGGACTCAACTCTAGGTTCACAGAGAACCTGTGTCAAAAATTAAGGTGGATCTCACCACTCAGAAGGCAGAGGATCTCTGTGAGTTGTGAGTTCGAGGCTAGCCCAGCCTACGTAGAGAGTTCTAGACCTGCCAGGGCTATGTAGAGGGAACTTATCTTGATTTGAAAAAAAAAAATAAGTGGAGAGTGATAGAGGGAGACACTGGAGTTCACGGCTGGCTTCCGTGTGTGCACAGGCAAGTGCACACACACACACACACACACACACACACACACACACACATACACACACACACACATACACACACACACATACACACAGACACACACACACACACATACACACACACATACACACAGACACACACATACACACAGACACACACACACACACACATACACACACACATACACACACACACAGACACACACACACACACATACACACAGACACATACACACACACATACACACACACACATACACACACACATACACACACACACATACACACACACATATACACACACACACACACATACACACATACACACATATACACACATACACACACACATACACACACACATACACACACACACATACACACACACAGACACACACACACACATACACACACACATACACACACACACACATACACATACACACACATACACACACACACACATACACACACACATACACACACACACATACACATACACACATACACACACACACATACACACACACACACACACATACACACACACACATACACACACACACATACACACACACATACACACACACATACACACATACACATACACACACATACACACACACACACACATACACACACACATACACACACACACATACACACACACACATACACACACACACATACACACACACATACACATACACATACACACACATATACACACACATACACACATACACATACACACACATATACACACACATACACACATACACATACACACACATACACACACACACACATACACACACACACACATACACACACACACACATACACACACACACATACACACACACACATACACATACACATACACACACATATACACACACATACACACACACACATACACACACACATACACACACACACATACACACACACACACACACATACACACACACACATATACACACACACAAATACACACACACACATACACATACACACACACACCACACACACACACATACACACACACACATATACACACACACACATACACACACACAAATACACACACACATACACACACACACATACACACACACACATACACACACACACATACACACACACACATATATACACACACACACATACACACACACACATACACACACACATATACACACACACAAATACACACACACACACACACATACACACACACACACACACATACACACACACACACACACACACACACACTGAGGGAGACAGAGGGAGGTGAGAGGGAAGAGAGAGAGAAGAGAAAGTGGGGGAGAACACATCAATCCAGCTGCACCCTAGGGCTTACAACGAGGCCACCTCTTCTCCCCAGGATGGCCACCAGCACCTCTTTGCCCCCCCCCCCCCTTGCCTCACGAACCCTGGCCCTTGCTAACCTTCACCACTCCAGCCACACTTCGTTCCCAAGCTCCTTTACACGTGCCGAGGGCACTCCACCCTCTGCTTGTCCTCAGATGGGCCCCGTCTCAACACTCACTTCTGAGAGTGTCTTCCCATGGCCACTCCGGCCCTAGGATTTTCCCCATAGAGCCTTGCAATTTTTCTTTCTCTGATTAGTCACTTGTGGCCATCCTCTGCCACTTGCCCACCGAGGGGAGACACTGGGCTGTTTAATTACTGAGCCCCTGGGACTTACAGTCTGTGCCCCCAAACATGGAACTTGTGACATGATCTAGACACTGGAGCGTGGACAGTGGGCATGAAGGTGGAACAGGAGACTCACTCGAGCGTGGACAGTGGGTATGAAGATGGAACAGACTCAGCTGCTGCTTTCTGTCACTAGAGGCCTTTTGCTGATGAGAAAACCTTCTCAGAGAGGGTATGTGGTTTTCCCGAGGCCACACAGCCAGTAAGGGACATGCTGGGGCTGGTTCCAAGATCTGGAAACTCCAAGGTCTGTCCTGCTGCCTGTGTGGTGTGGAGAGGGTAGACAGGGCAGTGGAGCCCAGTGGCAAGAGCCTGCAGCTCTTAAAACCACAGAGCTGAGCTGGGTGTGGTGGTTTGCATCTTTAATCCCAATAGTTGAGAGGCAGAGACGGGAGTATCTCTGTGAGTTCGAGGCTAACCTGGTCTACACAGTGAGGTCCAGGACAGCCAGGGCTGTATAGAAAGACCCTGTCTCAAAAACAAAATAAAAAAGGAAAACAGGGGGCTGGAGAGATGGCTCAGCAGTTAAGAGCACTGCCTGCTCTTCCAGAGGTCCTGAGTTCAATTCCCAGCACCCACATGGTGGCTCACAACCATCTGTAATGAGATCTGGTGCCCTCTTCTAGCCTGCAAGGATACATGTAGACAGAACACTGTATACATAATAAATAAATAAATCTTTAAAAAAAAAAAAAAGGAAAACAAGTAACAGAACAGGCCAGAGCTATATGGAATTCTGAGATTGCTCCAGAGCTTTGCCAGGAGACAAGACCCAGGTCCACACAGACACCCACACGTGTCCCAGCAGTGTTCACAACAGGGAGCCAGGAGACTGTATGTGGGTGGGGCCCTCTCCAGGTGAAGACACTATTTTAGAAAGGGCATCAATGACAGGGCAACATGCTGAACACAAATTCATCAAGGCCCCACCTCAGACAAGGGAACTGTGCAGGTTGTTTTGATGGGAACCTGGTGCTGGGACTCTAACCCAGGCTGGTCTGGAATTTTGGCCATCCTCCTGCCTCCACCTCCAGAGTGTTGGAATGACAGGAGTGAGCCCTCAGGCCTGGCTGAGTTGAGAGTTTCCTGAGTTACATCTGGGTAGGTCTGAGGTGATTGTAGGGGCCCCCAGGTCCTCCTGTGATTGCTGTAGGGTCAGGGCCAACCCATGCAGTACCCCCACCCGCCAGCAGGTGGCAGTGGTCTCAGGAAATGATCTCAGGTGTGGACTGACTGGTGGGTGGGGGTCCACTGTTTCCAGATGGGGACTCTGGTGGGGTCTCTGCAAGAATGGCTACCTGGGTGGGTCGTGCTAGGCTATCCCAGCAGGCTCAGGATGACACAAGATGGCGTATCCACAGGAGCAGGACCTGGTAAGGCAGGTGCAGTAGGCAGGAGGCCAGGTCAGGGATACAGTAGGGGTCCACTCTTGCCACAAAGTGTGAGGTGGCTGATGTGGCTGATGAGACTGGAAGAGCAGTGGGGCTGGAAACATTTGCTATGCCATGCCACGATGACTGACTGCCTCAGTTTCCCCCATGTGACAGAAGAGGAGCCGAGGCTCAGAGAGAAGAAACTGTTTGCCCGGGATGGGGGAGGGGAGAGCTGTGGTCAGGCCCACCTGTGGGGTGTAGGCCCTGCTGGCTCACAGTGGCTCACATGGCACTCAGTTTCCTGCCTAGGACCCTGGATTTAAACCAGGGGTCTAGTCACGCATGGTGGTACAGGCTTATCATCACTCAGAAGACTGGGGCAGGAGGATGGCAAGTTTGAGGTCAGCGTGGACTGCAAAGCAAGATCTGTCTCAAGCCAACCAACCAACAGTGACTCTCAAATACAACCCCCCTAGCAAGGCTCTGCTTTCCAGATGGCCTAGGTATAATGCCAGGGTCCTGGACTGCCTGGCAATGTCTGCCAGCCTTTCTGGCCAGGAACCCCTATTTTATTTTAATTTTAATTTATTATTTATTTATCTTTTTTTTTTAAGTGCTCTTAACTGATAAGCCATCTCTCCAGCCCCTTTCTATTTGTTTTTTTTTTTTTTTTTTTTTTTTTTGGTTTTTCGAGACAGGGTTTCTCTGTGTAGCTTTGCGCCTTTCCTGGGACTCACTTGGTAGCCCAGGCTGGCCTCGAACTCACAGAGATCCGCCTGGCTCTGCCTCCCAAGTGCTGGGATTAAAGGCGTGTGCCACCACCGCCCGGCTTCTATTTGCTTTTTTAAGACAGGGGCTCACTATGTAGTCCTGGCTGGCCTGGAACTTTGCTATGTAGATAGGACTGGCCTTAAACTCATAGATGTCCACCTGTCTCTGCCTCCCAGGGGCTGGGACTAAAGGAGCTGACCACCACACCCAGCTAGGAATCCTTAAGTTAAAGTGTACTAATGCTCATGAACTCAGTGGGCACACCAAGAGCTTTCACGTGAAAGCTTTGTACCCATCATCTTGTGGGTTCTCCTGGTGGCCCTCAAGCTTGGCCACAGTGATCTCCATTAGCAGATGGACATTGGGATGGGCTCAGGCAGGAGGCCGGGTCTGAGAGGCCCCGGGGTGAGACCTCTCCACCTTCCCCCCACCCCCGCCCCATCAGGCACCCAGGAGATCCCCACCTTCTTCCTCCCTATTGGTCATGTAATGATGCATCTTCTCAGCTGTGGTACAAAATGGCTGCTCAGGCTCCAGTTGTCTTGTGTGTTCAGTTTCTGAGCCCACTGGGAGACAGTGATTTATGGCTGGCACTCCAGCGTCAGTTGAAGCTGTCTCCCAGACAGTGGGGTATTGTGGGATATTTGTAAAATATCTAAGTAAAGTGGCAAAGTGGTTCAGATTGAGAAAACCTTTAGACAGATATGTAAGAAATGAGCACAGTCACAGAAAAAAAATAGTTTAAAAATAATAAAATAAGTCTTTAAAGACAGAGTAAAATAATATAAAAAGAATAAGCCACATAAGGATGGGGAATACACAGGGTGTCTGGATCCTGTACGGTGCTTTGTTGACTTTGAATTTTTTAAATACTAATATACAAAAATCAGTAGCTGCTGACAGACATTGGATTATGGAAACTGCTAAGTTAAACCAACCTATATATTTTAAAAATGTCTTAACTTCAAAATGAAAGTCAGAAAATGTGTTGTGTTGGGGGAAAGGTTATGCCTTTGTTTCCAGAGGAAACAAAAAGTTATGGTTCTCTTCAAAATTAATAAGGATCAATTTGATTGGGGGAGACCTTCTGAAAATCTTGACTACAGACATGGAAAAAAAATCCAAGAAAGACTACAGGACAGGTGATGTATATGCAAATTCCTCTACTATGGGAACAACTTTGAGGCTGGATAAGACATGATAAATCTTGTTGGCTTCAGAGTTTCATGACTTACTATTACACGCCATCCTTTCACATGGCATGGATGGAGATTTATATTACAGTTTGGTTATACAGTCCAACAGACTTAAAAAGTTAACAGATGACTTTTACCTGCTCAAACATAGAACAAAAAAAATCATCTTTAACTGACTTGTGCACACTGTACATTCCATACGTGTGTTAATGCAGATGTATTTATTGCCTTTAAAAGTGTATGTGTTTTCAGAAAAAAAAAAAAAACAAAAAAACAGATACCAATGAAGACAAGTAGCCCAGGTGATCCAGCCTCTCAGAATGCCTCTGTTGCAGTTTCCCCTAAAATTCTGCATACATAACAACTTCAAAGCTGCTAGCTGAAATGGTCCAGCCTCACAGACTATCCAGCCAAGACTTCAGATAAGTTCTACACTTTCCCATCACACAGAGACTAAACAAAAAATAATACAGCTGGCTCTCCTAGGACTTGACCATTATCCCAATTTTCTCATGGTCCCCTAAAGATGCTCTCTCTGTCATTTCTATAGTTTTGAAAATTGTTTACTCTGTACTTCCTGTTTACTCAGGTAATATTATATCCATCTCAGGTCTTTGATAGGGTTAAAGACTAGATAGTTACAGTTACAAGTTTTCCTTGTTATCAAATTCAGAAAAGAAACTCACAAAAGAGGTATAAAGTATACAAGATTTGGAGACATAAAAGATAAAGTTGTTTATCTAAAAAAAAGTTTTAAGGTCTAAAAAGATAGTAATACAAGTTAGAATAGAAAGTAAATTACATACAAAACTTTTGACTCACCAAGATAGGATAGATAATAAAATATTTTCTCTAAATTTGCCAAATACAGATAGACAGGACATTGTAAATGTAATTCTTACCCAATATTTGTTCTTATTGTATATAGTTTTACTATGTTAGAATTAAAACCTTTCCTTTTTATTTAGACAAAAAGAGGGGATGTTGTGAGATATTTATACACTGTGTGAAAATGTATTGCTGTGATTGGTGTAATAAAAAGCTGAATGGTCAATAGCCAGACAGGATGTATAGGCGGGACTTCCAGGCAGAGAGTGAAAGGGAGAGAAGGAATCTAGGAAGACAGGAGAAGCCAGAGACACAGAGAGGAAACAGGAGACACAAAATGGAAGAGAGGTAATGCCACGCGATAGAACAAAGTGGGTTAATTTAAGTTAAAAGAGCTAGTTAGAAACAAGCCTAAGCTATAGGCCAAGCTTTCATAATTAATAAGAAGCTTCTGTGTCATTATTTGGGAGTTGGCTGGCAGGACAGAAAAAGACTTGCTACAGTGGAGTAGGCCTACACGCTGCCACACACAATGCCCACCCACTCCTGCTCTGCTCCTCCCCTCCCCTAAGCACCAACTCCATGAACCCAGTGGAGAGGGAAGGCCAGAGCAGTGTGGCCCACGCCATCCCTACATCAGCCAGAGAGGTAAAACTGGAAGATGCCTTTAAACTGTATCATGCAAACTTCATCGAGTGACATGGCAGGAAAAGCAAAGGCCCTGGGGGTGGGAAGGCCCTAGCAGAGGCCCTGGCAACAAGCAGACAGGCCTGGCCTGTCTCAATGGTTTGTCCCCAGTGTGGTCGGAGCTAGAGGTCAGGTACAGAGCTCACCCCATACCCTGCTCCCCACAAGCTGCCTAGTGGCTGATGGCTGACCTGCTCTTGCTGCCTCCCTGATCCCTGCAGAGCAAAGGAACATAAACACCAACGGGGTTCGTCTTTCAGGCCCCAGAGCCCATCAGAGGGTCTGCAGGTGACACACTGGGTAGGAGAGGAGAGTATGTGTCTTTTCATTTGTTTGTTTTGAGACAGGGTCTCACTGTGTATCCCAGGCTGGCCAACTCACAGTAATCCTTCTGCCTCAGCTTTCTGAGGCTGAGATTGCAGATGGGAGCCTGTTTGACCTTCCTGTGCCAACAACGCATCTTATTGGCTGACATTGTGTTAGTTTAATTTACCTGTGACCAGTCTCAGTGTGCCTCAGTTTCCCTGTTCACTTACAAGAACTCCTCTATGATCTATAAGAGGTGGGCAAAGCCTGGCATGGAGACACATATCTTTCATCTGAGCACCCTGGAGATGGAGGTACAAGGATCAGAGGATCAATGTCATCCTGCCTTATATAGTGAATTTGAGGCCAGCCTGGGCTACTTGAGACTCTATGTTTAAATTGAAAAAGTGGGCCAGTGGGAGGCTGGGGAGGAGGCTCCACGGTTAAAGGGGCCAAGGGTTCCGGGCACCAAGGTCAAATAGCTCAGTTGCCTGTAACTCCAGCTCCCAGGGAATCCAACACCTTCTGGCCTGTACAGGCTCCTGAACACCTGTGCGCATATACACATACAATCATACACACATACATATAATACAAATAAAAGTAATAAAATCAACCTTTAAAAATAAATAAATAGAAGAGCAGCCAGTGTTTGTTGAATGGCTAAGTGAGCTTCCAGTCAAATATTCCCCAGATTCTTGGCCTGATACCATGGCAGGCCTAAGCCATAAAAGAAAATTATCTCAGGTCTCCTGTGGGTAGGTGGATGTCCCAACCCACTGCCACCCTGGGGGCCTCTTGGAAGCTCATAGAACTAAGGCAGGGCTCCAAGAGCTCATGTCTGCCCTAGGTCAGTCCCATATGTGTAGACAGATCATGAAGGGGCCAGAATATGAAGAAAGGTAGCAGAGCATCATGGGCCATGTCACTGCCTTCACTAAAGGAGGGCAGCTTAGGGGACAGATGGCCAGTGTCCAGGACCAGGTCTGCAGTGGTCGACATCTTGGCAAATTCGACAGCCTTAGTTGGATTGACATTGCGTTGGGGGAGGCTGGTTTGCTCTTTCTAGGACTCTCTGATCTCAGGGGCTCCTGGCCCATCTCTGAGCAGGACACATTTGTCCACAAACAGAAGTTCACAAGGGACCTATGCATGTGTGATCAGCTTGGAGACCAGAGACAAGTCTCCCTGACATTCTGGCCACCTCCACCAGCTGCCCCAGTGATTTCCCAAGGACACAGGAGCGTCTGTATAGCTGAGCGTCCTCTAAGAGCCATCAGGGCCAGCAAGGCTTTATTTTGGTTTGGCAATGGTTTTGCTGTCAGGATTTCCATGAGTCGCTCAGAGCTCCAGATGCTGGGTCTGCATTTAACTCAAACGAGTGGCTGAGAAGCCATCCGGCCTGGGCAACCTGGTTCCTGGGGGGTGACCCCTGGGCTCAGAGCAGCTATTTTAAAGGAGGCTGCCATTTGGTCTTTGCCAAAATAGTTGAAAGAAGACCCCAAAATAGCAGCCGGGTCTGCCCTGGCTTAGACGGCATCGCATGCGGGCTTAGAGCAGACGTGTGGCCTGTCAGCAAGCAAAAGGCAGAGGCTGCTTGTCACCCAGGCCAGGGACCCAGGAATGGCCTTCGGACTGCTTCATAGGGCCAGTGTCCCTAGCTCTACAGGCTGACATCAGAGAGGAGGAAGCCTAGGAGGGCTGGCCAGGTCCTGAGAACCTAAGGAGCTGGCTTCAGAGCAGTGGCTGGTCCTTAGCGGCCCCAGGTTTTCGGGGGGGTGGGGGGGGCTAGGTGGTTCTCCTTCTTTCTAGAATATGGTTATGAGGGAGTGAGAATGTAAGCCCTTCCCTGAGGAGGACAGAGAGGCCAGGGCCTTACTCAAGGTGTGAAATGGAGCGTCTGTCACATAGCAAGGCCTCCTGAGTCTCTAAGGCTCCAGTGAGGCAGGGCAGTGGGGTGCCCAGGGCCTGGGGAGAGCCAGTGTCAGGCCAGGTTCTGGAAGAAATTTTTTCTTAAAAAAAAAAAAAGGTTGTTTTTGTTTGTTTGTTTCTCTCAGACAGGGTCTCACTGTGTAGACCAAGCTAGCCTGCAACCACAGATATCCTCCTGCCTCTGCGTCCTGGGTGCTGGGATTAAAGGTATAGGCCACTGCACCAGGTCAGATGGTTTTTTTTTTTAATACCTATGTGTGTGGGGGCCTGTGCATGTGAGTGCAGGTGTCCTCAGAGTCCAGCAGAGACAGCTGGAGTCCCTGAAGCGACAGTCACAGGCTCCTGTGACTGTCCCTTGTGAGCTGACAGACAAAATGACAGTTGTGAGCTGTCACTTAACGTAGGTGCTGGGAATTTGACCCCAATCTTCTGCAAAAGCCGCAGAGCAGTGCATTATGGACCCATCTCTGTAGCTCTCTAGAGGGGCTTTTCCAGAACCCACGTGGCTCAGTAAGACTCCACTTTGCCAAATTTACTCAAATCCTGCCTCCAAGACACCAGACTGGCTGAGTGGTGACTCTCCCCGCTGAGCGTCACCTCTTCGGTTGAAGGGGGGCAAGTCACTGCCCACCAAGGGCTGTGAGGAGGATGCATGAGAAGATGGGGTTCCCATCAATGGGCCAACAGAGATACTCTACCCTGTACGGTAGAGTCAAGTGGGATGGTTTGTCTTGTGGCACCTATCACTGGGGCAAATTCCATTGTTCATTCAGAGTCTCCAACCTAGCTGGCAGATCACCAGGTAAACTGAGGCTGTGGAGGAACAGGTGGAGTCCTCCTCCCATGACCTGTGAACATACTGGGCCTTTGGGGATGCTCCTGGGGTCATAGGTGCAAGAGGCAAGAGTAGGGGGACAGGCAGGTGACCTTGAGCCACTCCAAGGCTCCCACACAGAACACTCAACCCTGTCCAAGAAGAGCTCTTGTGAACTTTGCACCCAACCCTGTCCCCGAAGTGCTCTCGTGGACTTTTGTGAGCTTGACCCGAGGGCAAGCCAGTCTTTTCCCCAGAGGTCAAGGTGGAGTGAAGCCAGGAAAGGAAAGTTCCCTAGGCCCCACCTGCAGTCAGCTGAGCTGGGCCCACACCTTCTACTGTCAAGAGAGGGAACTGGGACGCACCCTGAGGGGCTCTGGAGACAATGGTTGTGAGCCTAGGAGTTCCCCTTTCTCCACCTTCCCTTTCTCAGCTTCTTTCTTCCACTTAACAAAAGAAAGGTTGCCGGGCAGTGGTGGTGCACGCCTTTAATCACAGCACTCGGGAGGCAGAGACAGGCGGATCTCTGTGAGTTCGAGGCCAGCCTGGTCTACAAAGCGAGTTCCAGGAAAGGCACAAAGCTACACAGAGAAACCCTGTCTCCAAAAAACAAAAGAAAAAGAAAGAAAGAAAGAAAGAAAGAAAGAAAGAAAGAAAGAAAGAAAGAAAGAAAGAAAGAAAGAAAGAAAGAAAGAAAGAAAAAGAAAGAAAGAAAGGTTGACCTGGGCTCAGGTGCAAAGGCCCTGGGGCACCGAACATTGGAACAACAGGACCCTCCCAGCCCTGGATAGTGATGTGGCTTTGGAGATGTGGTTTGACCTGTGCCAGGGAGCACCTCGAATATCTTGGGGAGCAGAAGTCCAGAGCCTGCTGTTTTTTGTTTTGTTTTGTTTTGTTTTCAATGACGGTATCCCCCAAACATACACAGTGACAGACCAGAGAGCCCTGTGGACTGGTGAACGAGCAGTGCAGCCCTCAGGCCCATCTCCCTCTCAACTGCAGCCAGAAGAACAGGGAGTCATTCTGAACAAAAGTTTCCATGCAGCTTCCAGCTGGCAGACACCCTAGTACAGAACCCACAGACGCAGCCCAGAAAAGATCCTGTACTGTCCCTGAACAGGGCCACCAGCCACCTCCTTCTTCCCTCTGCTTGGGTCCAGGAGGGCCCAAAGGAGGAATGGTGGATACAGTTGGTGTTCTCCTGTGAGTCCCACACAAGTGTGTGCACAGACAGTCCAGAGTCAAGAAGGGCAAAACCAGGAGCTCCTGGCCCATCCTTTGCCACCTGGGGGAGGGAGGGAGTCTTTGCACTGTCAATAAACTAAAAAAGGCAGAGGGATGGTAGAGCTCTCCCCTAACACAAGAAGAGCTGGGTTCCACCCCCAGCACCACCAAAACAGGAATGGTGGCTTGTACCTCAGGAGGCAGAGGCAGGCAGATCTCTGAAAGTTCAAGGCCAGCCTGGTCTACAGAGTGAGATTCTGTAGATAGACAGATAGATAGATGATAGAGAGGAATGGCAAGGATGGCTGAGTCAGTAAATGCACTCTCTACCAATCTGGTGACCTGAGTTTGATTCCTTAAACCCACATGGTGGAAGGCAAGAACTGACTCCCACAAGTTGTCCTCTGACCTCCACATAAGCACTGTGGGGTGTGTGTGTGTGTGTGTGTGTGTGTGTGTGTGTGTGTGTGTGTGTGTGTGTGTATGAGACACTAAAAAGTTCTGGAGAGCCAAGCATAGTGGCTCATGCCTTTAATCCCAGCACTCGAGAGACAGAGACAGATGGATCTCTGTGAGTTCAAGGCCAGTCTGGTCTACAGAGTGAGTTCCAAGACAGCCAGAGCCACACAGTGAGACCCTGTCTCAAACAAACAAAAGAACAAAGTTATTGAGAGATAGCTCAAGGGTTAAGAGCACTTTCTGCACTTGCAGAGGACCTGGGATCAATTCCCAGCACCCACATGGTGGCTCTCAACCATTTGTAACTCCAGTTCCAGTGAGTCCAACGCCCTCTTGTGGCCTACAAGGGCATTGCACACACATGATGTACATACAGACACAGGCCACAGATATGATGCTAATGCGCAGCCTCTGTGAATGAGATGACTTTGTTCCAGAAATCACTGCATCAAATTCCATCTCTGCAGTTGGATGAATTATGGAAGTTATGGAAGAATTGTCTTTCACAGTTTCAGTGTTTGAGATGTGCTAGAGGTTATGGGGTTTGTAATCATTTACCATAAAATTTGCATTTCAACTTTGAAAGGTACAAGGGAGGCCTGATGTGGTGGGAGGCTGAGGCAGGGGAATTGCCTCAGCAATTCTCACAGGAGAATTGTGAGTTCGAGGCCAGTTTGAACTACGACACAAGACTCTGATTCGAAGAAGGAAAGAAAGGAGAGGAGGGAGGAGAGCCCACTGAGTCACATTTGTGGGGTCTCCGTTTGATGGGGACCAACCTGTCTCATGACAGATTTCCTAAAACTCCACCAGGAAACATCATTAGAGCTCCAACTTCACAGTAAACTAATGGGGCTCAGAGAGGGTGAGTGACTTCCCCAAGCCACATAGCCCATCAGGGAAGGGCCCAGCTTGTCTGCTCAGAGTCTGCCAAATTTGGAAGATCATCGCTCCTTGCCCTGGAACCTGCGAATGTTCCTCTAGGCTGAGGAAGTGAGTCATGCCAGACAGGGAATTGTGAAGATTTTTTTTTTCCTGCCCTTTTTCCTTCCCCCTTTGAGGAAGAGAAAGGCAAAGGAGCCATGTGGGGCAGGATGTCATTCCCAGTAAGAGCCTTGTCTAGAACCTTCCTTGGGCTCAGTCCATCCAGGGCTGGGGGCAGGGCACACAGTGGACAAGTCTGACCTTTAAAATGACCTTTTCCCATCCCCATGGTAATTCCTCTGAGGTCGGCCAGGGCCGTGAGCAAAAGAGTGGGTAGGTCCTCACTCCTAGCCTCCCCCCACAACACGCACATGCCCAAACGCCATCTTCTCCCATTCTGTGCCACACCAGGAGGAGACTCTTTGGATCTCCAGGAGAAACCAAGGGCTTGATTGTTAACTTGTGAGGAGAAACAGGAGAGAGGGGAGCCACTCCCTCACTCTGCCGCCCTCAGCCCGCTGAGTGCTATCCCTCCATCACTGAGACTCAGTCGGGGACCTGAGGCCTGGAGACACTTCCAGACACATCCATGGGGTAAATGGAGACCAGGGATTCAAGCTATGAATCTCCTTTGGAAAGACCCACCCTCCACTCCTCACAGACCTTCCCACCATGCCCACATCTGCCCTGGCACTCACCCATTCCTCAGGCACCTGGAGCACCCTACTTCCTGAAGGCCACACTTTCTCAGCCTCGGCTCTTTCTGATGTGGTCCCTTCCCCGGGACTGTCAGCATGGACACTCTGTAATAAAGACTTGCCCCACTTATGGGCATGGACACTGGGCAGAAGATCTCGGCTTTCTCCTGGTCTTGCTTACTGCTATTCTCTGAGAGTGGGGGTGGGGAGGTCGTGAGGGATGTCCTGCTCTCCAGCCTTGAAGAGTCTCTCCTGGCTTTAGTGTCTTTGATTTGTGGAGGGATGAGGGGACTGGGTGTCACATCTGTGGCCTCCCAGTGAGCAGGTAGCTCCTGGTGATCATGTCACCTCATGAAATTTGACCCCTACTCAGGCCTGCGCAGTTGGAACTCCTAATGCCCACGTAGCAAACACGATTAACATCATTAGTGCAGGAGGAGAAACTGAGGCAGGGACAGAGTGGCCTGGAACCTGCTTTAGGCGCTCAAGGGCAGAACTGAATCTTGTGCTGTTACTAGCTGTCTCTGTGACCTGTGACCTTGAGCTGGTTGTCAAGTGTTGTGCACTGCAGTGAACTCTTCCCTGCCATGGAGACAATAAGATGACATCTGACAGGGCTTGACCAGGCAAAGGCAGTCATCAGCCTGGCTAAGCCACCCACACCTAATGCCATGAACTTACCCAGAAAAGAGGGCTTCGCCAGTTACCTGGTCCTAAGCCTGTGGGGCAGGTGCCTGGTCCTAGGCCTGTGGTTAAGCCTGTGGGGAGGGTGCCTGGTCCTAAGCCTGTGGGGGGAAGGTTCCTGGTCCTAGGCCTGTGGGGAGGGTGCCTGGTCCTAGGCCTGTGGGGAAGGTGCCTGGTCCTAGGCCTGTGGGGAAGGTGCCTGGTCCTAGGCCTGTGGGGAAGGTGCCTGGTCCTAGGCCTGTGGTTAAGCCTATGGGGCAGGTGCCTGGTCCTAGGCCTATGGTTAAGCCTGTGGGGAAGGTGCCTGGTCCTAGGCCTGTGGGGAGGGTGCCTGGTCCTAGGCCTGTGGGGAGGGTGCCTGGTCCTAGGCCTGTGGGGAGGGTGCCTGGTCCTAGGCCTGTGGGGAGGGTGCCTGGTCCTAGGCCTGTGGGGAGGGTGCCTGGTCCTAGGCCTGTGGGGAGGGTGCCTGGTCCTAGGCCTGTTGGGAGGGTGCCTGGTCCTAGGCCTGTGGGGCAGGTGCCTGGTCCTAGGCCTGTGGGACAGCAACACTGAAGGTAGATCAGAACCCAGACAGTCAGAGAGCCACGAAACTGTGCCTAGCCAGCAAGGCAATAGGCCAGGGCAGTTGAGGAGAGTGTGGACCACGTGGCCCACGTGGCCCGGATGCCACGCACAGGCGAGGTAGCAGCGTGTCTGCGTCTCTGATGTCCTGCGTTTTCTAGAACCAAGCACAGATGAACCCATTCAGACCTCCGAGAAGTCTCCCAAGTGGCAGGTTCCACATCACCATCTGACAGGTGAGGAAGCTGAGGCCTTCTCTCGGATGCCATGGGCTTCTAACATGTGCAGGAGCCACACACCTGCTCCTGGGGGGCTCTGCTTTACTGATCTACAATCACAGGAGCTGCAGTAGTCCATCCACAGACCTGGTGGGACCGGCTCCAGGGCAAAAAGAACAAAGAAGCCTAAGGCAATTTCTGGGCACAACCAGGAGGTGGTGGCGCACACCTTTAATCCCAGTACTTGGGAGGCAGAGGCAGGCGGATCTCTGTGAGGCCAACCGGGTCTACAGAATGATTTCCAGGACAGGCAGGACTACACAAAGAAATAAACACACACACACACACACACACACACACACACACACACACAGAGAGAGAGAGAGAGAGAGAGAGAGAGAGAGAGAGAGAGCTCCATAAGCCTAGAAGTGTGGTTGCCAAGAAATAATGGTGACTTTGTTTATTTAGACAAAGTCTCATGCAACCCAGGCTGGCCTCAAGCTCTGCATGTAGGGAGGGATAACCTTGAACTTCAGATCCTCCTGCCTCCACCTCTTAAGTACTGTGATCGTATGCTAGCACCACCACACCCAACTTTATGGGGGTGCTGGGAATTGAACCCAGGGCCTCCTGTGTGCTAGGCAAGCACTCGACCAACTGAGCTACAGCCCCAACCCCAAGATGCCTTTTTAAAATGCCCTTAGCCAGGCTCGGGGCTCTTGAAGGCTTTAGGTGATGAGTCAATGTCAGCCTGTTCTAGATGGAGACTGTGTCAGGGAAGAAGGCCTGAGGGACTGCAGAGATGGCGTGGGGGGTCAGAGTACTTGCTGCTGAACCTGACATCCTGAGTCCAATCCCCGAAACCCAACCGACTTCTGAAAAGTTGTCCTCAGACCTCCACATGCATGCTGCACACGTGCACTACACACACACACACACACCACCAATAAATACATACATACATATATACATAAACAAACAAACAAATAAATAAATAAATAAACAAATAAATAAATGTAATAAAAAAATTTAAGACTAAGTCTTACTGTGTAGCCCTGACTGACCTGGAACTCCCTGTGCAGATCAGGCTGGCCTCAAACTCACAGAGATCCACCTGCCTCTGCCTTTCAAATACTGGGATTAAAGGTGTACACCACCAGGTCTGGAATTTTTTTTTCAACATCTGAAACAGGGGCTAAGGAGACAGCTCAGTGGTTAAGAGAACTTACTGCTCTTGCAGAAGACTGGGGTTCAGTTCTCAGCACCCACATGACAGCTCACAACTATCTGTACCTCCAGTTCTAGGGGATCTGACATCCTCTTCTGCCTTCATGGATATTGCATGCATGTAGCACACACACACACACACACACACACACACACACACACACACACACACACACAAGCAAAATACTCATACATATAAAATAAAAATAAACAAATCTTTTTTTAAAATCTGAAATGGGCTGAGGTTGTTCTTCAGTGGCAGGGTGTTGGCCTCACAGTATGACATCATGGGTTCAATCCCCAGTTTTGCTAAGGATTATGCCTGAATAGGACAGCAGTGCTCCCCCAAACGTCAATGTCAAATTAGCATGTAACCCAGCATTCCAGGGAAGGGCTGAAGGGGGTCAGATAAGTATATGGACATGGGTGGGGTAATAGCCCAGCGTGTCATAGCAGCCCCAAGATAGAAGCCCAAGGGTTCACAGACAGACCAAAGTGGGGAACAAAATATGGCCACCTGAGCAGTGGACTATTATTCAGTCTTCAAAAGGAAGGGGATTTAGACACATACTGCAGCTGTACCTGTTGAATAAGCTGAATAAATTCCAAGCGGTGAGCCAGGCCAGGCACAAAGGGCCACACACTGCTAGGCTGATCGCTGGAGTCCCTGGAGTCCTCCCTCCACAGGATGTGGGTTTAAGGGGGTGGGGGAGGATGAGTCAGCATTTGAGGGGGACATAGTTTCCGTCTGGGGAGGTGAGAACCCTGTGGCGCCGGATGGTGGCCAGGCAGCACAATAGAGTTGGTTCTCTTCTTCCACTGTGTGGATTCCTGGATTTGAAGTTAGGCTCAGGCTTAGGATCGTGCAATGTGTCTTTATCTGGAAGACAATCCTTCTTCTTTCTTTTTTTTTTTTTTTTTTTTAAAGACAGGGTCTCCCTATGTAGCCTTGGCTAGCCTAAAATTCTAGGCTGGCCTCACAGAGATACTCCCGCCTCTGCCTCCTGAGTTCTGGGATTAAAGGCGTGCGCCATTAGGCTCAGCCAATTTTACGTTGTTTTTTTTTTTTTTTTTTAAGTGAAATATTAGCTGACCTCCTCCTTGCTCTGGAGGGCCTGAAGTATATCACCTTTTTTGAGGCTCCTCAGACCCACCTGCCAGCCCTCCCCCTCCCCGCCCCGCCCCGTCTGCATAAAGGGATTGCTGAGGCCAGAAGATGAATTTAAACTGGGAAAGCATAGCTGTGATCTGTAAAGTTTACCCTGGGCCCTGCCCAGAGGACAGCCTCCTCCCCCCATCAGGCCTAGAACCCAATGTTCATGCATTCTTATTGTTATGAAGATGAAGCTGCTGAACTCTTCACAGCTGAACTGGCTGCTAGGTGAAGCCCTGCTCCCAGGGAGAAGTGGCTATTCAAGAGAACCACACTGGGACTGTTTAAAGGGTAGGTCGTGCAAGGTCACACACTCCGGAGTGTGATTGGCCTGGGCCCTGACTGCAGGCTTCAACTCTGAGCCTTGCCTGCCCCACCCGCTCACCTGTCAGCCTCCACTCACAGCCTACTGGAGTGTGATTTTTGTGTAGACTCTCAACAGGCCTTGGCTCTTTGGCCACCCTACCCCAGACTTTGCTGAGCCTCTTCTCAAAGCGCCCCCCCACCCTTCTGCCTCTGCTGGCACCCTGTAGCACACATTAGTCCTCCACCCTCTTTGCAGCTGAGGATGACCTTGAACTTCTGATTTTCCAGCTAGAGCTGGGATTGTAGGTGAGCACCGCCATGCCATGCCTGGGTTATTCAGTGCTGGAATCTGGGGCTTCATGCATGGCAGATAAGCATGCTATCACATGAGTCACGCCCACAGCCCACAGCTCCCACCATTTCTTCCCCGCATTAAGCAGACTGGGACTTGGAGAACAATCTGCAAAAAAAAAGGTCACTTGTGACCAACAGGCTAGAGGCTGGACTTGAACCCAGCGCTGGTGGCTGCAGGATCTTCCTGTGTCCCAAGTTGGTGATAGACTAGACGTTCAGGAGTGTGGCAAGGCAGAAGGGCTCAGGGCCTGAACTCAGCTAAGCCCACATCACCTGACCCTGTCCGTCCCAGGCACTTAGAAGTTTCAGCACTGACCTCACAGTTACTAGAACAGTTGCTCCAGGCCTGGCTTAGCCAGTAGCCATTGAACACCTACTGTGTCTCAAGCTCTGGAGATAGGCCCAGACTGTGATCCCATCATGTTGGTGGCAATCTCAGCAGGGCAGAGACACATGCTAAATGAATACTTTTGTTGTGATTTTTTTTTTTTCCTTTTGAGACAAGGTCTCATTCTATAGCCCAGGCTAGCTTGGAACTCACTACATAGACCAGGCTGGCCTCAAACTCAGAGATGCACCTGCCTCTGCCTCCTGAGTGCCAGGATTAAAGGTGTGGACAGCCAAGCCTGACCCAAAAAAGAGTCTTACAAGGTGTGAATTGGCTGCAGGTAGAGTGAGTGGAGGCACACAGGCATCCTGAGAGACTGCTATCCTAGGGCAGCCCAAGCAGGAGGAGTCGTAGGCCAGAAGATCTGTGGATCTTCTTTCCAGGGAGAAGGCTGGAAGCTGATGACAGGCTGGGGTCAGCCCATGTGGCTTTTATCCATACCCATGTCCCCATATTCTCCCTGACACTAATATACATGGAGGATGAGAGGCCTGCAGCAGTTACTGTAGGTTGCGGGGCCACAGCCAGGAGCAAGAACCAGACCCCAGATCGGTTGGATGATAGTACCCAATCCTAGCCCTCCCCCGCTGCTATCCAGAGCACCCATAAAGTGTGGTGGCCAGCCGCTCCCTCTGCAATGTCACAGAGTCAGGGATGCATCCACAAATTGAGTTGGGGGTGGGGGAACCTGCCCGCCAACAGCAGCAGCTTTAGTGCAGAGCAATGGTCTGATCAGGCCTGGGTCCCTGCTCCCCAGAGGAGCACCCAAGAGTGCCCCATCAAGGCCTGCAACCCACCTCCAAGTGACACTTTACAACAAAGAAATCAGGGACCCCTAGACAGGAAGGGATATGTCCCAGCAGGGTGTGTGTGTGTGTGTGTGTGTGTGTGTGTGTGTGTGTGTGTCACCTCTGAAAGACCAGCAGGAGCTCCACAAGCCACCGGAGGTCTCGGGGATCCCAGGCTGCCAGGTGCGTCAGAGTGCCTCATCAAGGGATTTGGAGACATGTTGTAACTCCCACTAAGGACTAGATAGAGTGTGTCCCCTCTGGGTCTCGGGACCCGGCTCCATTCTTTTTGGTGTTCTGAGGAAGGTCCAGGAATGATTGGTGTAAACCCAGGGAGAGAGGGCAGGAGGAAGTCACAGTACCCTGAGGAGGCTCTGGTGGCAGGTACTGATTCTGCAGTAAGGGGTGTAGCAGGCTTTGAGCCCCCTGCATTGTGGCTGGGTCACCTGCTGGCTCCAGGCTCCTCAGATACCACAGGACACAGAACAGGGACATTCACACCTAGGTGAGCAGTACCAAGGCTCTGCTCAGTCCGCCCCATCAAGCCATAATGGCCACAGTGGGGGGTGGGGTGCTGGTGGGGGAAGGGACCCTTCCAGAGCCCTTAAGGGTAGGAGTGCTCCAGGGTTGGGAAGGTCGGGTCTCCACACTTGAAAATCCTTGTTCTGGAGTCTGAGGGAGGGAACTGATAGCTCCAAGAGCCCAATGCCCTGCCAGTTGTCCGTCTGTTCTTGCCTTCAGATGCCTGAGAGGGGAGCGCAGGACTGTGCTGTCCCCGGATGTCCTTAACTTATTTTTCTTAGAAGCGCCTACTCCGTGGCTGCTGCCTAGGCTTCATCCCTCCACCTGGCAGACCCGGAAACTTCCAAGCCTCTGGGACCACCCTAGACTTGCTTTCCCCCCAATTGTGCCACCCTTGGAGTTTCCCCCGATAGCCAAGCCGCAGTGTGGCTTGCTGCTTTCCACCCTCAGCCCAGGCCAGTCCTTGGCGCACTAGAAAGGATCCAGATTCTGGCGGGTCCCCAAGGGTCTCCCCGCAAGGAAGGAGGACGGGAGATGCCCTGGGGAGCAAAGAGCCGAGGGGCGGGACCAACAGGTTCCAGTGCTGGGCGGAGCCAAGAGCAAGGGGCTGGGGTCTCTCCAGGTGACAGTAGCCACCGCCCGGCCCGCGCCTCCTCCCCCGGCGGTGATTGGCAGGCGGCCTGCGCCCCGGCTCCCAGGCGACCAGCGCCCCGCGGGCCGGCGAGTAGGAGGGGGCACCGGCTATATATACCGCTGCTCGGCGGGGCTGGGCGCGCGGGGACTGTCCCGCCACCGCCGCCGGCCCGTTTGCTCCCGCACCCTCGACCGGCGCGCAGCATTCGCAGGACTCACGGCCCGCCGCTCGAGCGCACGCACGGCCCGCGGGCCGGGATGGCGAAGCGCGGGCCGGCAACCGGGACGCTGCTGCTCGGGGTCCTGCTGGCCCTACTGGTGGCCTTGGTGGGCCGAGGGGCCGCCGCACCCAACGGCACGCGACCGGCCGAACTGGGGCGCGGCTGGGACGGCCTGGTGGCCCGCTCGCTGGCGCGCCTGCCTGTGGCCGCGCAGCCCCCGCAGGCGGCTGTCCGCAGCGGTGCAGGGGACTACCTGCTGGGCCTCAAAAGATTGCGGCGGCTCTACTGCAACGTGGGCATCGGATTCCACCTGCAGGTGCTGCCCGACGGCCGCATCGGCGGCGTGCACGCGGACACCGGCGACAGTGAGTGCGGGGCGCGCCGGGAGGGTGGGGACCCGGGCAGCAGACCCGGTATCCGTGCAGACTAGATAGAGAGGTCCGTCCCTTTGGACGCGAGGAGCGCACCCGCTGGCCGGGCCCCGCCTCCCGCCTTCGGAAGCCTGGGCTCCCGGTGCCGAATTCCAGCGCCTTCGCCCGTCGGCACCCACGGGAGCCTGGGACAAGTGCCCAGACTGACGCCTGACTTAGGGGCTACCGGCTCTTAATGCTTGCGCTGGGGACCCTGGGTTTTTCATCCCCACTCACTCCAGCATCGAGGTCTCCAGAGGTTTGTAGGTGGGGGTCTGTATGGGCCCAGGGTCACCTACGTTTTTTTGACCTGTGTCTCGCCCCCCAGGTCTTCTGGAGCTCTCCCCGGTGCAGCGGGGCGTGGTGAGCATCTTTGGAGTGGCCAGCCGATTCTTCGTGGCCATGAGCAGCAGGGGCAAGCTCTTCGGCGTGGTGAGTACCTGGGGGTTCTGGTTGGGCACCTGCTGGGGACAGTGTGCAGGGCTAGCGGAGTTGTAAAACCCACACCCCACCCACACGCATGCACTTGTGTCTAGTTACCAGGTCTCAAGGTTTTCAGCCAAAGTAGCCAGAGGCAGGCTGGTTTTCCAGACCAAAGGAACTGCCACCCTATTCCTGCCAGCCGTATGTGGGTACTTACTCATCCTAGGAGAGAGGCGGGTCCAGCAGAGATGAGTCCCAACAGGCAGAACTCGCAGCAGGAGATACCAGATTCATAGGGACAGGGCAGGTGAGCTGTGCTCCTCCGCCTAGCGTGAGCTCATCACCTCCTTGAAGCCTGGGACAGACAGACTTGACACCCTGCCTAGAAAGACCTCTTGAGCCCCGCCTGCAACAGGTCCCTGGCTCACGCTGTGTCCTCTTTCCTAGCCTTTCTTTACCGACGAGTGTAAATTCAAAGAGATTCTTCTGCCCAACAATTACAACGCCTATGAATCCTACGCGTACCCGGGCATGTTCATGGCCCTCAGTAAGAACGGGCGGACCAAGAAGGGGAACCGAGTGTCGCCTACCATGAAGGTAACTCACTTCCTGCCTAGACTGTGACCCTCCGGAGCCCTGTCTCAGCCTCGGAAGCACACTCTACCCCTCAGGAGGAGCACTTTCTCTCCATGGAGAATTGTTTGCAAAAACAGGTGTAAGATATTTAAATTAATTATTTAAATATGTATATACGGATGCCCAATTATTTATAATAAACTGTGTATTTTCAGTTTCTGGGAGGTGGGGTAAATGACCAAAAGGACGAACAGATCCAATGAAGCTCAGACTTTTTTGGTGCAGTGGGATGGGCTTCCTTCACTATCAGAGTCCAGGGTATGCTGCTATTTCATGTGTGAGTCTTAAAACTCGGTGACATCAGATTCCAAGGGTGTCTGGGCCTCTCTGTCTGGAAAGGCCTGCCTAGGGCCTCTGAGCCAGTGAGAAGAGGACTCTGCGCTCTGCTCCTTCCAGTCGGGGAGCATCCTGAAGCAGCCGTTCCCTCAGCTCTCTTTGGTATGAATCCGAACGGATCGGTTTACTCCAGGGACAGAAGTGCGTCCTGGAAGTCCTCCCGCCTCTGTTTTTAGATCTCCAAGACTGATCTTTGAACTCTCTTGGAGTCAATCTTCCTCGACCTACGGGATGGGAGAGACCCTAGGACAACTTTATAAACTCCTGTTTGCCTTTTTTGGACTGGCCAACAGGGCACAAGGCTTGTAGCCACTGGAACTTTTCAATTGCCTGGAAAGGAACCTAGGCATGGGACAAGGAGGTGTGTGTGCCACAACTCAAGACTCTAGGGATTAAATTCTACTTTGTGATAGAGGATGGCTTGTCAGGATATAACAGAATGTATTTTGTGAAAATCAAACTGAGAAATAGAAAAACAGGCTTTCCTGAATTGGGGGAGCTTTGTAATGGAACTCCATAATTTGAGAGTGAACTGTCCTTCCCAGCCCTGATGCAACCTGCCGGCAGGAGTCCCCATTCCGGCACAGTCCCAGTGTGAATGCATTCTATTCCCGTCTACCTCAGGGTTCCCGAGCCCCTGGCGATCAAGCTGGAGACTCTGCCTGCGGCGGCGGGTGCGTCTGCCTGCTTCTCTTCCACAAGAAGCATCGCGGGCCCTGCTCCACTCTTGTCACGTTCCAGCTATCTTTACCCAATGATTTACTTTTAGTAAGGGGTATTCATGGTGAAAATATGTGCTGCCAGCTGTCGGGGTGCACGATATGGTCACCAAGTCAAGTAACCCTTGTATTTTTCTTTATATATTTTACGAATGTAACCCCTGTCGCTGAGACCAAGATGGAAGAGGCAGGGTCGGCGGCATTTAAAAAAAGGGCTGGCTGAGGTGAGGGCGAACATTTAATTTTAATGAATGACTCTTTGGAGTTTATACAAAATGACCTTAGCTCACTGCAGTGAATGCCCCGAATGCTTCTCCCCAAGATGTTAAGACTCTGCTGGGAGGCTTCTGAGCCGCGTCCCAAATTAACTTTATGGGAGGCTACAGACAGCAAGACGGGGGAAATCTGATTGGCATTTTTTTTGTCTTTCACATTCCTTTCAAAAACTCTTTGTTTGAATGCTAATCGGATACTTAAAATACTATGCTGTACCACAGCCCCAAAAGGAAGAGGCCACGCCCCGAAGCTGAGGTGGGAGCACTTCCCAAACTTCCCTTGCTGTTTGGCTTACAGGACAATACAGATTGTGTGTTTCTGAAGCCAAGCCCTAGACTCTAAGAGTGTTGGGGGAAAGGTCTTTTGTTGTTGTTTTTTAAAGACAGGGTCTCATAGCCCAGGCTGGCCCTGAACTTGCTATGTTGCTGAGGATGACCTTGAATTTCTGATCCTCCTGCCCCCACTTCCAAAGCACTGAAATTAAAGGCATGCCCGGCCACGTGCTATTAGGTGCTGGGGATTGAAATCAGGTGCATCCCAGGCCACTCAATCAACAGAGCTACGCCTCCCTCTTTTCTGGAGGGGCAGGGATGAGATAGGGTCTTATTCTGTAGCCCAGGATGGCCTCCTGCTTGAGTCAACCAAGTGATGAGGCTACCAGGGGCAGGCACCTGCCCTGCTCTGATGAGATTCTCTGCGGCTGTGTTGCCTCAGGCAGGCTGTGGTCCTCCATGACCACCTGTTCCCTTTCTTCAACCAGCTTCCTTTTCTGTGTCCAGGGACAAGGCTGTACCTTCGGAATTTCCTCGTGGGATGGGTTTAAGGTTTCTGTATCTGCCCCTGTTACTAACGAGTCGGTCTGTAGTTAATACAGGTATCGACCCAGAATAGTATGTGCTGTGCACACTGGATGCTTGATCCGAGAGAAATGTTCGATCATGTATAGAGAGCCCCGAGAGACTGATGGGAATGATCGGGAAAGATATTAAAGTGGCAAATGTGTCTTGAAGCCCTTGTGTCCGCTTCATCTTTTTCAATTTGCAACTGAGCAGGATGGGAGCAGGGAGACAGATTTTAGCCAGCTGTGTGCGCACCAATGTAGCCTTGAAAACAGACCAGGAGGCAAAGGTGTCAACAGAGTTTTACCATATCCTAGTGTGTCCCCTCAGTGGGTCTGTGAGTCTGTCCACAGCCCTGGTGAGTCCGTGCTCACCACAGCAAAATGGGGCAGAAGGGACGGTCAGGATGAGAATGGTCTGCAGGCACCACATGTGGGTTTGACTTCAGCTCAGCTAACTGTTCTCAGTGAGGAGGTAGAGTCACATTACAAGTCACAAAAGATAGCAGGCCACAGATCTCCCCTGTTTTAGCACAGTTTTGTTCATTTATTTGACGGGATGGGATTTCACAGGGTATGGTAGCCTGGTCTGACCGGCAAACTCAAGATCCCGCTGCATCCGCTTTAGCGCTGAGGCTATGGGTTTACACCACCACAGCTGGCTAAAATGTGGGGTTAGTTGACCTTAGATATTTGTAACTTGTCTGTATCAGAGTGTTTTGCCTTCATTTTTAAGATGGAACCCTAGCCCGCAATGGAGCCTGAGCTACTGTCTCTAAAAACTCAAGTAGGAGGCTGGGCGGTGGTAGCGCATACCTGATGATCCAAGCCTTCGGGAGGCAGAGGCAGAAAGGTCTGAGTTAAAGGCCAGCTTGTCTACAGAGAGAGTTCCAGGACAACTAGGGCTACACAGAGAAACCTGTCTCCAGAGAAAAAAAAAGTTGAGGCTAGAGGTTTAGCTCCGTGGGTTCAGAGTGCTTGCCTTGGGTCCCCATGTATACATGAACAGGGTGCGGTAATGCGCAGCTGTAGTCCCAACATTTGGGAGATGAAAACAGAAGGATCTTAAATTCAAGGCAATCTTCCACTACATTGTGAGTTTGGGGCTAGCCTGGACTATGTGAGAGCCTATCTCAATAATAACAGTAGTAGTAGTTGGTGATAGTAGTAATAATAAATGACTAGGGCAGGCTCACCTACATAACTTGTCCTCGTGCAAAGGAGGCCAGGCACAAGGCAAACGTCAGAGAAATACCTCAAGCAGAAAGAAAGGCATGGTCCTGCCCAACTCTGGAGGGTCCACCTAGCCAGTTCAGACTCCCAGCCTCCAGGCTGACTCCACATATGGAGGCCTTAAGCCACCCCCATTACAGCACCCCAAGAGAATGGTGCAGGTCTTATTGGCACATAGAAACAGCTGGAGTCTTGAGTGTCCACCTGTCCTGCTGGCTCCTGGGGTCCTCAGCAAGCCTGTTCTAGCCAATCAAGGCGACCTGGGTTGCCAGTGGCAGCCCATTGTTGGCCTACTGGTGATTTTGGATTGGCAACCTCCAGCACAGAGGAATTATGGGAGTTGGGGGTCAAGGCCCGTTTAAGAATAGAGGAAGGGGTATCAGTGCCTCTGTGGCAGGTAATGAGTGTAGCCCAGTGTGTCTTTGTTTTAGTTTTGAGGTTTTTCTTGTGTTTGTTGTTGGCTTCAGGGTAGGATATGTGCATGGAGAGAACAATTTAGAAAAGTCAATTCTGCCAGGTGGTGGTGGTGCACAGCTTTGATCCCAGCACTTGGGAGGAGGAGACAGGCAGATCTCTGTGAGTTCGAGGCCAGCCTGGTCTACAAAGCAAGTTCCAGACCAGGGTGACACATAAACCTTTTCTCAGGAAAAAAAAAAAAAAAGTCAGTTCTTGGTCAGACATCTGGCTCATACCTCTAACCCCAGTATTCAGAGGCAGAGGGATCTCTGTGAGTTTGAAGTCAGCCTGGTCCACATACTGAGTTACAGGACAACCAAGTGAACTCCTGTTTTGTTTGTTTAAGGTTGGTTCTTAAGCTGGGAGGTGGTGGCCCACGCCTCTAATTCCAACACTTGGGATGCACAGAGTGAGTTTCAGGACAGTCAGGGATACACAGAGAAATCTTGTCTTGAAAAGCCAAAACCAGAAAAAGTTTAGTTCTTACCTCCCATCACACTCAGACCATCAGGTTTGGCAGCTGCCTGTTCACTGGGTCATTTCACTGCCTGATTTTAGGGCTTTTAAGTTGTTTTCGAGTTTGCTTGTTGTTTTACCTGAGATAGAGTCTCACTATGTAGTCCAGGCTAACCTTGAACTTCCAAAGATCTGCCTGCCTCTGTCTCCTGAATGCTAGGAGTAAAGACATGCACCACCACGTCTGGCGATCTTTGGTTTTTAATGTAAGGGGAGAGCTTGCACAGTCCCCATTACCACAAGTTATAAGGTCCAGATTCTCACACTTGGGGGAATTGCACAGTTCAGCGCATCTAGAGTGCAGTGGGTGCTCTGGACCTCCCCTGACCCCTTTCTTCAGGGAAACTTGCAAGTGTTAAAGAGTTATTGTGGCCGGGCAGTGGTGGCACACGCCTTTAATCCCAGCACTTGGGAGGCAGAGGCAGGCAAATCTCTGAGTTCAAGGCCACCCTGGTCTACAGAGTGAGTTCCAGGACAGCCAGGACTGTTACATAGAGAAACCCTGTCTCTAAAAAACCAACAACAACAACAAAAAAGAGTTATTGTGGCCAAATAGAAATTTTTTGGTGACAACGGCTATGAGGGAAGCCAGTTGGCACACTGAGCTGTGGGCCACCTGAAGCTGCCTTGAATAACTGCATGGTGCTGCTACCCAGTCAGGGTTCCACATGAGCCAGACTGACTAGACTGCACTAGCACCTCAGTGATGGGCGGAGCAACACGCCACAGGGTGTGGTCAGCCAGGGCTGTTCCACTTTCACTTCCCTGAGTGGAGTGACATCCATCCCTAGAGGAGTTTGGAAAGCATGTGACTCAGGAGGGAGATGGCACCTGGCAGGTGGCCTCATTCCTTTAAAGGACCACTCACAGCATGTGAAGCAGTCAGAGGCCCTGGACAGCTGGCCAAGTCCAGAGCATCCCTTTCTGAACAGCCTGCATGTATCTGCTCCGGGTTCGCCGGAGTCCTGGATAGGACAGGGTCAGGCACAGCTCTGTCAGCTGCCGCCTCTGCTGTCCTCTCACTGAGAGGTGTCATCTGTGCACCTCCATTTCATGTCAGCATTGGCAGGGATGTCTCTGTGTGACTTCTGAGGCAGGCCACCTTCTGTGTTCTGAGCCACTACAGGATTGGACACCCAAGGTCCTATGTCTGTTGTCCCAAGAGGAAGCAGAGCCGTGCACAGCAGTCCCAGGAGGTGAGTGCTCTATTAAGAGCCCTCATTGAGCCTCACAGCCCAGGTTACAGTCAAGCCCTGCCTGGAAACCAAACAAACCAGAAATCCAGCAGTGGGGAAGTAGAGGCAGAAGGCTCATGAGCTCAAGGTCATCTTCCTATACAGTGAGTTGGTGGCCAGCCTGAGCTTGTCAAGTGTGGTTGTGAACACCTGTAATCCCTTCACTCAGATGCCAGAGGCAGGAAGATCAGGAGTTCAAGGTCAGCCAGGGCTACATAGTAACTTCAAGGCCAGCCTGGGCTACACCAGACCTTGTATTAAAGACCAACAATTAAAAATTAAAAAAGGAGCTGGGCGGTGGTGGTGCACGCCTTTAATCCTAACACTTGGGAGGCAGAGGCAGGCGGGTCTCAGTGAGTTTGAGGCCAACCTGGTCTACAAAGCAAGTTCCAGGACAGCCAGTACTGTTATGCAGAGAAACCCTGTCTCGAAAAACAACTACAGCAAAACTACAAAAGGAACTTTGTGGGGTTCTATTCCATGGGATCTTTCTGGCTTGGGCTCCTGGTTAACTGTCCTGTGTTAGCCCAGTGCTGATAATGGTTGTTCTGGGGACAAGTGGAGTATGCAGGTTTGCTGGCCCTGAGTCTTCTGGCAGAAGCAGAATCAGTCTGTGTCCTGAGGGGACCCCCACAGTATCAAGGGCCAAAGTGAGGACCCCCTCAGTCACTGGGGGTCCTCAGATGGCTACCAGCTCCTACTGGATCCTGAGAGCAAAGAGGGACCTCAGAGGGGTATTCATTACTCTCCAGGCTCCAGAGCTGGCAGAGGGAAGCCATTTACACCCAAGCCAGTTTTGCAAAGTCCCTTCTTCCTGGAGAAAGCAGAAAGAGAGCACTTGGGCCCCTCCTCCTCCTCCGGGTCCCCTGGCCTTCCTAGACAATGGGCTTTCCATTGTCCCAAACGCTGCACTCTTCAGCCTGCTGGACATAGCTGGGGGAAGACAGAGCTCCAATAACCTGGAAAAGGACCACTGGCCCAAGAGACGTCAGATGCTGGGGGAAGGCCAGTCCAGGTCCTGAAGACAAGATGGGACAAAGAAACAGAAGGGATGCTCTCACTGAGACAAGGGTAGAACTTCACAGCCATTGGTTTCACAGATCAAATTCCATTTTCCCCTGTTTTGCCTTGTTTTGCCAGGGTTATCCCAGCTGGCCTTGAACTCAGAGACCAGCGATGGGCCTGCCTCTGCCTTCCAAGGGCTTGCTGGCACCACCACTCCTGGCTGTATATTTTCTCGCTGCTTGAGTTTGAGTTTTTCCATGGGGCTCTATTTTTGTGGATAGGGTAGAAATAGAATGTCTTGTTTGTTCATTTGCATGTTTGAGACTGGATCTCACTATGTTGCCCAGGCTGGCCCTCACCTCCTGGTCTTCCTGCCTCAGTGTCCCAGTGCCAGGAAGTAGGAGCTTTGAAAAGCACTTGGCTCCCGGGAACACAGCATCTGCTCAGGGAGAAGCAGGGCCACCCTGCAGAGTGGTGGCCTCTCTCACCCTGGCCATAAGCAATCCAAAGCGGACAGGAGCAAGACACCCAGCCACTTGCAGAGCGGCCCCAGGAGGAAGAGACTCCCAGCAACCTCATAAATGACAAACTCAATATGCAGAGTCCCTTCCCTGAGGGACACATCCAGATACCCCAAATCACAGTGCCAGGGTGATGTGAGTGGCAGAGGGCACACAGACCAGGGTTGCTGCTTTGACATCTAGTGATGCTTTTATTTCTGTTTTTTTCTGTACAAAGGACCTGTCCTCATTTCCTTTCCATTGCTGTGATTAAAACACCCTGACCGAAGGCCGCTTAGGAGACAAAAGGGTTTATATTCTGCTTCCAATTCTAAGTCCAGTCCATAAGAGACGAGAAGTCAGGACAGGAACTCAAGGCACAAGCCTGAAGGCAAGCCTGCTTGCTTTTCCATACAGTATTACTTCCAACAAAAAAACTCACTCACAGCAGGGAAATTCAGCAGGAATCATGGAGGGTGCTGCCTGCCCACTCCGCCTCAGGCACATGTTTTGCTAGCTTTCTTTTACAGCTCAGGATCACCAGGCCCTGTGGCGCACACCTTTAGTCCCAGCACTGAGGATGCAGAGGCAGGTGGATCACTGTGAGTTCCAGGAAAGCCAGGACTACATAATGAGACAAAAACAACAAACAAAAATTAGCCAGGGATCACCTGCCCTGGGAATGGTGCTGCCCACAGTGGGCTGGGCCCCCCTACATCAGTTAGCAATCAAGACAGTTCCCCACAGACATGGCTACAGGCCATGATGCTCTGACTTCCTCAACTGAGACTCTCAGGTGACTGTAGGCTCTGTCAAATTGACCATTGAAACAGGATCTAATTCAGAGAGAGTGACTCTTTCATGCCAGGCTCGTACCCTGTCACTCACTTAGCTACATCCCAGCCCTACTCTTGTACTTTTAAGCTACTAAGTTTTCTTGATCAATTGAGTATTAACTAATTGACTGATTGGTTTTGAGACAGGGTTTCACTCTGTAGCCCTGGCTGATCTCTAACTCACTCTGTAGACCAGGCTGGCCTAGGGCTCACAGAGAGCCACCTGCCTCTGCCTCCTGAGTGCTGAGATTAAAGGCGTGCACTTCACACCAGGCTAGACTTTTTTTTTTTTAATGTATATGTGTGTGTGAGAGTATTGGCAGCAGAGGGATGAGCAGTCCAAGGTCATCTTTAGCTACAAATTGAGTAGCCTGGGCTACATGGGACCTTGTTTAAAAAAAAAAAAAAAGCCACGATCTCTAAGAATTTAAGGCTACACTGGTCTACACGGTGAGTTCCAGGCCAGCCAGGGCTACATAGTGAGTCCCTGTCTCAAAATAAAATAGGAAAAAGAAAGGAAAAGAATTTGGAGGAAGATTCAGTCCACTCAGGCAGAGCTCCACAAGCAGTGACTTTGGTAGCGATAGCCACCTTCCGACGACACATGTCCTCGGACTGGAAATTCACAACTGTGCTACCTACCTTGTGGCTGGCTCCTAGCTCTGCAACTCCCAGCCTGTGTCTTCTCCCTGTGTCTGAACATGTTCCTTTTCTTTATGTCTATACCCTGATCTCTAGCTATAAGGACACCAGCTCTGTGGGATCGGGTCCCATAATAGTGACCCCATCTTACCGCATTCTGAGCCACTGTGGGTTAGACCTCCAGTATTTGGAGACACAGTCTTCCTATAACAAAACCTTCTCATGTGCAGTGGGAGGACAAGGTCATGCAGAGTCACCCACTGGCCTCTCCTCTAGCCACCAGGGCTTGGTACCCTGTCCACATCCCAAGCTAGCAAGGGCAGAGTGGAGGGCGCACGTGTGAAGATGGATGGAGCAGAGCAAGGCCCTCAACACTTCCACCCAGGCCAGCCTGGACCAGCCATGAAAACAGGTCCAGGCCCTTGGACCAATTACCCAAAAGGGCAGTGCCCCCTGACCTGCCTTGGTGTGGTGAGATGACAGTTTCCCTCCCTTCCTCTGAGCCCTGGACTCTTCCAAGCCTGTTGATGCCCGCCCCCCCACCAGGAGGATGCAGGCTCACAGGGAGGCAAGGGGACCTGGAGAAGACCCCAACCCTCCAGAGCCCTTTTGAATCCCACCGGGGGCCAGGCTTATTTGTACTTCAGAGCTAATGTCGCTAAGGTTACATTTGCCACCAGAATATGCTGATGACCTCAAACAGCTCCTAATTACCTTCCAGAGGGACAGGGGGACAACAAGAGTCTAAACTCGGGTGCTGTGCCTCTTAGACTCACAAGAGCACTGGGGGTTCCAGAAAGATCGAGGAGCCTGGGCCCAGCCTCGGTTCAGCCAGAGCTCCAGATTGGCTGGAAGACCTTGGGAAAGCAGGTGCTGAAGTGATGTCTTCACCTTGACCTGCACCTGACTCCCACCCCCACATCCTCCCGGCAGGTAGAAGCTACAATGGATGCCCGAGACACGTCACCCTAGAGTATCCTGAGGCCCTCTCCTTGTAGACAAGGATTTATGAGTGTCTGAAATGGGCCTCATCCTTGCTGAACAGGCCTCTGAGGACATGTGTATGTGTTTCCTGTGGAGCCACACAAGGGCTCTGGTTGGTGGCTTTGAACAACACAGACTTAAGTTCCTCACAGTCCTGGCAGCCAGCAGTTGGCAGTGGGGTGGGCAGGGGACTATATCCCCTCCTGAAGTCCAGAGCAGACTACCTCCTACAGCTCCTGGGCTCCAGGCACTGGGTGATAATGACCATCCCCGGTGCCCCCCGCTCTCTCCCCTCTCCTCTCTGAAAGGGCACCTGCTGCTAGATTTAGGTCTGCTCAGAACCCAGGATGACACTCTTGAGAACTTCAGTGATGTTGTCTCTGCAGAGCCCCCATTTCCAAGGAAAGTTCCAGAAGCTAGGAGGCAGACTTATCTTTTGGGGGGGCAGTGGGGTGCACATTCTGCTTCCTACAGCTAGGGAAGCACTATTTACCCCAGCTCCACTAGCCTGGCTGGACTGTGGATGGAACAAGCATGGGACTGGCCTGTCAACCCCTGTCCAGTGCTGTAGACCAGGCACAGGGAGCAGAGGAGCTGGCCCTGTGTGGAAGTGTCTGGGAGTTAAAGCAGAGACAGCCCCATACTCAAGTGGATCACTAAACACTGGATTCAGGAGGACCAGAGCAAGCCCTGCAAGTTCTCCATGTCCAGCCAAGCCTCAGGGCCTTTGCGCTTCACTACCTCAAAAGCTCCCTTCCCTGAGCCCTGTTGAAGCAGGCCTCCCAAGCCCACACATCTCTTTCTGTTCTTCATGTCTCTGCCACAAGCCCTGCGCCTGTAAGAGCAGGGTCCTATCTCCTCTGCCCGCTTTGCTGAGGCACCCCCAGGATCTACAGAAGGAAACAGCATGTTGGAAGGACAGACAAGTGTTTGTGAAATGAATGAGTGTGCATGAACAGGAGGGCAAGGATCCCGTCCCAGGCAGCTCTGGTCTGAGGAAGGACTTCCTTCCTGTTGGGGGTGAAACAGGCCTAGGACTGTTTGAGGACTCAGGGTGTCCGTTCCTGCAGAGCTGAGGTTGGCTCATTCTAGCTAGGTAAGAGCCAGGCAGCCCCCTGGGAGCACCAAGCTGCCTTCACACCTGGTGCAGGGGTCAAGCTGACCGTTTGCTGGTGTGTGCAGTGCCCAACTAGGGCCCTTTTGGTGAGAAATGTGCATTTTCACGCAACTTGGCCCAGGAAATCCCTGGCTATTCATGTGCTAACACAGGGTCTGGTCCTCAATGGCTGCCACAAACAGGAACCAGAAGGACAGCAGAGGGGCCTAAGGTCGGCCAGGAAGCCATCCAGGGGGTCGAGGCCTCGCTTCCACAAGCTCCTGCCCCACAGGGAGTCCATGGTCCTCAGATCTCTGATCCCTCACACTCATTTTTGGGCCTTAGTTGTCCCAGCCAGTGTGTCCCGTGGTGCTCAGGGAAGCCCTGTCAGATCACATGGTTTCAGCCCCAGTTTAGCTGTTGACATGGGCCAGTGGCCACACCCTCTGCGAGCCTCACTCTTCTTACCTGTAAAATAAGTCCCAGTTGCTTTTGTCCTCAGCATCAGGTTCTGAACCATGGAGGTTCGAGAAAGGGCTCCCCAGGCTGCCGCTCTGTCCTGCCCACTGCCGTCAGAGCTAACTCAAAACATTCACACACTCTGGTATCCGGAGAGAGTCTGCCCAGCTCTCTGACAAACTGCTGCTGATGTCTGTCATGCCAGCACTCAGGACACTGAGACAGGACATTCAGGAATCTGAGGTAATCCTCACCTACCGAGCGAGTTGGAGGCTACCCTGGGCTACATAAGATTCTATTTCAAAAACAGAAACACAGCATACGCGCGTCCCAAGCCACCATGGGACACACTTGTGCTAACAGGCTGCTGGGTTATGGGGCTGAGATGCAGCCGCCTCCTCCTGTTGTTTTGTTTTGTTATGTTTTCCCCGGGAAGTTGTTTCTCAGCTCTTCTTTCTGGAGCCACAAGGATTCTCCCACGCTCCTGCCTCAGGGGTTGTATTGCTGACTGACGGACAGTGACTGTCCAAGTGGGACTAGACTGACTGACGGACAGTGACCGTCCAAGTGGGACTAGACGTGGTGAGAAGCCTGGCTGGGGCTTTAGTCATGGCTGGGGGGCTGTGCTAATGTATATAGGGGAACGTGGGGGCCATAGGCAGGAGCTTCCAGCATTGGGGGTGGGGGTAGGAAGGAGCTTTCAGCATGGATGCAGTCAGCAGCGAGGCCCCTGTGGCCCCTGCATCACTCACCCCCTTCTGTGGTCTTCTCCCCCACTAAGCGAAACTGGTCACCTGGTCACTACCCTGTCCTGCCTGATCTAATTCTCATGGACGGTCTCCCTGCTGACTCTGGACACACGGCCCACTGAGCTCACTCCCCGCTTCGGCCACCTAGGTCTCATTCAGCTTGTGACTGTGAGGAGCTGAGGAGTGGACAGACCAGAATGGGGCCTGAGCTCCTGGCAGGGAACTGATGGTAAGAAAGAAACTAAGAAAATGAGGCATTGTCTTAGAAGGTAGTGAAAGTCAAGGACAGAGAGAGGGGGCTTCTGGGGAATGCCCCGAGTGCTGGATGTCCAGGAAAGGCCGGGCCTTTAAGGCAAAGCTCCAGGAAGCCTTGCTCAGGAGGGACCCAGAAGCCAGCAGGGAGCGCTTCCAGGGTGGGCAAGCCACTCTGAGTGGAGGGCGTCGCAGGCTGGGGACTGGATCAGAAAAGTTCCAAGACAGCAGTGGGGAAGGATGCTGGGGTGGCAGGAAGAGGCCAAGGGGGTGGGGGACCCTTGTAAGGCCTGAACTCCTGCTAGAAGTGAGGCTGAGCTGCTGAGCTGTTTGAAGCCGGGCACAGGCCTCGGTTATTGGGTTGGCAGAGTTTGCCCTGAGACCAGGCTGCCGGAGCAGGACACTGAGACCAGCGTGGTTCCCTGGAAGGAGCAGGGATGAGGAACGGGAAGTGCAGGGAAGCAAGTAGGGAGAGCACCAGACTCAACAAGTACCCCTGGGGACATTTGACTCCCCATCCCTATACAACCCCGGACTCCATCCAAGTCTGGCCAGAGGGACCACGCTGCTTCAGCTCAGAACGGCACTTGTTTGTTTCTTTGCAATGAGCAGTTTATTTTCCAGTTTTTATCAGCACCCACCTCCCTTGTCATGAGCTCACAAACCAAAGAAAGAACGCCAGGAATTTCCCAGCAGGACAAGGGCCCATGGGCAGCCAGGCTCACAGTCAAGCATCTCCATCCGGCCCCCTCACCCCTGCCAGCCCGGCACCCTGAGGCTCAGAGCCAGCAGCAGTCCCGAGGGAGGCCTTGTGGGTCCTGTTGGAGCTGATTCCCGACTCTGCCATCTACGTTTGTCTTTTCAGAGATCCTTGGAAAGATCCCTCAATCACAGAGCAGTCAGCCTCCAGCATGGTGGTGGCTGCCAACAAGCGGGGACCCTCACAGATATCCCCAGGCTTCAGGCCATCAGCTGAGTGCTCAGGGCCCTGATAGGACAAGACTCAACAGGCAAAGGGATTGGTGGCAGTCAGAAGCTGGGGTGTCCCTATCCCCCAGAAGAGAAGTCTTTGCACCTCCGCAGTATAATCTTGGACAAATCACTAAATCCCTCTCTTCTATGCTCTGTCCAGCTGCAAAACAGTACTTAGGTAGCTTGGGGCCCCTAATTAGGCCAGCTGGCATGGTCCTGGGGGCTCCAGATGAAAGGCCGATTGAAGTACAAAGCCCTGTTCCTGTGAACCATTCCCTGGCCCAGGCAGGGCTGCAAGCCCTGAAGTAGAGGAGGGAGGGTGTGCTGAGCAGTGAGAGGAGGCTGGGCCTTGGGGCCACTCACACAAGATGGGGACAGTGTCAGGCCCTGAGAGGCATCTTTGAGCTGGACTCCTGGAAGCCACCTCTTTCCTGTCTCCTCGCTCTGCCTCCTGCGGAGACTGTGGGACCACCATTGCTGACTACAGGCAGATGCTGCCCTAGACCAGCATCTGAAGCTCTGACATACAGGCCAGGCCAACCTGAACTGCTGTCCCCACACAGAGCCACCTCTGCCCCACTGTTCTCTGGCCCTGGCGGCCTGACCTCTGCTCCTTCCTAATTCCTGCTGTCTTTTGACGCCAGTTTAGGATTATCCTTGGCTACATAGCAAGTTCAAGATCAGCTTGAGCTACATGAGACCCTGTTCTAAAACACCAAGAATTCAAATAGCAACAAAATAATTATTTTGGAACGAGAGCTGGGAGTGGTGGGCACACACCTGTGATCCCAGCTGCTGGGTGGGGCACAGAAGCAGGGAGACTTGGAAATTGAGACCTGGGCAACAGTAAGAACCTTTCTTTATTAAAAAGAGAGGAAAGAAGGAGGGAAGGAAGGGAGGGAGGGAGGGAGGGAGGAAGGAAGGAAGGAAGGAAGGAAGGAAGGAAGGAAGGAAGGAAGGAACAAAAAAACCAAAACAAGATTTAAAAAAAGGAAGGAAGGAAAAAAGAAGTCAGAGGTTATGGTGTGTGTGTGTGTGTGTGTGTGTGTGTGTGTGTGTGTGTGTGTGTGTGTCTGTGTGTGTGACAAAGCCGGGTGGCAGCGTTTGATGGGGAAAGTACTTGAAAGGTGGAAACTCCGCTCATCAGTGCCTGGCTCACAGAGGGCCTTCCTGGGTACACATGGGGGTCCAGCCCCAATCTTTCTTTTTATTTGCCAAAATCACACAGCAAATGACTTCTCAAGCAGGCCAGGGAAGCAGAAGTCCCCCCAGTGGAGCCCAGGTGGCCCTAGGGAACCAAGTTGCTCTGTCCATTCCCATCTGTTCACCCCCTGCCACCTCCCCCTTTCCAGGAAGGGTTCGAGAGAACCTCGGAGTCTCCTGTTGGCCAGGGAGATAGTGAGACAGACTTCTGGCTTCACTCCCTTGTGACTCCATGGGGCCTCACACCTGCCAGGCACCTGTGCAGGCCCGTGTGAAAGGCAGAGAGGGGAGGGAGGCCTGGCTCTTTGAATCAGCACCACTCCCCCCCTGCTACCCTTGGTCTTGAGGCAGCAGGCGCTGACTTTCCCACGTGGCTGACAGCAGGTGCTGGCTGCAGGGGTCTTTTCTGGAGGGGCTGTGTCTTCTCCCATCCCATCATAGTCTGGGAGACCCCAGCAGGCCCTGGCACATTTTCCCTTGCAGCAAGCTGGATTCTGACCTGGTAAGTTGGGTTCAACTTCATACAAATGCCAGAGCAGCCTGCAAGCTCTGGTCTGGTGGTGTTCTCTAGAACAGAGAACTGAGAAACTAGACACTTCAAGTAAGAGGCTTCCAACCCATGTCACTCCCCACCCAAACTCGCCTTAGTGCTCAGGGCACAGAACCTCAGCCCGGCCCCTCCCGTGTTCTCCATTCTACCCGCCATGCTTAGCTCTTCCCAGCCACACTCTTCTTACAGACTCAGGTACACTCAGGGTACTCTCTGCCCTTCGTGCCTGTGCACTGTGTGCTTTGAAGGAAACCAAATAGAAACTGGCCCGGGGTTGCGCTGAAGGTGGCCATTTAGGAATGAAGTTGAGCTAAGCCAAAAGGTACACGCAGATCTCCACTTGAGGGGAGCCTGCCTTGGTTTCCTCCAAAGCACGCTTGTCTCCACCCCAATCATCTCTCACCTGGGTTCTCCTGATAGTGACCAAATGACTCTCCCAAGCACTTAGCCCCAGAGTGTCTCGTGGCTGTCCCCATTAGAGAGCACAAAATAGGTGTTTGATAAGTATTTTTAGGATGCCATGGGTGAGTAGGAAAATGGAACTTGCTGGTCCCCAAAATATAGTCTTTTGTCCCAGGCCTTCAATCAGGATGGGGATGCCCCGGGGCCTCAAATGTGGATTTATTTTAAGCCTGTTACCAGAATGCACAGTAACCTATTGACTTGACCTGAATTAATAAGCCAAGTCTGGTTCTTTGGAGTTAACAATTCCTGAAGTTCAACTCAGAGATAAATGAAAAAAAAAAAAAAAAAATCCCCTCCCTGAAGTCAGGCAGTGGTGGTACAGACCTTTAATCCCAGCATTCGGGAGGCAGAGGCAGGCAGATCTCTGTGAGTTCAAGATCAGTGTGGTCTACAGAGTGAGTTCCAGGACAGTCAGGGCTACACAGAGAAACCCTGCTCAAAAAAACAAAAAACAAAAATAAATAAATAAATAAATAAATAAATCCCCTTCCTATCTGCCCCCCCATTCCAGCTTCCCACACCCAACACCAACCCAGAGAGTGCAGCCCAGCATTGGGCCCCTCTGAGGCGGGCTGTGCCCAGTGTGTCTGTAATGCAGGCAGCAGCACAGCCTTCCAGATGCTCCTGGAAAGACCGCCACTTCAAACACCCCGTTCTGCCCAGTGCCCGCAAGCCTCCGTGTATTTCAAAGGCACAGCCAGTGGAACTTTCCCTGTAATCATTAGGCCCCAGCTTGCCTTTAATGGACCATTAAGGGGGATGTGATAAAGAACACTCCTGATCATTACCTTGTTCTGAAGGCCCTGGAGCCCACCTGGAGGGGCCCGTAGGGCAGCCACCTGAAGTGCCAGCTCTCACAGGGATGACACCGGTAGGAGCCAGGGCCCTGTCCAGCAGTAGCCCTGGCCTGCAGTGGAGGCCATGAGGGTGGGATAGCCTACCCAAGAGTCACTTTCTGCATGGGAATACTGACTTCTACTCTGCCAGCTACCTACTTGGTGTGAGCACTCACTCAGTCAGGCACGTTCCTAGCTGGGTCTCTTTTCCCAACGGTGGGCAGGAATAACAGGGCAGCCTGCAGCTCTGCTTTGAAGCACAGGCAAAGTTCACACAGGTAAAACACCAAAAGAAACGCTCATCTGAATCATGATCTCCTAAATTAGTGTCTGTATGGAGCCTCAGAATGTCACCTTTGGAAGCCAGGCTTAGTGGCTCATGCTTGTCATCCAACACTTGTGAGGCTGAGGCAGATCAATTTGGTTCATAATATGATGTCTAGAAAGCAAAGAAAGGACAGGAAAGAGGTCTGGGATAATATGTTCCCAGGGGTCCACTCCAGTGACCTTCCTCCTCCAGCTAGGTCCCATCTCCTAAAAGTTCCAGAGCCTTCTAAAATAGCAACACCGTTGGGGATTCCATGTTAAAAATGTGAACCTGCTGGGTGGTGGTGTCGCACACCTTTAATCCCAGCACTCAGGAGGCAGAGGCAAGCTGATCTCTGTGAGTTCAAGGCCAGCCTGATCTACAAAGTGAGTTCCAGGACAGCCAGGGCTACACAGAGAAACCCTGTCTCAAAAAATAAAACAAACAGACAACAGCAACAAAAAAAGTGAGCCTGTGGGTAGCATATCAGATATAAATGATCCCAGTGCTCACTGTAACTTCCTCTTGGGACAGGAGAAGTGATTAACTGGCCCTGTTTATAACACAAGTTCTGTGTGTGTGTGTGTGTGTGTGTGTGTGTGTGTGTGTGTGTGTGTGCATTGATTGTGCACATGCATGCATTCATATGTGAAGACCAGATGTCAATGTCACATGTCATCTTCTATTACTCTTCACTTTATTTTTGTTTTTTAAGGTTTATGTGTTTTTATTTTATATGTATGAGTGTGTGCCTGCATGTAAGTCTGTACACCATGTATACACAGCAGTACCAGCAGAGACCAGAAGAGGGCATCAGATTCCCTGGAACTGGAGTTACAGATAAATGAGAGACCCTGTCAGTCTCAGAGAGAGACCCCGTCTCTCACTGAACCTGGACCTCACTGATTCAGCTTTGCTGGCTATCCAGTGAGCTCCAGGGATTCCCCCTGTATCCACCTCCCCTGGGCTTCAGTGTGTGCCATCATGCCCAGCTTCTCTGATGGGTACAAGGGATCCAAACTGCATAAACCATCTGCCAGTACCAAGGTGGGTATCTAGAGCTAAGTTTGAGGGAGGCAGGCCATGTAGTAAGAGATCAGAAAAACTGCAAATACCCCAAAAGATTGGTCATGAAATCAATGCAAAGTGGAGGTCATGGCAAGGTCTGGCCATTGCCACTGAGCATGCTCACCACCTCCCCCACTGCTGATGCAGTCACAGGCCCCTCCCAAGACTCCTTTGGGTAGGGGAGGAATGAGCAGCAAAGTCAGGGCTCAGTCTGCTGGGCAAAGAGGTAATATTGGTCGTTGGCCCATCTCGTCCTTCAGAAAGGAGAGCTGAGGTCCTTAGCAGACCCCCAGCTGGAGCTGTCCTCAGATGTCAGGGCTGGGGAAACAAGTGGTCTAGAGATTGGAGAGGCCACAGGCGACGCCCGCAGAGCTTTGGGCAGCTGAAGAGTGGCCTGTTCCCGCAAAGGTCACTGGTCTGGAATTCCTCTGCTGCGCCTTTGCCACCAAGGGCCATGAAAGTCCTCATTCTTCCTCTCCGGCAGTGCAGCAACACTTGAAGCTGCCCTCTCTCCCTCCTCCCTTTCTTCTTTTTCTTTTAAACTTTGTGTGTGTGTGTGTGTGTGTGTGTGTGTGTGTGTGTGTTGCCTGCATGTAGGTCTATGCCTTCAGAAGGCATCTGATCCCTTGGAGTTACAGACGGCTGTAAACTGGTATGGGGATTCCTATGAGTGTCCCTCCCCACATCCCTGCCTTGATGGGTGCTGAGGAAACCAGGGGTCTGCCAGGAGCAAAGAGACTTTATGCCAGCTGGCTTCCTGCCTCAGTACTTTGTATCCACTCTAGACAGGCCTTGGTGGACAGTAGGGTCCCTAGTCATCTGCTCGACAGGCACTACAAGGGCCAGCCAGTCCTGGGCTGAGCCAGGGCCATCAGATGAAGAGGGCTTACCCTGCCATGGGGGGCCTCACAGATCAATGAGGAAGCAGGAATGTCACCAAAGGTCACCTGTCCACAGTGGACACCTGACCCAAGAACAGAGGAGCAATTAAGATAATGGCCTTCAAGGGCCTGAAGGAGTCATGGGGGGTTCCTCTATAAGGGGCCTGCTTGTGGGGTGGTCAGTCATCTCCCAGCATCTCTGTGGTGTTGAGGGCCAAGAAGCAAGATCTCCTGTTCTCTGCCATGTATCCCAGTCCTGCAGGCTCACTGGTTTCTGGAGAGTTTCCTGTCTGTGACTCCTGGGATTACAGACAGCCACCACCATGTCTGTCTCCATGCGGGAACTAGACATCGGAACCGGGTCCTCATACTTGTGTGGTAACTATCACTTCAGTTCTGTCTGTCTGTCTGCTGCTTGTTCATTTCTTCTTCACCCCCTTCCAGCCCCAGGCCTGCATGTATAAAACTAAGGTTACACTCGGGCTCCGGCTGTCCCAGCCAAGGGTCCAGTGTGGACCTAATATGAACATCTCTATCACTGAGTGTCAGAGGCAGAATCAGGAGCTACATGAGCTGCAGAGCCCTTGGGGGATGTTGCCATGGAGACTTTGGTGGCTCTAGGGGCACCCCTCTCCATTCCTTGATGTCCAGAGACGAGACTGTGCCTTCCACCCGGTTGGCAGGCAGACTCTCTGACCATGTGATGGTGGGGGGCTGTGTCGCATCTGTCTGTCTGTCTCCTCACTACCCTTCTGCTTCTCTGATTCTCAAATGGTCCCTTAATTGGCCATTTGTCCCCTAAATTAGGGGTGATTAGGATCAACCCTCAAGCAGTATTTCAGATGGTGGCCAAGGGATCTGAAGTTCCTTACTGGAGTCCCAGGGCTCCTCTGACTTGGTCACAAAAAGGTCAGCCCTCTGGCCTGGCATGGATGTCTGGATGGCCTCTGACCTCAGCCTGTAAACCTGACTCTGGAGATTGAGACTGGAGGGACTCAGGACAGTGGCTAACTGGACAGTGCCAGGGCATGCAATGGTCCTCCTGTGCCTCCTCCATGGCCTGGGCTCTGCAGGGTGCAGCCCCAGCCAGAGGTGACACAGAGACCCTGGGCCCAGAACACTCCTCCTGTCTGCTTCTGGGAGCTGGGCAAGCCTGCCAATGTCTCGACAATGGGGTCAGCTATAGCCTCCCCATGCCATAGTGGGGTCATCGGGACAGCTACACCAAGCTCCTTGCAGGCAGACAGGCGAGCAGCTGGGTCTCCCAGTCTCCAGGCCAGGCTTGATGTCAACAGTTATCAACCTATGTGGTGTTGCATGCATATCAGATATTTACATTATAATTTATAACAGTAGTAAAATTACAGTTATGAAGTAGCAATGAAATAATTTTATGATTGAGGGCCACCACAACATGAGGAACTGTACTCAAGGGTCACAGCACTAGGAAAGCTGAGAACCACTGCTCTATGGAGATTTATCAGGTTTAATTGACTCAGGAACCTCCAAGGGCTTCCCTTATCTATCCACCCTCATCCTGGAACTGAAAGGTTGTGAGAACGTGTGTGTGTGTGCATGTACATGCATGTGCCTGCGTTTCTCTGGACAGTCTGCACCTGTATGCATACACACAGGTGGGCGAGATCCCACACATCTGTCCAGGCAGGCAGGCCTTGTACAGCTGTGCAGGTTGTGGCCTGCGCAAGGACTCCTGGCTTCTGGCCAGTGTTCCACTGCTTGACATGCCATGTGCCCAGCACGAGCGGCTTTCTTTCCCTCTACAGCACAGATGCTGTGGCAGTGGGCAAGACTTCAGAGCTGCCAACCCTCCCCTTTGTGCTAACCATGCTCAAAGGCCTGTGCTGGCTCTCCTCCCACGCTCCCCGCACCTGCCTCTCCAGCTCTTTTATCAGCTAGGGTGAGTTTGGGGCCGTCAGCTCTCAGTGTGTCCCCACCAGGGACAGGCAGGGCCAGACAGTGGTGTCACACAGATAGAATTCATGGTGTCTCCAGTCCCCTGGGCATGACCCAAAAGACCAGGCCGGTTCCTGCCCACAGGAACAAGAAGTTCTTGGGATCGGGTCCAGCTGGCACCAGCCTCCATGAGTTGACCACCACAGCAGGCAACTGAGGAAAGGGTCATGTGACCACTGAGCTGGCTATGGATGAACACCCAACTTGAGGTTCCTTGAACACCTACCACCAGCAGGCCCTGTTATCCCAGCTACTGGGGAAACTGAGGCAGGAGGACGGAACATTTAAGGCCTATTTGGGCTACAGAAGAGTTCAAGGTTAGCCTGGGCTGCTTAATAAGACTACCTCAAAATAAAATGGAAAGAGGGATGTGGATTAGCTCAGTGGTGTAGAGCCTTGGGTTCGACTCCCAGCAGTGAAAACAAACAAACAATAAATAAAGTAAATCAACAAATGCCTCCTGAAATCATCCTAGGAGGGAGGCATGTCACAGGCTGTGTCCCCTGGAGCATCCCACAGCTTTTTCTTGTGGAATTGACCAGAGAAGACCACAGCACTTGGTTCCGGGCTCTGCAGGGCCCTGGTGGGTTGGCCTTGCTTCAGCCTCAGTTCCCCACGGGTAACTCGGGACCTTTCTCCTGATGACAGACAGGCTCCCCCTGTTGCTTAAACTTCCAGCAGCCACAACACAGTAGGTGCATGGCAGAACTTGAGGCTGTGATCCCTGTGGGACAGAAGGTGACAGTCTCACATGGTGTTGGTGCCCAGTGCTGGTGGGTAGGCAGGTGTCAACCAACCTCCACTCTGTTACTGTCCAGGGCCACACCCAGCACCGGCTCTACAGAGGCTGGCCCCTCTGATGGCTGCCTCTGAAATGTAACGCCACTGGTGACCTCTGACCCATTCAGAGACCAAGACCACCTTCAGTTTAAGTCCCCAACCCAGGGTCTTGAGGCCATCACCTTGTGGAATGCCACACCTCAGAAAAATAGCAGCCTCCTATGAATTGGCCCTTAGTGTCCCCAGCTGCCACCACCTCTGGGCAGCTTCTGGGCCTCTGAACCTTCTTGAGGGTGTGGCTCTGTGTCCTGGTGCCTGCTGGCCTCAAAGTGCCTTAGAATCGGCCTGTAGCACCCAGGAAGGACAGTGCAGTCCCTCACCCAGGACAACCTCAGAGCCTCAGTGGCCCAGCCATTTGGCACCAGAGGTCAGGACAAGCATGGCCACTGTCCTGCATTGCTCGGAGCAAAGTGCCCAGGAGAGAGGCCCTGCTCCTTGGACTCAGGCCTCCAGGTGTGACCAGGGACCATAAACATTCTTCAGTTGTTTAGAGGTGGGAATTAGAGGCCAGTTGTCAAGCCATAGCCCTGCACAGCTTGGGGAAGGCCTCCAATCATTAACATCCCAGTGGAAAAGCCTGGTCCCACCCCTTGGTGCTCACGGCCCCACCCCTCAGTGCTCACCTAGCAGCTGGGACACTGAGAAGTGCCTACAGAGTACAAGGCAATGGCACACAGGGACTCTGGGGTCATCGTGAAGCAGATGCCCACAGGACACCAGCACCCAACAGCAGAAAGGGCCTGGTCAGCCCACAGCCCCCACCCTATGCCCTTCCTGACCCCAGCCTGGCCTCCCTGCCCCAGGAAATCTTCCTTCTGCCTCTTCACTGCCTGCTTTGTAGTTTAACAGCCCAGACACACCTCTCCAGAGGGCTGCCTTTCATCTTTGCACTCTGTCTCTCTCCCTCTCCGTGTGTGTGTGTGTGTGTGTGTGTGTGTGTGTGTGTGTGTGTGTGCACATTTTGCCCTTTCCCCCTCCATCACATCTCTCAGATTCACTCATAGGTGTAAGAATTATTCCTGTTTCTTGACTGCATAATATTCCACAGCACTATTGTCTATTTCTCTCGGTCGCTTCTAGGAACCCATTTGGGGTCTCAGTGATGTCAGACCTCGGGATTCCCCAGTCATGAGGAAAACGTCTATGGTGGCCGTCAGAACCAGTGGCCCTTCAGCTGTACCTCACAAAAGCAAAATTAGGGCTGGGGACACGGCTCAGTTGAGTTCAATGCCAGAACCCACACAGACATGCCAGGTGTGATGGCACACACTTGCAACCCCAGCTTTGAAGAGGCAGAGGCAGGAGGATGCCTAGGGCTCTCTGCTAGGCAGCCCGGCATCAGTTCAGTGAAAGACCCTGTCTTAGGGAGTTGGCAGTGTTCCTAGGGATGATACCCAGGGTCTTTCTCTGATTTCCACCTGCATACATACCTTAAAAAGAAAAAGAAGCCGGGTGTGGTAGCAACATGCCTTTAATCCTAGCATGAGGGAGGCAGAGGCAGGCAGATCTCTGAGTTGAAGGACAAACCGGTCTACAGAGTGAGTTCCAAGGCAGACAGGACTACACAGAGAAACCATGTCTCGAAACAACAAACAAACAAACAAAAACCAAATAAATAAAAATAAATGATTAAGGGCTGGAGAGATGGCTCAGAGGTTAAGAGCACTGACTGCTCTTCCAGAGGTCCTGAGTTCAATTCCCAGCAACCACATGGTGGCTCACAACCATCTGTAATGAGATCTGGCACCCTCTTCTGGCCTGCAGACATACATGCAGACAGAACATTGTATACATAATAAATAAATAAATCTTTAAAAAAAAAAAAAAAAATAAATGATTAAAGAAAAAGGCAGGAGGCGTTTGTACACACACACAGATTAACACAGGATTCCTCTGTGAGCCCTGGGGTGTGCAGTCACTGAGAAACGCAACTGTCATGTCACCAAAACTCTGTTGGCAACAGGCTACACAAGCTGTGGAGAGAGGAAGGTGTTCCTGTGTACCCACAGCTGGTGACTGCTCCTTGGGGTCTGGGCTTTGCCCCACATTACAAGTGTGCCACAGTGTGCCTCAGCCCTGTGCGGTGGTCCACGGTCTCTCCAGCTGCTGTGGTCTGGCTCCCGCGACTCTGGGTCACTCCAGCCCACAGTCTGTTGTCTTGTAATCCACACTGGCCTCATGCTAGCAGCAATCCTCCTGCTTTGGCCTATCAAATGCTGGGATAACAGGCAGCCAGATTATCTTGTAGCTTTCCTGCTTTGGGCAGATATGCTGACATTCTTACCTCTCTCTGCTGGCCAAGCTCCCTTCTCTCCAGCTGTCCACTACAACCTGAGTTCCTTCACCCCACGAATACTTACTGAGTACCTGCAATGCCCGAGCACCTGGCTAGGTGCTAGAGAGCAGCTGGAGGGTTGGGGAAAGAGGTCACTGCCTGCTCTGTGAGGGGCTAGTGGAAAAGGGAGCTACAAGGGGAAGATAAACACACAAATAAAAGGGTCATGCTGCACCATGGTGGGGTTGCAAGCTGGGCACTCTGGTGATTGTGCTCACCACAATCCTTTGGCAAGCCTCCAGTTATCCAGGCATGACCACCATGATTCCCGCCTACTACCTGTCCATCAACTGTGGAGTTGTGCTACCTCTGCCTTAACATAGCTGGCCTTGCAGCAGGGCTTCTTTATCTCACAGGGACCAGCTGCAAGTTTAGCCTTCCCAGTAGCCCCTGTGGTAAGATAAGCCAGTGGGGTGGAGACAGCTCAGCGGTTAAGAATACTTGCTGATTATAGAGGACCCAAGTTCTGTTTCCAGCACCCATGTTCTGAAGCCTACAAGTTTCTGCAACTCCAGCTCTAGGGGCTCTGACGCCCTCTTCTGGCCTCTGTGAGTACTGCACCAATATGCTCACATCCCTTCCCACGTCATTGAAAATTTATAATTTTTTAAAATTAAAGATAAAGGAAGCCTGCTGGGCAGTGGTAGCACACACCTTTAATCCCATCACTTGGGAGACAGAGGTAGGTGGATCTCTGTGAGTTCTAGGACAGCCTGGTCTGAGGAGTGAGTTCCAGGACAGCCAGAGCTACACAAAGAAACTCTGTATCAAACAAACAAACAAATAAACAAACAAATAAATACAAATAATAAACAAATAAAAATAATAAATAATAAAATAAAAGATCAAATAATAAATAATAAAATAAAAAAAGCCGTTGGCTGTAGGAGGGAAAGGTAGTGCTTAACCTCTCCTGGGCCCTCTTGTGACTGGCTAGGGGACAGAACTAACGAGTAACAGCACCTAGGCCTAGCATGGTGGTGCACATACTTTAATCCCACCAGCACTGGGGAGTTAGAGGCAGGTGGATCTCTGGGAGTTTGAGGCCAATTTGGTCTACACACTGAGTTTCAGGCCAGCCAGGGCTACACAGTGAAACATTGAGTCAAAAAAAAAAAAAAAAAAAAAAAGGAAAAGAAAAGAACAGAGAAGAAAGAAAAAGACAAAAGAAAGAAAAGAAAAAATGAGGATCTCTCCATCACGCCTAGAACAGTGCTACAGAGTGGAGAGACCCGGCTGAACTGAGACCTAGAAGAGACCCAGGCAGTTTCTGGGTCTGAGGAAGTCCTGGCCAGTCCTGAGGTGCTGTGTGTCCTCTATATCCCCGTCAGCTCCCCACCAGCTGGACCACAGGTGGTAACCCCAATTTGTTCCCCACCCATTAACAGCCCGAACCGGGAGCAGAACTCTGGCAGATTTGGGAGCCGACACCCCTCTTCTTATTCAATTCCACCCCGCCTCCCTCCACCCTGCAGTGTCACCGGCAAACATCTGTTCCGCGAATCAAAGCACTGGGGGATCACCAGGTTTGCCGGGTCCCTGAGACTCTCATGAGCCCTTTGGAGACCTCAGGCTGGAGCTGCGAAGAAAAGTTAAAAGGCTCCTCAGCAGGCACAAAGTAGCCCGAAAGCGGCTCCATGAGGTCATAGCCCGGGCTGCTGAGGAACGGAGCTGAGACTCGGATTCCGCTCCAGGGCAGCAGCGCCTCTGACCCTCGAAGGAAAACACCAGGATGGTTCCGGGCCGGAGAAGCCTGACTGGAAGGCCATTGTGCAGGGACCTAGGGCTTTGTTTAGGAGGAAGGTGACATTCAGGGACGTGTGAGACAGTGCTGTCCATGTGCCTTTGACCACTGGAGCTGCACTGACGTCCCCGAATGTGGCTACTCAGTGCTGACTGATGGAGTCACTCAACCACGTCACGGACTCCTTTGTCTGTGGCCATGGGTCACTTTGAAAATATCATTTGTAGGTTTCACAGCTTCTGGGCTGTGACGAGGAGAGCAGTCTGTTCACTATGGAGAATGTGAGAGAAAAGATGAGAAACAAGACAAGAGAGAACCAGCTCCCCGTTCCCCCAACATAGCTGTAGACTCCCTCAGAGCCAAAATACTCATCCTGCAGCAGAGCCCTTTACCGAAAGGGGTTTGTCATCTGCTTTGAACATTTTTGCACTTCCTGCAGTTCTGGGCTCTTCTCTTTCCAGATGAATGACGCTCACAGGCTTCTGTTGGGTCCCATCTTGGTCCTGGTGGGAAATGAAGATGGACCCTTAACACAGGACGTTGGAGTGGGGATAACGGACATGTTAGTAGGCCCTGGAAAAAGGCAGCCCTGCCGGGGGTCTCCAGTGTATCCCCTGTCAGCCCTCTTAGGTGAGCCAGGTCAGCTGAGAGGTAAGGGAAGCCTTGCCCTTCACTCTTTAACCACGAAGGGACACTCCTTCCTGCTCAGCTGAAGAGGCTTCACAGGTGTCCCCAGGAGGAACCCAGTGCTTCGCAGAAGACAGGAGCTGCCACCGAGGATGGGAACCTCCGCTGCCTGTGAGATACTCACCATCCTGTTGCCTCTGGTGAATTTCTCCAGGGGAGGGAGAGTTGGGGACACTTTGCTCCACCTTCCTACAGGCCTCCCCTACAGAAAGCCCAGGATCCCATCACAGATGTGATTGTAATGTGCTGGAGACATCAGGGTCAGGCCAACCAGGGACCAGGTTCAGGGAGCCATGGTGGTAGTCCTTTAGTGAGGGTCCTTTGCGGAGGGACTCTCAGAGTCCAGCCTCCTAGGGCCTGTCAGCTCCCTCCAAGATGCTCCTGACTAGGACCCTCAGACTGCACACAGGGAGTTCTCTGCTGACGTCCACACTCTGGGGACCCACTGCCAGCCACTTCTTCCTCTGAGTAATGGGGAAAGCACCTGGAAGCTGGGGAGGGAGGAACACTGACTAGGAGCGCTCACGCCAGGCTGAGTGGTGGTCCCCAGGGTGTGTCCTTCCAGCCCCCCACATTCAAAGGACCTTTCTGCAGGGAGTGAAACAAACAGTTTCAAACAGGCTGGGTGAGGCGGCATGCACCTCAGTCCCCGCACTTGGGAAACAGAGGCAGGTGGATCTCTGTGAGTTTGAGGCCAGCCAGAAGTACACAGTGAGACCTTGTCTTCAAAACCACACACACACACACACACACACACACACACACACACACACACACCGAGAGAGAGAGAGAGAGAGAGAGAGAGAGAGAGAGAGAGAGAGGCCACATCCTTGCTGAGTGTGGAGCTAAACTCAAAAACATATAGCCAATAACAAATCAGGGAGAGCTGGGAAGAAAGCAAACAGAGATCACTTGGAGATGAAGGCCAAGGCCAAGTGAGGCTCCTCTGAACTGAGGGGGACCTGGAGCCAGCAAGGCTGAGGAACAGGCCTCAGTGCCTGGAAACAGGTAAGCCTGCCCATATCCATTCTTTATTTTATTTTAAATATATTTTAGATTTATACTTATTTTACTTTATATGTATGAATGTTTTGGCTGCATGCATCACTATATGCATACCTATTGGACCCCCTGGAACTGGAATTATAGACAGTTGCAAGTTGTCGTGTAGGTGTTGGGAATCAAACCCCGGTCCTCTGGAAGAGCAGCCAGTGTTCTTAATGATTGAGCATCTCTCCAGCCTTCATCCCATTTATTATTATTATTATTATTATTATTATTATATTATTATTATTTTATTTTTTTGAGACAAGGTCTCCTGTAGCCCAGGCTGGCCTTGAACTCCCTATGTAGGAGTTTAATGACGTTGAACTCCTGGTCCTCCTGCCTCTACCTCTCGAGTGCTGGGATAACAGGCATACACCCCCACACCTGGCTCCTGCTCATGTCTTGATCTCTGGCTTCCAGCCTTGGGTGCTATGAGGAGTCAATCTCTATGAAAGTCATTGTTAGTCAATGGTAATTTGCCCCCCACTCTTGAAGGGGTTCATAGAGGTCAGTGACCTTGTGTTTGGATTCCAGCCCTGCTGCTTGCAAACTGACCGGTGTGGGAAAATCATCCCCTCACGGTTGGAAAGAGCAGCAGCCGTCACTCTGGAAGGGCTGCCAGGTGACCAGTGTCCTAAAATGGCTGTGGCCATTTTCACAGATGCTGATCAATGCTGGGCAGGAGCTTCTGGAATAGGAAAGATGCCATGCTGCCCTTCAGGAGGGTCTTCAGTGTGAACTCTGGAAAGTCATTGGAGGCTTCTGGGGGTCTTCAGATGCTGCCAACTGTGTTTGTGGTCATAGTCATTCACAGCAAACCCAGCACCAGCTAGGGGAAGAGCAGGACCAAGACCAGCGCTGTATCCCTGGAGATGTCACATAAACACATTCAAAGCCACCAGGCCCCAGTTCAAGAGGACCAGAGAATGTAACTCCAAGTGTCTCATGAGGAAGCATCCAGAAGGATCCCTTAAAACAAACAGAAGGCGTGGGAATCAGGAACTGAAAATGGAGAGCTTGCTCTGTCCACAGGGATGTATTTCTACCCCAGTGACTCCACCCACCTTGCTGGGCTCCCAGGAGCATCACCAGCAAGAGTTATACTGGGACAGCAGGAGACTGAGCCATATTAAATTAGGGCCACACAGGCCCCAGCTCACTGGCATCCTGGGCACTGGACCTCAGGAGAGTAACCTCCCAGCTGTGGCTAGGATTGCACTTGGTCCCCATCTAAATGATTGACAGCCAGCGCAGCCCAGAGGAACACAACCTAAGTGGACACAGAAGATGGAGCAGAGGAGGCGAAGCCCTTTCTCTGTCCATCTGGCTACCAGATGCCCCTTTCACCTCCCCTGGGCTGTGGAAAGGTACCCTGAATAACCTGAGCTGGGCATTTGCTCTCACACCCTGGCCTGGGAAGCCAGGAAACAGACCAACATGAACCAAGCCCACTTGGTGGTGACGGGAGCCCTTAGTGGTGAATCCAGGGATAGCTGGTGGGTGCTGGGAGTCCCTACACCAGCTTAGCTCAGTCAGAGTTGCCTGTGTTGGATCTGCCTTCCTGCTTTGTGGGCCTAGCCTCCTGTAGTCAGGGGTGGACACCCACATTCCCAGACATCCTCTGCAGCAGCGTCTTCTTGCATTTCCTAGGTGGGGAAGCTGGGTCAAGGGCCGTTCCCAAGACACCCAGGGGGTCCTCCCATCAGATTTTTGAAGGTATGATTTAAGATAAAAGGGACCCTCTGACAGGTTTCCCGGTGACACCTACTTCTATGACGAGATAAGCACAGGAATCCTTAGGCCACACCTGGGAAACAGTTGACTGGGCACATTCTGTGTAGTGTGTCTCAACAATGAGAAAGAAACAAAACAAACACAACAAAAAACAGGTTCTAAATTAACACACCCTTAAAATTCAGAAGCCCACTCTGTACATTTAGAAATTCCACCACAAATTCCACCTTCCATCCTGATTTGAAGGACAAAATTATTTGTGTGTGTGTGTGTGTGTGTGTGTGTGTGTGTGTGTGTGTGTGTGTGTGTCCGTGTGCCCGTCCATGCCATGGTGCATGTGTGAAGGTCGGAAGACAACCTGTGGGAATCGGTTCTCTTCTTTCACCTCCGGCCTTTCTGGGCATTGTGGGCCCTGGGCAGTGAACTCAGGCTTCAGGTAAGCACCTTTATCTGCTAAGTCCTCTTGTAGGCCCCTCAGAGCACAATTCTAAGAGGTTTTTGTTTGCTTGTTTGTTTTTTAGTTTCTCAAGACAGGGTCTGTCTGTGTAGCCCTGGCTGTCCTGGGTCTCGCTCTGTAGACCAGGCTGAACTGGAACTCACAGAGATCTACCTGCCTCTGCCTCCTGAATCCTGGGATTAAAGGTATTTCGTCACCACCACCCCGCTAGTTTTGAGAGTTTTAACAAGTATTATCCCCACATTCATGATATGGAACATTCTAGTGACCTACAACCACCTTTTCCCCCATTAGTGGTCAGTCTCTCCCCTTGACTGTGGATTGGCTTTCTGTCTTGTCCTTTCCTAAACTTGACCCTGAATTTTAAAAGAAATAATGAAGCCAGCTATGACAGTCTAGGCCTGTAATCTCAGCACATGATAAACTGAGGCAGGAGGATTGCCTCAAAAACACAGCCAGCCTAGGCTTCATAGCTATTTCTGGGATGGCCAGGGCTACATAGAGAGACCTTGTCTTAAAACAATAACAACAACAATAAATAAGGAAATAGATGAATAAATAAATAAATAACAGGACACTAAGCTGGGAGGGAGATTTTGTGGGGGTTCTAGAGGGAGTTGAAGGGAGGTAGTGGTAGATGGACATGATGAACACAACTGTATGGAACTGGGGCTGGAGGGATGTCCCAGTGGTTAAGAAGGTGTACTGCTCTGCCAGAGGGCCGGAGGTCCCTTTCCAGCACCCACATTGGGCAGCCACAACCAGCTCCAAAGGCATATCACACCTCCGGCCTTTCTGGGCATCTGTGTTTAGCAGCACATTCCCACACACAGACAGACACACCACATACACATAATTTTAAAAAATAGTAAAGAACTTTCAAAGAATAAAAAAAAATGCTGTTTTTCCCCCAAATCAATAGACCCCAAGCCAAGTCCTTCTGGCCCTCCTGGCACCTGTGTGGGCCCTAAGAAAACAGCAGAGGCCACAGGAGTCCTGCTCACTGATGCCCATACCACTCACTCGGTGAGATGTCAGTCTAGAAACACGGTCTTAGCACCACACAGGGCACCGGAAATTCTGGGGACCAGATCTGCGTCCAGAAGCTACAGAAGGCGGGCACCCCCTCCTCTCTCACCTGGACAGTCTGTAAAGTGGCAACAGCGCCCCCTGCTGGCAAAATAGCTCTTTTCCCCCCTATTCTCCTTTTTACTCTCTGGGGTACCCGCCAAAACCTAGGAAAGGTTATCCAGATCGCCAGGGCACACCCCCTCATTCGCTGTCTCTGTAAGACTCAGTTTCCTTCAGGACTCACCCCTCACTTCCAGATCATTGCTGAACTATGAAAGTCCAGTTATAACTGACTCTCGTTCTCTGTGTGAACAACCCAGGCTCTTGTTCTGTATATGAAGAAAGGTCTGAGCACTCTACGCCCATTCTTCCACACGACCCACAAGACAAGCCCAGAAGCAGGCTGACGCCAGCTAGTCCAGAGTTCATCATGTGGCCACCTGTGGATCTGCTTTCACCCCCCACCCCCCAAGCCCTGAGACAGGCCACCCTGCCTGTCACACACAAGGCTCCACCTTCACCTCTCATTGATGTCAACACTCACTTTTCAGAGTCCGATTTCTCATCTATTCAGAGGTGGGAGTAAAACCCACACCACGGGAAAGAACGTTCTTATGGGGACCACCGGGAACCCTACAGACTCTGAGCACTCCAATACCAACATTGCGAACTCTTCCAGGTATCTCCGAGAAGGGAGCCGAATGGAGTGGGATACTATCACCTGTATCCCACTCTCCAGCCCAATTTAGGGGACTCCTCAGTGAAACCTCTGCCAGCCTCCCCGACACCCCACATTTATCATGGACATTAAAACGAAAGTGGCAGGAGAAGGCAATTAAGATTAATAGTCTGTGCTGTCGATTGAGAATCACAAGGGGGAAGTAATTAGATTTTACAGGAGGCACCGCTCTCTAAACCAAGCCTCACAGCGTGGGAGTCCCCGGTCCAGAGACCCTTCGATGATGTCTTTTTGTAAAGGCTTTCCTGGTGACATTCTCCCAGCGCTCCGTCATTAACGCCAGTCACTGATGGCGTCTGAATGTGGCGTGTTCCTCATTGAGATTCATCAGACCTGCCATCTCTCTGCTGTCCCGCCCCTGCAGACAGACCTCCCATCACCACGGAGCGAGGCCAGTACCTCTTTCCCCAAACCAGCCTCCCGGGGGCCCCACACCCAGGAGTTGGGGGATTGAAGGCATAATGAGAGAGGATAAGGGCTGAGCCAAAGCCCCCTGCGAAGACCCTTTCTTCCAGGCCGGGGAATTCTCTGCAGGCTGCCTCCTTTCTTTGCACGAGAGGCTCATGGAGAGCCCCCTATTCTCCTCCCACCTGACCCGTCGCCAGCAGCGTCCACCGTTGCTCCTAGCTGGCCCCCTCCTCACCGGCAGGCAGCTGTCCCCGGCGCGCAGACACAGGGGCCTGATCACCGACACAAGAGGGGTCCCACGGCCTGCCCTGCCTCTGCATGTTGGCTAGCCCACCCTCCTCGAAAGTCGGAGCCCCAGTGACGCTCGCCTTGGGGAGACCACGCGCGAGGCTGGCAGGGGACGCGCAGAGAGCGACTGGCAGCACAGTGGAGGGCGAAACTGGGGCTGAAGCGCCACCTAGTGCGCTCCCACGACGTCTCCACTGTACAGGGCAAATATCCAGGAAAAGGGGACCTAGGTCTGGGACCGGGAGAACGTGGAAGGGTCGGATCTGAGATGGCAAGCTAAGGGAAAGGGCCCAAGACTCAAACTGGGGCCCAAGGAGGCAGAGCTCTACGCGCCTTGCAGTCTCCAGTGACCGTTCCAAGCGCATCCCTCTGAGAGCCCAGGGCCGGGAGACCTCAGTAATTAATAGCAAAAATTAAAACAGTTTATTCAATAAACACCAGGATGTTACACACTGAGCACTTGCTCCCCGGGACGGGGTCGCAAAGGGGAGTGGGGGCTCCTCCTCCTGCAGATCTGGCCGGCCTGGGCGGGGTCACTGGGCTGGGCCTGGGTGGGTGCGTGCGGGGGGCGGAGACTTGATGCAATTAGGAGGAGAAATGCTCTGATGCCACGGTCACCTACCCGCGGGCTCGCGGGACGAGACGTATATAAGGCAGCGTGCCCAGAGACACAGAGCCGTCGGAGCAGCAGCGCTGCGCGCCCCGCGCCGCAAGCGCTCGGCTGCCTTGTTGGCTTCTGCCGCTCTGTGCCTGCCTTTCGCGTCCCTACTACATCGCAGTCTCCGCGCCACCTTTATAGCCGCGCCTCACGAATTCTCCCGAGGTGCCATGTGGAGAACGCAGAACGGACGTGCGGTGGCCCGAGCCCTGGTGCTGGCCACTCTGTGGTTGGCCGTGGCTGGGCGTCCCCTGGTTCGGCGATCCCTGGCTCTGTCTGATGAAGAGCCACTCATTCTCTACGGCTGGGGCAAGAGCACCCGCCTGCAGCACCTGTACGCTGCTGGTCCCCACATCTCCAACTGCTTCCTGAATATCCGGAATGACGGCTCCGTGGACTGCGAGGACGAACAAAACGAACGAAGTGAGTGTCTGCCAGCGCGTCCCCTCGGGTCCCTTACGTCCCCAGGAGCTCGCGGGCGTGCTACCAAAGCCTTCACAAATCCCCTGGACTCTCAGACTGGGTCTGGGGAGGGGCGAAGCAGTGTGGCTCCGCCGTTACCCACGTGTTGCTGGGTCCCGGCTGCAGCTTCTTCCTTCTCCTGCTCGCAGGTTTGCTAGAGTTCCGCGCGGTCGCTCTGAAGACGATTGCCATCAAGGACGTCAGCAGCGTGCGGTACCTCTGCATGAGCGCTGACGGCAAGATACGGGGGCTGGTGAGTGCCCTCCACGCGGAGGGAAGCTCGAGGCCGCGCTGGGTCCCTGTTGGTTGGGTCTTTTCAAACTTCGAGGGCGAGGTAGCTAGTGCTAGTGAAGCTAATGTTACCCCCGCCCCCCCACTCCACCCCCGCCCTCCGCGCGCGCGCGCGGAAAGTGATGGCCCCAGGCTGTAGCGGGGCAATGAGGAGGCCAGCGGAGCATGTCTAATCCTCCCAAAGGCTGGCTCGGCTGGCTGCTGAGTCCCATTCAGCTTTCGGCCCCTTTGATATTGAACAGGAAAACCCACCTCCGCCCTTTTCATCTCCAGTCTTTGCGTGTGTGGTCCTCGATTTCCTTTCTCTCCCTCAAGTAAAAGAAAAAGAAGAAGAAAGGAAGTGTCTTTTTCAGTCAACGTCTATGTCCTAGGTACACAGAGTGATGTAGGACTAGGGTACTTTAGAACGTCCTTGAGGGGCTCACCTGCTCGGGACCTGGGGGAATGGGGGTGGGGAGGGCTGGCCAGGTCCAGGTAACCCCTGAATCCGGGAGGGTGGAAGTATGAATGCTAGGGCTCTGTGGGAACAAAGACTGCGAGTTCAAAGAAGCCTTCAGCCGTCCCTCTGGCAGTACAAGAGGAGGCCGTGTGAGGTCCCTTGGCCAAGGCCTCCCATCCAGCAGCCCTGGGCTCCTGGGAGGAGCAGGGACTCAGGGGAGAAGGTCCCCTGTGGGGAACGATGGCTACCAGGCTCAAAGTTTTTGTTGTTCTTTAAGAGTCTCAAAATTGTTTTGTGGCTCTGAGGTCTATTTATCTACACGAAAAGATCACAAAGAAAAAAAAAGGGGTCTGCAGAGAAGGGAGGGGTCTGCAGAGGAACCGGTTTACAAAGTAGGGGGTCCGATGCCTGTCTGAAAGCTGATACCGCAGGCCTGGACCAATCTCCCACCAGTACCTTCCTGAGATATCTATTTGTGGCAAGGGTGCTGGGAGGGAGGTTCGACCCCCATTCTACCCTAATCAAAATGGGGTGGGGAGGCCCATGGGAGCTTTGTCCCTCAATCCCAGTGCTGCCCCCGATCTATTGGGGCATAGTCCATCACAAATTCTCCCTGACCTCTCTTTTTAAATAGAAGCCCTACTATCTATCGTTCCTATATACAGAAAGGTTGACCAATTCTCCCTAAAAAATTTCTCCAAGAGAAATACATCCTGTGCTTATCTACATTTCACATTTTCCAGGGAACACAGCCCCTGCTGCCTGGCGGCTCTGTCTCCGTGCCATCAGCCAGGGCAGGAGCCAGTGGGTTCTTGGAATTAGCCTGTTATCAGAGCCTTATCTGCCACGGCTCTTCTACCTTGCAGTTCAGCGACCTCGGCAGCCTCAGGAGCAACAGCTTGTGTTTACTGAACCATCCAGGCTCCCCAAAGGGATGTGGCACCAGTTTGGGAGACTGACACTGGTCCCTCAATCCTGGGGACTAGGAATGTTCGATATTGAGGATGAGGACCAGGGACAGCTTCCTGCAGCACACATTTCCGGCCACCCACAGGGTCCGGGCTTGAGCCTAGGTGTGGGGGAGGGGCCGCGGATTATCAGGCAGATCCTGGCAAGCTAGCTGCCTGTGAGGGGGGCTTCTCTACTCACAATAGTAGGAGATTCAACCACCTCAGCATTAGAAAAGCTTCCTGTGCTGCAGGTCTAGACAGGAACTCTCGCTTTATCCCCGGGTGCTCAGACAAAGCTGCAGTTACTAACCCCACCCCCACCCCCCAAAAAAACTAAACTGGGAACAGAGTTCGCAAAGCTCACAAATAACGACCAGACTTTAACGTCAGTAGTTAAAAGCCAGTGGCTTCATGAGTATTGCTCAGCCTGAGACTGGGATGGATAATTGGTACACATCTGCCAGCTCAACCCTCCGGAAGTTGAGGTAGGAGGATTGCTGTGAGGTTAAGACCCCAGTCTCAAAACATACCAGGGCTGGAGAATGGAGCTCAGCTGGTGGGGTGGTTGCCTAGCATGCTCGAAACCCTGGGCTCAATTGAGCACTGCATAATTCGAGCACAGTGGTGCTCAGTAGTCATCCCAACACTTGGGAAGTGAAGGCAGGAGTATCGGGAGTTCAAGGTCAGCCTAGGGGACGTGAGACACTCAAAACAGAAATCCAGGCCTGGCATGGGTATGGATGCCTTTAATCCCTGTACGCAGGAGGCAGAAGCAGGTGAATCTTTGAGTTCACCTAGTCTACATAATGAGTTCCAGGCCAGCCAGGGCTACCTGTAGTAAGACTCTGTCTCAAGAGAAAGTACTGGAATAAGCTAACAGGGACAGTCTCGTGTAACCTGGGCTGGCCTTGAACTGACCACTTGCCTCTGCCTCCCGAGTCCTGGGCTTAGAGGTGAGCACCACCTTGCTTGACTTTCTATGTGTTTAAGGCAGTTGATAGGAAAGCACACTGGTGGCAGTGGGACCGGGACACCTCAGCGCTCATGCTCACAGCTGCTTGTTTCTGTCTCCAAAGATTCGTTACTCTGCAGAAGACTGCACCTTCACGGAGGAACTGGACTGTTTAGGCTACAACCAGTACAAATCCCCGAAGCACCACCTCCATATCATCCTCATCAGGTCCAAATACAGGCAAGAGCTCCAGAACAAAGGACCCTCAAAATTTATCCCCATGTTCCCCCGGTCCTTCCTGGAAGCCAGGGACCAGCTGGAGTCTAAACTGTTTTCTCTGCCCCTGGATCCCGACAGCATGGATCCGTTCGGGATGGTGGAGGACATGGAGATGAAGAGTCCCAGCTTCCAGAAGTGACGCAGTTCTCACAGGATGAAGAAAACCCCAGTGTCCCACGAACTTCCCCTTTAGGAAGATGCGCTAGAGGCTGTACATATTCTAAGTCTCACATTGACCGTGTGTGGTTTTAGTGGCTAGACTTGATCATGAACCTAAATTGACCACCTGCCTGGCTGCCATCTGGGCTGACTTAGTGTGGCTGCTGACCTGTGGCTAGGTTACTCCAGCTCTGTTTGAATACCTCTACTAATGGGGAACTCACTCCTGTGAAACATTATTATTGAGCCAAATCTATGTAATTTGGACATTTCCAGCAGGGCAGCCAGAAGGTGCGAAGTCATTTAAAATCCATGTGCAGGAGGTGGGCTCTGAAGTGTGTGTTGACTGACTGGACCTTGTGGGGTCTCAACTTGTCCCCAAGTGCCCCTGGCTAGAACTGACTGGGATCACAAACTTGGAACAAAGGGCAGCCAGGAAAACCTTGGGAGCCTTGCAGGGTGGTTTGGGGATTAAGAATTCCAGCTGACCACTTAATTGCCCTTTCCCCCACTTCTAGATGTCAGATGGAAGTGACCCTCAGCCAGGCTCAGGCATGGACTCAGCTGCGTGGGTAGTAAAGCTGCCATTTGTGCCCCAGCAGCTTAACTTGGTCATGTGCCTCCGAATTTCCAGGGCCTGGATCTGCCCACTCACTCCCCTTCTCAGAGCTCACCTGGGCTCTCCAAGCCCAGAGCACGGAGCTCATGGGCCATCCACTTGTGCCCTCCTGCCCCCAGCTCCTGGCTCTTACCCCTGGTCACCAAGCATTGTGTGGCTCAGTGTGACCTCCGCTGCCTGTGTCAACCTGCACCCCTCATTTGCAAATGAACAACAAGATTAGGAAGCCCTAAATTTTCCAGCGCCTGCAGGGGGGGGATGTGGAGCCTTTTCCACAGCACTTACTTGGCAGCGTGATATTTATAAGTAATTTATTTTGTATACATCTCTTATTTTCTTACTTTATTTATGCCCCAGATCGTATTTATGTACGTGACATTTGTTTTCTACATTAAAAAGGAGTTGGTTTGTATCAGAAGTGTGCTGTTCCAAGTGGGATGCAAATGAGGCATTGAAGAGCCACAGACGGGGTGACAGCCCTGTCTAGACAGGGGGCCTGGTGCCTTTGGTGGCAATGGGTGGCTCCCTTTCTGGCTTCTCAGACCCCTCATACCCAACCACCAGGTCAGACCAGGACGACATAATATCGTTAAGTCAGAAAGCCCTCACCATCGGCTTCTGTTACTGGGGGACACACTGGTTGGTGGCGTCGGGGAGGCTTGTTGAAAAATTACATCCCCTTTTATTTTTTGGTCTTTATGGGAAAAAGTTTCTCTATTATACAGCTCTGGCTGTCCTGGGACTCGATAAGTAGATCAGGCTGGCCTCGAACTCACAGAAATCCACCTGCCTTTGCCTCCCTAGTACTGGAATTAGAGGCGTGTGCCACCATACCCAGCTAAAATATCTATATCTGTGTGTGTGTGTGTGTGTGTGTGTGTGTGTGTGTGTGTGTGTTTATGTCTTGGAGAGTGAGGATGTCACCAGAATCCTGATTCTTTATGTTCAGTATCAAGGGCAGAGGGAACCTGGCATTACGCCTAAGTCCTGATGCCTGTCCTGTCTGCTGTTAACAAATGGATCAAGGAAGCAGGGCAGGGTGATGATGGAGACGGCCATATGGCCATGTGCACTCAGGTGGGCGGGTTCAAGAACAGTGAGAGAGTCAATTCTGATTGCTGGAGGAGGGGCAGGAGCAGGGTGGCCCTGAGGGAGCAGCTGAGGGCCTTTGCCAGTCCTTGTCCCCTAGGGACTCTGAGAGAAGCAGAGGTGAGTGGCGTCCCCAAGGGAAACAAAGGGCTCAGACCTTCAGCCCCTCTGATCACTGGAGTCACCCCCAGCTCTGATTTACCTCTTCTGGATTAGGAACTGACTCTAGAAAAGCTTCCAGGGACCAGGAGAAAGCAGGGATGGGGAAGGGCTGAGTGGCCAGGGAATTGGAATGGAAAGGGGCCTGGCTGTGACACTGCTGAGGTATGTATTTTGTCCTGGTCCCCATTTCCTGCCAGACAGCTTCTGACATCCCGGGAATCTTGGAGAAGATGCGTTTTTTGGTATGCTAATAGACTTCCTGAGCTGGAATCCCTCACCCTCACCCTGGATGAGGCCCAGCCATTCCGACATCGGGGAGGCTGAGGGACTGATGTTTGACACCAAGGCGGGTGATCCGACCCATTATGCCTATTTCATGAAGTCTCCATAGCCATCTTTAGCACTGGGGTCAGAGAAGCTTCTGGAAGGTTCTGAACTTGTAGCTCAGGCAGCACCTGGGAGGTCTGGGAAGCACAGAACCTTCTCTCCACCCTGGCTCCCTGCATCTGTGTCCTTTATAATAAACAGTCTGAGCATGGGTGGCCCACACCTCTAATCCTAGCCCTTGGGAGGCAGATACAAGCAGATCTCTGTGAGTTTGCGGCCAGCCTGGTCTACAGAGTGAGCTCCAGGAGAGCCAGAGATACATATTGAGACCCTGTCTCAAAAAAAAAAAAAAATCAAAATAAGAGAGCTGGAGAGATGGCTCAAGAGGTTAAGAGCACTGGCTGTCCTTCCAGAGGTCCTGAGTTCTATTCCCAGCAACCGCATGGTGGCTCACAACCATCTATAATGAGATCTGGTGCCCTCTTCTGGGGAGTAGGTATACATGCAGGCAGAATACTATACATAATAAATAAGTAAAACTTAAAAAAAAAATCAAAATAAATACATAGTCTGCTGGTTGATAGATCAAATTAGTGGAAACCCAGGAAGAGGGGTCATGGTTGGGCACCGAACTTGTAGTCAGTGGGGCCGAAGCCTAGTTGAGTTGCGGGTGGAGAGCCTCACCAGTGGGATCTGCTGCTGCCGCCCTGGGCAGGTGTGGCAGAACTGATGTGGAGGGGGTGTCCCTGTGGCAGACACCTGGTAGAAGTGAGAGACCATGGAAGGGATCTGCATTGTAAATAGTCATTATGGAAACTGGGGCTATGTTTTTTTCTTCCTCAGACTTGGACTCCCTTCCCCCACAGCGAAGGCTGTGTGATAGCGATTTGGGCGGTGAGAGTCTCTGCAGGGTGTCAGTAACCAGCATTGCCTGTTGTGTCTGTCACACCTTCCACCTGGTGCTTTTGCTTTTGTTTTTTCAAAACAGGGTCTCTCTGTGTCATCCTGGCTGTTCTGGAGCTAGCTCTGTAGGCCAGGCTGGCCTTAAACTCACAGAGATCTGCCTGCTTCTGCATCCTGAGTGCTGGGATTAAAGACATGCTTGACCACCACCCAGCAACTTGGTGTTTTTTTTTTTTACAGAGGTTTTCCACATTTCCATTTGTTTCAAGGGATTTCATCATTGCTTGTCAAGCACTTCTGCTGTGTATGCTCATACTCCTTGGCTTGTGATTTGGTGTTTATTGTTGTTCTGAGGCAAGGTCTCACTATTATTTTATGTATACGTATGTTTTGTCTAGGTATATATCAGCACACCACATGCACACAGTGCCCATGGAAGCCAGAAAAGGGTATAGGATCCCCTAGAGGTATAGAGAGTTGAGAGCCATCCTGTGAGTCCTGAGATTGGACCTGGGTCCCCTGCAAGAGCAGCAAGTGTTCTTGATCACTGAACCATCTCTTTTGGCTACATTTAAACTTTTTAAGTTCATGCTAGTGACGGGGCCTAGGGTCTTGGGCAATGGTCGGGCTTCTTTTCAGAGGGTCTCCAGTCCTCAGACTGGCCTCCAATTCTCTAGTCTTCTGCTTCACCTAGGCACTGGGATGACAGCCAGAGGCCTGGGATGACAGACAGGGGCCTTGCTACGCAGCTTCAGGGATGTGCCTTGTAGAGACTGATTTACATGGACTCAGGCTGCATACTACATAATGTTAGCTTGATGAGAAGGTAACGTTTATGTTTAAAAAAACAAAATCTTGAGGCTGCAGAGATGGCTCATCAGTTAAGAACACTGGCTTCTCTTGCAGAGGACCCAGGTTCCATTCCCAGCACCCACACGGCGGGTCACAATGGCCTGGAACTCCAGTTCCAGGAGATCCAAGGCCTTTGGCTCCTTTGACCACCTGCACAAGTGTGCATACAACCATATGCAGGCACACAAATACATACAATTAATAAAAAGCAAATCCAGGGCCGGGCGGTGGTGGCGCACGCCTTTAATCCCAGCACTCGGGAGGCAGAGCCAGGCGGATCTCTGTGAGTTCGAGGCCAGCCTGGGCTACCAAGTGAGTTCCAGGAAAAGGCGCAAAGCTACACAGAGAAACCCTGTCTCAAAAAACAAAACAAAACAACAAAAAAAAAAAGCAAATCCAATAAATAAAAAATTTTGTGGTGGTGTTGGGGAATCAAACCCAGGACCTCATGAACAAGTGGCAAGAGCTTTGCCACTGAGCTACGGTCCCCACCTAAAAGAGCAAAATGGCACCTGTCAGCAACACCCAGGGAAGTATTTGCAGGCTGTGGAGCAAGAGCGGGGAGCATCCTCACCTCGGCTGAAGTGGAGGGCTGAGGGGCGGAGGATACGGTTGGTCTCCATACATATGAGTCCGTCTGTAAGTAACTGACAAAGAACCCCAGACACAGAGCTGCGTGTTGTTTTTGTTTGGAGACAGGGTTTCTCTGTGTAGTCCTGGCTGTCCTGGAACTCACTTGTGTACACTAGGCTGGGCTCAAACTCACAGAGATGCTCCCGCCTCCCTCCATGCACCGCCATTCCTGGTGATGTGTGAGTTTTTGATGTTGGGCTGGAGATAGAAGCCAGAGCCTCACGAGCCTGTCCATGCTCATCATTGAACTGTTAGCTCCAGCCCCTTCCCCAGACATGTTCTCTTCACACCTCGCTCCTGGAGGATGTTGCAATGTCTGGTGGCCCTGCATCCGCCACCCCCCTCGGGGTTCCCGTACGACCATGGGGAGCATCACCCCTCGACCTGCAGTGTATACAGTGAATGACTGGGGAACAAACTTCAGGCAGCTACACGGAGTCACAGAGGTTAGAGGCCCCCCCTCTGGTGACTGCCCAGCCTCATGGGTACAGTCTCAGAGTGGGCTGACATGGAGTCACAGAGGTTAGAGGCCCCCCCTCTGGTGACTGCCCAGCCTCATGGGTACAGTCTCAGAGTGGGCTGCCCGGTGGAAGGAGCAGATATGCGCATGTCTACATGAAAGGATGGTCACAATCGTACATCACATACACCCACCCAGTGCAGGGAACGCTGGCAAAAGAAGGCATAAGAAACAGAGGGGCCAGGGATGGGTCTCAGCGGTGGACTACAGGCCGAGCAAGCAAGAGGCTCTGGGTTCTATCCGGGGCATCTCGTAAAAAAAAAAAGAAACAGGTAAGAATTTGCCTCTGGGGATAAGGAGGTGGAAGAAGTCTTTCTCTACACCCCTCTTCTGCATTTCTTTTTTCAAAATCATTTTAAAAGAACCTGAAAGGGGGTGGGGGGGTGTTGCAGGAAAAGGAGCAAACTAAAGACCATCATGTTAAAAGAAATAGGACAGACTCTGGCCAGCAAGAGGGCTCAGCTAGTAAAGGGGCTTGCCACCAAGCCAGACGACTGAGTTTTACCCCTGGATCCCACATGGTAGAAGACGGCTGATTCCTGGAAGGTGCCCTCTGACTTCCATATGTGTGTATGCATACAAAATAAATACATGAAATGCTTAAAAAACAAAACCAGACTCAGAAAGGCGAGCATTGCATGTTCTCTCTCATACACAGAATCCAGATTTAAACGTATATACGTGGAGGCTGGAGAGACTGCTCAGCAGTTAAGAGCACTGGTTGCTCTTGAAGAGGATCCAGGTTTGGTTCCCAGCACCCACAGGGTGACTCACAACTGTACTCCAGTTCTGTGGGATCTGACACCCTCTACTGGCCTCCTCAGGCACTGCATGCATATGGTGCGCATGCATACATACATGCAAACAAAACACCCATACACATAATTTTTTAAAAATCTTTTAAAAATAAGAAAAGTTTTGGGTATGTATTTCTATGAGTGTATGTGTCTGTGTGTCATAACACTAGACAGGGGGTTATGAGAGGACAGAGAGATCCTGAAGGAGCATGAGGAGGAAGAAAATGGAATTCGTGCAACCTGAAAAAAAAAGGAAAGGTCTGGGGGATTGCTCAGTGGTTAAAGCACTGGTCAGAGGCGTGAAGGCTGGATCTCAGTGCCTACATATTTATGGGGTGAGGGTGGCACCCACCTAGGATCCCAGTCTCTGCTCCCCAGAGCAATCCTGTTAGAGAGACTAGTCATATCGGTGAGCTCTGGGTTTAAGTGAGAGACTGCCTCAAAGAATTAAGTGGAAGAATGTTGGAGGTTCCCAACATCAGCCTCAGACCTCCACACCCACATGTGTACATGTTACACACACACAGACACACACACACACACACACACTAGCAAGCACTGGAGGAAGGCCTAACTGGGAAGCAGCCAGAGGGGAGTGCTGGAAAGGCGATGGGGGAGGGGTAACTAAGAACAGGCTAGAAAGTCAAATATATGTGAGAATGGATCTCTGTGAGTTCTAGGCCAAACTGGTCTACAGAGTGAGTTCCAGGACAGGCAGGGTTATAGAGAGAGATTCTGTCTCAAAGTAAATAAAGAATAAAATAAAATAACTTTTTTTGCTTTTTCAAGACAGGGTTTCTCTGTGTAGGCCTGTCTGTTCTAGAGCTAGAGCTAGCTCTGTAGACCAGGCGGGCTTCAAACTCACAGAGATTCACCAGCCTCTGTCTCCCAGGTGCTGGGATTAAAGGTGAGGGTCACCAATGCCTGGCTATAAATTTAAAAAATTAAATATAATAGCAGAAACCCCGTGGTATGTTTTTGGTTTTTTTTGTTTGTTGTTGTTGAAACAGGGTTTCTCTGTGTAGCCTTGGCTGTCCTGGAACTTGCTCTGTAGACCAGGCTGACTTTGAACTCACAGAGTTCCGCTGCCTTCCAAGTGCTGGGATTAAAGGTGTGAGCCACCATGGCCCAGCTCTAAATTAAAAAACAAAAACAAGCAAAACAACAACAACAACAAAGAGGGCCCTGGAGTGCGGCTGGGTAGTGGGAGTGAGGGCTCAGCGTTCCTAAGGGCCTGGGATGGATCCCCAGCAGTGTCTCCAGAGGACAATGGGCTGAGTCCCCAGAACTCCTCTGCAGTGGGAGGTTGTGCGAGCAGACCAACAGGCCACGAAGAGGGAGGGGTCCCTGCATGAAGTCCTGCAGTGGATCCCTGCACCACAGAAACCAAGTGTGTTGGTGTGATCCCTGCACTCCCTGGGGCATCCAAGGTCACCCTTGGCTACATCAGGAGTTCCAGGCCAGCCTGGGATGAAAGAGATGGGAGAGAGGAAAAGGGGGGAGGAGGCAGAGAGAGAGGAGATGGCTCAGAGAATGAAGGCGTTTGCGGCCCCACAAGCCTGATGACCTGAATTCAATCCCGGGGATTCACATAGTGGAAGGAGAGAACTGTCCTCTGACCCCACATGTGCGCCATGGTACATGCGCTCATACAATAAGTATATAAATGTAATCTGGAGGCTGGAGCAAGGGCTCGGAGGCTAAGAATTCCTATTGTTCTAGCGGAGGACCACATCCAGGGATCCCACACCTCTGGCCTCTGCTTGGCACCTGCACTCGTGTGTGTGTGTGTGTGTGTGTGTGTGTGTGTGTGTGTGTGTGTGTGTGTGCGCGCGCGCGCGCGCGCGCGCGCTCAATGCCAGCACTCAGGAGGCAGAGCTAGGTGGAGCTAAGCTTGAGGTTTGAGGCTAGCCTGTTCTGATCAATATAGTGACTTCCAGGCTAACCAGGGCCACATAATAAGAGTCTGTAAAGGGGGAAAAAAAAAGCCTGATGTAGTATGGGGGCACATGCCTTTAATTCCAATACTCAGATGCAGAGGCAGGAGGATGTCCGTGACTTCAAAGCCTGACTGGTCTACTTAGTGAGTTCCAGGACAGCCAGGGCTACATAGTGAGACCCTGACTAAAAAAAAACAGAGCCGGGCGGTGGTGGCGCACGCCTTTAATCCCAGCACTCGGGAGGCAGAGCCAGGCGGATCTCTGTGAGTTCGAGGCCAGCCTGGGCTACCAAGTGAGTCCCAGGAAAGGCGCAAAGCTACACAGAGAAACCCTGTCGCGAAAAACCAAAAAAAAAAAAAAAAAAAAACAGAAAGAGGGACTGGAGAGATGGCTCAGCGATTGAGAGCACTGGTTGTTCTTCCAGAGGACGGGGTTCAGTTCCCAGCACCCACATGACAGCTCACAACTGTCTGTAACTCCAGTTCCAGGGGATCTGACACCCTCACACAGACATTCATGGAGGCCAAACACCAACGAACACAAAATAAAAAGAAGTAACTAAGACGACCCAGAGTCTTCTGGGTAGGGCTGTGAGGAGGCTGTGTGTGCAGGACCTTGCCCACCTTGACCTCAGGGACTCCTGGCCTCAGAGTGACAATGCCATTTAACCCACTTCTCTGTGGGATGTTGTTCCGGCAGTCCTAGCAGACACCAATATGCATCCAGCCTCCCACTTTCCAGGTGGGAAGGTGGAGGCCTAGGGTTGTCAAGGAGTTTGTGTGCCTCCTGTGGCCCCGTGTCACAGCTGGAGGCCAGGTACAGGTAAGGAGGTGGGTAGTGCACCCTGCAGTGGCCAGCATGGGCCAGTTTGGATATTTTCATGGGGATGCTGACGTGCCCTGAACTAAAGGCTGAGGGGGAGGACCCCAGTGTGTCTGTGCTGGCTGGGCGTCCAGTTGTGCCAGCCCAAGCGTCTCACTCAGGGTGTGTCCTGAGTGACACCGGCCATACCCCCCCTCAGTCTAAGAGTAAGGCCTGACTCCTGCGTGGTCCTTAATAGTCCTGACTAGGGGAGGAAAGAAGGAAATGAAGTCGGAAGGTTTCAGGGTGAAACCGCTAACGGAGGGGGCGGGAGGGGAGACGGGGCGGGGGGAAGAGGTGCAGTGCCGCGCAGCGTTCAAAGCGCAGGCGCGCCCCCTGGTGGTCATGCACGGAACTCGTCGCGCGAGTCTGAGCGCAGGATCTATGGGTGCGTCCGGTGAGGAATGTCTGACTCCCCGAACGCGCGTGGGGTTAGTACCTGCAAACTATGAGGTGACCCGGAACGAACTCAACGGGTGTATGGCACGCTGGGCCTTTAGAGCAGTTTGATCTACAGCGACGACCACTTCTACTCACGCACAGCTGCAGACAATGCTCAGAGGTTCTGGAAGGTCTTTGTGGCTGAAGTCCACAGGTAGCTATAGAGTGCTCAGTCCCTTGCACAAGCCCAGAGGGGTCTGCATCAAGAGTTTACTGTAAGCCGGGCGTGGTAGCACACTCCTTTAATCCCAGCACTGGGGAGGCGGAGGCAGGTGGATCTCTGTGAAGAGTTCAAGGCCGGCCTAGTCTACAGAGCGAGCTCCAGGATAGCCAGGGCTGTTACACAGAGAAACCCTGTCCTAAACCGCCCCTCCTCCCCCCAAAAAGAATTTACTGTGCTGGTTGCTTACCTGTCACCACGGCACTCAGGAGGTTGAGTCAAGAGCATTAGGAGTTCACGGCCAGCCATCGTGAGCTTGAGGCTAGCCTAAGCTACATGAGACCCTGTTTCAAAAGGCAAGCAAACAAGGGTCTCAGAGGAGACAGCTCAGCACTAGCCACCAATCCTGAGGAGCTGAGTTGGATTCATGGGCCTCACATCGTGGAATATGTGAATACACTCCAGCAAATTATCCTCTGACCTCCACATACATGCCATGGGAGTCTCCCCCAAACCCCCATAATAAATACATTGAAAAAGAAAGATTTAAAACAAGCAAACAAGGAAAAAGAACCCAAACAAACAAAACACACACTCCCCAACCCCCCCAAAAAAAAACTTTCTTTGCTCTTTAGAGTACTTACTTGTATGACCAGAGATAAATACAGATGCTGATGTCATTTTGTGCACAGCAGGTGCCCAGTCAGCAATACAAAGCTCAAAGGCTGGCGCTTGAGCCAGCCTGCCCCCTAGAGGCGCAAAGGAGAAGGCCAGCGAGCAGTTCTCTTGCAGCGCGAGGTTCTCTTGCAAGCTCTGGAAAAGGTACAGGTCTAGATGGACTCCGCTGAAGGTTCTGGTCCAGTTTGGAAGAGAATATTGCCTATAGAAGAGGAAGTGGTGGCCTTGAACTCGTGGAAATCCTGCCTTAGCCTCCTGATTGCTGGGTTGACTGATCGACCCCCTCCCCACATCTGGTGCCTGGGAAAGGGTGGGGGGATAGGGGTGGAAGGGGGATTCCTTCTAGACAGAGGAGGGTGTAGTTGGTTTTGTTTTGTCTTGTTTTTTACTCTTTGAGGGCCGCCACCCAGCTCCCAAATTAATACACAGAGACTTATTCTTTTTTCTTTTCTTTTCTTTTTTCCTTTTTTTAGTTTTTCGAGATAGGGTTTCTCTGTGTAGCTTTGCGCCTTTCCTGGAATTCACTCTGTAGAACAGGCTGGCCTCGAACTCACAAAGATCCACCTGCCTCTGCCTCCGAGTGCTGGGACTAAAGGCGTGCACCACCACCACCCCGCTGAGACTTATTCTTAATTATGAATGCTTAGCCTTAGCTTGCTTTGTTTCTAGCCAGCATTTCTAACTTAAATTATCCTGTTTCTCTTTAACTACATTTTGCCTCTGGGCTTTTTACTTTTCTTTATTCTATATATCTTTCTTTCCCTCGTACTCTGTGGCTGGCTGCGTGGCTGGCCCCTGGCAGCCTCCTCTTCTCCTTATTTTGCTCCTCACTCCTCTCTCAAGCCTAGATTTCTCCTTCTATCTATTCTCTCTGTCTGCCATCCCTGCCTATTTCTCTCTCCTGCCTAGCTATTGGACGTACAGCTCTTTATTAGATCAATCAGGTGTTTTAGACGGGCAAAGTAACACAGCTTCACAGAGTCAAACAAATACAACATAAAAGAACGCAACACATCTTTACATCATTAAACAAATATTCCACAGCATAGATGAATGTAACACATCTTAAACTAATATTCCACAACAGGAGGGAAGCAAGGAGTCTCCTTCAGGCTGGGGGGTTCTGGGAAGGCATGTGTTGTAGGGAACTTCAACCAGGGCAGGCAGGCAGGCAGACAAGAGGAAAAACCAGCCAGGGGGTTCCCTGATGGAGGGAGGCCATAGCCCACGGAGGCAATGAGACCCAGAGCTGAGAGCCAGTCAAGAGGTGAACACGAGTGCTGGTCACAGAGGAAGCCCCGGCTGGGGTAGCGGGAGTGATACATGTCTGCTACACAGTCAGGCAAGGTCAGGATAGAGCTCGGTGGATCCTACCCACACGCCCTCTGCAGCGTTCTGGCACTTCTTCCTCTGTAGCCCCTTTCTCATCTCATGGGAGAGATGGACCTTGCTCTGAGGCTGACTCCATTTTGGAAAAGACCTCTGAGCTCTGATAAATTCCTCACACCGAGTCCTCTCTGCTGACTCTGAGGTCATGGTCAAACCCCTCCCACCATCTCTGTCTCCTCCCTGCCTCAGAGAGGAGACAGGCCAGGGGGATCTCAGTTACCCACACACTGCATTCTTGCTTATTCGTTCCACAATCTTTTTTGATATCGCGCACCACTGTGTACTAGATCCTAGAAGGTCAGCTCTGTGGTGCTGTGCTGGCTAACGGTCAGTCATGCTTGCCACGAATCTAGGAAGGCGGCAGTTTTGAAGAAGTTCACTTTTTGCTGTTTTCAGTAGGATTTTGTTCTGACACCCCTGGCCGACAGATCCGTGGTGTTTTGTTGAATTGGGCCAGGACCGTTCGCCTAGCCCACCCCTCGTACCACAACAGCTAAGCAGCCCCTCGCCTCCCTTCTCCCACCCTCCCTTTTTTGTTCTGCCGAGACAGGGTCTCCTATGGTCCAGGCTGTCCTAAAATTGAGCAGGTATCCAAGGATGGCTGCTAGCTCCTGACCCTCCTGTTCACGCCTGCCAAGTGCTGGGATCACAGGCTTTGCCACAACACGTGGCTCTCGCCTTTCTTCTTAAACTTAACAAGTCACACACTCCCAAAGTTTAAAGGGAGAATTACAATAAGAACACACTGCACAGGGCGCTACTTGGCCCACCACCCCGAACTCCATCTCCCAAGCTTCCTTGCTGTTTGGGGACCACGTGACCAACTCTGGCCAGTAGGCTGTGAACAAAAGCCGTCCTCCCAGTCCCCACTTCTGGAGCTCTGTTTTGCGGCTTGCCCCATGGTGGCACCCTTGTTCCTGGTGGGGAAGTAAAACCTCCCGGTCCCCACTGACATCCTACCTACTTATTATTATTATTATTATTATTATTATTATTATTATTATTGTTTGTTTTTTGTTTTTCGAGACAGGGTTTCTGTGTGTAGCTTTGCACCTTTTCCTGGAACTCACTTGGTAGCCCAGGCTGGCCTCGAACTCACAGAGATCCGCCTGGCTCTGCCTCCCGAGTGCTAGGATTAAAGGCGTGCGCCCGGCCTACTTTTTATTATTACTTTTACTACTATTACCTACGTGAGAGCCTCAGCCTCACCGGTCAATACAGCTTGAAGGTGAAGTGTCCCCCACAAGCTCTCATTTTGGAACACTTCCCCATTTAGCGGGGCTGTCTTAGAGGATGTGACCCTAGGGATGAGGCCCCTAGAGACAGACCTTGTTTTCTGATCTCAAGATGTAAGGAGTTGCTGCAAGCTTTTGCCTCCAGTGACTCAGGGCTCCAACCCTCAGACCTTACCCGACATGATGACTTGGGCAGATCTGGGCCCCCGGAGCCCTTCTGCTTCTATGTAAGCAGGGCAGGATCTCCCTAAGAGCAGTCTAGGCTCACAGAGGTCTACTCTGGGAGAAGGCTCTTCTCCCCTCTTACTCCACCCCCCCCCCCCACTCCTGAGTTTGGAGTTCAGAGCCCTGTCCCAGTTCAGCAGAGCACAGCAGACACCCACAATACTAATCAATGCTCTTTGCTGCTTTGGGGGTGAGCAAGGCAGAGATATCCCTGCTGGCCAGGACTCTTCTTTAGCCAGGCAGGTGTTCAGCAATATGCCTTTCTACATCCATATGTGTGTTGTGGCATGTGAGGGGTTCCCCAGCAGGCATGTAGAAAATAGGACTTCCTTTGGGAAGCTGCATGAAGGGGGCTCACATAGAGAGCTCAAATGGGTCTGGACCCTTGATTCCTCTCCCAATTGCCTCTTGTGGTAGTCTGAATGTAATTGCCTCCATAATCTCATAGGGAGTGTGATGATATTGTGTCCCCCAATATATTGTGCACCCTAATAAACTTATCTGGGGTCAGAAAGCAGAACAGCCACTAGACAGACATAGAGGCCAGAAAATGGTGGCACTCACACCTTTAATCCTAGCATTCTGGAGGCAGAGATCCATCCGGATCTCTGTGAGTTCAAAGCCACACTGGAAACAGTGGATACACACCTTTAATCCCAGGAAGTGATGGCAGGAAGTAGAAAGGATATAAGGCATGAGGACCAGAAACTAGAGGCTTTTTAATCTTTTAGGCTTTTGAGCAGCAGTTCAGCTGAGATCCATTCGGGTGAGGACTCAGAAGCTTTCAGTTAGAGGAAACAAGATCAGCTGAGGAATTGGCAAGATGAGGTTGGCTGTGGCTTGTTCTGTTTCTCTGATCTTTCAGCATTCACCCCAATATCTGGCTCCTGGGTTTGTTTTTATTAATAAGACCATTTCAGATTTGTGGCACTATTAGGAGGTGTGGCTTTGTTGGAGTGCGTATGGACTTGTTGGAGAAAGTGTGTCACTGTGGGGGCTGGCTTTGAGGTTTCCTATGCTCAGGATACCACTCAGTGTTTCACTTGAATTCCTGTTCCCTGAAAGCCAAGATGTAGCCAGCACCATGTTTGCCTGCATGCCACCGTGCTCCCCACCATGACGATAATTGACTGAACCTCTGAAACTGTAAGCAAGCCACCCCAATTAAATGCTTTAAAAGAGTTATTGTGGTCATGGTGTCTCTGCACAGCAATAGGAACCTAAACTAAGACACTTCTTCCCAATACTTACCTGTAATGACTACTAGAGGTGCAAATGTAGTCCCTTAAAGTGAATGGTTGTTTAATGGCGCACACACACATACACACACACACACACACACACACACACACACACACACACACACACTCAGAATATGGAAGGCTTACCTGCTTTACACAAAAGTAAAGAGCACACTTTCCAAATGACCAGATACAGAACACAAATAAGGGGAAAAAAAAATCCACTACCCAGAGCTACCATGTGGTCCCAGAAGTCCTGCCTTTTGAATACCAGTCTGAAAACCCATTTAATAGTCTAGGGTCTCTTCTTGAACCAAAATCAGAGCAAATGAATCATTTTTGTTTTACTTGCTATTCTTCATTCTAACAAAATGGCTGTTTCCTTCCGTGTAGGCCCTCATGGCCAGGTTTGGTTTGGCACTTGCCTACTATTTTGTTATGGATATAACATTAAAAAAAAAAAAAAAAAAAAAAAAATCAGGCCGGGCGGTGGTGGCGCACGCCTTTAATCCCAGCACTTGGGAGGCAGAGCCAGGCGGATCTCTGTGAGTTCGAGGCCAACCTGGGCTACCAAGTGAGTTCCAGGACAGGCGCAAAGCTACACAGAGAAACCCTGTCTCGAAAAACCAAAAAAAAAAAAAAAAAAAAAAAAAAAATCAACTGCTAAACCACGCATGATTACTCACACCTATAACCTCAGCACTCCAGAAACTGAGACAGAAGAATTGCCCTGAGTTCGAGGCCAGCCTGGGCTGCAAAGACCTTGCCTCAAAGCAAAGCAACAAACAGACAAACAACCAAGAAAACAACAACAGATACCAATTACTACAGGGAGTACATTTCAATATTGAACTTGGAGGAATTTGCTTTTTATTTGGGTTGTATTGTCTTTTCTCTAAACCCGGAGAAGATGTGAGATTTTGCCCTTAAAAAAGAAAATGTTTAGTCTTAGTATGTTGGATTTCTGGAAGCTTTGTACTTCAATCAAAAATGAAATAGTAATAATAATTTCATGCTAGTCAAGCTGGGGATTGAACCGGGAGCCTTCTGTGTGGTAGGTAAGTGCCCTGCCACTGAGCCATATCCCTAGTCCAACAGAAGCATCTTAGAACTACTGGCCTAAATAGAATTCACACAGCTCTCCAGACACCTGAAAACGTGCTTAGAAGGTGTGTCGTTGACCCCCGTCCCCCAGTCATTCTCATGCCATCTGCCCAGTGTTTTCGTTTGGGCTGCAATTCTCCCATGTTACCAAAGTGTCACAATTGGTTCCTCCAAAAACAGACATCAGCAAGAGCATTTCGGATTTCTCCCACACAGTTTTAATATGTTCAGTGACTAAAATGAACATTGAATTAGAAACTTATGTAAGAATTTTGAAAGCAATAATATTTGAACTTTGAAAACAATACCACCTCTGATTCTTTGGAAGCTCCCTTGACTGAGCTGGGCCTCGAACCCAGGGCCTCTTGAACGGTAGGCAAGTGCTCTGCCACTGAGCCACACCCACAGTGCCCCCCCTCTTGCTTTTAAGGTCCCATTTTTAAAGTCTGGACCTTATTGAGACTAAAGCAATTTGCAAACATGACTTTGAAATTTCAAGTAAGCATAATGGGTCTCTTTGCTCCTAATGTTGGGACGGCCGAAACCAAGGTGAGCAGGGGTGAGTCTCACCAAAGCCATGTTCTAAACTAAGAGTCAGAACCAATAGTTTGGAGTTTTGTGATATATATTATTTCTCCACACTTTGCAGAATTATATATATATATATATAAAGGCACTAAGTTACTTACATTCTTGTGTAGAACCCTATCCTCAGGCTTTATCTGTAAGTAGTCTTTCTCCCCCCTCCTCCTCCCTCCTCTTCCCCTTCCTCCCCCTCCTCCTCCTCCTTCCCCATAACCATCTTCCTATGCCAAAAGCTACATTTTATTTTATTTCAGCTAATTTTTTTTTTTTTTTGGTATTGAGACAGGGTTTCTCTGTGTAATAGCCCTGGCTATCCTGGAACTCCCTCTGTAAACCAGGCGAGCCTCAAACTCACAGAGATCTGTCTGGCTCTGCCTCCTGAGTGCTGGGATCAAAGGTGTGAGCCACCACCACCCAGCTATTAATAATTTTTATGTTCAGAATATGCATACAATAATAAGTGCATTGTCCTGGGGACATGTTGAGACCATAATGCTGTGTACATGTTGAGAAAGAGGGATGTAAATTTATGGAGAAAAATCAGGGGGGAAATGCTAATTTCAATATTAACAAAAAGAAATAGGCGCCGGGCAGTGGTTGTGCACGCCTTTAATTCCAGCACTCGGGAGGTAGAGCCAGGTGAATCTATGTGAGTTTGAGTTCTGCCTGGTCTACAAAGTGAGATCCAGGACAGGCTCCAAAGCTACACAGAGAAACCCTATCTCAAACCCCACCCCCCAAAAAAAAGGCAATCAGGGGGCTGGAGAAATACATTATTTTAAGCTTGCTTGTTTCCCATTGTGCATTACAGTGTTTGGTGACTTTATTTGGTCATGAAAAAATAAAAATGTAAAAGACATTTAGGAAATGGCAGAGAACCTATTTCATTCCACCTTGAAAATATATATGTCATTGGGATTTTTTTTTTAACATGCAGAAGTAACAGATTTATACTGTATAATCATGGATGTTCCAGGAACACAAAAGAAGTACAAAGGTCACCAGGATTCCCAAATCATGAGCGGGCCACAGTTGACATTTTGTTGTTTTTTTCTTGTGTTAACTTTAGGCAAGTCTCCGAGGGCCCGAGTGCACTGTTCTCTATCTGTCATCAAACCCAGCTCAGTTTTACAAGTCTTAACACAGTGCTCAGGAAAGGATGTCAAATCTCCACTCTTCTCTAACTGCTGCCCAGAGACAAAAATCCAAAAATATGCAACAACCATGTCACAGGGGACAGAGCATTCAGATGACCTTCCTGTCTTTTTGAACCATCTGATCAAAAGGCAGCTCAAATTGATACAGCGGTGAACAACTTTTATTCTACCAAGACAGAGAAAGGTAGTGGGGTTAAACATCTCAGAAGGAGATGTTGCCTCTGGCTACTCTTTTCCTGGCATCCCTTCTGTTCCTCGTAAGACTCTCCCTGATTTAAAGGCCAGATACCTGTTGTTGAGTGCTGTGACTCACAAAAGGCCCACCAGCCTGTTATTGGACTCTATTGGGATGAATTTATTCATTTGATAAACTTTTTTTTTAAAGATATGGTCTCATTCTTTTGCCCAGGCCAGCCTGGAATGTACTCTGTAGCCCAGGCTGGCCTCAAATTCATGACAGTTCTCTTGCCTCAGCTTCCTACATGCTGGGATGACAGGTGGGAGCCACTAGACCTGCTTCTAGTATGAATCTATTTTGCACCAATTTTTAAAAATTTTTTTTTTCTTCCCAAGACAGGATTTTTCTGTACCAGCCCTGGCTGTCCTGGAATGTACTTTGTAGACCAGGCTGGCCTCAAACTCACAGAGGTCTGTCTGCTCTGCCTTTCAAGTGCTGGGGTCAAAGGCGTGTGCCACCACGCCCAGCTTCTTGGCATCTGTGTTTGTTTGTTTTGGTTTTTTGTTTGTTTCTTAACTTTTTTTGTTGTTTTTGTTTTTGTTTTTGGTTTTTCAAGACAAGGTTTCTCTGTGTAGCTTTGGAGCCTGTCCTGGAACTCACTGTGTAGACTAGGCTGACCTCAAACTCACAGAGATCTGCCTGCCTCTGCCTCCCGAGTGCTGGGATTAAATGCGTGCACCACCACCACCCCGCAGTTTCTTAACTTCTGTATCAAGCATACATATCATTGCTTTAACTATAACACAAAGGACAAACACATCCCCAACTTGTTCCTTGGTGTAGGAACTGTGCTTCACCAGTTAAAATAGGTTGATTTTCCCACCATGAAATACTCTGAGACTTTGAGTTGTTTAAAGTAACATCTCAAAGCTAGGCCCAGTGGCATGCAGGCCTGTAATCCCAGCCCAAGTCAGGTGGAGGAAGCGCGCAGTCCCTTCTACAACCTGAGGATATCACGTACCAACAGTTTATCGAGCCCTGCTTGGCTGTCCACTTATCTCACCATTCAGGAAGTAGAAGCCGAAGGGTCAGGAGTTCAAAACTAGCCTTAGTTATGTAGAGAACTTGGGACCAGCCTAGCATATAGAGGACCCTGTTTCAAACTCACCCCACCTACTGGGGGGCGGGGGTGTCTTCTACTGAGGAAGGCTTCAGCTTGGTTTCTTTCATCCTTTTTCTTTTTGGGGGTGGGGGTGGGGATGGGGGTGTTTCGAGACAAGGTTTACTCTCCATAACAGTCCTGGCTGTTCTGGAACTCACTCTGTAGCCCAGGCTGGCCTCAAACTGAGACATCTGCCTGCCTCTGCCTCCCAAGTGCTGGGATTAAAGGTGTGTGCCACCACCAACCAGTTAACTCTTTACTTCATGTGGAATTATTCTGATGAGCGATGTGAGGGACACACAGGACTTGTTTTTTCTGAGATGCCAGTACATTCCCAACATGGTTGGTGGTTAATGCTCCCATCGTCCCCTGAGTTTGTGATTCTATTTTTATCACTGCGGAATTTCACTCGTAGGAGACTTCTTCACCCTTGGGCCTTTCTAGTCTGTTCCCCAGGCTTATCTCTTCTCCAACCAACACCTTGCTATGCTCATCATGAGACTTAAGTTTTTGGGTTTTTTTTTGTATCTGATATGGCAGTTCTCGTTTTCAAAAAAACACCTTGTTACAGTTAAGGACTCATTTGTACAGATGAAATTGAGGCATCTTCTGAATCCCATGGCGTTTTCTTGTTGTTCACTTGTTCAGCCCCCCAACCCAGAAAGATGGTGTATCTCTGGTCTCCTTCACACAGAGGCTATTTAGCTTGTTAGCAATCGTGGTCTAAGAAACTTACTGTGGCCCCTGTAAGGCCTCATTTTCATCAGCACTCTGGCTCAGGATGGTGGATTTCATCCACTGCTATTTCAGCCGTCTTTGGCTGTCATGGTGGGCGTCATATCTGCAATAGCGACATCCTTGCCCCTCTTGGTGGCTAATCTTGTATGATAAGAATTTTCTTGTCTTTCCCTGATTTATTTGCACGTGAGGACTCCTGGTATCTCAGGTGTTCTTCTTGACAGTCTGGAATACTCTTTAAAGCTCTGCTTTGGAAGGTATCTCTGACGGAAATGAAGAGAGAACTAACTTCAACTTCTGCTTTTTGGAGGGTGAATGCCTATAGGATTGGAGCGCTTGGACAGAGTGGCTCCTCCTGCTGGCAAGACGTTCGGCACCACCTGATACTTGACTGTGTATGAAATACTTCAGTTTTGCTTTAAATACTGGCAGCAAGAGCTAGCATTCGGGGTTGGGGATTTAGCTCAGTGGTAGAGCGCTTGCCTAGCAAGCGCAAGGCCCTGGGTTCGGTCCTCAGCTCTGGAAAAAAAAAAAAAAAAAAAAAAAAAAGAGACAAAACAAAAAAGACCAAAAAAAAAACAAGGTAACTGGCACACACAACCTTTTTCATTTTCAAAGGTACCCAAGGACATTTTCCTGGCTGGGAGCAATATTTATTATCTGTCCTTTAGAATGTCGCAGTCACAAATCGGTTCCAGCCCGCAGGAAAGGCTCCGGTGGGGTGTGCAGATGTAGTGATTGACAGCTGGGTGACAGCTGAGGATGCTGGAAGCTCCACCCTCCTCCATGCTCGCCTGCAGCGGGGGCCCTTCCTCCACTTCCTGGGAATGCCCCTGTGTTAGATCTTTGGTAATTTTTCTCATTTCTTTAAGATCTACGTTTGTGAATTCGGTCCCATCTGTTTGGGTTTTGAAAATAAAAGCAATGTTCGCCTGGGCCCCCGCGCGCCGCACAGCGGACAATCCCTGTGAGGCCGGACCCGCCCCACCCACAGAGGAGAGGAGGAGCAGGTCTTCGTTTGGACCAGCCCCCAGCCACCGCAGCATCTACCCATGCGCGGTAAGGATTTTTTTTTTGGCTTCTTTGGCTTGCCGTCCTTACCCGCCGTGCTTCGCGCGGCATGCACGGAAGTGGTTTCCTCCGGCTGAGAAGCCGGGCGTTTGTGGTCGTACCTCGACGGGTGGCGACTACTACACAGAATGGCAGGAGTGCGAGGGCCCGAGGAGAGCCGGGCCGCCGCCATGGCCGTGGAGCAGGACATGTTCGATGCCGTCGTGATGGCGGATGAGAGGTAGGCAGCGGCCCGGTTCCGCCCCGCCCCGGCAGCTGCTCGGCGGAGCCCCGCTGTCCTCGGGGACACCCGCCTTCGCCATCTGCGAGCTGCCACATCTTCTTGTTCTTTAATTGCCGCACATACGGCAGTATTCATGGACCTGCTGATGGATGTGTCGGACAAGCCCCTTTGGATGCGGAAAGTTCCCCCGGGAAACGCCTGGGCGGGGCGGTGGCCCAGGGCATCTTGGCCTTTCCAGGCTGGCTGCTCACCTCCCCGGGGTGGCCGCTCGAGTTCTGCTTAGGGGTCCTGACATATGCAGAGACACAGGCGCTCCCCAGGCCACCCACCTGCCAAGTGAGGAGCTGTTCACTCATCACGAGGGCTTCCAGAGCATTCCTTCCCCAGTGCAGGCTGCAAGACACTGCCAGTTTTCCTGTTGGTCCCTCAGGGACAATACCCTTCTACTCAGGGCATCGCAGCGGTGGCATATTGTGATGACCTTAGGGACATTTTCTGTTACTCTAAAGAGGTGTGGTGAAGAGCCCTGGGTCCTTGGAATGTTTTTGGAACAGACGACTTCAGTTACGATGGCATGTAGGCTCAGCTGCACCCACCCTGTTTTGAAAATTAGATTTCTAGTGTGTTCCAGGCTTGTTTGAGTTTGTATCTTTCCATTTTCCTTGTGGGTTTTGGTGCTCTGCCCGGGTTTGGAAGTCACTCATGTAGCCCACTCTGAGTTACAGATGGAGGAACTTGGGTCTCTAGGGTTTGGGGCTGTAGCTCAGTTGATAGAGTGCTTTCCATAGCATGCACGAAGCCCGTAAGCATCAAGGTTTCACCTGGAGGAGGTAGCACACACCTGTAATCTCAGCATTCAAGAAATGGAGGCAGAGTTGCTTGATGCTGCAGCCTGGGCTACACAGTGAAGTCCTGTCTCAAAAATGGGGCGGGGCACAGTAATGCAATGGGCCAGGGAGTGGGAGAAAGAACTAGACCTAGAACCTGCGTTGTGTGACTTGAGTGTTAAGCCTTCCCTCCTATAGTCTGCAATGTTCTGTGGGATCCGCATGACACAAGGTAGGAAGATTTTTCAAGGTACAGTGACTTACCTGATGAAGTATGTTTCTCTATCACAGATTCCACGGGGAGGGATATCAGGAAGGCTATGAAGAAGGCAGTAGCTTGGGAATCGTTGAAGGAAGGCAGTATGGCACATTACATGGAGCCAAAATTGGATCTGAGGTAAGTGGGAGGGCCACTTAGAAGGAACTTCATAGATGAGTGTGGTAGTCCGTCATCCATTACAGGATGGTGATCCATCCTGTGATCCCAGCACTCAGAAAGCTGAGGTAGGAGTTCTAGGCCAGCCTGGGCTAGATAGTGAGATCCTGTCTCAAAAAACAGAGGCCGGGGAAGTAATTGAGTGGCAGAACATGCACCCAGCATGGCTTTGAAACATTGCCTAGAGCAGTGGTTCTCAACCTTCCTAATGCTGCAACCCTTTAAAACAGTTCCTCGTGTTGTGGTGACCCCAACCATAAAATTATTTTGTTGCTACTTCATAACTGTCATTTTACTACTGTTATGAACCATAATATGATATACAGGATATCTGACATGTGACCCCAAAGGGGTCAGGAGCCACAGGTTGAAAACCAATGGCCTGCCAGGCGGTGGTGGCGCACGCCTTTAATCCCAGCACTCGGGAGGCAAAGCCAGGTGGATCTCTGAGTTCAAGGCCAGCCTGGTCTACAGAGACAGGCACTAAAACTACACAGAGAAACCCTATCTCGGAAAAAAAAAAAAGTCATGGATCCTTCTCCTCTACAATTGTTTCCTTTGCTGTTGATGTTAGAGCATATAACCTCTTCTTACTGCAAGGCCTTTGGTGGGGATTCATAGACCAGACAGAAAATTCTTAGCACAGGACCACCAAAGTATGTTATGGGAGTATCAAGAGTGCTGTCTCATGTCTCCAGCCAGCTCCGTCCTCACCCAGAGGGGTGCCGTGTTTACAGTGAAATTCCATAAGCCCCACAGTTTTTCTCCTGTTGCCTTTGTCCTTGCTTAGCCATCTCCAGATCATTGACCCTGACTGGCAGAGGAGGTCATGACAGTATCAGATACCTGATGCCATAAAGCAGGTTCTACAGACTGATGGGCCTAAAACAGCCATCTTTGGTTATGCCACACAGTATCCGAGGGTCAGCAGGTAAGGAGCCATGTGTCAGTAGGGCTCCAGTATCATATGAAGGCTTAGCTGGACCAGGGGATCTCTTCCCAAGACAGCACACCATGTAACTGGTGTCCTCTGCTCAGGTGTCCTCATGTTACCCCTAAGCAAGTAGCCAGTGAAAGCAAAGCCGAAGTGGCATTGCTTTTTCTAGCCCACCTCTGCCCGAAACTCACAGGTTCCAGAATAGCTGAAGAAGCAGTGTGGCAGCCATCTGCCCAGCCCGAAGCTTTGAGATTTTGGTAATTGGTGTGGTGTGGCTGAATGCTTACCGCCTTCACTCTGGGCTGGTTTTCAATTCACAGATTGGGTGCTATCGTGGTTTTGCTCTTGCATGGAAATGTCTCCTACACAGTGGTGCTGGCGAGAAAGACAGGTGAGGCTGAGGCTCCCTTCCACCTCCTTTCCCTCCTACCTCCCATCAGCATGCTATCAGTACAGAGGCCAGGAGGAGCTCTGAGTGTTCCTAATGTGTGCAGAGTTATCTGTGTCATTAGTGCAGAAAATAATAATGGCCACCTTGACTGCTGTTATTCAGAGAATAATAAATGAAATGTCTCAGGCACCTCATAGGTACTTGATGAGCGCTGGGTGATGTCACAGCTCAGGTAGTGTCAGATGGATCCTGTTCTTCTGTCCATTTCTCACTTGGGCTTCTGACAACACACTGTAGTAGTGTCAGTGGAATGAGGCCTCGGAAATGCTGACTCTGCCAGGTGTGGTGGTGCTCACCTTTAATCCCAGCAGAGATAGGCAAATCTCTGTGAGTTCAAGGATAGCCTGGTCTACATAGGCAGTTCCAGGACACCTAGGACCAGGGATGGGGGAAAGAAAGGAAATGCTGGCTTTCTTGTCTGTGGTGTCTCCTAGCCAACCAGAACACAGTATTGTCTTTTTGGGAGCCCAGGGCTCACACTGTGCCCCAGACTGGCCTTCAACTCATAGCCATCCTTTTGCCTCAGCATCTTGTGTGCTGGGCTCCCAGACATGTACCACCACAGCCAGCCAGACTTCATCCTGAAGCATTTCTTTTTGGCACACAAAGGCCCTAGGGACTGTCACTGTTGTTTGAGCTTTGTTAGCTTTGGTACCTTGCCTTACTGTGCGTCGTTGCCTGCCTGGGCCTGTGAGCTGCCCCATATGCCTGCTTCCCAGGCTGGGAGGGAGCCCTGAAGTGAAAGCCATTCTGTCCTTGTGTACAGAGGCATAGGGTTAGGCTGGCATTGTGTAGTCTTCCTATACCTGCTGGCCTGGCCTGGTACAGGCGGGCCTGGAGGAGGGCATTAGCAAGCCAGGCCAAGAGGACGGGAGCTCTCTGCCTGTGGGACTCACCCTTTTATTTGACACTTTGAGTGTCTAGGACTCATACCACTCTCATATTCAAAAGTAAGAGCAAGGTGTTTGTGACTAATTGTGGGGTTCTGAAGTTCCCTCTCTGATTGTCCATCACATGATTTACTGGCTTCTTGTTTTTGGTTTTTCAAGACAAGGTTTCTCTGTGTAACAGCTGGCTGTCCTGGAACTCACTCTGTAGACCAGGCTGACCTCAAACTCACAGAGATCTGCCTGCCTCTGCCTCCTGAGTGCTGAGACTAAAGGCTTGGGTCGCCATGCCTGGCTCTCTATTTGTTTCTTTAGTGTGAGCGGGTGGGAGGCAGCTTCATGACTGTAGGAGTGAGTGGACAGGCTGATCTAGGAGGAGTTATGTGACTGTCCGTGCCAGCGCTGGGAGGCGGTCACAGCTGAGACTGCCTGCCATCCTTTTGGGGTGGCCTCCCTTGCTCCAGCCTGCAGGTCCCCGGGTGAGTGAGTGCTCCCCAGCAGGTGGTGTGCTTAGCCTGCCCACTGCTCTGCAGATGCGATGGAGTGGGGCCTGGAGTCGCCCCAGGTGACAGCCTTTTCCCTGTGCCTTGCAGCCGGAAGATGAAGGTGGTGGAGACTCTGATCGCACTGCTGCAGCACTTCCCCTATGATGACCCCACTTACGAGAAGCTCCACGAAGACCTGGATAGAATCAGAGGGAAGTTCAGACAGGTGTGTGTCCCATCGCCTCTGTCTGGGGTGTGCCTGCGTGTGCTGTAAAGGCAGGCCGGACACAGGCCCTGGGGTCCACGTGACGGCAGTGTTGGGCAGTGTGCTCCCGTGTGTAGATGCAGAGGAACTCATTCCCCTGCCCCTTGGAGAATGACTGAGATGGCCTGGGGATGATGTGGCAACGTGGCCTTGAGCTGGTGCTGGGATGGGAGAGTGGGGCTAGCAGAGGTGTGTCCTCAACCTGAGCAGAAGTTCAGGAGGCGTGAGGCCCCGTTGGTGAGACACCCTCCCTTGATGCTTTCAGCTGTGCTCACTGCTCAACGTGCAGCCCGACTTCAAGGTAACTGCAGGAGGCTCTGGACTTGCGTTTTGAGGACTCAGAAGAGCAGATGTCTGCACATTAAGTGTCAGGGTGATTAAAGGCCAGCCTGAGTGGCACTCATTGTTCTATGGGAGGACCAGTGTGGCCTCTTCCCTGAGGTTCTTCCTGAGTGGCTGGCAGAGGTCTCACTGCCCTGCCTTCTGCACAGGGGCCTGGCAGCACCCTCAAGAGATTGCTTGCTGCTGGCCAGAGTGAGTAGCCTTGCCATTCCTGTGGTCCTGAGTAGGGTTCCCCTGAGGGTGGGACTCAGGAGAGGCAGGCTGATGTGAACGTACTTAATAGCAAACGAGCAGGTTCTTTGCTGTGTGCTGAGACCCTGCTGGCCGTGTGGGCTTCCTTTGTTTTTCACCATCCCTCGGGCAGCCCAGAGGTGGATCTCACTCCACTCTAGAGAAGATGCATAGACCCACTTATGGCCTGCTACCCCAGATCCACGTCCTGCAGTGCCACACGGTGCCTCTGCTTTGAGCATGTGCCGTTATTGCCTACACTATTGGGACCCCGTCCTCTGCTGCAGAAGACCCAGATTCATGCAGTGTGCACAGGATTCAGGCTCTCAGGCCTGGTTTGCCTCTGGATGCCCAGCGGAGAAGAGAAGGCCAGTCTGATCCTGAGGAAGCCGAGGCATGGCCTTCATGCTGCCCCCAAACAGGTGTGGGATGAGCTCTACACATTAAGAAGTGGCAGTGGGGGAACTACCTGGCAACCAAAGCAGGACTAGATGGTGGTTGCTGCTGTGAACGTGCAGCACTTGCCTGTGTGACACTAACACTACTTTAACAGCAGCTTGCGTGTCTCGCATGGTATTCACAGGCAGGTCTAAGGTGAGCTGTCAGGAGTAGGCTCAGTGTGCCCATGCATTTCACAGGTGTGGACACACATGACAGCATGTGTTGATATGCCTCCTCTGGGTGGCCCCACTGTATCTGACTGTCCCTACTTCAGTTCCAGAGCAGGATGTGAAGGGGTCACCGTGGATGCATGCCACTTGGAGTTTTGAGGTTTTTTTTTTTTGTTTTTTGTTTTTTTAATTTTGATTTTCTTTTAGAGACAGAGTCTCACTATATAGCCCAAGTTGGCCTTAAAGGGTGATTCTCCTGCCTCAGCCTTCTGAGTGCTGGGATCTCAGGCCTCTGAACCTAGGACACTGTTTTTACTATCATGTCATAGCATCTTGGTAGAGTAGGGACCTCTGTACAAGCTGGAGCTCCTCCCTCATTCCATCAGCCCAGGCAAGCCGGAGGGAGGGATGATGCTGGTGCCTGAGGCTGGGGGTGCCATGCCTCTGCTCCCCGAGTCTGGCAGCAGCCTCTCAGGAGGCCTGCATCATTCTCCCAGCTGCTCCCAGGACCAGGTGCTCTTCAGGGTGCTTCTCTGGGTGGTAAGCTCAGAGAGCTGTGGCTGCTGTTTTGACCATTTTACTTTTCTATTTGGAGAAAAGAATAAATGTGTATTTTAAAGTGATAGTCTGCCTGGGATCATTTGTACTGACAGCTGCTGCGGTCCCCCAGTACCAAGATGCTGAGGTGTCAAGATCTTGGTTCAGAGCTGAGGGCCCGCCATGCCTGTCTCATTCTGCCTGGATTTGATACCACAGGTAGCAGTTACTAGTTCCTCTCTTGTCTCTGCCCCCTTCCCCCCTCCTTGTGCATGTTAGGTATTCCAGTTTCCACCCACCAGCAGAGCCACAGCTGCCTGCCTGATACCCCCTGTGTTCCCAAGGTCCTCATCCAGTCCCCAGCATGCTTTGGTCACCCCAAAAGATCTTCTGGATCAGTGTAGACAGAGACCATTCTGCCATGTGGGCGTGCCCCTCTTCTCCCCACTGAGATGGTTATGTCTGCTGTGAAAGGTGATGTAAGTCATGAGGAGGATGCTGTTACTTCTAGATGCCATCCCACGTAGGGGACACTTGGAACTGCCATAGACAGCCACGGGAAGCTGTAGTGAAGCTGTTCCTGAGTGTGGCAAAGTCAGGCACCACTGGAACCTTTGTCCTTACTGTCACTCCTGAGCTGCTAGCCAGTCCCCTGCCTTTTCAGACCACATCCTGTGAGCTGTAAGTGTCCCCACTGCTGGACTGTTTTCTGCTACCCATCCCACCCTGTCCTGGCTGGCTTTCTGGCAGATTGACCTTCCTATGACTTTAGGATTGATGTCATCCCTTATGAATGTCACTGTGTCACATGCTGGAGGCTGGAGGTCTGAGACAGAGGTGTCTGGGTTGGCTCCTCCCAAGTCTCTCCGCTGAGCTTGCTGCCTGCGGCTCCTGCACAGCTGTGTCCTGACTGAACAGGGACTGTACCAGTGATCTCATTCTCCCTCAGTCACCTGCAGATTTATCTCCAGTCACAGGGCAGGGCTTGTGACGGTCAACTTGACAGGATCTGGAATCACCTAGGAGACACACCTCTGGGCATGACTGTGAGGGTGTTTCCAGAGAGGCTTAACTGAGGAGAGAAAACCCACCCTGAATGTGCTCTGTCCCATGGACTGGAGAAAGCAAGCTGGATACCAGCATCCATGTTGCTCTGCTTCCTGACTGAACATAATGTGACCATCTGCCTCGGGCTCCTGTTGCCATGCCTCCCCACATGATAACTGTCACCTTATAAACTGGCCAGAATAAACCCCCTTCATCCCATAACTTGCTTCTTTTGGGTATTTTGTCACAGTAACTAAACCCCGGGCCTTACGCCTGCAGGGACACAGGCAGCCTGTCTGTGACTGTGGAACCGATTTCAGCCTGAGGCTAAATACTGAATGAAGTTCTTCCATGCAAAGCTAGTGTTAGTGAGGATTTTTTAAACATAAAGGCTATTGCTGAGTGGTGGTGGCACACTCCTTTAATCCCAGCACTCGGGAGGCAGAGGCAGGCGGATCTCTGAGTTCGAGGCCAACCTGGTCTACAGAGTGAGTTCCAGGACAGGCACCAAAACTACACAGAGAAACCCTGTTTTGAAAAACCAATATACATAAATAAATCAGCACAAAGGAAATGTATTTGCCCCAGAGGGACAAAGGACAGGGAATAAGAGACAAAGACAGGAGACAGAGGAGATGGGGAAGGGACAAAGGAGATGGGGAAGGGGGATTTGCTCCGGAGGGACAAAGGACTGTCTCTCCACAGAGAGGAGACAGACGTGGCCTATAGACAGATGGAAGTTTATAAAGGGAAAGGGGAAACGCTATGTTAGAATGAGGTGTTTAATTTTGACTGGGCATCTTAATTAGGACCACGGGGGTCTTTTGATCACAGGACTTCAATACTTTGATAGCTGGACCTCGGTAGTCGGCATAGGGGGTAGATGGCCATATAAGGGCATAGACCTTGGTGGCTCGCTTTAGGAATGGAATCTAATGGTTTTTAGCAAGGCGGAGGGAATGGGGAAGAGCAAGGCCTGCCAGAGCCTTGTTTGCCATGCTCGGCCTGCTAGAGCCCTTCAGTGTGTATGAATTTTTTACTTGCACCACATGGGGGCAGTGCCTGCGGAGGTCAGAAGAGAGCATCAGATCCCTTAGGACTGGAGTTATATAAGGTTGTGAGTGACCATGTGGTGCTCCAAACCAAAGCTTGCAAAAGCAGCAAGCACTCTTTTTTTTTTTAAACATTTGTTTATTTATTATGTATACATTGTTCTGCCTGCACATATACCTGCAGGCTAGAAGAGGGCACCAGATCTCATTACAGATGTTGTCAGCCACCATGTGGTTACTGGGAATTGAACTCAGAACCTTTGGAAGAGCAGCAAACACTCAACCACTGAGGCATCTCCTCAGCCCTGCTGTTAATGAAGTTTGATTTTGTAGGATTGTAGTGATGGGACACAAGTGAGATAAAACACTCCAGAAGCTCTGGCTGGGGCTTGCTCTCAACTCCACAGTGGCTAATGATGGAGCACCCCACACCCTAAAACAGTGGTTCTCAACCTTCCTAATACTGTGACCCTTTAATACAGATTTCATGTTGTGATGAACCCCAACCATACAATAATTTTCATTGCTACCTCATAACTGTAATCTTGCTACTGTTATGAATCGTAATGTAATTATCTGTGTTTTCCAATGGTCTTAGTTGACCCCCATGAAAGGGTTGAGAACCACTGCCCTAAAGCAAGGCCATAGTTCATTTTCTGATTATTTGGTATTCACTCTGTAGTAAGATGAGGAGGAGGAGGAGAAGAAGGGGCGAGAAGTTCTGTTTGCCAGGTCCTGACTTTTCTACCCCATTAAGTCCACATGTGCCAGACTGCAGAACGGCATCGTGGGCTGTGGAGTGACTGCTGGTGGCTGCAGTAAGTGGCCAACTCCAGGCTGGACAAAGCACAGTTGGGGAGAGTGGTCTGTGCCAACTGCTCCGGACTGGCTTCTTGCTCACCTGAGCCGGTGGCAGGTCTTGTATCTAGCAGATCCAGGAAAACGGGGTTATAAAGAAGGAACCCGGGGTTGGAGAGATGGCTCAGAGGTTAAGAGCACAGACTGCTCTTCCAGAGGTCCTGAGTTCAATTCCCAGCAACCACATGGTGCTTTACAACCATCTGTAATGAGATCTGGTGCTGCCTTCTGGCCTGCAGTCATACATGCTGTATACGTAATAAATAAGTAAATTTTTTAAAAAATCCTTAAAAAATTAAAAAAAAAAAAGGAGCCTGTATCAGGAGGAACAGTGAATGAAGGGGCTGTCAGTGACATATTTCCTCCAACAAGGCCATACCCACTCCAACAAAGCCACACTTTTTAATAGTGCCACTCCCTATGAGATTATGGGGCTATTACATTCAAACTACCATACTTGGTATCAGCTGGGAAGCAACTGGCACCTTTAAAAAAAAGGGAGAGGGGAAACCCTGATGAGGAGTATGGTGGTATTTTATTTGTGCTGAAATGTGATTTTATTTGTATGTTAATAAATAAAGTTACCTGGGGTCAGAGCTAATAGCAAGTCATTTAGCAGATGGTAGCACACGCCCTTAATCCTGATCATATGACAGGTAGATCTCTGTGTGTTCAAGGACACAGCCAGCATGGAGATACACGCCTTTAATCTCAATACCAACCACAGAGACCTGGAGGTCTGTATAGACAGGCAGTGACGAGGAAGTCATGTGGTTGGGTTTAGAACCAATGAGAAGGCAGGACAGAAAGGCAATAAGAAGACAGGTCACACAGGAGAAGGTCTCTCTCTCAGGGGAAGGACGGCAGTGGCAGTGAGTGATAAGGTGGTCTTAGCTCTTGGCTACTGCTCTCTGACCTCTGGGCTTTTAACTCTGCATTTGGCTCTGTGTTTCTTATTTAATAAGACCGTTTAGAATTACATCTACAGAGGAGGCCATGAGAAGCTGCAGCACACAGACCTAAGGTGGCCAGCAAACAGGGGAGGCCCAGATGAGTAACACCAAGGCTTGCCAGGAACCCACCAGGAGTAGAGGGTGGCCCAGCCACACACAGCCTTACCCTTTAGCCCCCTGAACTCGTATACTGTGTGTTTATGTGAAGTGGCACTTTCAGCACTGACCATTATAAAATCAAAATGTTTGACCAAAAAAAAAAATTTTTTTTTGAGCTGAGGATCAAACCCAGGGCCTTGCGCTTGCTAGGCAAGCGCTCTACCACTGAGCTAAATCCTCAACCCCTAAAAAAATTTTTTTAACTCTAAAAAAATATTGAATATTCAGCTAAGATTTCCTTCTTTTTTATTTTAATTTTATGTGTATGTGTGTTTAACCTGCATGTATGGGTACCATGCATATGCCTGGTGCCCACAGAGGTTAGAAGAAGGTGTCAGATACCCTGAACCAGTGTTACAGATGGTTGTGAGCTGCCATGTGTGCTGGGAACCAAACCTGGGTCCTCTGGAAGAGCAGCCAGTGCTCTTAACCACTGGGCCATCCCTTCTGCCCCTAAAGGATTCTCTTGACTGGGCTGAGATGGGAATACCCACTCTAAGCGTGGCAGGCACCATGCTACGGGTTGGGGTCCTAGACCGAATAAAAAGGAGAAAGCACACTGAACCCCGTGTTCGTCTCTTTTTGCCTCTCTTGTGGATGCGGTGTAAGCTGCTGCCTCAAGCCCCTGCCACCATGCTTTTCCACCAGGATGGACCAGACCTTCACCTGTGAGCCAGATAAAACGTTCCCCCTTAAGTTGTGGGTATCTGGTATTTATCACAACAATAGGGAAAAGAACTAAGGCAGTCAGAGACTTGGCCTAGCCACACGAGACAGAACAAGGGAAGGAAGGATGCCCTGTGAGCCCTGAGCTGGGAGTCCCCACACAGATGACCCCAAGGGTGAGGCTTCTCAGTTTTAAAGTGGCTTCCAGCTGACAGGCTGTCTCATGGGGACAATTCAGAGGCTTAATGGATGCCACAGTCTGAGAGGCTCAAGGCCTGCTGAAGCCCCTTCAGCAGAGCATTCTGTGTTCTCTCTCTGTGCCCTCTTCGTGTGCCCTGTGAGTAACAATGCCCCCAGATGTGGGCCCCAAGGTCTGCAGCCCCAAGCTGCCTGCCCACCATCCCCACCACCCCCAGGCTATTGTCTGCTAGGCCTGTGGTGTGCGCTGGGCTGCAGGGGCCCTGTGAGCCAGGGCACTGGGAAGGGATTAGAGGTCCTGCGCTCCTTGCTTTGCCCTCTTGCACAAGGGTTGGATCAAAGACATTCCTGGGATGACAGCCCTGAGCAAGAGAGGCCAGCTCAGCTCAGCCAAGGGCACTGCATCCCATCAGTACTGTGCTGTGCCCATGTGTGGTCCTTGTACACAAGCCTGTCCACCTCATGTTAACCAGCCTGTGCACCCCACACCGGACACACATAGGCTGTCACATCAGACCAAGTACAGGTTTGCCTGGCCAGCACACCTGGTAGTGCCAGCTCCCAACACTGGCCTTGTGTGGCCTGCACAGCCGTGCTGCCAAACACAGAGGCCAGGTCCAGTCCTGTAGAGCCTGAGAGGCGTTGTCTGCCCCCTGGGCCATCATGGCAAGGGCTCTGGGCACTGCCTGGAGGACACCCAGTCCCACTCCTCTGCCTTGTGTCTCATCCTAGGAGTCCTCAGCCCCCACTGCTGGCATTTTGTGGGCCCCCCGGAGCCCAGATACTCTGTAGGGTCAGTGAAGTTGGCTTGCTTTCTAAACAAAGTGTAGCAGTTGGGCTGGCCTGTGAGTCATAGGCTAACTTCCTTACACTTAGTCCTAGGATGTGGAGGCAGGAGGAGAGGCCATAGTCATTTGTGTAATGTGATGTGCAGAAGCTTCACAGAGGCCACACTCACTTTGAGCCCTCTAGGACAAGCAGAAATGAAGGTCCAGGCAGGTCCAGGCCGTGAAGTAACCTAGAATGGAGAGCCAGGGGCAGTCGTCAGTGTTCAGGGAGCTCGAGGCGCACAGAGGCCAGGCAGGTTCAAGACCTTGGCCTCCCCGAGAGGGGTGGGATGGCTCAGCAGGCTGGTAGGAAGCTTGGCAGAGAATGGAGAGAACGGACTTGGGCTTCTGAGAAGACAGTTGGGTGGGCTAGCTCCCTGAGTCTTTGTTTCGGAGAGTCCTCAAAGAATGTTGTACCATCACCGGATGAACAGGAGTGTGTACACATTCTCCCCAGGGGATCTACCCTCCAGTGTTATCAGTACAATTTGAGGGTTAGAGTCAGAGCCTGGAGTGGCCAATGCTATCTGGGGTTACACTGCTGAGCCAAGCAAAGAGGCTTGGACGTCAGCCATAGCTGGGCGCCACAGACCACTGGATGAAGAGACCAGCCAATTGCACCTTTAGAGACCTCATCATGGTGTGAACACTCTGCATTCGATGGTGATGCTTGACCACTCCAATTGGGTGTCCTTCCATGACCACCCTTGATAGGCAGTGGTGGGAAGCAGAAGTCTGCCTTCCTGAGTGTGTATGCTCAGCCCCATGCTATTTGTGTCTGCCTCCTTAGGACCACTCTGCTGCACATGTGCCAGCCTGCTTCATCCCAGCATATTTTATTCTGTCTCTCCCATACTATCCTTCCCATCAGCCCATCTGAGCTTAAGCTTGCTCCACAGTGCATCCAAGATCCAAGGGGAAAGCAGCTCTTCATCCACACCAGTGCCCTTTGGCCTGTTCCTGGAATGCTGAAGTCCCCATGTCCACTCTCCTGGATGATGTAAGGCTGTGGGGAGAGATCTGCCGGTTCCTGAGTCCCCAGCCTTATTTATAACAGGTTCTGATGCTCAGATGGAGCTGGGCTGCCAAAATACCTTTCTGGACCCTGCCCTCAGGAGGACCGTGCTTTTATAAGCCACCAGAGGGGACACTGGAGTCTCCTTTGGCTCTGATGTTCCCTTAAACTCCCATGGGGTAGGTCACCTGGCAGGGGCTTTATCTGCTTTTGGGTCACTGTGGGTCTCCCCACCAAGTCCCTTTCTGCTTTCATCCTCAGGTCGGCCCATTCAGGCCAGGTGTCAACTACATCCCCACATTCCAGAAGGACAGGGGTCAGCCTGGCACCAACACAGCCAACCTGAGATCTAGAGGCCACCTTGTAGATGATGCCTAAAAGGGAAGACCTGGGTCTTCAGGTGGCTTCCAGACGGCTGCATGGGGTGATGGCAGTGTTAGGGAGTGTCATACGACCCACTCCCCCCGGGTTGGGAAACAAAGACTGTCATAAGTAACTGCCACCCAGAGGACGTCAAAGGAGTCCAGCCAGGCCACTCAAGTCCCCAGGAACTGTGTGAAAGGCCACCTTGGGCCTTGGCCCTAACACTAAGCATCGCTCTCTGGGCACTTGGCAGCACCTAAGGATGGTGATTCACCCAGAACAAACACCCATTTGCGCCAGACAAGGGGCAGTGAACGCGGGCTCTGTTGATCTTCCATCTGCAAACAAGCAGGACGGTGAGCTGGCAGCAACAGACCCAGAGCCGCTTCTGATCAGTGGCAGCCGCTGGCCTCCCTGACGCCAGAGGCTGCCACCCTGGTCAGCTGCCACCTGCAAACACCCTTTCCTCTGGGAATCCCAGGTTGATGCCAGGGTCAGAGATGCCACCAAACACTCTGGGATGCAGAGGACAGGGTGGTCCAACATGGCCATGGCATCAAAATGGTACATGACCCACTCCAGTCTCCAAGGCCCAGAAAATACAGGCAACACTATGCTGGGATTTTACAAATTTTATTTCTAGACTTTTTATGTCTTTTTTTTTTTTTTTTTTTCTGGACCATGCTGGTCACATGTCCGTGCTGGGAAGCGCCATGGTGTGTCAACCAGAAATACATAAACCCAACCTGGCCACCAGCCAGAGCCCCTCAAAGCCTTTCATGTCACAGGGCAGACTCCGTGGACCCACCACCAGCCTTTGGCCTTTTGGCCAAACCCTCACCCATCACCATGAACCCAGGGGCCCTGCCTGGTTCAGATGCCTCAGCTAGGCTGGTGGTGACCGTGGAGGTGACCATTTTGGTTTGGCAGCTAGCTAGGGAATTTGGAGGCCCGCAGCACTGGGGCTGGCTTTGCCAAGGCTGAAGTCTTTAAATTAGCACAATGCTGTAATTAACACAAAACAAAACAACAGAACACTAGAACCTAACAGAATAAATGATGCACCGGAGACTCAGAACAAATTCCTCCGGGCCCAGCAGCATGGTGGCATGCACAACAGGCCGCTACAAATATAACAATATTGATAATTAACAAAGAAAAATAGAGTTGTCCCGACTGCTGTGATGCTATATGTCCCAGATCAAATGAAGGGCCCAGCGTGACAGGTGCAGGGGGATGATCCCCATCAGACCAGTCCCAGGGTCTCTGTAGGCAGATCACCTGCCTGCTAGGCCCGTACATGGCTAGGTGAAACATGAGGTATTGTGAACAGGAACCTGTTTTTTTTTTGGAATACAGCGGTAATCACATTAAGCCAAAATTGATCACAATTTAAAAAGTACAAAAAAAAAAAAAAAGGGCATCTGTAAATACAATCTATGAGGAAATTAAAACTTGAACATGGCAGTCTATGACATTGTAAAAAAACAAAACAAAACAAAACTGACCCTCCAATAGCAGCGAAAACAATGTGAAAGATACAGAGCGACGCGAATCTGGTTCTGAACGTCTGGGATGTTGGGAGTCATTGGTAGCAGCGCTGTGTGGAAGGAGCTGCAGCCTGTCCCGTGTGGTCCCTACCCTCCACACTTCCTCCCTCCAGTCCTCTCTCCCGCCTCCCTCTCGTCACCTCCCTTCAACACTTCCTAAATAGAAAAGCACAGAGCCAAGGTGTACAAATTACCTACTGTTGTGGGGGTGGGGGCAAGAATGTGCCGGAATTAAACTCCTTTGGGATCCCCTGTTTCCCTCAGTTTGGATGGCTCTCCAATGGGGTCGTTGGGGTTTGGAAAGTTAAGCAAACCGAATGCCCGTCCTTATATGGTTTTTGAGGATCTGCTCTCCCCCCACCCCCAATAAAAGACCAATCTCTCAGACATGGCATTGAACCTTCGCCAGCAAGGGCGGAAGGTGTGCTCTTGAATCAAGGGAAATCACATTGCTTTAAAAATCACACTGGCCATGGGCAGCCTTTCCAATAAATACTCTTCTGTAACCTTAAGTATAAATTAGACATTTTAGTGTTTAAAAGCCTCCTATGTGAAAGACTTCCAGAATCTCCTCCTCCAAGTAATGCTACCACAGTTCCTACTTCCAAACACCAGCCGGCACCAAAGGATCCCTTCAATCCAACTTCTCTGTAGGACAGATCCTGGTGGTGCAAGAACAGAGTTCTCTCTTCTTGACCCAACAAAACTTCCCAAGCACCCCATGCGACCAGCCCCACCACGCCACACATCCATTGTGCGGCCATCTGAATGAGTGTGTGTGGCTATCCCAACCATCCCATTAGGAACCAACCCCACCCCATCCCCACCCCAGCAACACTGCCTCCAGCTAGCTGACCGAAAGTGCTTTGAAATGGAATGGTTTTGGAACAGAAGGAAAACACAACAAAACAGAACAAACCATACACACAAAAGAAAAGCTGTGGGTTTAACCTGATGTGAGTGGGCTGCAGGGCCGCCAGGCAAAAACCAGCAGCTCCTTAAACAGGAACTACAAAATAGGAAGATTACAAAAATAGAACATATGATGTCGCTGTCTCAGGCCCTCTCCACTGGAGCACACTGCCTACCTAGAGTGGGACGCCTACTGCCGTGTGGCCGGCACTGTGAACCTGCAGGCTGGGAGAGGGCACAGATGAGCCCTGGTGCCACACGCCGTGAGACCGCTAGAGGTCGCAGCGGCCATCACATCAGTAAGGTGAAGAGGTCGCCCCATCCCTGGGACAAAGCACAGGAAACAGGTGACAGGCTGCACTGAGCAAGCAGGGAGAGAGGCTGAGGACCGCGCCAAAGCTGTGCCTTTCAGCAAAGCGAGTACGTCTCTACCTAAAACTCCCTTCTACTTAACAACGGTTTTCTCTATTGGCCTTTTTTTCCTTCTTTTTTTTAAAGCAATTTTTCTTAAGCTTTTTAAACACATAAAATCAAAATCCTCTTGGAGACTTCCTCCTGTGTGTTAATCCTATTCTTACAACAGACAAGCACATTAATAGAAAACTAGTCGATTACTGGGGTATAAAATCCTAAATTGGTAGCATCCCCCTCCTCCCTACACTTAGGTGATGCAAATTCTATCTCTCTCTCTCTCTTTAACAGCTTTCAGGTATTTTTTTTTTCTCTTTTGCTTAAGTCAGATAGAAAGGAGAAAGATTAAAGAAAAACAACCAACAAAGAGAACAAAACTTCCCCTTCTGGTAACAAATGTCCCCAAGAGGGACGTCATTAGGAGCACCCCGGGCTGGCTCCTTCCTCATCGCGGGCTGCCACTACTTGGTGGCACCCGCCTGCCCGGCGGCCTTCAGATGTCCACGTCTCGCACGTCAGTGGGTGTGCAGGCCAGGTCAGTCTCTCCCTCCGCTTCCCCCTCCTCTTCGGTGGCCTTGGGATCAACGTTCTGCTGGGCTTGGCGCAGGCTAGACTCCAGAAGGGCTTCAATCTGTTCCTGGCAGGCGCGGAGGCAGTCCTGGAGAGGCGGGCGGAGATGGAGGGGGTCCTTGTTTAGCCAGAGGCTAGTGGCCAGGGCCTTGACCTGCGAGGCAGGCTTTGCTAAGGGCAAGGCTTGAAGAAACTCCTCGAGCCATCCCCAAATTCACCGAGCCGTGAGAGAGGCGCAAAGGACCAGGAAGCAAGAGCATCCATCACCTTTGGTTCCCAGCCTTCAGCCTGAAAACCTCTGTCCCGTGCCATGGGACAGTTGGCTCGCGCCTGTAGGACACTTACCTGCTTGTCCACCCCAGGTCTACCCAGCAGAAATTCCTCCCTGGGCTCCCCACAGCACTGCCTGATATATCCCCCTTGCTTCAACAGGGAGGTCCTGGGAACTCCACATTTCGGATGCAGTTTCTGTAGGTGGTTCCGGGAGGAGAACCCAGCCCAGCATGAGCCCCTGTGACAGGTTCTGCATGGCCGAGGGAAAGCACCTCCACCTCTCTACGTCCCTCTTTTGGGGCTGTAGTTTGTACTCCCCACAAGGAGCACCTATCTCCCCCTCACAGCCTTCTGCCCCTGGGTGGCCTCTGAGGGAAGCCAGCTCCAGGGTCACCACTGGAGCCTGGAAAGCATTTCACCAGGAAAGAGACTCATGAACTTAAGTCCTGCCTAGCTGGGATGAGGCCAGGGCACTGCCTGCATTCCTCAAGCCAGCAGTACTTCTGCAGAACCCCTGGAGAGCCCCCACATTCAGAGCTTGCTACCCTTTTGTTTGATGGATACCGTGGCTAAGGAGGGTGGCAGGGCAAATGGCCCCATTTTACAGAAGGGGCAAACTGAGGCCCAGGTAGTTTGGTATGGACCCACAGGCACCCTTGAATCCCTCTCTGAAGCCCACGGGCTCCCACCTGCTCACATACCCTACCCTCCGTTCTCAGGAGCCCTAGATGCCGCATGCTGAGGTACACTTGAGTGGTGCAGGAAATCAGGGTCCCCGTGGCTGATGTCAGACAAGGCAGAGTCTGTCACACATGGAAGCCTTTCCGCATGCCCAGTGGCTCTGGCCTCCACTGAACCTCCAGCTGAGTCCAAGCTAGAACTGGACTTTTGTCTGTCCTTCTGGGTATGCCAGCCTGCAACGTCCTCGGGGACGCCTTCGTGGTTAGAGCTCCATCAGCCGTATTCCTCAGTGAGAAGGTATTCACATGTGGCCTAATGCACAGCCCCTCCTCCCCCCACTAAGAAAGTTCTAGAGTGTGTCTTCTGCAGGTAAAAGGTCTACACCGGAGTCCTCTCTGGACTCCACCCCCAAAGGCTGCACTGAGGGAGATGGGGTCCTACTGTAGCTGGGCCAGACTTCAGCTTTACTTGCCAATCACACCATGCCCCCGCCCCCTGCCTTTAGGATCAATGGCTTCTGGAAGCTCCCTCAACCTCAAACCTGGAAAGAGGCTAGTGAGGGAGCCCAGGTTCGGCTCCCCCTTGCAGTAGAGCCCCACCCCGGTCACACAGTGCCTTGACACTGCCCCCTCAGCAGGGTTCCCTGGCCCTTGCCAGAGGCAGCAGCCTCCCTTCCATGAGACTCACTCACCGGGTCACACTTGATCACTCTGGAAAGAAAGTGCGTTGTGCAGTAGCACGACAGGAAGTTGTTGGGGCTGCCCAGGTTCAGGCCTTGCATCGCGGCCACCACGCTCCCAGCAGCCACCATGGAGGGGGGGTTGGAAATGAACTTCACATCTGCAGCAGAGAAGGACAGAGGTCGCTGTGAGCAGGGACAGCTACAGGCCCGTGATTCAGCTCCCACCCAGTTCTCAGCGTAGCCTCAACCTGTCCTCCAAATCTCCCCAGGCGAGCATCAACTTCAGCTCCTTTGGAGACCCCTAGGTGGCGCTAGATGCACATAGTGCTCCAGGTAGGTCTGCGACCCCCAGCACTAGGGAGGATCAAGAGTGCCAGGCCAGAGCATTGGCTCAATTTTCAGTAAGGCCTTGTCTCACTTTAAAAAGCTGAGCCACTGACCCTGGCCTGGGTTCTATCCCCAGCACCTCAAGCAAACACCAGGAAGAGTAGGTCATGGCCCGCTTGTTCCTTTAAGCACTTCAAAGTTTAAGAGGGCAAAGTACAGAATCCAAGGTGCAGGCTCTTAACCCTTTAACCCAGAGCTAGCTTTCCTGGTTCACTGATGCCAGGTTAGGGAAGAGGACATGTGACCTCAGACCAAGTAAACCAGTTGGAAGTAGCCCCAGAGGGGGCTGGGAATAGTCACCCCAGAACTCCAGGCCAGGGTCCCTAGTGAAGGAAGCCTCCCTCAAGCACAGTCCTGGGGACTCTTTCATATGCACAGGCCCCAGGTGGGAGGTAAACCCCAGGGGAATGGCAGCTTTGTAGTCTGTCCCACTAGTAAATGTTGGGGTCAGGTCCCCCCACAGTGCTGCAGCAGGGTGTTACTTTAGGACTTTATCTGGGGTCACCAGCTGTCCCCCTCTGCCACCCAAATGGACTCAGCATCCGCAGTGGTGTGCCACACTGATGGAATGCCTCTCCACCAACCCCACCACTCAGCTGCTTTCCTGTCACATCCAACGAAGTGGTGACAAGGACAGCCACTCAGCCTGTGAATCGGGGGTTCCAGGCCAGAGGACACAAGAAAGAACAGGTGTCAGCACCCATTACCTCCTCTTGCGTCACCCTGGGACCAGGAACAGGGAGGCTTGAAGAAAATGAAAGGGAATCACCAGGAGAGAACGTTGTTATTGTGAGGCCCTTTGGAGACCACCCTGATACAGTCTACAGCTCTGGCTCTGTTGAAGGTCAGAGGTACCAATGCACAATGCAAGGGGCCGGGAAGAAGAGCAGCCACACCAAGGGAGACAGCACCTCCAGGTGGTACTGAGGACTCAGCTCAGTTCAGTGAACCAAACTTGCTATGGGACAAATTCAAATCAGACACCCCCTTTCCAGAGAGAAAGAAACTCCAACCAGCAGCTGGCACATGGACTGGAGTCCCCAGCCCCTTCCCAAGTGCAGTAGCATGATCCATTATGTCCTGTAAGGAGCCCTAACATCTGCTTCCTCACACTGCCTGGCTGCTGCTGGCATAGCCGTCACCCAGCTCAGTGACATGGTTGACACTCACCAACACCCTCCATTTAGCTCAGTTCCCATTGTCTGAACCCACACAAGGGTACACTCTGGCCATCTGTACATGCCTGTGTGACCAACCCCAACCTAGGTTAGTGCACTATTCACATGAGCGGGACCCAGGTCTGGGGGTATCCAGAAGGGAGAAGAAAAGTCATATCCTCCCATCTCCTGTAAGGGGAAACCTTGCCACATAGATGGCAGATCTCCCGGCCTTGACCTCTGGCCTCTTTCCAGAGCGACCTCTTTGTGACAGAAGAGCTGGTTACTCCTCCAGAGGGACAAAGCCTCCAGGCCCAGAACATTGGCCTACTGCAGTTCACCAAGCTGTGCTCTACCTCCACCTGTCTTTTGGGGGCTCTTAGTGGACCCTATCATAGACAAAGGCCATACAGTAAGTAAGCTGAGTCCAGCCACACCCACGATGCATTAATGCTTGTTGGCTTCCCTGCTAGCATCCAGGGGTCCTGGGAGGGGCACGTTGCTGCCAGAACCGTCCTGGGGAGGCTGTGCCACCCCATCCCTCATGTTATCTCGGGGAAACTCTGCAGCTTCTCCGAATCCACTTTCAGCTCCATAAAAGGCTTCCTGGAGCCTCCAAGGGCTCTGCACTCCCCAGAGGAACCCCAGCCAGACGCCTGCCTGCCAGCCAGCAGGGCCACCCCCGCCCCTTAGATCCTTCCAGGCTACTGATGGCCTTAGCATTCCCATCTGCCACCCCCCTTGCTTGGTAGGCCTCTGGAGAGGGGCTGGCACCCTCAGCAGGTAGTTGGGAGGCTAGAACCCCCAAATCTCCACATCTGGCACAGTTGTGCAGAAAACACCGGCCATGGGGGATGCCAGACATGAGAAGATGCCACAGAGATGGCAGGTAGGAGAAGACACTACCTACCCCTCTTACACCACGTTGCCTTTCGGCCGCCCTACAAGTCACCCAGCCTGAGCTCCAAACAGATGTGGCAACCCAGGCCTGATCAGGGCCACCTGGGTGGAGGGGTCCTAGGCAGGCGGGAGAGAGTGCAGCACCCCCTTAGCATCTCTAAACCTCCTCGGCGGGGCTTCCAATTAGAGATGGAGAAGCAGCTGCCAGATGTCTGTCTACCCTCAGTTAAGTCAGCCTGTCTACCTGGGGTCTGGGTACAGGGAGGGTCCCCTGGAGGAGCCATGGGGAAATTCTTGTCTCTCTGCTTCCAATCAGCCCTCCCAGGACTGCCAAAAAGAACTGGCCTGTAGCACCCCTGGGGGGGGGGGATATCTAAGCTCCTGAGCTGGTCACCCTGCATGTGGGACTGGGAATGGTATCATTTGTCCTGCCCCTGTTAAACACTCCTGGCAGGTGGCCAAGACTGGGAGACGCCAGGAGCCGCCCCTCCCTGCCCCCCATAGCTGGCTCCTTGAAGACCCACGCAGGACAGGAGGTAGGTGGGGGCAGGCAGCCCAGGAGCAGAGGCAAAACCCTTTTCAGAAAGCATGCAGTGGTCACACCGCTACCTGGTGGTGGAAAGCTTGGCACAGGGAGGCTGGGCCATCCAGTTAGGTCTCCAAGGCCCTTCAGTGTGACCCCCAGCACCATCTATTCCCAACAAGCTACCTGGACCCTGGGCTCAGAATAGAGATGAGGGAACCCCCTTTCTAGACCATCACCTGGTACAGAAAAGACAGCCAGAGGCATTAGCCAGGGAACCACAGGAGTTTGAGATCTCCCGGGAAGAGTGGGGGTGGGGCCCTACCTGTGGCACAGAGAGCCACAAAGGTTTGCGCATGCTTGCGGATGATCTGCTTGTTCTCATCCGCCTCTGGCATTTTGGAGAGGAAGTGTTCGATGAAATCGTGGGGAGTCATGGCAGCCAGGTTCCACTTGAGCTTGTTCACCAGAAGCAGTTCCATTTGCTGCAGAAAATGGAGAACGAGGTCAGTAAGACGTCAGGCCGGTTGGAGGGAGGTTTAGAGAGTGGGTTCAACCGGGCACCACAGATAGGTAAACAACAAACTATAGACAGACTAAGTGGGCCACACGCGCTAGACAAAAAGACCCCCACCGCCAGCGATGCGGCTCCAGCGCCGCAAGGGGGCGCACACCGTCCACATTTCAGAGTGGCTTCACTGCCAGACATGGTGGGCAGTCCAGGAGGAGAGGGGGGCCCAGAGGTGGAATGGGTTTGGGATTCTGCCCACTGCCACTTCAGTGTCGTGCAGTGTGGGTGACTTCCATGGGGCTGGAGATGTGTCCGAGGCTGGCTGGGCCTCCCATCATTTGCAGCTCCCACCACCCAGGGGTCGCGTAGCTAATGAGGGATGGCGGGTGGTGGGGTCCTCGGTTACCAGCAGCTCCTCGGGCCGGATAGAGTTGTCAGTGTAGATGCACAACTTCTCGGCGGTCAGGGGAATGGTCTCCTTCATCTTGGAGGCTACGAACATGCAGGCGGCCCCCAGCAGCTGCAGGCGGCTCTTCTTCAGGGGCTCCAGCGACAGGAAGCGGTCCAGGTAGTTCATGGCCAGCGGGAAGACCTCCTCTTCACACTTCTGCTCCTCGCAGACCTGCGGGGACCGGGACCATGACCGTAAACGGGGGTGGGGGGAGGGGAATGAGGGAGGAAGAGGGAGAGGGTCGTGGCTCGATGTGATCCTTCATCCCTTTCCTAGATAGATTACATAGCGAATGAGTGGTGAGGGCGCGGAGAGGGGTCGCCGTGGCACACTCCCCGGGATGCGCGGGAGCCCAGGACCCACTCACCCTGAAACTGAAAGGGAAAGTCCCTGGGCAGCTGGCGCTGGGGAGCTCAGCAGTGGTGGCCTTGGGGACCCCGGCCCATGTTGGAATTAGAAGGCCGCAGGCCAGGGAATCCCACCGCGGAGCTGGCAGGGTGCCGGGGGTTGGGCGCCGCTCGCGCACGCGAGACACAAAGGTGGCGTCCCAGGCCGCCGCGCCTCATTTCCCAGACGTCATCTTTTCAAAAAATATTTAAAAATATTAAAAAAATAACTAGGTGCCTAAAAACGGCCCGAAAATAACCATCAGGCGACCCTTGATACAACCCGAGGGTCAGGAGCTCGGTATACGTTGGAGAATGGGCCCCAGCGACTCAAACTCTGGGGGCCCCCCTTTTGCTGGGTGCGGGTGCCTCTGCAAGGGCACCATGCCGCACTTTAGAAATTATTTTAAAATATTTTGGGGCCCTCGAGCCTCCTATTGAACATCTGAAAATGTGCTTTGGTTCCCCGACTTGACCTGGGTAGGAATCCCCAAGTGCAGACCCGCGCGGACGACGGTCAATCTCTAGCGACTGGGGGGCCACGCGACCTTGCAGACTGGCGTGCTCTCTGGGCCAGGCAGCCTGTGCGGGGGGTGCCCAGGGGTCCGCTGCTTGAACAAAGGGTCCCTCCCCAAAATCCCTCGCTATGTCCTATTTAGTGATTCCTGGCTGCCGCGAGGCCCCTCGTGCCTGTCCCAGCGCCCCTGCCGCCGCTCCCCGCCCTGCCCCCAATTATTAATAAACACTTTTGCTTTGCAATAAAGGAGCAAAGATGGCGCATAATACTGGCACGAGCGGCCCTTGCATACGTGTCCACGGATATTAATTTAAAAATCAAATCTATGCCCCCTCCCCCGCGAGCTGGCGGCTACGCGCGGAGGCGGCCACGGCCGAGGCGCAACAGGAATGGGGCGCAAGCGGGGGCCACAAAAGGCGCCCAGTCCGTACCCTCTGGGGTGTCCCTGGCACCCTTTGGCACGGTCCTCCCTCGAAGGCACTCCTCCCCGACTGCCCCCCACCAGGAAAAGGAATCCCCATCACCCCAACTCCTACACTTTCCCTCAGTCACAAAGACCCGCAGTATCTATTTATTTTGAGAATCCGGATTCCTAGCAACACACCGTGTAAAACTCCGTGTCGGAAAGGAAAGGAGGAAGATGTGGGTGGGAGCAATAAGTTGCCAGGGGATCCTAAGCCCCTGTAGCCCCTTACCTCCAGCATCCAGGTGGCCACGATTTTCCGCATGGACGGCACAATCTCCCTCTGCACGCACTTGAAGTAAGACACGGAGGGCGCGCAGGTCTCCTCGGTCTTGAGCATGGCTCGCAGCACTCGGTCGTTGAGGAGGTTGGTGTCAGGGTACGCACGGCGGATGGTCTCCACTTCGCAGCACAGGAGCTGGTGTTCCATGGCGCGGCCGCCTGGGGAGGGCTGTGGACCTGGTTGGGCTCCGGTGGCTGCTGCTGGCGCGCGCTGCCTCGCGCTCTACTGCCGGTCTCCGGAGCGCGGAGTCTGCTGCTCTCTGCTACTGCGCCGACAGCCCTCTGGAGGCTGCAGGACTTTGCAACTTCAACAAAACTCCCCTGTAGTCCGTGTGACGTTACTGTTGTTAAGCAGAGATCAAAGTTAAGCAGAGAAAGGGAGGGGTGAGGGGGGAAGGCCGGGGCGGGCGCAGGGGGAGGGGGCTCGGGAGCTGCGAGCCGCAAGGGGACAAGCCCAAAGCACCCCCCCTCGACCTTCGTAGATATGCAAATCGCTCGGACTGCTTCTCTCCAAGCTGGGAAAGAGCGGTGCAAGGGTGGTGGTGGGGGTGTCTTCTTTGCCCAAGTGGGTCCTTCGAGACCTGTGGAGGTGGGGTGGTGCTGGCTCTGGACAGGACAGCTAGGAGGGAGGCCAGGCCACACACAAGCCAGGGAAGACTTGGATGGGGGATCCTGGGGACGAAAGGACACCCTATATTCAATCCGGGAGAATGGGCACGTTTCCGAGGACGCCACGAGGGCACCCACGGGCGGACTGACTGCTTAAAAATCCCGGCGTTCCTATCTTCTTTCAATTTCATCAACACGTGTAAAACTCGGGAACTGTTTAACACGTGAAGATGCCGGACGAGCCCTAAGCTCCGGTGCATGCTCCATCCTGGTTCTCTGGGGGTCGTTGCAAAGGGCCAGAGATGTAGCTCTGAACTTCAAAGGCTCCCCAGCCTAGCATGCGCTCGCTCAAAAATAAAATAAAATCTCGAAAATCCCCAGCAACAGCTCAAGATGGTGGCCATTATTTCCTTCATCCATTCCTCACCGAGGGGGAATCTTCGATTTGCCTTCCCACGGTGACCAGCTCATTCTGTCCAGGGTCCTCCAGTGCGGGCGATTTACCCAAGAAAAATAAACCTTTTAAGGAAAGGCTGATACATGATGGGCTCTTTCCTAATTTATTTTTTAATTAAGAAAACTAAATCGGTGCAAGTATTAGTCGCCTTGCCAGGAACCAGACCACCGGAAGCTTTCCGATTGGCTTTGTTGGGGGTGTGGCCGTCCCTCCACCTTTAGAACTGCTGCCGGGGCCTCATCCTTGAGTTCCTGGGGGGCTAGTCAGAATCAAGACAAATGTGTGCGTGGATATGACATTTAAGAAAACTTATGGATGTCCGTGGTTACACGAGTGGATTCCCAAGCGTCTCTAACATTTAGTCAAATAAAAGTTTTTAGGATGAAGGAGTTCCACCACCTTGACCCATTTAATCCCCTTGTCTTTAAAGTTTTCACAATCCCGACCTCAAGTCAGGCGAACTATTCACATATTTTCCCATAATAGTCTGGTGTCCCCAAGAGTGAATGGGTGAAACTGGAAAAGGAGAGCGGGGGGTGGGGGGAGAGGCTACACGCAAGAAGTGGACCCCCTTATCTTCGGAGCGCATTCCTCCCGATCCCCCTCCCCTGACATTGGGGTCCCTAATATCTAGATCCTGTGGGACAGTGATCCCATTGCGGCTCTGAAGGTGGTGGGTGGCCCGGGCAGTGCGCCCACGCTTGCTCGGGCCACAGGCCCCGCCAAGCCTGGGAGCTTCAGCCTGAGCACGAGGGCGGCCCAGCTGCCTTTTCATTCATAAAATCCCTACCGGGCGGCAGTAACCATGATTTATGGGGCTGCGCACTATCACCCGCGGCTGAGTGCCTGTGAGCGGAGCACGCGGGCCTGGCCAGGGTGCGCCAACGAGGGCAGCGGGGCATAAAGAGGCTCGCCCACCCGGCAGCACGAGCTCGGGACCCGCAGCCAGCACCCCCACCACCACCACCGCGGGAAAGACCAGGAAACTGGAATTAGCATGAGCCAATCCGGACGCAGCGCTGTTACTAGGCGGACCGGGCAGATCTCCACGAGGAACTTCGTTGATCAGTGCGCTCAGGGACGGGCGCAAAAGTGCAAGTCCGGTTGGCGGGCGTGCAGAGCCGTCCAGGAACCCGTGGGGGAGGCGCAGGAATTTGGGACCCGGTGGGGAGCGCCCATCCCCCATCCGGGGAACCCCGCTCGGCCAGCTCCGGAGCCCTGGAAGGGGACATCAGTTCAGGGTTCTTTCCGGGCCAGTTGTTTTAAGAATCTCAGAGAAAGCTTTTGGATTTTTAATTTTTATTTCCCAACGAAAAAGTAATTCAGCACACACTTTTCTCTTGTGATTTTAACTTCTACATTGGCAAAAAAAAAACACCCAACCAAACAAAAAAAACACCACCTCAAAGCAGGAATTGCACGCTCTGGGCTCACTTAAAGTGCTCTGCGCTTATTTTCGGTAACCTTTTGGAGACAAAAGGCCACTCGACCAATCGAGAAGGGACTACGTTATTTGGAAAGGAAATTTCAAAGTAACTTTAATCTCCTTTCCGACTTCCTCCCTCCTCGACCCCTCGCCCCGGGCCAGGGTTCCCGAGAGAGCGCGGACTCTGCGGTAGACTTGCCACCGTCCCTGGCTGTGGGAACTTCATTGAGAGGGGGAAGGGAGCATGTTCATTGAGGAACCCGCGCCGCCTAGCTCGGGGCTCTGATCGGGAGGTGTGGAGCTGGGCCGCAATCCTGAGCCTCTGGCAGCAGCCCCTTAGGGAAAGGAATTGGCAGTGAGCAGACGCACCTAGGTGGGGTCACCTGCATCCAAATACCTGGCGAAAACTTGAAAGGATTCCGTTGCTTCTGTTCCAGTTAGCCATTGTTAATTTAGCCTTTAAGTCGCCTTGGGAAACGCTTCCGAATATTGGCCCCAAGGTTCCGGCACAATGCGGCTCTCCTCCCTACACCCTGCAGGCGTTTTGGGGCGTGCATGGCAGCCCACGTGCTACGCGGCTGCTCCACCTAGGTTACCCTGAGCTGATCCCAGGCACCCTTAAGCTAAGGAGGGGTGTGTATGCTCAGCTCATCCTGTGCACACCTGAGGCGGCCGTATCCCATTTTCCGGAGCTTGCATTTCCGAGTTAGTTTCAGTCCCCCATATCCAACCCCCAGAGCGAAGCTCCCAGCGCCGGGGAATTAGCTCTGGAGTGGCCAGGCTGGCTCTAGGGACCCCGAGGGTGGAGCTGTAACTTTAGGGAGGGGTGGCTACTCGGTTGGTCTCCAGCTCTCCGAACGCATCAGATGCCCCGAGCAGTCCGAACCCCTAAGTCCTTTTGGGATTTGTCGACTTTATTGCTCTGGCCCACGTCTCGTCCCAGACTAAATGGTGGGGAGCAGGCACCCAGGTGGAGAAGAAAACCCTAACAATCGGGCCAGTGTGAGCTACCTGTGGTCAGGCAGGACCACGTGGCCCAATCGAGGGTGAGCAAGCCCTACGGCCTGGGGCTGCTGGAGCTGGGGGCACCGCGCCTCGGGCATTGGTTCCTCTGCACCCCGAAGGTGGTCAGGGGGGAGAGCCTCCCTGGCCTGCTTCCTGCAAAACCTAGGCGTCTCCATTCTTCACTTAGGCCAGTGGGGGACAGTGAGGGCTTTAGAGTTCTGCGGGTTCCAGATCTCGGGACACCGGCTGTGGCGGGGCCCGAACAGGAAGGGTAAATTTAGCTCCAGGTTCTCGAAAAGGCCGTCTAGCTTCACATGCTGAGCCCCCCCCCCCCCCCGGGGTCCCTGCTCCCTGTGGTGCTTGGTGGGAGGGCACGCGGGCGGACCCCGGGCTGGGTTCCGCGGTCCCCCGGGGTCACGGCTGGAAGCGCGCAAGGCCGCACCGCGCATTCCGCGCATTCCCGCCCGGCCGGTGTTTCGCCGCCACGTGGTCGTCCTGCGCGCCGCGCTTACCGTAAAGTTTGGAGGCGACGCGCAACAGTGGCTCGCGAGCGCCTGTGGAGGCGCCCCGGAGGCGAGCTGTAGATGTGCGCTTCCACAGAGGCGCCTAACTCGGGGCGCCCCCGCTGGGTAGGTGCCCTTCCACGTTTATGGCTCCGCTGGTATGTGTGATAAGGTGACTGACTGACCATCTAAGGACCTGGACTGGTGGTGACTGACCGAGGAAGAAGCCCTAGAGGAGCTGCAGCCTTTGCTTCCGAAAGTTGAATTTTCATCATTCTTCCAAGTTAGTTGGGGCTCAGGCCAAGGCCGTGTTGTCAGGAGGCTCCAACGGAGGGTGCGTAGCAAACAGAGAAGTGTCCATAAACCTGTTATAACTTTTTTTTTTTTAAATGAGTTAGAGTGAAGTTGGATAGATGGCTCAGAGCTTCAGAGTGCTTGCTGATTTTCCAGAGGACAGGATTCAGTTCCTAGCACCCACATCAGGCGGCTTCCAGCCACCTGTAACTCCAGCTCCAGGAGATCCTACTGGACTCTGGGGGTACCTGCACTCGTACATGCACATAGATACACACACTAATAAACACACACACACACACACACACACACACACAAACAAACAAATAAATAAATAGAATTTAAAGGTAAGATTCAGTCCACAGAGGAATGACAGGTTCTGGCCTTAACCAATGGGATGGATGCCTGCCTTGGCCACATCAAATTCAGGGAGTAGTTGGACCCTGTAATGGTTAGTTTTAATTGTCAACCTGACACAGCCTTGAATCACCTGGTTAGAGCGTCTCAAGAAGGCCTGTGGACATGGTTGTGGGTGATTGTCTTGGTTGGCTTAATTGATGTGGGAAGACCCAGTGTGGAAATGGGGAGCAAATTCCCAAGGCTTGGGTCCTGGGCTGAGTAAGAGTGAGAAAGATAACTGAGCACCCATGCATTCGCATCTCACTGCTTTTGGTGGATGTCATGTGGCCGGTGGCTTCAGGTTCCTGCCACATTGATTTTCCTGCAATAATGGACTGTAAACCTGGAATTCTGAGCCCGAATAAGCCTCTTCTGCCCCCTAAGCGGCTTTTTGCCATGGTATTTTATCACAGAAGTAGAAATGAAGCCGAGACAGGCCTACTGGGAACATGTCTGGTTTGTGACACCCCAGAGTCCTATAGGGGTCAGAGATTTTGAGACCTCTCTCTCGGATCATCCCTCAACCCCTGCTTTGCCAGATGGCTTCTTTTGCCATCAGGAACAGGGCAGAAGCTGCTAGTGGACCCCGGGGGCCTCCTGTGTGCCCCCAATGTAGCTCTAGATGAGATGGGTTCCAGCCCATGCTCAGCCATGGGAGCCGTGCCCTCTCCCACGGGATGGAGGAGAAGGCTTTACCAGGTGGCTATTGTCATTTCGGGCATTTAACAGCTCGGCAGAAAACTGGAGTGCAGAGGGGTGGGTTGGCAGGTTGGCCCTCCTCGTAGAGTTGGCCACAGGCACCTGTAATCCCAGCACTCCCAGGGGAGGATGGGATGCAAAGGCTGCAGAGTTCCCAGAAGCTCATAGGCCAGTTTTCTGCTTTAAATACCAGCACTCGTGAGGCAGAAACAGGAGGAGCTGAGTTCAAGTTTAGCCTGGTCTACATAGTGTGTTCTCGGCCAGTCGGGGCCACATGGCAAGACCCTATCTCAAAAACAAAAACAGAAAAACCCAAAACAAATGACACCATCACCCAGCAAAACAACCAAGGCAAACCCAAAGAACACTGTTACAAACAAAGTGGGAAGTGAGGCAGACACACAAAGCTGTCCAATGGTGTCCACACAGGACAAGAGCAGGTACACACACACACACACACACACACACACACACACACACACACACGCGCGCGCGCGGTGGTATTGTGTTCCCCAAAATATTGTGCACCCTAATAAACTTATCTGGGATCAGAGACAGAACAGCTACTAGATACAAAGGCTAGAAAATGGTGGCACTCAAACCTTTAATCCTAGCATTCCAGAGACAGAAATCCCTCTGGATCTCTGTGAGTTCAAGGCCACGTTGAAAACGGCCAGGCATGGTGACACACGCCTTTAATCCCAGGGAGTGGTAGTAGAAAGCAGAAAGGTATATAAGGCATTAGGACCAGAAACTAGAAGCATTTGGCTGGTTAAGCATTTGGCCTGGTTAAGCATTCAGGCTTTTGAGCAGCAGTTAAGCTGAGACCCATTCTGGATGAGGATTCAGAGGCCTCCAGTCTGAGGAAACAAGACCAGATGAGTATCCGGCGAGGTGAGGTTAGCTGTGGCTTGTTCTGGTTCGATGATCTTCCAGTGTTCACCCCAATACCTGGCTCAGGTTTGATTTTATTAATAAGATTCTTTAAGATTCTGCTACACACACACACACACACACACACACACACACACACACCACAAAGAAAATCCATGCACTACCACAGCTAGGTGTGGTGGCCCATGTCTGTCATCCAGCACTAAGAATTCTGGAGGATGGAAATTTGGGGCCAGCCTGAGCTACCTGTCAAAGGGAAAAGTAACTTTAAAGCTAGCCGCTTCTTCTCAGGACGTCCCGCAAGTCGGAAAACATTTCTGTTCCTGTGGGAGGCGGCAGCACAGAGAGGCTGTGGGTAAATCTGTGCGTCTTTACTGTGCAGTGTGATGGTTTCCCTTGCCAGGCTAAGGCCAAGAATAATTAAGGTAATATGGGTAGGACATTTAGCACAGTGCTGGCGAATGGCTGGGGGCTGTTCTGTGCATTCATTCATGGATTTGTTGTTATGCAGAGTGAAGGCTGTAGTGTGCTGCCTGCAGTATGTGGAATTAATTAAACATGCTGGTTTATATTCAGAAAGGGAATTTTTAAAATGACTTCATGATGAATCAGCTCCCTTCTCTTTGCTGACTTCTGAGCTGTTGATGGGAGTACGATTTAAATCACAGAAGAAACATTTAAACTGGAGAGAACTGTGGACACGTGACTCTTCCCTTGTTCCTGTTCCCTGTCCTTTTAACCCCTAAAAGGCAGAGTAGAGTTGGTGTACTTACTTTAGTTTTGTTTTTGGAGAGTCTCAGTAGCCCAGGCTGACCTTGAACTCTTGATCCTCCACTTTCCACAACCTTGCACCACCATGCCTGCTGTATGTGGTGCTGGGGAAAGCGTCTCCAACAAACTCAGGCCTGGGACCTGCCCTTCAGTGCTTCTTCAGGCTGGGGCCCTCACCTCCTGCTTTTCAGGGACAGCTGAGACCAAGCCTAGACTCCACCCACCAGCAAATTCCCAGGCAGACTTCGAGGTGACAGAGGCCGAGCGGTGTAGAGGTGCTGGAAGACACTCAGGGACTGACTGGGAAAGTGGGTCTCACTGGGGGAAGGGTGGGCACAGGGCCCTTTTGAAGCCCTGTGTTCTCCGTCTTGGTCTGGTCCATGTGAACAGTAACATGGCCTACATTGGGTTGCATCCTGGATCCTCTTTCTCAGACACTGTGCATGCATGCAAAGTCGTAGATGGCTAAGCAATATTCCCTGGGTGTCCACGGCTTCATTTGCAGGTGGCCCTGTTGGGAGGTGGTGGGACCTTCAAGAGATGGAGTCTAGAGTCAGATGCAGTGGTGCACATCTGTGATCCTAGTACTCAGGGGGTCAAGACAGGAAGACTGCAAGTTTGAGAACAGCCTGGGCTGCACAGCAAGATTCTGTCTCCAAAAACAGACAGACAAACAAAAACAAGAAAACGGCAACAAGGAAAACTCCCAAAACTCAAGACAGAGAACAGACAATGCAGCATGGCAGGAGGTTCTTAGGTCACTGAAGGTGTGCCCTCAAAGAGGAAGATGGGAGTACTCTTCCTTAGTTTGCTTTGTGGTCACAAGGCAGTTCAGTTTTGTTTGCCCAGCTCTTTGCTCTCCCCATATGTACTAGAGACCCAAAGCAGAAAGATGTCCTGTTCCGAACTAATACCCGCAAACCGAGAATTCAAACAACCTCTGTTCTTTATAAATTAATTACCTCAGGTATTTAATTATAGTAAGGGAAGCTAACACATCTTCAAAGTCACTGTAACTGTATGCTCCCCGTCTGTTATTAGAGTTCCTCCTCTCCTCCTCTTCTTCTTCCTCTTCCTCTCCTTCTTCCTCTTCCTCTCCTCCTTTTCCTCTTCCTCTCCTCCTTTTCCTTTTCCTCTCCTCCTTTCTGTCCTCCTCTTCTTCCCCTCTCTCCTCCTCCTCTTCTGCCTCCTCTTCCTCTCTCTCCTTCTCTTCTCTCTCTTCCTTTCTTTCCCCCCTCCTCTCTCTCCTTCTCTCCTCCTCTCTCCTCTTCCTCTCTCTCCTCCTCTTCTTCTTCTTCCTTTCCTTTTTTGAGACAGGGTCTCATGTAGCCTAGGCTGGCCTCAAACTCCTTTTGTAGTCAGGGATGGATTTGAGCTCCCTATTCTACCGTCTCTACTTTCTGAATGTTGAATTACAGGGCGAGCCACCATGCCTCATTCCTTCAGTTCTTGGGGATGGAAGCCAAGGCCTCACGTGTGCTCGGTGGGCACTCCACCAGTTGAGCTACAGCCTAAGCCCGGCTTCATCATTTTTTTTTTTAACCAAAAGTTTGAACTGGGAGCTGGTGGTTGGAAGAGTCAGAAAAGTTCCAGTGTAGGAGCTGGCAATGCAGTGGTACCCAGGGTGACTGTCACAGGGCTGTGGGATGGGGGACAGGTGGGCCTGATGTGACTGCATCTCAGGTGGGGATAAGATTATGGGTGTTTGGTGGGACACAGACTGTCCCACCTGCCTGGTTCCTACCTGTTTCTGCATCTTTCCCCCTTTCTTCTCAAAGCCACTACCTCTTGGGTCATTGCTGCTAACAGTTACAGCAAGACCAGGGCACCAGATCCAATCCATTGGCAAACGATGTTGTTCTTGGCCTGGAGCCATGGCTCGAATTTTGAAAAGACACCCCAGAACTATCCCATGTCCAAAAAGCAAGGAGAAGCCTGCCAGGGTGCTGCCATAGGAGGCAGGAGGGAGTGGTCAGTCATGGCAGCAGCAAGGGATAAATAAATTCCAACAAGTGTTAGTGCTCAGCGGGAAGCTGTGAGAATTAGAGGGCCAGTGTGTTTACATGTGTGTATGGGGCAGGGCAGCAGTCGACTTCAGGTGTCACTTCTTGGGTGCCATCCACCTTGTCTTCTTAAGTTTTTACAAAAGATTTATTTATTTGGGTTTGGTGTTTTGAGACAGGGTTTCTCTGTGGAACAGAGCCCTGTCTGTCCTAGAACTCACAGAGATCTACCTGCCTCTGCCCCCCAACTCCAATGCTAGAATTATTTTGTGTGTGTGTGTGTGTGTGTGTGTGTGTATGTGTGTGTGTGTGTGTGTGTGTGTGTGTGTGTGTGTGTGTGTGTGTGTGTGTGTGTGTATGCAGTACCTGCAGAAGCCAGAAGAGGGCATCAAATCCCCCTGGAACTCAGGTTATAGATGGTGGTTAGCCACCATTTGGGTGCTGGGAATCAAACCCAGGTCCTCTACAGGAGTAGGTTCTCTCCACCTCATTTTTTTGAGACAGGGTTTCTTATTGGGATAGAGCTCATCAATTTGGCTAGACTGGCTGGTCAGCAAGCCCTAAGGGCTCCTTCTGTCTCTACACACACCTAGTTTTATTTATTGTATTGTTTTCTGAGACAGGGTTTCTCTATGTAGCCATGGCTGTCCTGAAACTCTGTGTAGACCAGGCTGGCCTAGAACTCTCAGAGATCCACCTGCCTCTGCCTCCCTCAGATGATATTAAAGGTGTGTGCCTCTAAGCCTGGTCTTTTGTTTTAGTTTTTTGAAACAGAGTCTCACTGTATGATCCTAGCTGGCCTTAAACTCACAGAGATCTGTCTGCCTCTTGAGTATAGGGCTTAAAGACATGTGCTACTACACCTAGCTTTTTTCTTTTCTTTCTTTCTTTTTTCTTTTTTTGGTTTTTCAAGACAGGGTTTCCCTGTGTAGTCCTGGCTGAATTCACTCTGTAGACCGGGCTGGTCTCGAATTCACAGAGATTTGCCTACCTCTGCCTCCTGAGGGTCCTGGGGAGGGACTTAGATTCTCATATTTGTATGGCGAGCACTTGCTGGATTGATCCATTTTCCCAGCTTTGTGGGTCTTACAATGTATTTTTAAAATGTCTTTATTTGCCGGGCAGTGGTGGCGCATGCCTTTAATCCCAGCACTCAGGAGGCAGAGCCAGGAGGATCTCTGTGAGTTTGAGGCCAGCCTGAGCTACAGAGTAAGTTCCAGGAAAGGCTTCAAAGCTATACAGAGAAACCCTGTCTCAAAAAACAAAACAAAAATAAATAAATAAAATAAAATGTCTTTACTTATATTATTTTATATCGATGAATATTTTACCTACATGCATGTGCAGCACATGTATACAGTGCCTATGGGGCCTGAAGAGGATGCCAGATCCCCTGGAACTGCGTTTACAGATGGTTGTGAGCCACCAAGTGCGTTCTGGGAACCAAACCTGGGTCCTCTGGAAGAGCAATAAGTACTCTTAACCACTAAGCCATCTCTCCAGCCCTGTTTTTTTTTTTAATGTTTTAAAGACTTATTTAATATTTTTATCTCTATGTATGGTAGTTTGCCTGCCTGCATGCATGTATAACATATGTGTATAGTGCCAGTAGAGGCCTTAGGCCATGGATCCCCTGGATCTGGAGTTATGAATGGTTATGATCCACCACATAGGGACTGGGAACTGAATCCAAGTCCTTTTCAAGAGCAGCAAGTACTCTAACCATTGAACATCTTCCTAACCCCTTGGGTTTGTTTATTAAACAAGGTGTTGTTTTTTAAATTTTACTTTTAATTAAGTGTTTACATCATTTCTCCCTTCTCTTTTCTCCCTTCAGTCCTTCCCATGCCCCTCCATGCATGGCCTCTTCATTTATTTAAAAAAATATATAAAATACATAAATTCTATATTCTAGATATGTATATAATGTGACACACATATTTGTTAGCTAGTTTGATGTCAACTTGACACAAGCTAGAATCACTGGAAAGGAGGGAGCCTCAACTGAGAAAATACCTCAGTAAGATTGGGCAGGCCTGTAGGGTATTTTCTTAATTAATGATTGATCGGGGAGGGTCCAGCGCATTGTGGGTGGGACCACCCTGGGCTGGTGATCCTGAGTGCTATAAGAAAGCAGCTGAGCAAGCCACGAGGAGCAAGCCAGTAAGCAGCACCCTTTCATGGTCCCTCTATCAGTTCCTGTCTCCTGTTTGAGTTCCTGTCTTGACTTTCTTCAGTGATGCACTAGATGTGGAACTATAAAACAAATAAGCTCTTTCCTCCACAATGTGCTTTTGGTCATGGTGTTTCATTGCAGCAATAAAAACCTTAACAAGACACACACCCCCCACCCCACCCCCCACCCCCGAGTCGCTTTAGTGTTGCTTGTGATACTCATGTTTCTAACTGCTTGTTACTGGATAACCAATCAAGAGGCTCATCCCTGGGGAAGACGAATTCTCCCCCTTTCAGCCGTTGGGAATTACCTGTAGCTCTTCATCTAGGGGTGGGGCCCTATGGCATTTCCCCATCCATGCTGTCATGTTAACTGGTGTTATCATTGTTCAGGTCTTGTTTAAGCAGCCACATTGTTGAGATTTCATGTGTGTGCCGTCCCTGTCATAAGTAGAAGACTTATCTTGCAGTAGACTTCCTGGTCCCCTGGACTGTGTCTTCTGGACTGTGTCCTCTGGTTCTTACAGTCTTTCTGCCCCCTTTTCCATGAAGGACCTTGAGTCTTCAGTGGGGGTATTGTGCTGTAGATGTATTAGTTGAGGCTGGGGACCCCACAATCAGTGGTTCTCAGCCTTTTGACTGGTTGTGGCTTCCTGTAATGATCTCCATTAACTAGGCTGGAACATCTGGGGTGCCATTTTAGAACACAGCACTTTGGGACAGTTTTTCAGGCAACAAGTAACAGAAAAGGAGGGGCATAGCTTCACATGAGCCTTTCTAAGCAGACTTCAGGCTCACTCTCCTGTGCTCCTCCTGCTCCCAGACCGCTGGCCAGCACATGGATGTCACCCGAGACCAAATCCCAGCCATGCCGCAAACTGCCATGCCACCTTCAGGAACCAGGTTCCTCCTCCTTCTGGTTGCTCCTCTCTGAAGGAAACAATAGTGCTGAGAATGTGTATTGCTCTTTAAGGATGTCCTCTCTTGCTTCCTGGTACATGGCAGTCAGGACCTCAGCTGACCTGGGACACAGAGCTGCCATCTGTCTCCTCTGTCCCTTGCACCTGACAGCTTGACCCATGATGCCACATCCTGCTCGGGTGCCCCATGGTTCCCAAAGGTCCTCTGAAGACACATCGATACCACCACTACGTGTCTTACCACCCCCCCCCCCCTTCACCCATGCCAGCTACTCCCCTGCGTTATTCCTGTCCTGTCGCTTTCCAGGCCCCAGCTCCTGCCAGCATTGCACCATGGTCTTTAGGGTCGGCTGCTTGCAGCTCTTTCCCCAAGCAGCTCTGTCGATGGCCTAGCACTGCACTTCCAGGGTCCTTTTCTTCGCTTGGGACTGCTACTTTCTGCCCTGTGGATCAGCTGCTTCCTGGAGGGCCTATGTCCAACCTGTCCCCTCCCAGACCATTCCAGTTCCAACCTCCAAGAGATGAGGAGGGACTCAACACAGGAAGGCACACTTTGGAAAGGGGGCCAGCTGTGAGTGTAGAAGCCAGAGCAGAACAGTGTGTGTGTGTGTGTGTGTGTGTGTGTGTGTGTGTGTGTGTGTGTGTGTGTGCGCGTGTGTGTGCGCGTGCGCATCTCTCTGTGTGTGTATGTTCTGTCTGTTTTAACCATGAAGGCCCAGGGTTCAAGGGCTGCAGCAGGACAGACCCCATGAAGGTCCAGCACTGGAATGGCTCACCACTGTTCCTGCCTGTTTTGTTGCCAGTCTCTTTACCATGGAACCTTGACCTACTGTCCACAGACCTCCTCAGAGGTGCATTTAGAGGAAAATTAGAGGGAGGCCATGAGGATTCTACAGGGCTGGCAGACCCATGCAGCTCTGTGAGGAGGGCACCACGCGCTGATCAAGGCCAATGAGTGTTTGTGGGTCATTCAGCAGAAGGCCTCTTATTGCGGGGCAATTTTGTGGCTTTGGCCTACAATTTGGATGCAAAGAAGCAGGCACAGTTAAAGCAACAACCTTGTAAACCTTATCTCTGCCAGCCCCCATCAAAGCAACCTGTGAACACACTTTCCACTCCCTCAGCAGCCCTCCTCTGCCCAAACTGGAATTTTACAAGACCGTCCATGGGGCCTGTTAACTCAGCTTTGAGTTGCAAATGTACATTCCCCTTGAGACCCTTTTTTTAAAGAGGAGAATTCGTGTGTGTGTGTGTGTGTGTGTGTGTGTGTGTGTGTGTGTGTTTGAATTATGAGGTTGTGTGTGGGTATGTGCATGTGAGTTGCCCATAGAGGCCAGAAGAGAACATAGTATCCTCTGGAGCTGGAGATACAAACAGGTATGAACCTTTCTACATGGCGTCTGGGAACGGAACTTGGGTTCTCTCTCCCTAACAGCAGCAGTACTCTGTACCACTGAGCATCTTTCCAGCTCAGTATCTTGTTTAAAAAAATCATGTTTATGTATTTTGTGTATGTGTGTGGTCACATACATGTCATGGCGTCTGTGTGGAAGTCAGAGGGAAGACCTTTGGGAGTCAGTGCTTTCCTGCTGTGTGGGTCCCAGGGATTGAACTCAGGTCTTCAGCCTTGGCAGCAAGTGCCTTTACCTGCTGAGTCACTTGCTGGCTCTTGGGTTTCATTTTTGCTGGGCCTCATTGTCTGCTGGTGCCTGAGTCCTAGGATAGCAAAGTTTTGATGTCTTACCCCGGGGTCTTACCAACTTAAGGGACTTTGCAGGAAGGGAAAGGCAAGCAGGGAATATCACTGAAGGTGTCTTGGATTTGAAGAGTGAGGTATCTTAGTTGGGATGTTTGTCCCATGGCCAGGAGTGTCTTGGTGTCATCGAAAACCAAGGAGCATATGTGTCCTGTTGGACTTACAGATTGGATTGGAAGTGCCATACCTTGGAGGCTTGGTCTCCAGCGGTGGATGCAGGTGTGTTATCACTGATGGGTCCGGAGTTGCTGGCCTCCTCACGGGTCTTATAATCTGATGAGTTTCCTAACAGAGGGTGGAAACACCTGGAAGTGGGCCTCAGCTGGAGGAAACAGTCACTGGAGATGCGTTCTTGGGAACAACATCTTGTCTTAGGCCCCTCTCTCCTCCTTGTCCTGAGATGGAGTGAGGGATGGGGATGGAAGGAGATTGGCTAGAGCAGGGTCCACTACCTGAGCTGAGTCCCCATCCTCTCAGTCCTGTGGGCCTGTGCACCTGTGATTGCCACATTGTCCTGTGACTCTTGGTGAGATGTTGGTGTCAACACAATCTTGGAGATTTTAGTTTTCTTGTTAGGCTCAGTTCCTCTCGTCCCCATGTCCAGTATGGGGTGACCCTCTGGTCCTCTGTCTAAGAGAGAACTAGACGTTTCCAAACAGACGGTGTCCTAGGACACTGAGACTGACAGCCATCAGAACACACCCCATGTGAATGTCCCTCCAGTGCAGGTGCTTGGTCCTGACCCTGAGGTCTAACGGAGGTCAGCTGGCTGAGATGATTCAAAGGACAGAGAAGCAGACTCAGGGCTCTCCCCATTTCCAGTCTGGCTTCCTCAAGCCGGTAATTGTTATCTTTTTGCAAGTGATTTCTGATCACATCTCGGGATCACATGAGTGTTTTGCTAACAAAACAGAGACATGGGAGCAATGGCTGCAGAGGAGATAGGTCTCTACTGACTAGTATTGACAGGGTTCTGCTCCCATTCAACTCCAGTATGCCTGAAAAACAAACAAACAAACACCACCATGCTGTCAAGCAGGAACAGAGTGCCTATACTCTAAGGGTTATGTCTTCTCACTGCTGGTTTTTTTTGTTTGTTTGTTTTTGTTTGTTTTTTTGTTTTTTCGAGACAGGGTTTCTCTGTAACTTTGTGCCTTTCCTGGAACTCACTTGGTAGTCAGGCTGGCCTCGAACTCACAGCGATCCACCTGGCTCTGCCTCCCGAGTGCTGGGATTAAAAGCGTGCGCCACCACCGCCCAGCTTCTCACTGCTGTTTTACGCTGGTGTCTCACTGTCTGTTCAAGGCTGGCCTGGAAGTGGAGATCCTTCTGCCTCGGCATCTTAACTGCTTGGGAGTACCTTGTGCACCACCACATCTAAGACCAGTAGATAAGTGGGGAGGGGATGCTCATGGAGGTCAGAGGACACTTGCAGGAGTCGATTCTTTCCTTCTAGCGGGTGGGTTCCAGGTATAGCATTTGGGTTTGTCAGGCTTTGCTGCAGGCCCCTTTACCCACCAAACCATCTTGCCAGCCCCCAAGATACTTTTCTTATTTACAGCCCAATATCAACAGGCATGGACTCTAAGTGATGGATTCTGAAGTCACGTGAGTCGGGGAGGAACACTGTTGCACGCTTTTAGTACTCATAGCGCAGTTACATGTCAAAGCTCTGAGAAGCCCTGTAGCCAAGAAGCGTACCTGCTTGCCACCAGGCTCCCCTCTGTGCCTTTTGTCACCCCCACAGATGCTCTGGAAACAGTATTTGGACCTCAGTGCCTGAGGGACAAACGCTCAAAAGCAAAACAAACAACAACAACAATGTAGATGAGTGTGTAGAATAGTCTGCCCTTTGCTCTCAATAAGGACAGTAAGACTGTTGAGACACTCCAGAGAAATAAAAGCAGACTCTGCCTGGCGCCACCAGTTGTGAGGGACCTGTCCTCTCCTCATGCCCCAACAACCCAGGGTTTCCTCATTTCATTCCCTTGGGGAAATGTTTAGCAGGTGTCTAAGGATGATTGATTTGGTTTTAAGACAGGATCTCACGTAGCCCAGGCTGTTTCTCTATGTGGCTGAAGATGGTCTTGAATTCCTGACCTTTCTGTCTCTACTTTCAGGTGGTGGGATTACAGGTGCTCACCACCAAAGCCTAGTTTGTGCACTGTGGGGCATGGAACCCAGGGTTTTGTTCAGTCACGTCCGGTCAGTACTCTCCTGACGAAGACGTACACATACCCAGCCCCCAAGGATGTTTGTCCTCTTCTGAGTTTTATTTCTCTAATTTCCAGAAATGCTTTGTTTTCCCATAAATAGTTTGTTATCTGAGTTTTTTGACCTGTACATTATGCTATCGTTGTTGTTGTTGTTTTTGAGACAGGATTTCTCCTTATAGCCCTGGCTGTCCTGGAACTATCTCTATAGACCAGGCTGGTCTTGAACTCACAGAGATCCACCTGCCTCTGCCTCCCAAGTGCTGGGATTAAAGGCTTGCGCCACCGCTGCCCAGCTTTATCTTTCTTCTTTTAGAAAAGATTTATTTATTTTTATTTCATGTGTGTTTGCCAGCTTATCTGTATGTGTACCATATGTGTGCAGTGCCCACAGAGGACAGAAAAGGGTATTGGATCCCCTGGAATTGAGATTATAAATGGTAGGTGCTGAGTGCAGAACCTGGGTCGTCTGTAAGAACCACCAGTGCCTCAGTCACTGAGCCATTCCTTCTAGTCCCAAAGCTTGAGGGGTGATAATGAAATTTCAGGCATGTGGCTCACTGCTGTTTATTTACATGAATGACTCCTGTCCCCCGTCTGTCTGTCCCTCCCTGTGCTTTTTATGGAGCATAGGATTATGGAAAAATTTAAAATAGTTTTTCACATGTTCAAACCCGTTTGTCCTCTTGATTCTGTTTGTGTGTTTGGCATCTACTTCCACACAAATGGAAAAGTACAATTCTGTTTTCTCGAGGTTAGCTTGGGCTGTGTGAGACCCTGTCACAGACAGAAAGGGAGAGGGATCAAAACTGCATGTGTCCCAGGACCCTTTATTAGAGACCAAACTACTAAACATTAGTCCAGCCTTTTCAAAGGACCAGTCAAAGGCAGAGAGCTGAGCCTTCCTGACTGTTCATTAAGAAGGACTTTACAGCCGGGCGGTGGTGGCACACGCCTTTAATCTCAGCACTCTGGAGGCAGAGGCAGGTGGATCTTTGTGAGTTCGAGGCCAGCCTGGTCTACAGAGCGAGATCCAGGAAAGGCGCAAAGCTACACAGAGAAACCCTGTCTTGAAAAACCAAAAAAAAAAAAAAAAAAAAAAAAAGAAGGACTTTACAGAGGGCCACGACGCTCGGTGGGTAAAAGTGTATCACCTAAGCTGATCCCCGGAATCCACATGGTGGAAGGAAAGGGCCGACTCGCAGGAGTTTTCTTCTGAGCACTACATATGTACCATGACATGTGTAAGTATATGTGCATGTGCGTGCGCATGCATGCACGCAGGCGCGCACACACACACACATGCAGAATAATTATTTTTGTTGTTGTTGTTATTATTATTATTATTTTACTTTTTGAGGCCTTGTCTGGCCTGGAGCTTGACCAGGCTGGCCTATAACTCAAAAGAGACCCACCTATCTTTGGCTCCCAAGTGCTGGAATTAAAGGTATAAACTACCACACCTAGCTAGAATAATAGTAATTATTATTTTTTGTAATTTATTTTTATTTTATGTGCACTGGAATTTTGCCTGCATGTCTGTCTGTCTGAGGGTATTGGATCCCCCAGAACTGGAGTTACAGACAGGTGTGAGCTGCCATGTGGATGCTGGGAATTGAACTCAGATCCTCTGAAAGAGGAGCCAGTGCTCTTAACCACTGAGCCATTTCTCCAGCCCTAGAACAATTATTTTTAAAGAAAGACCACTCTAAGTGCTGGAGAGATGGTTCAGTGAGTTGAAGAGTTTGCGGTATGGCCATGAGGACCTGAGTCCGGATCTCCAGCATGGTACATGTTCCTTTAATCCTAGCACTGGGGAGGTTAAGACAGGTGGGTCACTGGGAACTCCCTAGTTCCCTGGAAGCAACAGGTTCAGTGAGAGTCTGTCTTAAAAAATAAGGTAGAAAGTAATAGGAGACACCTGACACTGACCTCCAGCCATCATGTGCATCTGTGAGTGCAGTGTGTGTGTGTACACACATACACATGCACACACATGCATTTGCATACATACACATCTGTTAAGAAACACCTTTTTGATTTGGAGCAATTTTCCCAGGAGTGTGTGGCGAGCCAGGTTTCCCTTATGGCACTCCTGAGGATAAGAGCACTGTGCAGTCACAGTCAAGAGCCAGGAGACATTGCTGAAGACTTCCATCCAGGTGTGTCCTATGTCATTGTCCCACATGGTGATGGTTGGTTTTAGTTGTCAATTTGATGCAACCTAGAATCACCCATGAAGAGAGTCTCAAAAAGGGATTATCTATACTGGGTTGGCCAATGGGCATGTCTGGGGGTGGTGGTGGATTGCCTTGATTAAGTTAATTGATGTGGGAAGACCCAGCCCACTATGGGTGGGACCATTCCCTAGGCAGGGGCTCCTGGACTATGTAAGAATGGAGAATTAAACCTGAGTACCAGCAGGCAAGTGAATATACCTGCATTCATTTTTCTAAGCTCTCCACTGCGGGTGTGATGTGACTAGGTGTTCGAAGTTCCTATTTCCTCACAATGACAGACTGTAACCTGGAATTGTAAGTTGCTTTTGATCAGGGTAAAAGGCACAGGAATGCAACGGACCTTAGATGTGTGAGAGCAGGTAGAGTGAACTGTGGCCTCAGAGTCAGCTGCTGTGGATAGGACAGTTCAGATAAGGCCCGCAGTGTTTACTGTGGAGAGGCAGACGTCTGATGAGGTTCTGGAATGTTCTGTGCTTGCGGTCTCTTTTCATCTGAGGATCTGAAAACATCACATAATTACACTTTGCTGAGGCCCCCTGCAATGGGTCTAATCAGACCCAGGTCGAGCCTGTTTGAGGTCCATTAAAACGAACAACTACCATGGTCCTCGGATTCTAGCGTTACTCTAATCAACTCCAGCTGACTCAGTCTCTCTATAATTTTTTTTTTGCATTTATTTGTTTGTGTGTGCATGCAGCACTGTTGCTCATGTGGAGGTCGGAAGACAGCTTGTGGGAACCGGTTCTCTTTCCACCATATGGGTTCCTGGGATTGAATTCAGTACGTCAGGCTTGGCAGCAAGTACTCTTTACCCACTGAGCCAGCTTACTGGTCCTGACCCAGACTGTTTTAACATCTTTGGGTCAGAAAGAGACACAAGCATTTCAGGAAACTTATGTGGAAACTCTGTGACATAGGGAATTTCTGGGTGACCCTGGACCACTGAGGTATCATGGTCTTTTATCAGCACTGAGTAGCTAGTGTATTTGTGTGTAAGTGTGGTGTGGTGTGTGTGTGTGTGTGTGCGTGCGTATGTGTGTGATGCATGCACACATGTGTGCGTGTCTTTCTCTCTACAATAAACGCAGAGGCCAGAGGAAGCCACCAGGTGCCCTTCTCTCTCTCTGTCCTCCTTGTTCCTTTAAGAAAGCATCTCTCACTGAACTTAGAAGTAGGCTGGCAGCCAGCAAGCTCCAGCCATCCTCCTTTCTCTGTCCTCCACACCTCAGGGATTTCACTCACAAGACCACACTGGCTTTTTGAGTGGGTGCTGGGGATCTGCACTCTGGTCTTCATGCTTCTGCAGTAAGCACTCATACCCACTGAACCATCTCCCCAGCCCCCAAGATGTTTTTGACATGGCTTTACAAAAAGACATTGTATGGAAATATTGAAAAGTAGGTGGTTGATCTCATAAAGTGCAAAATGCTCCTGTCCCATGGCCAGCAATCCCCACACTCCAGGGAGGAAAAGAGCGGCCGGTGAGCTGTAATTTCCCAGAGGTCCACGACTCGTCTTTCATCTTCCGTTAATCAGGAGACTTTAATCAGGAGACATGTTCCGAGGCAGTCATCTTGGGAGGAGGGAGCCCTATTGTGTGTGCACAGAACACTTTTGATGTCTTCGAAGGGACTCCTAAGTCCTAGGAGAGAGAAGCCTACACAAAAATCCCTTTGTTCTTGCAACCTGGCTGCAGGGAGTTGCAGGATGGGCCCTGCGCTCCCAACACAACTTGTCTCTATCCCCCCAGCTTATACAAAGCAGTCCTGGTCTGCCTAGGAGGGCAGGGGCAGGAGAGTCAGGTACTTTAACTATCTGTTGCAGATACCAGCACTGAACTTTCTGGCCCCATGAACCCACCCTGTCTTCCTCAGACAAGCACCTGGGGCTTTGTTTGCCTGAGAGGGTTACAGAAGCCATAGGAAATCCTTGATAAGCCCACACCCTTGTTCTAATGGCTCCCCCACTGAGGGTGAGGGTGAGGGGGTGAAGGAACCCACAGTGCCCCACCCCTCACATTCCTTTCCCTTGGCTAATTCACAAAAAGATTTTTTTCATTGATCAAGAAGAAAAACAGTATCTTGGGTGATATTGGCCCATTTGTACATTCATGGTGTTAAACAGTCAGTCTGAGCTTGGTGATAGGGGGTCACAGATAAAGGGATAGCTCCAGCAGGCAGCTGTGCCTCTGAGGGGGTCTTAAGGAAAGCTAGCTGATCAAGGAGGTCAGGAGCCAGAGGAGGTGAGGGAGATCTCACAGCTTGATTTCCTCTGTAACCTTTCTGGGGAGAGTTCAGGCGATGTTTCTGAGGATGTGGGGGAGAGAAATTTAAATTCTTGGGCTCTGTCCTTAGAGCCATTTATGTGGGGTCCCTGTTGGAGCCTAGGGTGACTCTGCCTTTTAGGATGTCCTCTGAGTTGCCAACAAATACCTGAGAGAAGGTGGCCTGCCCGAGAGCCACGGAACTCTACTCAGGTTACTGTCCTGCTCAGTGCCTGGACTGACAGTTGACTGATTTGGTGTGGAATGCAGTGGTGGATAAATTAGACCACGAGGCTCTCTTGGGAGCTTAGTACAGCCAAAAACAAATCGAAAGCAAGTAGGAATGATGTGGGTCTATGGGAATGGTAGAAGAATGTTCCAGAAAAATCTGTAAGGAAAGGTAGAAGGGAATTCCCGAAATGTGATTGATCCTGCCTTGGAGTGGCTGGAAAGTTACTGCATTGTAGGTGGCAGTCCGGCTGGACTGTAGAGGACACACACATTCTCCATGGTGGAGCGGTGCACCAACTTACTTGGGATGCCGTGAGGGGGCTCCAACAACAGGCGCCATCAACTCTCGTCCCAGAGACTAGCGGTCTGATCTGGAGGTGTCTCGGGCCTAGTTTCTGTGGAAGCTTCTCTCTTTGGCTTGTACATGCCATCGTCCCCTTATGTCCTCATGAGGTCATCTGTTTACGCATTTGTTTTCTGATCTCTTCCCACAGAGGAGATCGCCATGGCAGCAAAGCCAGGGATATCTGAAAGAATGGGCTCTTAAGTTTTTCAGGATGCAGAGCCTGAGACAAGGGTTTGGGCCCTCCATGTGATTTAGTAAGGGCTTGGAAATGTAGCTCGGTGCTCGAACACCTGTGCCAGGGCCTGGGTTCAATCCTCAATACCCACCTAGAAAGGAAGTGAAAGTAAGGGAGGCAGCATTGGTGGGGGTGGGGCTCTAGAAGGCCGTGAGGGATCTTAGTCAGAGAGTGACCTCATGTGAGTTCTGGAGTGTGGCTTCCACCACATAATTGGTCCCACTGTGGGTTCTTGCCTCCCGGGATCTCACAGGTGCTGCAGAGTCAGTAAAAGAGATGATAGGAACCCTCCCTCTCCAGGGCTCAGCATCAGTGTTTGAAGACCTTCTTCATCTCCTAGAGTAGAGGCCGCTCTCACCTGATGGATCCGTCGAGGCAAACTGAATTGACACACAAATCTGTGGCCACCCAGAGGAAGAGCAGGCAGGCTGAGTGGGGAACACAGGCACCAAGTGGCCATCCACAACCCTAGGGTGGATAGCGACTATCAAAAATGGGCCATTCCTATGGAAGATGCATGGTCACTTTCTCTGAGAGGGGCAGAGGTAGGGATACTTGGGGTGCAGAGCTGAAGGCATTTGGAGCAGGGAATGGGGGTTGCATGCCTCCTTCACCAAGGCCTAGAGACAGAATCACTCTGGCTACATTCATGAAACTGAAGGTAGGGTGCCCAGAGTCACCCCATCATCACGGCTCGCCATTCCTCAAGTGTGCTTGGTGCTTGTCCCTTGGTTATGACAAATAGCACACAAGGAACAATTTAAGGAAGGGGGCTTATTCTGGCTCACAGTTTGAGGGTACAGTCCATCATATTGGGACGTTGTGGTGGCAGGAACATGAGGCAGTTGGTCACATCAGAACGGGAAAAAAAAAAAAAAGGTTAAAAAAAAGGAAAGACATGACTGGTCCTAGGTTTTGGTACCAGATGAATAAAAATAAATAAATCAAAGGAGAAGGAAAGGATATGATTGCTCCTAGGTATCGTGAAGGAGAAAGTTTATTGTAGATATGTGGGAGAGCACGGCCAGAGGCGGGGATATCTGGAAGAGTCCAGAGTAGACATGACCAGACTGAGCTGGGCCATGTGGGGAGAGGGAGAAGGGAAGAGAGGAGAGAGGGGAACCATGTGCAGCAGCCAGGAGACCCAAAGAGAGCAGACAGAAGGGCCAGGTAACGAAAATGGTTGAATTCCACAGGGAAGGGCAGCTGGGGGAAGGGCAGCCCAGCCCTTGGGCTGGAGAAGTTTAGGGTAGAGGGAGGAGTGTGCTAACCAGGAGGGCCCTGCAACAGGTAAGGACCGAGGGATCCAGGGAGGACCTGGAGGCCAGGTCCACTTTGATATGTTCATCTGGCACCTCAGTCCCAGGTTTGAAACCTAAGGACATCGAATCCGCAGTCAGGAAGCAGAGATGAACACTGGTGCTCAGCTCCCTTCTTCCCTTTTGTTCAGTCCAGGACCCCAGCCCACGGGACGGTGCCCCGACATTCAGGGTGGGTCTTTCTTTATCAGTCAACCCACTCTAGAAACTTCCTCAGTCTCTTCAGTGATACCTGATGCTGTCAAGTAGACATCAATATTAACCACCACCACATACACCAGATCTCAGAGACCCTGAGTGTGGTGCCATGTCCTGAGCAGGGAGAGGGTGCCTTCATTCAAGTCACTGTGGTCCAGGGGAGCTACCTGTGCAGGCTTTGGAACTACTACAGTTCTTTGTGCCCCAGGCATTGACCTTGGCTTCAGGATGCTGAGTGGCGGCATGTTGGCAGATGACCCCTTAGGCCACAGTCCCACTGAATCCATCCGAGGCTTGGGGTGGAGGAGTGGACAAGGGTGGAGACTCCACTCCGATCCTGCCCTGTTTTGATTCTGCACAGACAGTGGAGGGTCCCAGCACCCTCAACCCTGTCCCCAGGACACTATGGCAATGATTTTATCTTGTCTCTTATTCATATTTTATTCCAAGGGCAGAGTAGCTTGCCAAGAAACAGGGTGAAATCACTCCAAAGGGGTGGACCACCTGCTGCTAGCAAGCTGTTCTTAGAAATTAAATGGTAAAATTGGTGTGATGGCCTCGTGTTTGCAATCCTCCTGTCTTGGTGAGTATCCCAATACTCAGAAGAAGCCCGAGATAGGAGGATTGCTTTGATTTGATAGCCAGGGTGGCTCACTAAGTGAAGCCTTGTCTCAAAAGAGCCAAAACAGAGACCTAGTGGGATGGCTTATCAGTTAGGAGCATATACTGCTCTTGCAGAGGACCTGAGTTTGGTTCCCAGCACCCACATGAGGCAGCCCACAACTGTCTGTAACTCCACCTCCAGCGGATCTGATACCCCTGGCCTCTGTAGGTACCTGCGCTCATTTGCACAAACTCACACAAGACACACATACATATAATTACAAATAAAAATCTTAAATCAAGACAAACAACAAAACCCAAACACTTTGGTGAGGTGGCTCAGCAATAAAGGTGCTTGCCGCCAAGACGGACAACCTGAGTTCAATCCCCAGGACCCATGGCTGTTCTTGGTTGTCAACTTGACCATGTCTGGAATTAACTTAAACCCAAATGTCTGGGCACACCTGTGAGGGATCTTTTCTTAATCAAATCGTTTGAAGGGGAAGATCCACTTCTAATCTGGATCTTTGAGGCGGGAAGCTCCACCTTTAATCTGGGCCACAGGTTCTGGTGGCAGCCCATATAAAGGACATGGGAGAAGAAGAAGGAAGCTCCCTCTTGCCAGCTTGTTCTCACTGGCAAGTCCATTCCTCCACTGGCATTAGAGCCTACTTCTTCAGGATTCTAGTGTATACTCAAGACCCTTGTGGACCGAACAGCTACTGGATTCTTGGACCTTCTGTTGGTAGAGAGCCATGGTTGGACTAGCTGGACCATAGCCTGTAAGCCACTCTAATAACCCCCCTTTATACACACACACACACACACACACACACACACACACACACACACACACGCACGCGCACACACACATGCACACACACGCGCACACACACGCACACACACTCTATAGGTTTTGTTCCATTAGCGAACCCTAATTAATATCCACATGTTGGAAGGAGAAAACTGACTCTCATGGGTTGTCCTCTCCCCTCCACAGGCTTGCTGATACATGCTTGTATACACTCTAAATAAAATAAATGCAATAAAATTTGATTAAAAAAGAAAGACCCAAAATGGCAAAAAAGAAACACATGGGCCTGTTGAACAGCAAGCATTAGGGTTCTCATTATAAAGGTGCGTGTTTGCTTTTTAAGCTGCAGGGCAGGAAGGCAGGCCAAGGGGAGACTGCTATTTAACTCGGGCAGCTGCCCGTCAGCAGTCTGGGAGAGATAAGGCGAGGACGGGTTCAGATGCACAGTGCTTACTTCTCTGCATCAAAGCTGAGCAAACAGTGAGAAGGTCTCTCTGCAGAACTGATCCCTCCCCACCCACAACCAACCCCTGGGAAACATGGATGCCCTGGACTCTTAAATAACTCTGGGAACAGCAGGCTGATTGTGCGGCAGGGCCCCTAGCTGCCCCAGGTAGTCGTGACTTCCTGTGCCCAAGTGGTGACTTGAGATTCCATCCTGAGATCCTGCAACCAGGAAATATCAGCTTACAGACCCGCAGTGCCTTAAGGTAATCGTGAGAACTACATTAAAGTTCACGTCTTAATTAAGCCAAACACCAGCCTAGGAATCGCAGGCATCCGAGGGCTTAGCAGTCTTGAGGGATCTGGTTTCCCTGAGGCCAGGAGTGGGGACTGCTGGGAACTCAGAGGGAGGTATCCGTTGCAGCCAAGGGCACAGGGCTCACACTGCCCAGATCACCACTGCAGAGGCAGAATTCACGGTGCACGTGGCAGCTCTCTGCTTCTTGGCTGCGGTACCGCTATGCCTTCTTATGCTACTGCCTGGTCCCTTACTCCAGGCAGGGTGTGTGGATGTGCGGCTTCCATCCACCATGGTCCTCCCTCCTCAGCCTTCATTTGATAGTGGATGTTGAGGCATAGTCAGGACATCACCCAGTGCTGCCAAAGGAGTGAGGTGGGGGATGGGAACAGCCCACCTCCTTCCCCAACTCCCAAGTGCTAGGATCAAATGTATGAGCTACTAAGCCTGGCTCTTTGTTTTTGTTTGTTTTTTTTAGATAGACTTTATTCTTTGTCATTTTATTTTATTTTACATTTATTTACTCTCTCAACGGAGGGCATGGGCATGCCACAGCATGGGTGGAGGTCAGAAACAGTTTATGAGAGTGGGTTCTTTCCTTCCACCATGTAGGTCTTGGGGATTGAACTCAGGTCGCCCACAGGCTCGGTGGCAGGTGCCTTTCTCTTGAACATAAATGGTGATTTTTGAGGCAGGCTTCCTTGGAGCCCAGGCTGCCCTCCTCCAACTCCCTAAGCAGCTGAGGATGACCTTGAACTTCTGATCCTCTTGTCTCTACCTCCAAAGTGCTGGGATTACAGGTGTGCACCAGCACATTGTACCTCTTTTTGAACTTGGGAATCCAATAAGATTCAATCATGTGTGTTCGTGTGTGTGTGTGTGTGTGTGTGTGTGTGTGTGTGTGTGTGTGTATGTACGCACGATGGCCTTAAATGCGCCTAATCACCTCACATTCAAGGCATATGCAAACAGCTGTTATGTTAAGTTTCTGCCATTATAGTCTTGATCATGGAAACTACCTAGAAACACTCACACCATATCCATGCCAAAATGGGGATCCAGTTGGTCACGGTAGATGTTCCTTCCCTTTGAGATGCTCTGTTTGAGTCAGTTCCGGCCACCATGGTTAACACCCCAGCCAGCCAGCTCAACTTCAGTCCCCAGCATTTCATGTCCTGGAGGCTAGAAGTCCCAAATCACGGTGTCACCTGCTGGACTCCTGCAGAAGCGCCTGTCCTTGGCTCCCAGATGGCGTCTTCTCCCTGTCCCCACGTGACTGTCCTCTATGTGGCCGTGTCCTGCTCCATGTTCCGATTGGCTCTTGGCCTTCCTAGTGAACTAATCTCTCATAATCTATTAAGAGAAGCCCCCCCCCATCTCCAGAGACAGCCACAGGCTAGGTTTGTGGGGTCAGGACCCCAGCAGATGGGTTCAAAGGACAGAGTCCGACCCTCACACGACCTTTATGGTGGTTAGTGAATGGGTTCCCTCGGACCACGCTGTCCAGTCAGCCTAAAATCCCACCATCATATGACAATTCTATCATTGATTCCAAAACATCTCTTGGCAGGAGAGAAGTCTGATTTATCTGTATAAGGAGATGTTGGGAGGTGAAGCAGGGGGACACACCCTTTACGGGAGCAGGGGGTGGGTGGGGTGGGGTGGGGGTACAGATGAAGGTAGAGCGGTGTCTTTCTGACCATTGTTTTGTGAGATGTTCACAATGGTGCCATGTATTAGTCAGCTCAGACTACTGTAACAAAACACCTTAGGTCAGGCAGCTTAAAGAACCGCAATGTTTGTGGCACATTCTGGTGGCAGGAAGTCCTGAATAAAATCCCAGGGGGGTTGGTGGCAGGTGAGGGCACTCCAGCTGGCAGGTGGCACCTCTAGGGTCTCTCAGACATGGGTCAGGACGAGGTTCCATCCAGTGTTAGTCTTCTGTAGCTATGATAAAATACTGGAGAGAATTAACTTAGAAAGAGGAGAAGTTTCTTTTGGCTCACCTTTCTAGTGACTCGGTAGGTTAGCCCCTTGCTTTGGGCCTATGGCAAGGTAGAGCATTGTGGCAGAACTGGTCGAGTAGCAGCCTCAAGCATAGCATGAATCAAGAAGCAAAGAGACAAGGGCCTGAGGTCCCACAATTCCCCCAATGACCTAAGATCTCCCACAGGACCCATCTCCTAAAGGTTCCTCCAGCTCGCAGGCATGCCACTGCGGCATGAAATTCTCCTGGGGAGATGCTAACAGGCATCTACTCACCCAACAGGGATGAGTGACGATTCCATCCAAGTGCAGCTTGGTGAACCAATGAGTTTATTGGCCCTACTCACAGGAGTGTGGAAGACCCCAAACCGCAGCACCACTGCAAACCCCACCCCAGCATGCTTGGTGACCTCAAAGAGGCTGCATCACCCCACTCTCAAGTTAGCCTCCCCACCTCTGTGTACCCCAGCACCTCCTGAGACTGTGAGACCACATGCAGCAGGAGCAGGTGGCTGGAATCTCGGAAGAAGGTCCCAGGACCCTTCCCACCCTCCTCTCGTGAGGGAGCATCAACAGGCTGGACCTTGAGGGTCTCTTGCCCGCTCAGCTGCTCTGATGGAGATGGTCACTGCTGTTACACTGGGGGACAGAGAGCTGCTTCAGTGGTCCTGCGGACTGAGCCTTTAAAGCTCTGGGGGATGGTCAACACCCAAGTTCAGCTGGCCCCGTGCTTGGGCTTCCCTTCTTGTCCCTGTGACAACACGCTTGATCCCTGAAACTCGAGGGAGGGGCTTGAGAGCGCTCAGTTCATCCCAGTGTGGGAGGCAACGTGTGTGTAGTGGTGGACGTGTGTGCTATAACTTTCTCCACAGCAGCCAGACCCAGGAAGACAGGCTTGGAAGAAAGATGCCCTGTAACCTTCAAAGGGCACCCCTCCTCTACCAGCCACACTCCCCATAAAGGTTCCACAACCACCCCAGATAATGCCAACAATCCAAGGCCATGCGTGCTTTCAGATTGCATCCATAAGGCCCCATGAGCACGTCTAACTTCTCCCACCTCCTTAAAGACCTTGTCTCCAGCCCTGGCCACACAGAGGCGAGGTTTGTCCCCAGCACATGCGTTGCAGGATCACAGACAGGCAGTCCATCTGCACTTCTCTCGTTCCTCCTGCTCCTTACCAGCTGTGACTTCACACAGTCAAAAACATGACATCGACAGGCTGGGGAGACAGCGCAATGGGTAAAGTGTTTACGGAGCAGGCAGGAAGACCCGAGTTCAAGCCCCAGCACACACACTTAAAAAAAAAAACCCAAAAAATCCCCACAAACTGGGTGGTGGTGGTGGTGGTGGTGGTGGTGTTGGGTGCCTGTAATCAGAGCTGGGGAAGTGGAGACAGGAGGATCCCAGGAGCTCACTGGAGGATGCCAGGAGCTCATTGGTCAGGCAGTCTAGTCAAACCCATGAGCTCCAGGTTCAACCAGGGAAACTGTTGAGAAATAAGGTGGGGAATTATTAAGGAAGTCACTGAATGGCAACCTCTGGCCTTCACATGCACGTGCACATAGGTACATAGAATAAAAAAACGCACAGAGCCAGGCAGTGGTGGCGCACACCTTTAATCACTCGGGAGACAGAGGAAGGCGGATCTCTATGAGTTTGAGGCTAGCTTGGTCTATAGATACAGACCAAGATACAGAGTGAGTTTCAGGACAGCCAGGGCTACACAGAGAAACCCTGTCTTAAAGCAACAACAACAAAAAGGCACAGAATAAAAACCGAACCCTTATGTTCTTTTTACCCCTATCCTTAGTATTTTGTCATGTTTGGAAATGAATTGTCAGGGTGCTTTTTCCAATCTAGCGTCTGATGGTGCATCTGTGTTTGTACACACCTGTGCACAGGAGATTTCCCATGGGCTGCTAGGGTTTCCTATCACTTGTAGGCAATGATTTCATCCCCACCTTTTGTCTTCCTTCCTTTTTATTTCATTTATTTAGTTTTAGATAAAGTCTCTCTGTGTCACCCTGGCAGGCTTAAAACTCGCTATGTAGACCAAGATGGCCTCAAACTCACAGAGGTCCATCTGCCCAGTGCTGGGATTAAAGGCGTGTGCATGCCCTTGTGTGGTGAGCCACACATGCAGAGGTCTGCAGACAACTTGCTGGAGTCGATTCTCCCTCTACCATGCGATCCCAGAGACTGCACTCAGGCCGTCAGGCTTAGTGGTAGATGCCTTTACCCTCTGAGTCATCTCACTAGTCCTCATGTTTGAAATTTTTTAATTGCATGTCTGGGTGGGGGGGGGCTTGTGCCTGTGAGCTCAGCGCCTCAGAGGCCAGAAGAGAGCATCAGATCCCCTAGGGTTGGAGTTACAGGCACATGTAAGTCACCATGTGGGTACTGGGAACTGAATAGGATCTGCCAGTGCCTTACAGGCTGAGCCATCTCTTCGGCTTCCTCCCTCCCCACCCACCCGGAGTTTATCTTATTTCTTGGTCTTGTCTGATTGCATTTGCTGCCAACATTAATGTCATTGAATGACAGAGATGATGACGCTTGTTGTGGGTTCAGTGGTGATACCTTTGCCATTCTAACTGTTAACACCTTAAGCATGAGGCTGGGTGGTTACCTCAAAAGCACCTCCGTCTCTTCCCTTGACTATCAGGGATTCTGTGAAGTTCCATCCCCATTATACAAACTCTGACTTAACTTCCACCCCTAGATGGAAGTCAGTCACATGTGCCCGGGGCTGCTTTGAAGCGTTCTTGGTTTTCCTGGGTGTCTGAATTCAGCCAGATTGTATTTCATTTGAATTCCTCTCTTGAGATTCATAAAGGATATTTATCTTAGGCTGTAGAGATGGCTCAGCAGTTAAGAGCACTTACCACTCTTCTATAGGATGAGAGTTTGGTTCCCGGAACCCAATTCTGGAAGCTCACCTGTGCCCGTGACTCCAGCTCCTGGGGGATCCTACACCTCAGGTCTCTGAGGGCACCCGTGTTCAAGTGGGCACACCCACACACACGTTGACATAATGAAAAAATCAAGCAAACCTTTAAACAATGTTTCTCTAAAACTTTCATCAAGTTTTGGGGTTGATGTTGCACTTGTCTTATAAAAGTTATTTCATTTTTTTTTCCAGGGCAGGTGAGATGATTCAGCTGGTGAAGGTGCTTGCCACCTAGCCTAACCCCCTGCATCCTATCCCTGGAACCCACGGGGGCAGTGGAAGAAGAGAATCAACTCAGGCAAGTTATCCTTTGACCTCCACACACCATAGCATGCATGCCAAACTCCCTCCCCTTCAAAAAAATTAAGGAAAATGCTTTTGACTCATCTGTGCCTGAGAGAGCTTTGAACTTGAAATGGGAGATGCTTAGAGCAGCTCCTAAGGATTCCTTCAGGCTTGGTTCTTTTAGGGGGTCAAGAAAGGTGTTTCTAAACTCTCTCTCTCTGACATGTAGTCAAATCTTTAAACTCTATGTAGCAGAGTCTGGATTTGAACTCCTGATCCTCCTTCCTCTACCTAGCGTGTGCTGGGACTGCAGGTGTGCGACACCACACCCAGCTTTAAACTTTACTGTTAAAAAGAACGCCAGGATGAATACCCTCTCTATCCGCCTTTAAATGAGCTTATCTCTTTGTGAGCAACTGTTATCACAGAGGACCTGTGGTTTAGACTCTGATCAGCCGGTCCACATGGTCCCCCACCCCTCCTACTGAGCCCATAGCTCTTGCTAGCCATCAGTGACACCGTGGGTTGTCAGTCTTTTCTGCCTTTGCCAATCTGATGGTCAAATCGAACTAAAAGCAAAAACCCTTCAATTTGTGTTTCCTTAACTAGTACTGAGGTTGTTCTCTCTCTCTCTCTCTCTCTCTCTCTCTCTCTCTCTCTCTCTCTCTCTTTCTCTCTCTGTCTCTCTCAATGTGTATATATATATTATATATGTATAATATATATATATATTCTGCTTATATCTTTTTTGCATTTTTGCAATAAACTTTCCCACCTTTTGTCATTGCTTTTCAGGAGCTCTTTATATATTACAGCCCCTTAAACATCCCACTGGTCAGCCACAAAACTTCCTAGCATGTTACAAAAATTGCTTTTTTATTTGACAGTATCCAAGTTCACTGTACTGGGCAGAGGCCAAAGTGAGGGTGATTCAATCTTGGGTCATGCAGAGAACTTAAACATGCCCATTGAATCTCCAGAGCTAACTTGAAAATTTGACTCAGCTCTTCTGTGTCCAGTTTCAACAAGCTCTTCACAAGGAAATGAAGGAGGAAAAAGAAGCCAGGGGTGTGAGAACTCCCATCGGCTGGAAACTTACTAGAGACACATGGAACCCTGCAGGTCGAAATTCCTTTCTGAGCAGCAGCCAGGGAAGCCAGGGTCTCACCCAGGTTGAGTCCCTCTATGGTTGGTCACTCCAAGAAGGGAGGGAGCTGCTTGCACAGTTTAAGCATCCAGATCTCTTAGGCTTTCCTATCCAGCTCAGGTTTCATTGCTTTGAGGGCTTCTGGGAGGAAGCTGACAACATGTTTTCTGGAGATCAAGCCTTTTCATGAGGCTTCTGTTGGCTCCCACCCCTGGGTGAGGCCAGGGCTCAGAGGGCCTTGTGCCAGCCCAGCCCGATAGCCACAGGGAGGGGCAAGGCGGGTCCTCTCACATGGAATCACCCTAGTTTGGTGGAGTCTTACAGGCAGTTTTTAAAACAGAGAAAACTGGCAGCCGAATGGTTTCAGACCCATCTCTTTGGAGGCCAGCGTCTCATCCCAGCTCTGACCCCAGCCCAGGTGTCCCCACGAAACAGAGCCTGATGGTGTCTAGGAGGATGGGGGAGGGGGATCGGCAGGCTCTGCCTCTGAGCACTGCTGTTCTTTTCTGGAAAGACAAAGTTGTTAAGGAAGACAGGCCAGTGTCAGGGCCATTAAAATTGACCCTCCTTTGCCATGGGCTGAAGCCTGCTGAGAAGCGCTCTTCTGGGGCTGAAGAAGAGACCAGAGGGGACAAGCTGTAGATACAAGCTGTGTCAGGGGGTCACAGAAAGAGGGGAGTCTAGGAATTTTGAGCCCCAAGCCCTGGTGCACACCATAGGGCCACTGCCTCCCCGTGGTGACCAGTGTGAGCTCCAAGGACGTGAGATGATTGTTCAGAGGGCTCCATGGGGGTCAGGCACTAAGGGTACGTGGCCCAGCCTGCTAGGGGGCAGGGATGCTGCACTGGACCCCAGTGGGAAGGAGCAGGTGTCCTAAGAAGATTGGAGTCCATGCTCTATGACATCCAGGATGGGAACCAGGGGACTCTCTATGGTAGGGGAGACTCTTCAGGCTGGTGAGGGGGCTCAATACCCAGCAGCGGAAAAAGCTCTTTGAGCCTTAAGCAGAGTATGAGATTTGGAAAATCCATAGTGATGGGCAGCAGGGGTGTTGAGAACTCCCCTGACATTGCCCCCTAACCCCTGCCCAGGCCATGGGCTTGGCTCCTCCTATATAAGCCAGGGATGCATCTTGATTCATTCCTTGTGTTAACTGTGCTGAGTTTGACATCAGGGAATGGAGTGGTGGCAGTGTATGTCACATGAGTGCGTGATTGAGTGTCTACCTAGAGATGATCAATGGTCACCTTTAGCTGCAGTATTCTACCCCATCTCAAAGAAACGCAGGACCCTGTCCCCACTCCATTCCAGAATTTCTTTTTCTTTTTTCTTTCTTTCTTCTTTGTGTGTGTGTGTGTGTGTGTGTGTGTGTGTGTGTGTGTGTGTGTGTGTGTGTGTTGTATTGGGGAATTGAACACAGGACCTGGCAAATCTGCCAAATGATATTGAACTGTGAGTTTGTGTACATTATCTTATTATGTGCATATGATGAGACAGGATCTCATATATCCTAGGCTGGTCTCAAATTTTCTACACTTGATCTTAGCCAAAAGGCCGAGAAGGGATATTTTCTATATACCCAAGGATGACTTTGAACTTGGGATTCTCCTCGTTCTGCCTTCCCAGTGCAGGTATGCACTGTCATGTCTTTCACAGGATTGCAAGACTGTTGTGTCTGACCTAACCAGGGTAGTGAGGGAATAAAGAGAGAACAAACAGGAACACAGAAAAGATGGGATCCAGTGGTCTGGGCTCTCAGATGGGATCCGGTGGTCTGGGCTCTCAGATGGGATCCGGTGGTCTGGGCTCTCAGATGGGATCCAGTGGTCTGGGCTCTCAGATGGAGAAGCTGTAGCACCTGGAAGCTCAGCACATTCATTATATTTATACAGTTGAACAAGGATGTGGGATTATTACATATAGATAAATGAAGGGGCAGGATTATTATACACAGCTGGGCAAGGAGGCAGTTTTAGCTAATCTTGGTAGGAACAGTCTTCAGGCCATAAGTGTGGGGGAAGAGAGAAAACTGTAGTGGACATTTTCTGCACACACTGTCAACATTTACATTCAGACCACAGGAAGGCTTTGCCATTTCCCAGAGCCTTGCCGGGGGAAGGCTTTGCAGGATACACAGGGCTGAGGCACTGGGTTTTTTGTTTTTTAACATGCCATGCCCATGTCAAACAATACACTTTCACTTAGGACTTCAGCTCCCTGGAGTGCCCCACCATGCCTGGCTTGTGCAGTGCAGAGGACAGGACCCAGGGCCCTGTGAATGCTGGGTAAGAACTCTACTGACTGAACTACAGTCCCAACCTTGTCATCATTATCACCATGATGGCTGTTCTTGGTTGTCAACTTAACCACATCTGGAATTAACTAAAACCCAAAACTGGAGGGCACACCTGCGAAGGATTTCTGCTTAATTTGAAGTGGGAAGGTCTACTTCTAATCTAGAACTTTTAGGAACATCCACCTTTAATTCAGATCTTTAATCCACCTCTCATTTGGGCCACACCTTCTGCTGGAATCCTATATAAGGACACGGAAGAAGGAAGATTATGCTCTTTGCCTGCTTGCTCTTGCCTTGCTAGCAAGTCCATTCCTTCATTGGCATTAGAGCCTACTTCTTCGGGATTCCAATGTGTACTGAAGACCAGCTGAGACATCCAGCCTCACAGCCTGAGCAACTACTGGATTCCTGGACTTTCCATTCACACTCAGCCATTGTTGGATTAGCTGGACCACTGCTTGTAAGTCATTCTAGTAGACCCCCCCCCCCCCCATAGATACATGGAGAGAGAGAGTGGGTGTGTTGCACAAATTCTAAATGGTCTTATAATAAAAACCCGCGGCCAGATATCAGGGTGAAAGCTGAAAGATCAGAGAAGCGGAGCGAGCCATGGCCACCACCTCTTACATCACCAACTCCTCAGCCTGACAGAGCCTGAATGAACGTGGATTCCTGTCTCCTCCTGCCCTATATTCCTTTCTCTGCCCAGCCATATCACGTCCTGTCCCAACCTTCCTAGTGCTGGGGTTAAAGGTGTGTGATCCCAAGTGCTGGAGTTAAAGGTGTGTGCCTCCACTGCCTGGCTCTGTTTCTCTTTTCGACTGGATTAATCTCGTGTAGCCCAGTGTGGTCTTGAACTCACAGAAATCCAGATCTCTGCCTCTGCCTCCCAGTGCTAGGATTAAAGGTGTGTGCCACCACTGCCTGGCTTCTATGGCTAACTCTGTGACTGGCTCTGTCCTCTGCTCTTCAGGCAAGCTTTATTTCTTAGATTACAAATATCTCACACACACACACACACCCACACCCACCCACCCACACACACACACACACACAGAGAGGTTCTGTTACTCTAGAGCACCCTGACTAATAGTCATTGTCATCGCTGTCACCATCATTGGAGTGCTGGTGATTGAACCTAGGACTTTTTGAGCAAGCAAGCTATCCCAGTTATGAATATTATTTTCAAGACTGAAAATGATGTCCTGATGATGGGGCATTTGCTGGTTAAGTCACCCTGATATTTTGAAGAGTAAAAAAGGGAAACTTGTTTTCTCTGTGAGGCTTCTCCTCCCGTGGTGTCCTTAGGAGCTGAGTTCTTGGACCCCATCATACCACCATCGCTGGAGACCCAACTGCCCAATGTTCAAGGCCTCTGCTTACAGTAAGCCATTTCTGAATAGCTTTTTCTCCACTTTGGTTCACTTTGTAGTCCTGGTTGTCCTGGAACTCACTATATAGACCAGACCGACATTGAATTCGCAGAAATCACCTCTGCCTCCTGAATGCTGGGGTTAAAGGCATGCACCACCGTGCCAAGCAATTGATGTGACTTCACTGTGTCATTGCAGAATAAAGAGAAAGTTGATTTACGTAGCCAGTACAGTTGCTGGTTTTAGGTTTGAATACTTTTTTTTTTTTTTTTTTAAAAAAAGGCAAGATCTCGTGTAGCAGGCTGCCCTTGAACTTTCTATGTAGCAGAGAATGTTCTAGAACCCCTGATTCTCCTTCCATCCCCCAAGTGCTGGGATTACGGGTGTGCACCACCACACCTGGTTTATGGAGCACAGGGATGAAACCCAGGGCTTTGAACATGCCAGGAAAGCACTCGACCCACTGAGTCCCAGTCTCAGCCTCGTGTCTGGATACTTTTGATGCATGTTCCTTGAATCGTGGAGGGAGTACCAGGTGTTGGGGGGCAGGCAGCAGATTTTAAAATCTGCAGGAGGTCATCTGCTTCGTGTTAATGGCTCCTTCCACTTCCTTCACCTTCATTAGCTCGTGTTTGTGCTAAAACTTCAAGGCACAGTGGGAAGAACTCAGCTGTAAGTGGCCCGGAGTGACATGGGGAGGCAGGGGTGTTGGTTCTGCTGATAATACACCCGAGCTCTTTGCTCCTCAGCTTCCATCAAACACCCACAGAGACACCAGAACAGGAGAGTGTGGGGAACCACACTGCACCAAGAGAGAGGTTCGTGCCTGCAGCGACTCCCCCAGATGACTCAGACTGTGAGGTAAAGATGTGCTGAACGGATGGGATCGCCAGCGACTGCCCCTCATCTTCCTTCTCTTCAGGGTCTGAGAAGGGGCCAGAGCAGGAGGAATTTATCCATTTGTTAAAATGACAATGTCTACCAAGATCCCTCCTCTCTCAGGATCTTAAGGGACACAAAAAAACCAAAATAAAACCAAACAAACTGAAACTGAGCAGAAAGGACAAACCACCAGTATGTGGTAAAACAGGGGAAAAAAAAAACATATCCACCAAAGAAGGGCACAGAGAGAGCCAAATCCAGCGCAGAACCTGCAGGGATGGCATGGCGAGACAGTGGAAGAGGTGGAGCCTTGGAAGGATCATGTCTATCATTCTGAAATCACTGACTGCGATGAGTTCAAGGCCAGCCAGGGCTATGGAGGAAAACTTTTGTCTCAGCTCAAACTCCAATCAAACAGTTGAATATAAGCAATTTCACAAAGTTCAGCTTACTATATATTCAGCCAAAGACAAAAAACAAACAACAACAACAACAACAACACTAACACACACACACACACACACACACACACACACACACACACACACACACACACCATAGAATAAGGAGACAAAAAACAGAGTGTGAATCTTGGTTATGATAATAAATATAGCCGGGTGTGATGACACAGGACTTTAATCATAGCACTCAGAGGCTGAGACTGGAGGATTGCAGTAAGTTCCAGGCCAGTGTGGGCTCCATATTGCACTCAAGGCCATCCCGGGCTACAGAGTTAGATCTTGTCATGAAAACAAAACAAGGACTGAAGAGAAGACCCAGTGGTTAAGAGCACTTGCTGCTCTTGCAGAGGACCCGGGTTTAGCTCACAGCGCCCATGTCAGCAGCTCACAACTGCTTGAAACTCCAGCTCCAGGAGATCTGATACTCTCCTTAGGCCTCTGTAGGCATGTGCACAACCTCTTCCCACCCCACATACATATGTAAAAATCACAAATAAATCCATAAAAATAGAGCAATAATAAACGTAAATGGAATAGATTCTCTTGTTAAGGAGACTATAAATTGGATTAAGCTGTATACATGTACAGCATTTTCAACTGGAACCTCGAAAGCCCCTCTGCTCAATGGGCAGAAACATGCAGCCGATGCATACTAACTGCATGTAGCCACAGGGAGACGAGGGCACAGTGTAGATACTGGTCCAAGTGAAATTCAACAGCAAACACATGAACAAAGTGAGGAAAGTTATTCTGTATTTCATAGTGAAGACAGGCTGAGGGGGGCTGATGGCAATAGGTAGCTGTGCCCCACCATATGTCATGGGGGAAATGTTGGAAATGTGAGGAGAAACAGACAGAAACCTATGTTATCCTGATGTCTCTTTTTCTTCCTTTGATTTTCCCTAAACTTTGAGAGAAAGAAAAGACTTTTTTCATGAGCTTGAGCCAGCAGGCTGGGAGTGTTGGTCCAATGTGCCTGTGGAGCTCTTTGCCATCTTGTCTAAATGTGGGCTTTGTAGATGTCACTAGGAAATATCACAGGGTCTGAGATGGGGTCCCAACTCTAACCTTTTATGTAAAACACCCCATATTACCTTCTTAGAAGCTAGAGACTGCTAATTGTTGAAACAGTGTCTGGGTGAAGTGCTGATAAACCTGCAGTAAAGAAATGTTTGCCCGGCACGTGGGGATCCAACACCCTATAGGAGAGGCAGGAGGATTGCTGCAAGTGTAAGGCCAGCCAGGGAGGAGAGTCCCAGGGCAGCCAGGGCTAAAGTGAGATCCTGTCCCAAAAAAGATTTCACATATTTTTCTCAGTCTTTGATTTATGACATGTAATCATAGTTATAACTAACATCTGAGTGAGCATGGGTGTGTGAATGTGTGTGTGTGTGTGTGTGTGTGTGTGTGTGAGAGAGAGAGAGAGAGTATAGAATGTGTGTGGTCTAGGAGTGTGTGTGTTATATATGTACGTATGTGTTTTGTGTGTGTGGCATACCGTCTATGCACACACTGAGAACTGACATTTTTCTGGCTCTTACATTACACTTTTATGTTTCCATAAATCACACTCTGTAATTATAATGCAATAAAAACAAAAATTTATAACCTGAGCATGGGTGTCTAACAGGCCTTTTCTAAATTAGGTCAAAGCAGAAGAAAACTGGAATCTACGTTTCTGGGTATGGTGACGCTGCTTTCTGCCCTGAGTCGAATGTTCTTGTTCTGAAGGAATAAAAGAAGAATGAAGTGGAGCGAGACCAAGGAGCAGAGGGTGGCTCACCACGTCAGCAGGAGGCCGTGAGGCTCAGAATCACGGGAGGCCCTGTGCGCTGCGAGTGCACAGCACTCCTGGGAAGCCTAAGAAAACAGAAATGGTCTCATGGGACTAGAAGGAGCCATGCACAAAAGCCCCTGGGGGGCGGGATGGAGGGGCACAAGCCTGAGAACTGAGTTTGACAGCCAGCACCCATGTAAAAAGTGGAGCACGCGGCTGGCAAGATGACTTGGTGAGTATTGCCAAGTTTGATGACCCGAGTTTGAGTTCTTGTACTGTATGGTAGAAGGCGAGCGGGGCGGGGACTCCTGCAAGTTGCCCTCTGACCTCCACAGACGCCATGAAACAAAAACTGTGTGGGAGAGAGGCTTCTGTGGCTAGGAGGGTGTACTCTCTTACAGAGGACCTGAGTTCAGTTCCCAGCACCGTTTCAAGGGGCTCACAACCACCTGTCACTGCATCTCCTGGAGCTCACGGGCCAGGCGGCCTACCCTAGTAAGTGTCCCAAGCCAGTGAGAGACTGAGTCAAACAAACAAACAAAACAAAACAGATGACACCTACGGAAGGACGCCTGAAGGTGTCCTATGGCTTACACACACACACACACACACACACACACACACACACACACACACACACACCCCGAGTAATCCTGAGGGAATTGCATTCCAGAGCTGGTATCCTATCCAGATTCATTTTTCACAGTCGAGGAAGCTGAGCTCAGGGACAGATTGCAGGGGGTGGACTTCTCACTGCACCCTCGCACAGTAGGAAGAGAGGGAGAGCTCTCAGTGGGGCGGGTCCCCTGACCCAACGATCACCTCCTAATGCCACGCTCAGGGGCTTGGGATCCACACGTACGTTTGGAGAGAGACAGCATTTAGTCCACATCAAACCTGTCCTGTGGGAAGCAGACACTTCTAAGTGACTTCCAGAAGAAGCTTTAGCATCTCTCCTCCCCTGCTCTCTCTGCCCACCACGCCACCATTCTGGACACTTGACTAGGGGGACAGTCCCTCCCACAGAAGCTGCAGTAGTTGTCCCCCAAGTGGTCTTCCCCCCAGCTCATAGGTGCTTAGCTATAGCGTAGTCTAGAGGCTCCTGGAGCTTGCATCCAAGAAACACATGGCCCCTGCTTCCCTTTGAAGGGCCAGAATGGCCCCTATATGTGCCTGGTACACATGGAGCAAAACTACATGCAGCACCACTCCATACCCTCCAGGGTGGCTATGATCTACAGCACCGATCCCAAGCATGAGGAGGTGGAAGCAGAAGAAACTGAGGCACTGGGGAAGAGGAAGCCAAGGGCAGAGGGGATAGATAGAGACTAGTGTGGTTCCTGGCACCTGCTCAGCCTGGCTACCCCCCTCCCACTCCCCGCCTCCCACCCCCACACACCCATCAGCCCAAGCAGCTGTCTTGTTCCTCCGCAGTAGGGAAGGCGATAGCCAGCACACAGTGCCCTGAGGTGATGGAGGAGGAGCCAGGTTCTGGGTGCCACGCCTCCACTAACATCCCAGCATGCTCCTGGTCCGCAATGAATGGTGACCCATCCACTCATGTTCGTCACCATTGGAAGGCACAGGCAGAGCATGCAGCAGGCATGCGACTACGTCAGTTGCGGCTGTCTGCCTGGAAAGGGACATGCTCCACTCTGCCAGGGCATGCCCCTCTCATGCTCACGTCAAATCTTGGTCAGGGTGAGACCCACCCCTGAATCTGGGTGCCATATGGGTGAGTCACCATCGACTTTGCCTCCAGTTCTGTCAATAACCGAGTCTGACCGCTTGAGCTGCCCATTCAGTGTTAACAGTGGAAATGTCCGATACTCTGAGCTGGCCCTGCCGCCGACCAGGATCCTGGGCCACTATCTCCTGTCCATGAGACTCCAGCAAGTGCCATCAAACACCTGGCACCCTTGAAGTAAGGACTGGGGCTGCAAATTGGGGTGGGTGAAGCTACTTGGGGCGGGGCTTTGTGAGGGCGGGGCTCTTTGGGTTTGACGTTCTGGAGAAGCTGACGTACCGGCTGTGGGGGTGTGGCATCACAGCTGGAACCTGGGATTGAGGGGCCTGGCACAAAGTCAGAACCAGAGGTAAGGCAGCTGGGTACTTCTTCCTGTCCCTGGAGGGTCGAGTCTGGGGCAGCTGGAATTGGCCAACTTCCTGATGGTTCTAGTTATGATGCAGCCTGGGAATACTCTGGAGTTAGCACCTTGCCTCACTCTAGAGTGGCTTCTGAGGCCTGGCTTTCTCTATTCCTAGAACTTCCGGTTGCCATACTCTCGTTCATTCATTCAGCAAACATCCATCGGTGGACATGAATACTGGGAACACAGCACTAACAAGATGAACTCAGTCCAGCTCAGGATTCTTCCCCTCTGTGGGGAGAAATGGCATAAGCCGTAGCCTCAGCTCTAGGAAGGGACATATCAGAGGGGAGTGGTGGGAGGACCAGCATGGCCTCAAGCTGGGAGGTGGCGGGAGGGGGTACCCTGACATACTCAGACCAGGATCAGTGACACTCGGGAACCTGCAGGGTGTTGGAGCCCAACGTGCCTGCATGCACACACCTTGCTGAGTACTGTCCTTGGCCTGGTATTTCCAGCACCACCAGTCCTCAACTCAGGAAGCTCCAGAGACTTCCTGCAGGGGTACAGGAGGAGGTGGGAACTGGCAGATGGCCTCTTTAACCTGGGATGTCTGAGGTCCAGTCCCCAAGAAAGGAGTGACTGCTGTACTGACCTCCTGAGGTGGTACAGGCTCTCAGACTGCAAGGTTGGTGGCATACCACCTGTGATCTCTGTTCAGACCAAAGGGTTGGGAGCCTGGCCTGGCATCACAGCCAGGGCCTTCAGTACATACACACACACACACACACACACACGCACACACACACACACACACACAGTACAGTACCAAGGTGCAGTGGAGCCTTGGTCCATGGTAGGGGATAAATGATGGAAGGAACCACCATGGACTCTAGGGGGAGGGAGGGATGACTGGGTTGTGGGGAAGACATCCCACAGAGCCACTTGAGGTTTAGAAATGTGTCTTGGAAGAAACAGGTCTTCTGCAGAGGCTCCAAGAACTGTCAGGAGCTTGGCAGGTAAGGAGGCGGAAAAGGTATGTTAGAGAGGAAAAGCATGAGGAAGACTTAGTAGCACTGAGGCCCTCTGTTCAGCCTTGCATTGCATGCTCACAGAAGGACGGGAACAGGACAGGTGGGAACAGGCCACCAGGGGAGCCTCAGGTCCTCTCTAAGGGGCCCATGCAGCTCCTGCAGGGGACCTTGTATGAACTAAGCCCTGCATGGGTTCACCTTCAAATCTGCAAGGCCTAGGGACCTGAGTCTTTACACAAATTCTCCAGGTTTTCAAGCGCCAGCCAACAATTAAAAATCAGGCCAAATAAAATATCACTTTGAGTAAAACTGAAAGCCTGGGTGACTCTGCTGCATCCTGGACCCCGTGTGTGATATCTGTAATTAGAGAATATGTGCAATTTTCCCACTCAACATGTACTGAATATTTTCCGTGTTTGTGTAATCTGCTAAAAGCTATTTACAACAATTATATAACACTTGGGACATGTTGGGATTTGCCTTTCATTTTACTCCCTGGTAGATGCCAAGCTTGTTGGGTGGAGTCTCGGATACACCCCGGCCTGGTTCATCGTTTCAGTGGCCCCAGGATAAGCTGCACAGAAATAGCAAATATGCTGCAGCCTCGAGGGCCTCAGAGGCCTCAGGATGCCAGTGCTGGGAAGACCATCATCGACCCGGCTTCCCATCTGTCAGTATCAGCCAAGGAAACTCATATCTTGTCTCAGATGGCAGTGCAAATGGAGGGTTACTCCATTAGGGTGAATGGATAGAAATGAAGTATATATGTATGTGCCTGTTTGCATGCATGTGTTTATGTCAATAACAGCTCCTTTTTTTAATAAAAGATTTATTTTTATGTATATGTTTGTGTTTGCACAAGTGGCTATAGGGCCCTGAAATTCCAGAAAATGATGTCAGATTCCATGGAACTGGAGTTACAGATATTTATGAGTTGTGAGGTGGGTTCTGGGAATCAAACCCGTGTCCTTTGTAAGAGCAACACGCACTCCTAGCTGACAAGGCATCTCTCCAGCCCCCAACTCTTTGTTTTTGATTGAAAAGATCTCCATTTGGTCCACGGTGGGATAGTCCATCTGGGTATAAAATTCTGGCTGTACAGAGTGCTGTGAAGCCACATTGGAGAGATGGCGAAGCCGAGTCTGTTTCCAACATGTCTTGGTGGCATAGCTATGTGCACAGTTGCACTTTCACAGAAGGCTGACACACCAGAGCAGTTCCACTCTCTGCAAAATCCACCCCCACTGACCTCAGTGGTCATGGCCTGTTCTCCAAGTTTCCCCATCTCACTTTGTCATTTGTAGATTGTCCTGTCAATGATATCATCCAGCATGGAACTTTCCAGGCTCGTTGCCTTTGCCCAGCACAATTCACTTTGAGTTATTCAAAACACTGTGAGCTCTTCCTGTTTGCTGCTGACTGGTCCCTGGCCAGGACTGACTGCCATTTGTCCATTCACCCAGGGACAGGCCAGTTATTTCCATTTGTGTTTGTTGCCTCTCCATCACTGGGACCAAATACCTGGCATAATTTAATAAAGAAAAAGTCAGGTGTGTTAAGTGCACCCCTGTCACCCCAGCACTCAGAAGGTAGAAGATCAGGAGTTCAAGGCCACTCTTGGTTGTGTAGTGAGTTCAAGACCAGCCCATGCAGGAGACTCTATCTTAGTCACTGTTCTATTGCTGTGAAGAAACACCGTGACCATGGCAACTCATATAAGAAAGCATTCAATTGGAACTTGCTTACAGTTTCAGAGATTTAGTTCATTATTGTCATGGTGGGGAGCATGGCAGCATGCAGGCAGACATGGTGCTGGAGAAGTAGCTGAGAGTTCTATATTCAGGTCTGCAGGCACCAGGAGAAGAAAGCCAGTGGCCCTGGCTTGGGTTTTTGAAACCTCAAAGCCCACCTCAGTGACACTCTTCCTCCAAAAAGGCCATGCACACTTTTAACAAGGCCATGCCTCCTAGTCCCTCTCAAGTAGTGCCACTCCCCGATGACTAAGCATTCACAGCCTCAGAGGTCTCAATCCACAGGTCCTTAGCCCTGTTGCTTTAGGCCAGTGGAGAAGAAGCACACTGTGGTGGGTAAGACATGGTGGCAGAGGCCTGCCTACCTTGTGGCATCAGGAAGCAAAAAGGGGCACTGGATGGGGTGGGGAGCCAGCACTACTATCGAGGCTCCACCTCCAATGACTTCACTTCCCCCATTAAGCTCCAACTCCCAATAGCATCACAGTCTAGGAACCACATTTTTAGTACATGGAGGTTAAGGCACAGTCTAGATCCAAACCATAGCTCCAGTTTGGGGCATTGTATATAGATTGGAAATATGAATTGGAAATATGAATTTTGTGTGTGCATAGGTGTTCTTTTCTTTTTTCTTCTTCCTCTTCCTCTTCCTCTTCCTCTTCCTCTTCCTCTTCTTCTTCTTCTTCTTCTTCTTCTTCTTCTTCTTCTTCTTCTTCTTCTTCTTCTTCTTCTTCTTCTTCTTCTTTTTTTGAGATAGGGTTTCTCTGGGTAACAGCTCTGGCTGTTCTGGAACTCACTTTGTAGACCAGGCTGCCCTGGAACTCACAGAGATCCTCCTGTCTCTGTTTCCCGAGTGCTGGGATTAAAGGCGTGTACCACCAACACCCAGTGAGGTGTTCTTTTCTTTAGGGGAAATACTCAGGGTGGGGGTGCTGAGCATTGTGACATGCATCAGCTGTGCATTCCCACCCTTAAGGCTGGTCAGGTTCAGCTGCTCTACATCCTTGTCTGACTTAATATTATCAGTATTTGTAATTTTAACTCCTCAGATAGACATACAGTGACCCCTTGCTATTTTTTTTATGATTAAAAATTTTTTAAATGTGTGTGTGTGTGTGTGTGTGTGTGTGTGTGTGTGTGTAGGTATGTGCATGTGAATGCAGGTACCTGAGCAGCACAGGAGAGGGTGTCAGATCCCCTGGAGCTGGAGTTACAGGTAGTTGTGAGTCACCTAACATGAATACTGGGAACCAAACTCAGGTCCTCTGCAAGAGCAGCAAACACTCTTGAACTACCGAGACAACTCCGTTTATGACTTCTCATCATCCAGAAGCCCTGCTGTTTGTCACGTCCTCAGACTCAACCCTCACAGCAGCCACAAACACATCCACCCACTCCTTTTATGCAGAGAGCAGCACCCTCTGCTTTCTGCTTTCCCTAGCTGAGCCCCTTCCGTGGGGCTCTCCTTTCCCTCACTCAGGTCACCGTGCACAGCCCACAGCATAATAGGTCCTCCTTTAGACTCCTCCAGGCCCACAAGTCTGCAGTTCAATTCCCAGCTCCAGAGCTGGACCAGGAACTATCCTTGCTTCCACCTGGGTGGTGGCCGCCCATCCTCTCCCTCCTCAGTCTCTTGTGTAGAGCTGCCAGGCCTCCTCACTAGAATAAGAACCTGTGCGCTCCTGACTCAAGTGTGCAGTGCTGGAGGCTTCCCAGAGCCACCCTGGTCGTGTGTCCTGGCAAGCTGCCGGGGTCTCCGACAGTGGCATCCCACCACCCCAGCACTCAGTGAGTTCCCTTATGGGCACCATTCTCATCTAGACCGGATACACTACTTGGTGTGTGTTTATTTATTTATTTTAAAGTTCCACCTGCGTTTTCCAGATATGCAAAGATGGGAACTAGAATACAAAGGCAAGACACAAAAACAGGGCGAGGACAGCGTCTGCTTCTAGAATATTCTTAAAAGGGGTTAGGGAGCGACCTCCTAAAATCCTTCTCAAAAATCCAATTCCTGAGCCTCAAAATCTGACTGCATTTGGCAGTGGGGTCATTGGATGGCACTACAAGGCATGGTCGTCAACGGAAGTTTGGGTCCCCAATCCAGGGTGATGTCCTTAAAAGAAGAGGGACATTGGTCACAGAGAAACAACGAGAAGGCTTGGTGACGATGGATGTAGACATCTGACTGATGTGGCCACAAGCCCAGGATTCCTGGCAAGACTGAGAGTTGATTGAGACAGGAAGGAAGCTTCCCTAGAACCCAGGGAGCAAGCAGGGCTCTGCCATACCCACAGCCTTACTTCCTCCCGACAGAGATGAGGGCACAGAAGAGAATACATCTTTGTTGTTTAAGCCACCCAGACTGTGGCTGCAGTACTGAATTCAGGTCCTCAAGCTGGCCCTGTGAGCATTTTGCCAACTAAACGGTCTCTCCAACTCTCCTCACCCTCAAGATAGCACAAGGTAGAGTGCCAAGCTGAGGCAGGGCTTGGCATGGTAGTCAAGCTACCCAGGCAGGGTCTCTGGACCCTCACCCCCAAAGGCCTGTGACTGGGGACAGCCTTTGGTGGTTCTCTGGCCAGACAGTCTAGCCTCACTGGCAAGTTCTAGGCCAGCGAGAGACCCTGTATTGGTTATGGCCCTAGCCAGCTCACAGGCCTCTCAGTACAAAGGCATGGACCAGGTAGGGCATGGCCAGGTGTGCCATACCACACAGCCCTTTGACTTCCTGCAGAGGTTCACGGGGCTCCACGTGCTACCCCTCATCCCTACCTTGTGAGTTACTCAGGCTGTGGGGCTACTTGGTCAAGCATATCTGGTACATAACAGTAGGCCTGTGACACACATCTGCCTGCTGGAACCTGGGCATGCAGGGCTGGTGATCAAGACCTGCCTCACCGAAGCATGGTGTAAGTCTGGCATGGAGCTCAGAAAAGAGCCTGGGAATTGGGTCAGACCACGGCCTCCTGGGCAGCTGCTGTGGGAAGGGCAAGGGTGAGGCCGGGGAGAGAACTCCCAACCTGGTATAAAGCATGCTGCTGTGCTGCCTCCGGTGTGGAGTTGCCTTTGCCCCAGAAAAAGTGGACCGAGCAGCTTCGGTCCCTCTGCAGGAGTTTCCTGGAAGTCATTCTGATAGTTCTCAGGCCTTCTTGGAACTTGGGACAATAGGAAGCAGGTTGTAGTGGGATGGTAGCCCTGGGGAGAGTAGGGTGGAGGTGTTGTTACTCAAAATAAAAAACTCTCATAGTCTTGGGAGTGGCAGAATCATCCAGAATACTTCCTCAAAGCTCTCTCAGGTAGGTTGGGGAGATGGCTCAGTTCACACACAAAGTGTTGGATGTTAAAGCTGAGGACTTGTTTGATTCCCAGACATGATGGCATACGCTTATAATGCCAGCGCCAGGGAGGCAGAGACAGACAGGTCCCTGCAGCTCACTAGCCAGACAGTCTACTCTTCCAGGCCTGTGAAAGACCCTGTCTCAAAAAGCAGCACACTGAGGGATGAAACACACACACACACACACACACACACACACACACACACACACACACACACACACACAGAGTCCCACAGGAGTCAGCCCCCAACCTCATGGATGCTCTTCAAGTTCACTAGCAGAACAGAGAGATCCATCTGAGGCCAGAAGTTGGCTCTTTAGGGAAATCACCCCTTCCTGCCCACAGGTGGACTCGCTTCTTGCACACTGAAGGGGAGGAAAACTCCTCCTTTCTGCCCGCCTCCCCCATTCCTTTTTCAAATTTGCATTTCTTTAATTAAAATGTATTTATTTATTTGATTTTATGTATATGAGCATGTGTGTACCATGTACGTGTGTACCATGTGTGTGCAGTACCTGAGGAGGCCAAAAGTGGCATCAGCCCCTGGCACTGGAGTTAGAGGTGGCTCTGAGCTGCCGCGTGGGTGCTGGGAGCTGAACTTGGGTCCATGCAAGAGCAGCCAGTGCTCTTGACTGCTGAGCCCCCCTCCAGCTCTAGGCCTTTATTTTGAAAAATAAGATGCCGAAGTTGTTAGGCTGTAAAAGTATCTGGCGATTCCTCGATTTTTCTGAAACATTGAGGAAAACTGTCTTTGGAGAAGCAGGGGTGTGTGCAAGCTGGTAATCCAAGAACTCAGGGAGCAGAGACAAGAGGCTGCATGTTCAAGGCCAGCCAGGGCTACACAGGGAATTCCAGGACAGTGTGGCCTACATGGACAGACCTTGTGTTTTAGAGGGAGAGAGGGAGAGGGGAAGAGGAGGGGAGGGGGAGAGAAATGGGCTTTTTAGGTTGCAAGCACGTGGCAGACAGTTGTTCAGTGCTGTGTACCCCCTTCTGAGGACACCCCGCCCAGGGACGGATGAATCCAACATCTTTTAAGTGTTTGGGTCCAGCAAAACTCAGCCACTGCCTGCCAAGTTCTTTTTCATTTCATTATTAAGCCCGGGTGTTTCCTAAGGCCCCTCAGCTTGCTTTGGGGTGCTCAGCTGGTGACTAGGTGGCCCAGGCCCCTCCCTATTCCCCCCTTATAAACAGGAAGCTGGCTTCTGCCAGTGCTGAGTGAACTCGACCATGGAGAATTTCAAGAGTCCTCTCAGGGGGTTCAAACATCCTCTTTCCTGCCTTGGTGATCGGTGATAACTGGAAGGGAAAATGGGGGACAGGCGCAGACCTGGAAAGGAGCTCACAGGAAGGTGCATGCCCACCTGGTAGTCCAGTGTCACGTGGGTTTCTGCTCTTGGAGCCAAGAGGTGACATGGAACTGTGTGCAAAATGGGGCTTCTCCTGGTTTCTGCTCAAAGGGCTGAGCAGGTCCCCAGGTTGCCTCTACCTCCCCGTGTGTCTGGACATTCTGTCTCTCTTCCTGTGCTCTGTGCACAGGGTTGGGATGACGTGGCTCCCAGTGTACCTCACTACAGGTCATGTTGCCCCCCTGAGTCTCTGTTTCCTTGCCTGAATCATGAAGCTTCTGCTCCTGTGGTCTCTGGGATGAAATCCTAAGTGACTGTTCCATGAAGAGACAAAGGGGGTGGTCAGATCACGGGCCTTGGCCACAGCCTCACCATCCTGAATGAAGTGTGCAGTTCTAAGATTCATTCTGTACCCTGATGTTTGCGAGTGTGTTTGTGACTATGTGTGTGTGCGCGCGCGTGATCGCACACGTGTGTGTGTGTGTGTGTGTGTGTGTGTGTGTGTGTGTGTGTGTGTGTGTGTGTTTTGTGGTATGGGTCTAGGGAAAAGAGGGAGCGGATGAGAAGTCAGGGTGGGGCCCGGCCCCCTCTCTTGGGTCTCTGCAAAGCATTGCCTCATAAGAGTGGTATTTTTTCCTGCACACAGGCCAAGTGGGCTTGCCCAGGAGCCTGCCCGGGTCATCGGCAGGGAGAGTCTATGGGAATAAGAGACGCCCGCCCTGTACCCAGCAGCGCTTCCTGACAGAGCTCAGCCCCCAGGGAATTCCCATGTTGCTGCCCAGGAGAGCTGGCCAGTGGGCAGCAGGCCTTCCTGCCAGGCCAAGGCCAGCGGAGAGTCCCGGAATCTGTCTTCCTGTGCTTCCCTGGGCTAGACAGCATGGGCAAGCTGCTGTGAAGGGTAAGAAAGATGAAGGGGAGACTGGCCACTGAACATCCCTCTGGTCCCCCTTCCCAGCCCATTTCCTGCTTCACACAGGCTGGCCTAGGCTTCTCAGTCCCTTTCCTGGAGTTCTGGTCAGGTGACACCCTCTGGGGCTTTTCTCTATGGGGAGAGGTTTGCCCACTGTAGGCTGGTGCTCTGGGGGAATTGGTCCTCAACAGGAGCTAGCTGGGAGGTGGCCACGGGAGACAGAGCCTACATCTTCATTTGCAACAGCCTGGTCAAACAGGACTTCAGGACTTCAGGGTCAAGTTTTGCACGTAAATATGACTTTTTGAGTAGATAATGGCTGTATTGATTATACACCTATCATCTTGGCCACCTCGGAAGATGAGGCAGGAGGAATGTGTGAACCCAGAAGTTTGGGGTCAACTTGGACAACATATATATCAAGATCTCAATCTTTCTCTCTCTCTCTGCTGTGGGACGTCTTTCTGTGCACTGTGAATATGTGTTGCTCTGATGGGTTGATAAATAAAGCTGTTAGGCCAACGATAAGGCAGAACAAGGTTAGGTGGTGCATTTGAACTAGAGAGAGAAGAGAGGAGAGGAGAATGGGAGATGGTGGGAGCCGCTGCCAGGAGAAGCAAGATGTGAAAGTGCTGGGAAGTCACGAAGCCATGTGGCAATGTGTAGATTAACAGAAATGGGCTGAATTTAGTGAGAAGCCCGAGCCATTAGGCCATACAGTTTGTAAGTAATATAAGCCTCTGTGTGTTTACTTGGGTCCAAGCTGCAGGTCCAGGTGGGACACAGGAAAATATCTGACTACATCTCTCTCTCTCTCTCTCTCTCTCTCTCTCTATATATATATATATATATATATATATATAGTCAGAGTCTCATATAGCCCAGGTTGGCCTCCCATTCACTAAGGCTAGCCTTGAATTCCTGTAGTTGAACCTGGCCTTGAATTCCTGATCCTCCTCCTTCCACCTCCCAAGTGCTGGGATGACAGGCTTGCTCCACCATACCTGGCCTGAGACCTCATCTTCTAAAAGGTCTATAAATAGAAATGAAGTCACAGCCCAGTGAGACATTCCCTCCTCCCACTGAGGTTGTGGGCATGACCCCCAAACACCCTTTTTGTCGAACTGAGCTGTATCACACATGGGTATGCTGGCTTGGTTATGCCACTGCCTAAGGTTCCCTGGGCTTGTAGCTTCTGGGGTCACAGGTGGTCTGACATGGTTTCTGCTGGGCCAGTGTATCTTGGGGCAGGTGGAGCCAGAGGCACCCTGGGCCTGGCTTTGGTCCCCAGCCCCATCTCAGCAGGTGGCCTGTAGTCAAGGACAGTGAGACTTTGCTTTCTTTAGATTGCTGGTGAAAGTGAAAGTCTGGCCCCCAGTTCCAGGCCCACCTCTGCTAGAAGCCAATGGGTCCCCACCCGAAGCCTCACCCATGGGCAGGCATCTTGGTTAGTTGGAATTTCCTGCTTGAGGCTGTGCCCAACCCCTCCTGCCCCCTCCAGTCCTTCTGCTGGTTCTGGGTCCCAAGAGGAAAAGACAACTTGGATATGTTTGAGAACAGAAACCCAGCAGGCTAAAGGTACATTGGATTAAGCCTGACCATTGGGATCCAACCCCAGGACCCACATGGTAGACGGAGAGAACTAATTTTCCCAAGTAGTCCTCTGACCTCCATGCATGCCACAGGGTGTGGCTTTTGTGCATGCACACAATGAATACATGTTATTATAAAACATTTAAAAATTAGATGAAGAACTGAAGCATCTATTCAATAACCCTCTGCTCATTTCTCTTCAATACCTTCATCCACCCCCTTTTTCTTCTTCCTTGCTCTGCATAGATGTCCTGTGGTGATTTCCTAAGAGATAAACCATCTGTCTTAGAGGGAAGTTCAATAAGAGACAGGATGTTCTAAGGGAAGGTGGAATATTCGATCCTGCAGAGAAGCTCCTTAAGCTAAGGGAAAAAACAACTCAAAAGCTTTAGGAAGTCCCTGAAACTGACCAGATTCACTAGGTCCCTCCTTCCCCAAGCATATATAAGCAACAGGGACTGTTTGAGAGACACTCTCAGACTATCTAAGCTACATCCAAGAAGTAGAGACCAGACTAGCTGCCTGGAAAGACTCAGATCAACTGAGACACATGGAAAGGACATTCTCCAACCTACTAAGCTGCCTGCAGGCTGTGCAGTGAGCTCCAGGTTTCCAGCTTTTGTGAGCTGCCACCCATGCTGGGGTGGGCTTCAGCGATGCAGTTGTCTTTGAGTCATTTCTGGTCCTGTAAGTAACCCCAATAAAATGACTAGTTTACTAAAGTGGACTTTGGTGATATCTGTTCTTTAGTCTGTTATCCTTTCTCTGTTTGGGGTGAATAGACATTTATGTTGTGTCTTCACAGGAAAAGTGAACACAACATATGTTATTTAAATTCAGCTCTAGTGTCTTCGAGTCCAGTGTGGAGAGTCAGCTGACTGGATTCCCATCTTGTAAACAGCACCTTCTCTCTGTGTCTTCCCATGGAGAGAGGGAGACATGGAAACATTCCCCCACATCTTGTCTTTTGGTTCTAGGACCCCATCTAACCCCAGTTACCTCTTGAGGGCCTGTCTCTAACACCTGTGACATGAGGGCTTAGGATGACACATGAATGCTCAGGTAGGTGACATAGCCTATGTCAGGGGGCTGAAGTGAGCCAGGGCAGGGCCTGACTTAGCTTCTACAAGTTCCTGGAGGCCGTTAGTAGAATTGGGTGCGGCTGGCAGCTGCAGGTGGAGACTGTGGAATCACCTGGCAGAGACTGACTGGAAGGGGGCCATTGAAGAGGGCATGCTGGCCATAAGATGAGTACTTTGGACTCCAGAGGTAAGGAAGTAGCATTGGGGGAACTGCAGAGCATGGGGTGAAGGGTCAGGAAGTGGCCCCAAATGTCACAAAAGAGTCTTGTGTCTAGCAGGAGCAGATCTGTTGCTGGCTGGGACATTTGACATCTTCTGTAGAATATGACCCGGAGAAGCAACGTCCATTCTGGAGTTGTTCTGAAATGGCTCATTTTCACTGTATAGTTTCAAGTGATTGGATATGTTCTTACATAACTGAGAAGGATGGGTTTTATAGAATGTGTGACTGCATCTCCATTATCTGTACTACAAAGGGAAAAATGGCTGTTTCTCACTCTATAGCTGTGTGTGTGTATTTGTATGTGTGTGTTTGCATGTGCGTACATATGTGTTTGTGTGTATGTATGTGTTTGTGTGTGTATGTGTGTATGTATGTTGTATGTGTGTATGTATGTTGTATGTGTGTATTTGTATGTATATATGTGCGCATGTGTACATGCATACATACAGGTATATATGAGCGTGGGGCGCAGAGGTCAGTCAGATGTCTTCCTTAATCTGTCTCTACTGTTTTATTTTTTTGAGACAGAGTATCTCATTGAACTTGGAGCTCAGCAATTGGCTATGCTGGGTGCCCAGTGATCCTCCAGGATATTCTATCTCTGCCCCACAGGTGTACCACCACATCCAGACCTTATGTGGGTGCTGAGATCCGAACTCAGGTCCTCATGCTCGTGCGGCAAGCTCTTTACGGACTGAGCCATCTCCCTAGCCCCGTCTCATGGTTTTTGTTATACTAAAACCTTCCCATCTTGCCCACATCTAGTTGCCCAGCTAGGTGGCATGAAGCACAGGTGGTTGTGCCCATCATCCACCTCCAAAACTTCTCATCTTCTAGAATGGAAATTCTGTCCCATGAAACCATTGGCTCCCAGTGCCTGCCAGCCCCTGCCACCCCATCCTGATGTCTGTCTCTGTAGGTCTCATGACCCTAGGGACCTCCTATGTGGAAGGCCCCAGCTTGTGTCTCCTTGTGCCTGGCTTATTTCACTCACCCCGTGTCCTCAGTCCTCCCAACTCCTCCACATAGCAGGAGTCATTTTTCAAGGAGCCCTATGGGGTCTCCACCTATGGCAGTTGTGAAGGGAACTGGGGAGGGAGCTCCTCCCACCCATACCCGGCCTCCTCATGGTCCCTGACCTTCTCTATGGAAACCCGGTCCCACAGGAAGTGGACAAGCAGGCCAACAGGTTAACAGCAGGGAAAAGGGCTTCATGGTACCCTGCTCCCACAGGTAACTCAAATCTCTGATAAGCATGCACAGAGCCAGGCCATTGGCCCGTAAGTGATCTGCATGTCCCTTGGGTCAGGTTCTCTGACACTTGCCTTTGAACATCAGAGCCAAGGCAGTGGCCCCAGGCCCAGGGGAATGGTTCCATCCCAGACAGGTTCACGAAAGGGAGGTTTTATCCCCATCACAGCCTACAGACAGCCTGTGCAGGCCGTGTGCTGTGGGGCTCTTTCACGGCGTTCGTGCACCTGGCAGAATGTAGGCTCATGTCACACCGTGACTCAAGTGTGACTCTGCCGCAATGGACCGGTATCCATTCTGGCAGGTGCTACCTGGGGATCTGAACTGAGGCAGCAGCCACATGTCAGAGGGTGGCCAAAACCAGGTTGTCAGCTATCACCAGCTCCCCAGCCCTGCCATGCTTTTGTGTGGGGTGCCTGGGAGGGTACAAGCTGGTCTGACCATTCTACATTCTCACCCTGGGTCTCTGGGGCTGCAAGGTGTTGTTCGAGTCTTAAACGGTGTTATTAATAAAAAACCTGGAGCCAGATATTGAGGTGAAAGCTGAAAGATCAGAGAAGCAGAGCAAGCCACAGCCAACCTCACCCCACCAACTCCTCAGCTGATCCTGTTTCCATGAATCCTCAGACTGAAAGCCTCTGAGTCCTCACCCGAAAGGGTCTCAGCTGAACTGCTTTAGTTCCTGTTTCCTCACGCCTTATATACCTTTCTCTGGCCAACCATGTCACTTCCTGGGATTAAAGACATGTGTGCTTCCCACTGCCTGGCTCTTTTAAAAAATTAGTAGACTTAGTCAGGCATGATGGCACACATTTTAATCCCAGTACTTAGATATTTGTGAGTTCGAGGCCAGCCTGATCTACAGTAGCAAGTTCCAGGACAGCCAGGGCTACACAGAGAAACCTTGGCTCAATATAAAACAAAAACCGAAATAAATGTCTAAATATAAAAGTCAAATAAAATTAATAGACTTTACTTTTGGAAGCAAGTTTATTTTGCTTTGTTTTTAAAACTAGTATACAAAATGTTATGCATTACAACGGTTTCTTTCTTTCTTTTTACAATGGTGTTTTCAAGCAAAGTGTCTAACAATTAGCTCCTTCCCTCAGCCCCTCCTTTCCTTTCTGGTATTTGCCACCCTAGCCTTCTTTCAACAAAGAGTTGTGTTTTCTCTTCTTGAAACAGGCTCTGTCCTGAAACTCACTATGTAGACCAGGCTGGCCTCGAACTCCCAGAGATCCACCTGCCTCTGCCTCCCGAGTGCTGGGACTAAAGGCATGCCACCAAGCCTGACTTTGCAAGCAGTTTTAACCCAAAAGGAATATTAAGTAGAAGGCTGGGCCTATGGCTCAGTGGGTAGGGTGCCCAAATTAGCACACACGAAGTCCTGGGTTCAGTACCCAGCCCTGCATAACCAGGCACGGAATAATTACAGCAGTGGGAGGTGGAGGAAGAAGGATCAGAAGTTCAAGACCGTCCTCCGCATTTGCACTGTCTGCTGGGACTACATTCTCTACACCCTTCCCCTTTTGAAGGGCCCTTCACCTTCTACTCAGGTGACTCTGAGTCAGGCTGCTGCGGATGCGCATGGGCAGGTCTTAGTGTCCATGTGAATTTTCAGCCCCTTTGGCTGAATATCATGGAGTGGCTTTGCAGGGCTGTGTGCGACAGGGTCCGACAGTTATGAAAGAAAGTATTTGCAAAGGACAACAGTTTAAAACACTGGACCCTGTTTCCCTAACAGGTCACTCCTGACCTGAGCGAGTCTAGACACCCCTAAGCTCCAACCTTCCCTTTCTGACCTCTCCACTCTCCCCTGCTCCTTCCCACCACAGAGCTTAATGCAGGTGTCAGCCACACCCACAGGCTTGGTTGGGGCTCCTCACAGACTCAGATCGTGACTGGGTGGGCAGGGGCAGGTTTGAGAGGAGAGCTGGTTCCAGGCTTCCTGGGGCAACAGGAAAAAGAAACCCACAGCATAAGCTCTGGTGATGGGTGAGCTGAGGGACTCCCGGGGAGCTGTGTGGACATACTGCAGACTCGATCCCTGACAGTGAAGACCCCGGAAGGAAGTCAGTCATCCACACAGGTTTCTCCTCTCACAGCAGCTGTACAGGGACAGCCCCAGGGGCCCGTGCAGGAGTTGAGGCAGAGAGCCCACGCTTGAGGACCGAGGGCAGGAAGGGCCCTCCTTGAGCTTCCTTCTTCCAGAACATTCTGTTTTCCTGCCCCAGTCCCTGGCTTCGAACTTGAGCCATCATCCCTTGTATTCCCTCCTGGAGTCCCCTACTGGTCCTAGGACACCCTTCGCTTTTCAAGGAGCTCAGGCTGGGAGTCTCTGCCCCTACCTCTTTTCCGGCTCTCTCACATCCCAAGACGTGGCTTTGACCCCAGAGCTCCCTTCTCACTACCTCCTTATCCCAGTACCCCAGTCCTACATGCCCACAGCCCCTTCCTGTTACCTTAAGTCCCCTCAGTGCCCTTGGAACACCTTTGACTTTGAGCTTAGACATGGCTGGAGGAGGAGAATGGGGCAAACCATTGCTCGTCAGGACTTCCCTCTGCTCTCAGCTCCCCAAACCCACCCCTAACCTCTGCGTGGTGACCCTTCCTCCCATGATGCCTTGCTGCAGTGGCTCACCCTCCACGCCCATCTGCTTAAACACACTTCACTTCTGAAACTTCTTTTGGTTTCCCTGTCTGCCTGTCTGATAAGACTTGCCCAGCTCGGCTCCTTCACGGTCTCCCTGCCCTTTCTGCATTCTCCAGCCCAAGGTGAATAGTCCCTGCACCCACCTCACCCCTCCTAGTGGCCTTCCCACGGCTAGGGTGTAATGGGAAAAGGGGGGCCAGATAATGGGATAATTCCACAGAGTCTATTTGAAGGTCAAAGGAATTTATTTAGGGTTTAACTCACAACAAGAATAATTGAGTTGGTCGCTGAATCCAGGAGGGGTGGGGGCACGGGCCAATGTGGTTCTCAGAGGAGCTCTGCCTTGCAGCACCAGCATCCAGGAGGTAGCAAAGGAAGAGTGAGCACGGACTCCTCCCAGGTCTTGAGGGATCCACATCTGGGCCACGCCCCGGGGGTGGGGGCAGGTACCTAGCAGTTACCTGCTGCCTCACTAGGGGCGGGGTTTCAGGGTAAAGCACAGACATCCTACAGAGGCAGGGGTCAGTCCTTGCCCACATTTTGTCTGGCTGGTAGATGGTTTCCAAGACGTTCCTTCTTCCATGTCCCTGGGACCCCTTTCACACCTCCTTGGGATGATAATTTGCCATCTGGAGTGTTCTGTGTCATTTCAGGCCAGTGGCTTCATGGGACTGTAAGGTCCTTGGAGGTCAAGGTGCCATTGCCCTGTCCGGCTTTGTGCTCAGACAGACTTGACTTGTAGGCTTGGTCCTGTCCCTTGCTAGCTGTGACTTGTTTAAACTCCTTTGCTGGGTTTTTGTATTTTATCTCTGTTGCCATATGTGGTTCCGAGAGTGATACCCAACTACAAGAGAGTAAGAGGATGCAGGCAGAGCCCAGGATGGTACCTGCTAGGTGTCTGCGAGGCAGTAGAGGCAGATGGGGGCCTCTCACCAGCCTTCTAGCCTACAGGGAGAGGCTCTCAGACTGCCAGTGAGAGGAAGGGCACCTTTGGTTGGTTGGTTTGTTTGCTTTTTTGTTTTGGAGACAGGATCTCAGGTAGCCCAGGCTGTCCTCAAACTCACCATGTGGCTGAGGATGACTTTAGCTTTCAATCCTTCTGCCTCTACTTCCCCAGAGCTGAGACCCCAGACTTGTGTACCATGATGACTAGCTCTCTTTGTTTACCCAGTCTCTTGTTTATTTTCAACTCCGACATCATCCCATTAGGGAGGCACCAAGAAGACAGAAAAACAAAGTGAATTTGATACAAGGTCCTTTCAAGTGGGCCATGGGCCGCTGCAGCCTCAGGAGAGAGGCCGCCTTCTGATCTGCTTCCAGCCTGTGGGTGCCCCTGGGTCTCTGCGGAGCATTTTCAAAGATCCTTTCCCTTCGCTTTCTCATCCTCACCACATCAGGGAAAGGCTGCCCCGGCTTCAAAGTTCCAGCCCCATTCTGAAATTGGAAACATGTGCGTTTTGCAAAGCATCAATTTAGCAGAGAGTTGGGTCTGCCTGGATGGCTGGTGGCTGCTGAGTGCCTGTTCAGGAATGCTGCGCGGCCCAGAGCCAAGATGTCCCCGATTCAAGTCCTGGCCTTGGTGCAGAGAAGCTGAGTGTGTTAGTTGTTCTTCTTGCTGCTGTAACAAAACACCCGACAGAAGCAGCTTACCAAGGGAAGATTTGTCTTGGCTCAGTCTGGGGGCGCAGTGCATCATGGGGGGAGGCAGGGTGGTAGGCGAAAGAGGGGGCTGTTCATTTCCATCCGGGGTCAGGAAGCAGAGCAGAGCGATGCACACCGTGCTCAGCTTGCTCTCTCCTTTTCACTCTGTCTGAGCCCCTGCCTGTGGCATGGTGCCCCCACCTTCGGGGTGTGTCTTCCTACCTTAGTTAACCAAGTCTAGTTTCATCTTCACAGACATGCCCAGAGATGGGGTTGATTCTAGACCGTCAGGTGGACAGTCTATATTAACTATCACGCCAGTGACTCCAAATGAGTCCCGGCCCTTCCTAGGTTCAGCAGCGGTCTGAAATCACCGGGGAGTCAATGATATGGATGAGAAGTGGAAAGATTTCCAAGGTCAGAGCTTGGGACAGTGGGTGGAGGGCTCACTGAATGGTACCAAGCCAGCCCTGGAGCAGAGACGGGAACTGGAAGCAGATCTTGTGTGTGTGTGTGTGTGTGTGTGTGTGTGTGTGTGTGTGTGTGTGTGTGTGGGTTGGGGAGGGGAGGGGGGGGAGGGGAGCTCTCATCAGTTATAGGAGACAGAACCGCCAACCCCAGGTAGCTCTCAGCTGGACAGCCTGTGGCCGATGGGTTTCAGGACTCTGGCCTGAAGAGCCGTAAGAAGGCTGCTAGACCTTTTGTGTTGGCACTATCCCCAGGATAGATTGCCTCATGGCCACAAAGCAACTGCCAGAGTTCCAGGCATTGTCTCACACCCCCTCACTGGCCAGAGAAAGATTTTTTTTAAATAATTTTTTTATTTTTTAGTTTATGTGCATTGGTGTTTTGTCTGAGTGTTTGTCTGTGTGAGGGCGTCAGGTCTTGGAGTTATAGACAGTGGCAAGTTGTCGTGTGGGTGCTGGGAATTGAACCTGGGTCCACTGGAAGAACAGCTGGTGGTCTTAACTGCTGAGCCATCTTTCCAGCCCTGAAAGAAGGAGATCTTAACTGAAGACTTGAACCTCATTCTGGTCGGACCAGCATGGGAGATTTGAGCCTGCCTGGCTTCCACCAATCCCACCTCGTGCCTGGAACAAGGTCTGTGTGACCCCTTCTCTGTCCTCATAGCAGCCTTCTGAGGTAGACCAGGACCCCTTAGCAGCTCAGGAAGCTGAGACACAGTGAAGCCAGTGAGTGTATGACCAATTGCTAGGACTCCTGCTGGTCTGGGCATAAGTAGACCAGCTTAGCCTTTGATTCCAAGGAGGCAGTGAAGCATGGAGGGTGGATTGGAATGTTCTAGAATCAGGACTGTGAGTTACGCCAACCATGGAGTCCTTATAGATAATGGGCATCTTGGTGTGGGGGATCAACAAGCCTGAATTTGGGGTCTTCAGACCCCACTATGACTTTTGGAGCCCCATTTAAAAAGGGGTGACCATAGCCAGGAAGTCCTCGTGAATAGAGAGGCCACTGCACCTCTCAGACCTTCCCACTGGAGGGACAAAGCTGAGGGATGTCTGTCCCCCAACACATAACTGTCACTAGCACCAACCAACAGGACATTTGCTCCATTAAGTCAGAGAGAGGGGACTGGGAGGAGGGAGGCACAGAGGAAGGATAACTGACCCAGCTCCCTGCCCAGCACCACCACAGGGGGCTTGGTGACCTGAGGATTGAGGGACAGGCTGTCTTAGCCCCATGCTGATCAGACACCAGGGATCCCAGACAGTGAAGGCAGCAGGCACAGCAATGCACCCCCATGGAAATGACGTCAGCAGAAGAAAGAGGATTTGAAACACACGGACCAGATGTCACATCCTCGTTCCGTTTCCGTCGCTGTGACAAAATACTCTGGAAAAAGCAACTCAGGGCAGGAGGGGGTGACTGTACCCACACTTCCAGGTTACAGCCCCATCATGAGAGTAAAGTCACGGAGGCAGGAGCTTGAGACATCTGGTCATATGATACCCACAGCCAAGAGCAGAAGGATTGCATCTGTGTTACCTGTGTCCATCTAGCTTCCTCCTGTCTTACGCAGCTCCGGACTCTGTGCCTAGGGAATGGTGCCACCCACAAACGGGCTGGGTTTTCTCATAATAACCAACAGTCAAGGCAGTCCCTCATAGACATGCTCATGAGCCAGCTTGATCTAGATAATCCTCATTGTGACTTTCTTCCCATATTCTGGGTTGTGGCCAATTTGCATTTGAAACTAACCATCATGTGCATACACACATGTATGCACATGCATGCAGCCCATGTGCATTCATACATGTGCAAACATGCATGCTTATGACAAATCAGAGGCAGGTGAAAGATTTCCCCAGAATCCAGAAGCAAAGGACCAGAAGACACATCCAATTGTTTTAGCATTTGCTACAGAACATGCAAGAGGGTTAGAAGAATGAACACATGAAGGCAGGAGGGAAGATGTGGAGGGCGACTTCCCTGGTGGGTGTGGTGGGAGAGTGGAAATGATCCCCAGAGAGCAGTAGAGGACCACAGCCGAGTTGAAAATGCAATGTCCATGCAGGATATGTAACATGATAGAAATCCTGATGGGCGGCTTGACAGGACTGAGCCTTGGAGACAGTGGGCAGAGACAAGTGGGTACACCTCTCACTGTGTCCGAGGGCTCTAATCTGATGGCATTAGTAGGAGGTGGAGGCAGGTGGCAGACCCTTGTCTTTAAAAGCCCCTGATGTCAGTATTGCTTAAATGATTGATCTGTAAACTCCGGTCTCTTTCTTAGACTTCCCCAGCAAATTTACCTATGAATGATGTCCATGTGATGGTTTGAATGATCATTGTCCCTCATAGGCTCTGGCATTTGACTACTTGGTCCCCAGTTGATGGCTGTTTGAGGATGCTTAAGAGGTGTGGACTTATTGGATGAAGTATATCACCAAGGGCAGGTGTTGAGGTTCCAGAGTCACCCACCATTCCTAGTTCACCCTCTCTGCTTCCTGCTCACAGCTTGAGATGTTCCAGCTGTCATGTCTGCCTCCTGTGGCCATGCTGTGCGCACCCTAGAACCATAAACCCAAATAAACCCTTCCTCCTATGAGTTGTCTTAGTCATGGCTTTTTATCTTAGCGATAGTAAAGTGACTAGTACAGACAGCTACGTTCTCTAATTAGTGACAAGTGCCGAGGTTTTCATGGCCATCTGACCCCAGCTGGTCCCCTCAGCGGGTGCACGTGGATACCCCAGGTGGCTGCACCTACCAGCATCTGAGGGGTGGTAGAGTTGTTTGTTGTCTGTTTTTCACTCTGTGGGGGCCCGCCACCCAGCTCCCAAATAAATACATGGAGGCTTAGTCTTGCTTATGAATGCCTAGCCTTAGCTTGGCTTGCTTCTAGCCAGCTTTTCTAACTTAAATTATCCCTTTAACTACATTTTGCCTTTGGGCTTTTTAACCATTCTTTATTCTATGAATCTTTCTTTCTTACTCTGTAGCTGGCTGTGTGGCTGGGTGTCTGGCCCCTGGCATCCTCCTTACCTCCTTTTTTTGTTCTTCACTCTTCTTCTTCTTCACAAGCCTAGATTTCCCCTCCTATTTATTCTCTCTGCCTGGCAGCCCCGCCTAGCCTTTCTCCTGCCTTGCTATTGGCCATTCAGCTCTTTATTAGACCAATCAGGTGTTTTAGGCAGGCAAAGTAACACAACTTCACCGAGTTAAACAATGCAACATAAAAGAATGAAACACATCTTTGCATCATTGAACAAATGTTCCACAGCATAAGCGAATGTTACACATCTTCAACTAATATTCCACAAGAGGGTGGGCGCCTGCGAGGGCTGCTTGGCTGTCAGGTGTTGCTTCAGGTGGTAAGGTGGAGCCTGGTCGGATGTGGTGCTGCTCTGGGATGGTGGACCACGTCTAGGAGGCAGTGGCTACATGGGCAGCGGGAGAGCCACTCCGCTGGGTGGGTCATCACCCTTTGGCAGTTCTCTGATCATTTAGATGTAATGGTAGGTCTTTCTTGTTAGCAGAATGAGCTCCACTTTGGAAAATTCCCCGGGGTTCTGGTGCTTTCCACGTTTGTAGGGGATTTTGGAGTGCATGGGAACCAGGCCCATCCTACCTCAGTGCTGTCTCTGGCCGCCAACATCAACAGTGTCCTTAGGGTCGATGGATATGTGCATTGATCTGAACCTCTCTGGCACATAGAGATTCACTGGGTAGATCCTGGTGTCCTGGCTTTGCTGGGTGACCAGGAATCACCTCATTTATCAGTCTGAGGACATGACCTGAGTAGGGCATGGGGTTCCCTCACAACCCTTCAAATCTAATATATTCACCTAAATGGTCATATCTGTACACTCCCTCGGCCCTCCATCCAGTTGCCCTTCCAGATCCTCCCTCTTAATCCCTTATGTTTAACCTCATCCATTCGTCCTCCCCATCACTTCCTTGGGGTGGTGTGTGTGTGTGTGTGTGTGTGTGTGTGTGTGTGTGTGTGTGTGTGTGTGTGTGTTTATACCCACGTGTGCAAGAAGGCCAGAGGTCAATTGTGGTGGTTTGAATGAAATTGGCCCCCATAGTCCCATAAAGAGTGGCACTGTTAGGAGGTGTGGCCTTGTTGGAAGAAGTGTGTCACTGGGGGTGGGCTTTGAGGTCTCAGATGCTCCAGCCAGGCCTAGTGTCACTCTCTCTTCCTGCTGCCTGAGGATCTGGATGTAGAACTCTCAGCTACCTCTCCAGCACCATGTCTGCCTGCATGCAGCCACACTTCCCACATGACAACGATGGCCTTAAACTTCTGAACTCTAAGCCAGCCCCAATTAAACGTTTTTCTTTGTAGGGACTGGTGTGGTCATAGTGTCTCTTCGCAGCAATAGAAACCCTAACTAAGACATCAGTCATGGGTTTCTTCCTCAGTCACTCTCCACCTCACTTTTTTGAAACAAGGTCTCTCTCTGAACCTGGAGCCCACCAAACCAGTTAGATGCACTGGACAGTGAGCCCCAGGAACCCATCTACCTCCAGCTCCCCAGCACTGGGATTGCAGGTGCACACGGCTGTACCTGCCTCTCATGTGGGTGCTGGGGATCCAAACTCAGGTCCCCATGTTTGTGTAGGAAGCAATTCACCAACTGAGCATCTCCCCAGCCCAACTTCCCCTTTCCTACCCATTTTCTTCTGCTTGTCTGTAGCCTTCCTGTGACCCCCTCCACTCACTGCTCAAGGGTTCACACTATGGATAGTTGCTCTTCCGTTAGGGCATGTGTGGATTTCTGTTCTTTGATGAAGGTGTGGCTCCGAGGTGAGAGGATCATAGGATACTGCCCAGAGGGAACAGAGTGGGCCTGGTTCTCCTCTACCTGGGTCTGCCTTAGCACTGCCAATATGGACCCTTGGGATTGAGACCCCAGGCCTGGGTGTGGAGTGTCAGTTAGCCTGAGACCTCAGTTGACTCCACACACTCAAAGCAGCCTGCTTGTAAGGAAGCTGTTCCAACCTCATTGTTTTTTGGGAAAAGATGGCTGCTCTGTGGTCTCCCTTCTGGGACAGCTGCCCTCCTCTCTATCCGGAGACAGGGTCCAGCCCCTGGAGTTGTGATCCTCCTCACCCATGAGATGGTCCTGCTCTGAGGCTGGCACCATCCTGCAGCCTGTAGCAGGGCCTGCACAATAGCTGCTCTCTCTCTTTGCCAGCCTGGTCCCTGCGAACAGGGCTCTGTGGATGCCTGGCTGTTCTCACTCCCAAAGAATTCAAAACATGGCCCCGTGTGTGTGCAGCCTGGGACTCTTGGGCAGCTGCCTAGAGTAGGGCCTTGGAAGGCAGGGAGTGCTGCCCCTGGTCACTGCCCCTGGTCCCCTGTCACATCCATGGGAATCTGGACTGGGGTTGGCGATGGCAGGGGTAAGAGTCAAGAGGAAGTGAGGAAGGGTCAGGCTACTAGCAACTCCATAGCTGCCTGACATTACAGTTGGCAGGGTGGGCAGTGGCGGGGGTGGGGTGTGCCACCCTACCAGGCCAAGTAGACCGTCTCCATAGGCTGCATTGTGGGAGCAGAGTCGGGAGGGTTCCTGTTCAGCACAGTCTTCTTGTCCTCAGCCTAGCCATGGCCACTGTGATGTGTAGGATGGGCCTCCTGCTTCTCAGCCTTGGCATGCTCAGTGAGCCTCAGCAGCTGAAGGAACTTATCCAGAGTACATGGTGCTCTGCTGAAGTCAAGGCATCCAGAGCCGTAGGGCTGTCCTGGGCCCCAGACTACATGTGGGCACATTCCAGCTTCTGCCATCCAAAGCTATCAACAGCCCCATCATGCACCTCAGGGAACAGGGAATGGCAGTCACCCAGTTGGAAGCACTGTGTCCTGTGAACCCAGAGAGGCTGCACAATGTCTTGTATCAAGGTACAATGTGAGACCCACATACTCCATCCCTGCTTTGGGGCTTGCTGAGTTAGCTCCAGTGAATGAGGACCGTGTTACCTGTGGCTCCCGCTCAGCTGGGCAGCCCCTCCTTTGCTGGCTCTCAGATGCTGAGTTGCCCCAGGCTCAGTCTGAACTCCTGAGCACTGTGCTGGGAGCCACATGGGAGTCCGTAGTCCCACAGGCCTCTACAAGCCCCTTGTCCATGGCTTTGGTCTAGACCCTGACGTGATAGAAGAGGCTGATGATGGCAGGTGTCCAGCTGAGACCACACAGCGGGGACAGACAGACCAGACAAACTCACCCACTGCACTCTGCCCTCATCCCAGACCCAAGGGACCCTGGAAGCAGAGTGCAGTGTCCCATGGAGCTCAGGAAGTTTGGCACACATAGGACTCCATCAGCGTGAACCACAAGCCCAGGTGCTGCCACTCAGACCGGTCCCAGCTGTCTGGGAGAGACAGAGCTGGAATTGAGTCCTGCTCTCCCAGTGTTAGCATAGCAGTATGTAGAACTCCTAATACAAAGCTTTCTCAAGTGGCAGGTGGCCTGCAGGGGCCCAGGAACTTTAAGAAATACTTTCATAAATATCTGCAGAGAAAGGGCTGCAGCCCTAACTCTGAGCTAATAGCCATTGACGGTGGGCTAAGGGTCTTCCCCTCCCCCACCAGGTTTGACCTCTTTCCCTTGATTGGACCTATTTTGCATTCTATTTCCACATCCACATTTAGCCAGTTAGAGTCCAGCTGACACTAGCTGGTGTCTTATGAAGTTGGGCTGTCAGGACTCCGGAGATGGAGGAACCTGTCGGGTAGGGAGCTAGTTGAGCCAGTCTCCAGGATGTTGCCGGCGACTGCAGGCCGTCAGCATGCCATGCTTCGGCAGCAGATGGGAATTGGTTCCATGGCAGTTTCCTGCTAATCGCTTTAGAAGCCTGCTCCAGATACCTGCGGGAGCTGTGGTCCTCCTCAGAGCTGCAGACCTTCTTGGAAGGGATGACTCCTGGCTGGCATCCTGAAGCCGTCGAGGGCTTTGAGCTAACACTTCCCAGCACTGTATCGGCTCTCGCTGGCATTGCACCACACCAATGCTGAGAGTTCACACTTGATTCATTTAAAGGCCACACAGCCTTCTGTTTGAAGTTGCGCTGTCCGATTTAAGGTTGTTCATTCTGAACTGAAAATAAAATGCCCCGCTGGTACTTTTCACTGTCTGCACACTCCATTCTTGGAGGAGAGTAGCACTGGAACCTGGGTGGGGACTTGAGATCATCTCTATAGACCGCCTGACCATCATTCTAGAATGTTCCATTGCTGACCCACCTTCTCTTTAGACATGCATGAGGTTGTGAACATCCACAATATTGGCCTTGTTCAGCATGTATCAAAGCTTCTTTGGCCACAGCACCCCAGTTTCCATGAAGGTGGCCTTGCCTAAGTTCAGCGGAGCTTGCTGAACCTCTGCTTGGAAGTGGATGCCTGCCACCAGCCATCACAACAGGAGCCAGGAAGTAGCAACCAGGACTAAGACTCATGCTCTTGGGAGTGAAAGGGCCCTGGCTGTTTGGACCTAAGGGGAATGACCCCATCTCAGGAAGAGGAGAGAATCAGGGAGTTCTGGAAACAGCTATGCCTGAAGCTTTGGTGAGGTATCTCCTCTGGGCCCGAGGCAATTTGGGCTGGCTCTACCACTTGAAGCCAGATTCTAGTAATGCCTGGGTTTTCCTCCACTTCCTTCCCCCAACACCCCATCATTCCAGAGGTACTTAAACACTGGCTGGTGCTGGCACTGAGGACAGAGATGCTGGGTCTGAGGCTTGAGTCCACATCCTTCCTGCCTCAATTTCCACCACGGACAGATGGGCCCCGGGTCAGTGGGACCTATCTTCTTTCCTGCTGGGTGCTCACAGTAGATAGCTTTAGGTCCTCTGGAGACCCAGGGAAGGTGCCTGGTGGTGGCACAGTGCATAACTGGCTGGCTTTGCAAGTACCTGGTATTGTCACATGGGCAGAGACACCTTGGTGTGTAGGAAAGGCACACAGACCTAGCTGGTCCCAGCCAGTCCCACAGGGTACAAGACCAAGGTTATTTCCAGGGTGTGGGAGATCCTTGAGCAGCCTGTATATGTGTTTACCCACAGGCACTTGTATGTGTGTGTGTGTGTGTGTGTGTGTGTGTGTGTGTGTGTGTGTGTGTGTGTGTCTGAGGGTCCAGTAGGAACGATTAAATGAGCATACCTCTCCCTTAGTCTGGGCTATGGGGCAGGCCTCTGTAGCCCCCCACCTCCCAAGCTAGCCCAAGGCTTCCAGCAGCGGTGGCCATCCCCCCACAGGCTTGAGAACATGGTACACACTTCACAGACACGCCATGAGCCAGGCTGCCCCTCTCCATGTCTCTAGAGGTTGCAGCATTCTGTGTTTCACGCTGGAGGAAGGGATCCCACATGATATAATCTCAGCAGACGACTGTGTCCCCTAGCATTCTATCACCCGGCACCCAGCAGGCCACGATGTAGAGGTCTGTGATGGTTTAGCGCTGAACAGACCTTACTTGCTGGGACACTCTGCCAGGGCTGTTCTATGTCTCTGCAGGCTGAGGAGCCCTGTCCATACAGGGCTGGCTCCCTGCTCTCTAGGGCTTGGGAAAGCTGAATTTGGGGTTGCCATCTTCCTGTGTATCTGACAGCTGCATGGTCTGGAGCTGGGCCCCCACTTCTGCAGGACAGCCAGCCCTGAAGGGACCAGGGCGGCCGCCACACCTCCCAGGCTTCTTGGTGAGGCTGCCGGATGGAGTCTGCGTGGGGAACAATCTGAGGATGGCAATGGAGGAAGGGAAGGATCTTGTCCATGCTTCCTGTTTGCTTGCCTGACCAGACGAGCTCTGATAAGGCCCCCGGAACCTGTCCCCAACGGCCAGGCAGCCACCCACATCCCCCCAGGTGGCTCTGGCTCTAAGCTGACTTGAGCAAGCTCTGGTTTCTCCCAGGCAGAGTGAGATGAGAGCGTCAGTGGTGGGTGAGGAGGTGGCTGAGGGCACTGCCCTTTTGATGCTCTGAGAGTGCAGAGGTGAAGATGGAACAGGCGGGTGGTTCTCATGTCCCCTTGTTCCCACAGAACCAGGCTGCGTTCTGTGCTGGCTACACACAGGAACTAAAGGGATTCTCTTTGAGAGACTCAGTATACACCAGAGTTCTGGGTTGAGGGAGTCCTCAGGCTTCTCCCCAGAGAAGGGTTTCTTGTCACATGCTGTCTCTGTTTGGACCTTACAGTGAGACTGACCTGGAAGGGCTCCTGGGATATCCTGAGTCCCTTCTGCTGCATGGCCACATGCCTCATTTTCTAGGGTTCTGTACCCTTGCTGGACCTCAAGCTGCCTCAGGAACCCCAAAGAAACCACAGTGTTTCTTGAATGTTCTAAGCAAGTCTGGGAGGGCATTAGTCATTATCACTAGGACCTGGAGACAAGCCTGGTGTCCTCCAGTGAGGTTTTGAGTGTGTGTGTGTGTGTGTGTGTGTGTGTGTGTGTGTGTGTGTGTGTGTCTGTGTGTCTGTGTCTGTGTGTGTGTCTGTGTCTGTGTGTGTGTCTGTGTGTTTGTGTGTCTGTGTGTATGAACTCTGGCCCACCTGATAACTAGAATACGATTCAGCGTGAAAAGGAACCTAACTCCCTATCTGGGAAGACAGGGAGGGACCCAACACAGACTGTGAAAAGGAAAAAGCCCATGGCAGACAGATCCTCAGATGTTCTGGAAACTTTGAGTCCTCACAGGTCAGAAAAAGGTGGGTGCTTGTCTGGGTGCAATGGGAAGAGAGGGGCGAATGGACAGTACATAGAGAGTTCAGTGTGATGGCAGATTTGGGACCAAATTCACAGAATGTGATAGAAAGAACAGACCCTTAGGCCAAGCTGTGGTGGGATGTCCCTATCTTGCCAGCCTGCAGGAAGCTGAGGCCAGAGCATCAGGAGTTCAAGGACAGCTTAGGCCACAAAGGGAGACACCCCACATTGCTTCTCTCATGAATGTGGAGGTTAGATGTCTGCCCAGGTCTGTTTGGATTCAGGGGGAGGCCCCAGGGGAGGATTTGGCTCCCGTGTCTATCCTTTTCATCCTTGATGATTGAGGGAGCTATACTCTCCACCTCTGGCTCCCTCTCCCCTACCTTGTGGGCCTCCTCCCTGGCCCAGCCTCGGGGCCTTTGCACCTGCGTCCCCTCCTCTGGGGCATCCTTTTCCTGTGACTGCCGGCTCTCCCAGAGGCCTGGACTGGGCTTTCCCTGTCTTCCAGTCCCAGGTGGCTGTTCCACAGGACATGCTCGTAGGGCAGGGGCCAGGGGCTGGCAGGTGGCTGCACGAGAAGGGGATGGAGAATGAATTCCAGGGTCGGACCGCTGCTCGGCTGGTAAACACCTGCTGTGAGGACCTGCATTCAGTCCCCAGCACCTATGTAAGAATCCAGATGTGGTGGCAAACAACGGTCACCCCAGTGAGCAGGGCTGAGGGGCAAAGGCTGGCTGAGCTATAGATCAAGCTCCAGGTGCCTTTCTGACCTACGCTGGGGCAACCTCTCCTGCTACGGGAGGCCTGTAGCCTCAGACCCTCGCTGGGATATATGAATATGGCACCCTGCCTCCAGGGAATCATTCTGACCATGGTCCCTCTGGCCCCTTCTGCCTGAGAGGGCAGCATCGTCTTCCTCCCTGTGTCCATGGGCTACATCCCTGGAGGCAGCCCAGGAGCAGCCATAGAAACTCTAAATTTGATTTTGACTTTCTGACTGCAAGCGAGGCTGATCCTGACTGGGCCCCAGAGCAGCAGTGGCATGGGGACACTTTCTGGCCCTTGAGTGAGCACTCACTATCTGTTGGGTGCTGGGAGCCCTGGCAGCCTGTGGCGGAGCACGTTCCCACTGGCCAAAGCTATTCTTAACAAGCCTCTGGGCTCCATAGCTAAAAATACCCCTGGCCTGTGGGAAAGCTCCCCCAAGTTGTTTTTTCCTCTCAGGACTCACAGGCCTGTCCCTGTGGCCACTGGGGCACGGAAGGCACCATTGCTTCACCCCCTAGAATTAAGGGCCCAGAGGTCTAGGCTGAGGTGTGTCTTCATCAGGGGTCAAGGTGACTGACTGCCTTCGGAGGCCCTCAGAGAGCTTGGAAGGACCACAGAGTCTTCAAGCCTTTCGTGTTTGTGTTTCTGGAAACCGATTTCTGAAAGGGGTTAAAGTCCCTTTGAGATCCTGAGCACGGCCTGTGAGGGGTCCCTTGGGCACAGAGGTCCTACTTAAGTCTCTTCTTGTCCCAGGGGACACTTGGTGGCCACACACAGGCCAAAGTTGTAAGTAGGCTTCTAGGACCACACCCACAAGTACCCAGGATCCTCTTCTTTCATGTCACATAGTCCCCTGTAGTTGGCCATGCACAGGTGTAGAGCCAGCTGTGACCTCAGGGCTCAGGTGCCACAGCCAAGTGCGGGGACATGAGGTTCAGCTAGGTCTCAAGCTGTGGAAGGTTAGGCCGTGCAGAGGCAGCGCTCTGAGCCTCGCCTGCCCACTGCCACCACACTGCCGCCCCCACAGAGGCATCTTGGTAGTTCTGGCTTCTCATGTCCACGTCTGTGCTCAGGTCCCTGTGTCTTGCGGGTGGTTGGTGGGCCCTGTGTTCTCAGAGAGATCATTGCTCCTGCGGCTCTGGGGATGACAGCCCTTGTGTGTGGAGTGGCCTGTCATGGCTCTGCATCCCAAGCGTAAGACCCTTGACAGCTGAGGATGGTGACAGCCCCAAGAGGCGGCACAAGGAGCCATTGTGTGGGCCACCCGCTGGCTCTTTAGCAGCCTCTGCCCACATGGCCCAGGGGCCCAGAAGCTACTCGGGACCTTCCCCAGAGCAGGACAAAGGCCCTTTCTCTGTGCCCTCCTGTTGCCCCAGGAGAGGCTGCGGGTGTGATCCCCACCTCAGGGACTCAGAGGAGTCACTGGGGGTGAGGGGTGCATGGTGGCTCGAGGTGGCCCTGGCCAGCTTCCCAACCCAGACTGCTCGAGCCAAAAGAGCCACTGGGAGTTTTGGCCAGCTCCACCCCTGCAACCATGGCTGCTGAGTAATCATTCCTCTCTCTGAGGCTTGAGATGTGCCAAGCCCTGCCCTGGGAGCCTCCTGCTAAGTCCTTGGCAGACCATCCAGGAGGGAGGTCTCTGTTGCCTCAGGGAGTCATACACATCAAAATGCTCCTGATGTGAGTTACAGACAGGTGGAATAGGAGACTCAGTCACTAGACCCATAGAGTGGGAACAGGCCTCCATACCATGCCTCAGTTTCCCCCTCTACAGATCAGTAGTTTCTAAGGCAAAGACTCTGTCCTGATCCTCACAGAGACCTTTAAAGAAAAGGGACACAGAGGCAGAGCTGGCCACCAGGCTGTCACAACAGGGTAGGAATGGGAACCCTCAATTTCTCAGGGGCGTGAGGCCTCCAGCAAGACACCCCAAGGATCTGGCTTCTCCTGGACCATGGCAGGTCTCTGGGGGCTCCTGGAAATGTCACACTCAAGAGAAATCAGCCACAGCAAGGCCCTGTGTCATGCCTGATGGATGTCAGGACCTTGAGGAGTCTATTGGGTCCAATGCCACGTCCACTATGTGGCCCCTTCTCTGGTTCTAGGCTGGGATTGACCCTGGTGCACTGGCATGGGACCTATAGATTTGCCTCCCGCTTCATGGGCAAGGAAGGGGGTGCAGGGAGGGTGAGGGGGTGTGGAAAGGGTGAGGGTGTACAGAGAGAGTTTCAGCCTGACATCCTCAGGCCCAGGAGCAGCCCCCTGTGGGCTTTGTATGTCCTGTGTCTGCCCATGGTCCTGTTGGTGGCAGCTGGCTCCTAGGGGCTTCCTCTCCCTGCTCTGAGCTTTCCTTCCTGCCCTTTCCTCTTCACTGCCAGCTCCAAGCACCGCACCCAAGCCTTGGGGACCTGCTGGGCTTCCAGCATTCTTCTGATGTTTTCATTTAGAGGATGCCCGAAAATACCCAGCCCGAGGGCGGGAGGCAGCAGCCACCATCAGGACCCCTGGGAATGAACTTGAAAACCCAGGCAGGGTGGGGCTGGGGGGCCCTGGATTGAAACACTGACAGAGCAGGGGAATGGCTGGGGAAAGGACCCTCCAAGGAGGCTGGCCAGGGGAGGGGCAGGGCAGCTCCAGGCCAGGAGGAGACCTCAGGAATGTGGCAGCTCATGCTGACTGGCATTCACATCTTCCTGCCTGCATCTGGGTAGGGCCTAGGCAGTCCCCAGTCCTGCCATGGAATGGGGCTTCTCATCTGTATTAGTTGGGAGCAGAACTGATAGAATGTATGTATGTACACACACACACACACACACACACACACACACACACACACACACACGGAACATCAGAGTGCCTTACAGGCTGTGGTTTGAGTAGCCCAACAGTGCCTGTCTCTTGAAGGAAAGGCCAAGGATCCCGTAGTTGTTCGGTCCATGGATGACTGCTGCGTCACTGGATGTCTCAGCAGTCCCTCTGGTCCTAGAGAGGGGTCAATTGGAATCCCCAAGTAGTTTCTATCTCTAGTGAAGCAGTGCCTTGGCACTAATATCGATGAACTTGCCATTGAGAGGGCCAGAAAGCGTACCCAGATTTACGTGCTTCTTCCCATCTCAAAAGATCCAGATTTAGGGTGGGTCTTCCTACCTCAAGCATCAAGAAAAGTCACAAGTGTGCCCAGATGTAGTCAAGTTGACAACCAAGATTAGCCATCACAGCATCTTTCCTGGGGCCCAGGCTTACTTATCCCCAAGATTGTCCCTGGTCCCCCCCACCCTGCAGACGATGTCTCTCTCCTAGGCCGAGCAAGGGTATATGTGTTGGGGCAGGTCTCAAGTCATGGGCAGGGTGATGGCCCCAAGCTTGTGCTCTAGGCCCCCACTCCAGCAGCTGGCCAGGGTGCTCTTCAGCCACAGCTCTCCCAGTGGAAAGCTTTGTGTCATCTTTGCATAGAGATGTGGCTCGGTTGATAGTGTTCACTTAGCACGCATAAAGCCCTCGGTTTGATCCTTGGCGCTGCATGAAGCAGGTGTGGTGGCACACATATGTGTAACCCCAGAACTCAGGAGGTGAAGGCAGGAGGGTCACAGGTTCAAGGTCATCTTTGGCTACATAGTGAGTTTGAGACCCTGTCACATACAAATGAACAACATCAAACCCCAGATGTAGTGAGTATTCATTTCACCTATGACCTTGGGGTATCAGTCCCTAGGGCGTGGCCTCTTAGCTAGCTTAAGACTAGCCTGGCTATCTCAGTCGGTAGAGTATGGGACTCTGAATCCCAGGGTCATGGGCTCATGCCCCATGTTGGGCGTCAGCTCATGTTGGGTGTCAGATAATGCAGGAATTGAAATTCATGAATACTGACAATGAACCTATTTATTAAGGGGTTATATGGGGTATCAACTCACAGATATGGGATATAGCAATTTCAGTTGCAGCGTCCCTGGAAGGCTGAGAGCTGGTCCCATGCTGTTTCACACTGCCTGAGTCAGTCTCCACCATCCAAGAATGTACAAGAGAGAGAAGGGGCCCATGTACATGCTCCTCAGGTCTTAAGCTAGCTAACAGACCACACACTAGAGGCTGGTACCCCAAGTTCATAGGTGGAATGAAAACCCACCACATCCAGAAGCATTGTGTATCTCTGGGCCTCAGTTTCTCCATCTGTCATGTAGGATTGGTCACTAATATCCTATCTGTGTGGCTAGGAGAGGGGCTCCAGAGGAGAGGCCCAATGCTTGGTCCCTCGGTCAGTGCCGCCTGGTTACATGTGGTCCTAGAACCTCTGTAGGAGATGTGTCTCTCCCCATCTGCCTGGTGACCCCCTGAGGCAGCTGAGGTCATGGGCAAGGACGAAAGTAGGGCTCTAGCTTTTTTGTTCCCTGCTGGATGGTCTTGGGAAGTCCTGGACAGTGTCTGGGAGTCAGAGTGGTGGCAGACATCTCGTGGCCTGGGCAGATACCTCACGGCCTAGGCAGACAGTTCGTGGCCTGGGCAGACATCTCGTGGCCTGGGCAGACACCTCACGGCCTGGGCAGACATCTCTCAGCCTGACATCAGTTCCTTGCTTCTCCTTGGCCTTGGAGTTTAACTCTGACTGGCAAAGGGGTCTGTGGTGTGGTCTAGCCTCAGGCACTGGTCCATCTGTACTTAGTCACAGCCAACCTATGAGTGCAGCAGGGCCACCTCTGCTGTGAGTTCTCCCAAAGCACCTGCCACTTCCCTGCACCTCAGTAGTGTCCGCTCTTGGGCAGGGGTCTAAGGTGCGGGCTTGACGGAGCCTTTTCTGGCTCCCCTGGGATAAAGGCTTGTAGGGTGAGCGTTATTCATGTCCAGCCTGGACTGAGAGAACCCTTTCGAGCTTCTCCCTGTCAGTTTTGACCTTACTCCTAGGTGAAGCCTTTTGTCTCCCTGACCCCTTCTGTCTTACCTTCTGTGAACTGGGTACTGCACCCCCTGCTCATGTGGGGATCAAATGGTTTAGTGTGCAGACAGCCTCCTTTTGGAGACCTGGACTTGAAACTCCAGTCCCAGGGTAGGACAAGATGCGTGAGTGTGTGTGTGTGTCATGGATTTGAATGTAACTCCTTTTCTCAGGAAGCCATTGGCCTGCCAAGAAGGTGAGGCCCAGATATGATGGCAGCAAGTCCCATTTTGTGTACTAAACTCTCCACACAGAGAATGGAGGAACAAACTGGAGCTCTGGGGCCCAGTGGCCTCTGGGAAGAGGTGGTCTGCAGCTGAAGATGCGGCTCCACACACACACAGCAGACAGAAAAGAGGCGGAGCTCAGGGGCCAGAGTGCCTGACTGCCTGGCTCCTTCCAGCCCTCTTGGGCTGCTGATGTCCAAGCCTTCAGGGCCCCTCTTCTCTCTTTAGAGGTTGTTGGCCCTTTCCTTTTGCCCCAAACACCCCTACTCCATCCCAAAAGTCCCGAGGAGCTATTCCACAGAAAAAGCCTTTTATTTTATAGTGATTGAGAAGGGAATCTCACCTAGCCCATGCTAGCCTCCAACTCTCAATGTGGCTGAGGATGACCTCGAACTCCTGATCCTCCTGCCTCAGGCTCTAGAATGTCAGAGGGATTGTAGGTAGGCACCACCACACCCAACTCCATTTTGTGACTTTTGTTTTGTGGGGCACAGGATCTTACTTTATAGCCCAGGATCGCCTGAAACTTACTGTGTGGACTAGGCTCGCTTCAAACTTGCAGCTATCCTCCTGCCTCAGCCTCCTGAGGGCTGGGATGACAGGTGTGTAGCACTATGCCTGGCTAGCAGGATTTTGTGAAAATGTCCATAGTCGGTATCTTGGAAGGCAGGGCTTTCCCCCTTTCCTTTCTGAGACCGGTGACAACTCGGACTTCAGTTGGAGCAATGTCAGACCACTCTTCCAGCTAACGATCTGCAAATGTATCGCTTGGTCCACTGTTTATCCAGAGAGCAAACACTGGAGGTGGACAAGGAGGTGCTAGGGCCAGGGCCACTTAGAAGCTGGACTCCCCATACTCATGCAGCATCACTGGGCCTTGGAGAAATTTCTTCCCTACTTGGGTCTCTGGGCCCTCATCTTCAGGCGTCAGGGAGAATCTCTGTCTCTGGGAGGTCAGAGCTGCCCGATGGGGAGGCTGAGCCCAGGGCTGCCTGCCTCTTGGCTCTTCCCAGGCTCTCTACCTGGAAGGCTGCAGAACATGGGACTTGAGGAGTCCAGGGGCACTATGAGGGGCCAGGTTCTGCTTTCTGGTGTTACAGAAGGGCTCACAACTTAGACTCCAAGCCCTTCCCATTGCCTTGCGGTCCTGAGGGCAAGAGCTGCTGTTGTGGGTGTGTAGAGCTTGCCTGCAGGGGCTCTTGCCTGGGCTGCCTCAGACCAAAGGCCTCCTTTGAAACTCCTCAGACAGCTCCTGGCTTCTGGCCTCAGCTCACCCGGAGGCAACCACCAGCAGCAACTGCAGCCACCCTCCGGCCAGCTTTGAGGGTCTTTCTCTGTCTCAGCTTCCTCTCCAGGAATATGCTTGAACAAATGCTGTAAACAAATAGAAAGATTGCCAGCCATCAGCCTAACTCGGATGTGGCTGGAGCTGCCTGTTGAGTGGCCCCAGAGGGCAAAGAACCCCCCCCTCTGGCTATTCATCTAAGCACAGTGGCCCTTCCCTCTTTCCCCAGCCTCTAAGGCCCGAGGCTGTAACCACCATGGCAATACCCTTCAGGAACACTCCCAAGAGGTTCCTGGAGACAGAAGAGTCCAGAGCCTTCATGGAGATGTCCTTTTCCTGTATTTGGCCAACCATGCCCTTGTGCTTCTTGGGCATGGTTATCTCTCCACCATCTGGAAAATGTTCACCATTTGACCCTTAAGGAACCTATGAGGTAGGGTCTACATGATCCCACTACAGAGCAGGGCACAGAAGCACAGAGAGCTGAAGTAACAGGCCCAAGGGTACAGAGGTAGTATGTGTAGGAGTGGGGATCCCATCTTGGGTCGAGGGCTCGGGAGAGAGTCCATCCTGGAGAGACAGAATTTGGGAAGAAAGATCAAGGGGCTGACGATCGGGACACTGATGAGTGAAGGCAGAGGCTCTACTCCACGTCAAGAACGTGGTTGATCCTCAGACGCTGTGGTGCTGCCAGAAGGGACTCCCAGAACAATGAGCATAATGCTCTTCCTTCTGCTGAACTCAGGGCCTTGGCATAGCCAAGAGTCACAGGAGAATTATGACTCTCCACTTCAGATTCATTCACTGAAATCTTAACCCCCAGGTCCCAGAGTGAGTCCTCATTTGGAGACAGGGTTTGCTTGGATGCAGTTAGTTTCTTCCTTTATCTTTTCCATCCCTCCATGCCTCCATCCACTCACTGATCCATCCATGCATGCACTTGCCATCTGTCCCTCTACACACCCACCATCCTTCCACCTATCTACTCATCCATCTACCTACCCACCACCCATCTAGCCACTGACCCATTCATTTACCTACCCACCATCCATCTGTCCATCCATCTCTCCACTGATTCATCCATTCATTCATCATCCATCTGTCTACTCACCCATGCACCGACCCGCACACCATTCACCCCTCCATCCTCCTCTGCCTCCCCCACCCCATCTAAGGAACTGGGAAGACCTCCCTGGGTATGGATGGGGCCTTGGCCATTCGAGCTACATTGATTTGGACTACCAGAGGCTGTGAAGGCGACGGAGTCTGCCGAGGGGTGTGCCTGTCCCTGCTAGCACTGGAAAGCTGAGGAAGTCACCCTGGACGGCCCACCCCTCCCTGGCTGTCACACTGCACACACTCGAGGGCCCAGAAGCAGCTCTAAGGTTCTGCCTTCCAGTGCCTCCCTACCTCCTCTGTAGAGTGGCAGGTGCTGGTAGGTCTCAAACTGGGGACATATGGCTAGCCAAGGTGCCTATTTAACATATCAAAGCTGGCCGCCAGGTTCTCCCAGCATCCCTCGGACCCTACCTATTGCAGGAAATGGTTGACATACCCTGCCCCCTACCCGAAACTTCTCCAGCCCAAGGGCTGAGCTGTCCTTCCCCAACCTGCCCTTCACGATATAATCCAGCTGTTTTGGTTTTCCAGTCCTTTTTTCTACCCTTTAAAACCCTTCTGGCAGCTGGGCGGTGGTGGCGCACGCCTTTAATCCCAGCACTCGGGAGGCAGAGGCAGGCGGATCTTTGTGAGTTTGAGGCCAGCCCGGTCTCCAAATCGAGTTCTAGGAAAGGCGCAAAGCTACACAGAGAAACCCTGTCTTGGAAAAAAAAAAAAACCCTCCTGGCTTCTTGATCTCCTGGTCCCCTGGCTCTCCCCTCCCCCATCTCCTTTAATGGCCCAGATCAGGGTCGTGCCCCCTCTGGACCCTCCCACATGTCTCTGCTTCTGGCTATGTTCTCCCTTTTATCTACAATAAACCTCCTTCACCATAGCTAGCAACTGTCATGTCCTCCTTTTCCTTTCCTTTTCTTTTCTTTTCTTTTCTTTTCTTCTCTTCTCTTCTCTTCTCTTCTCCTTTCCTTCCTTCCTTCTTTCTTTCTTTCTTTCTTTCTTTCTTTCTTTCTTTCTTTCTCTCTCTCTCTCTCTCTCTCTTCCTTCCTTCCTTCCTTCTTTCTTTCTTTCTTTCTTTCTTTCTTTCTTTCTTTCTTTCTTTCTTTCTTTCTTTCTCTCTTTCTTTCTTTTTTATTCACTTACAAGGTTGAAAGAGTGAAGTTGTGATGACTTCAGGCTGTGCTAGGTGTGGACATGCCTTGTGTGGCCAGCACAGCCAGCATCCCTGTCTGAGCCCCTCTCCCATAGCAGGGGGCCTGGCCGCAGGACCCAGCTTTGAGGTATGAACACAGAGTCCTGTCCCTCTCCAGGCTGGTGCCTGGGGTCTGGACTGAGACTCTCTTGGGAGTCAGGAGACCTGTTACTCCTTCAACCTTCCTTAGGTCATTGTGCAAACGACCCTGGCCACACCATCCTCCCACAGACTCCGCTGTAGAACAAGGGGCACCTGCCTCTGGGGTCAAGCAGATTCTACTCAAGGGGCTGCCCCCCTCAGCCCAATACAGGCAAGGAGCCTAGACGAACATCGCTCACCTGTCTAAGAGTTTCACTGGGAAGCGTGTTTAGATTGCAGAACCCGCCTGCACTTTCATCCTGGGGGGTGGGAAGAGTTGGGGAGACGAGAGCTACCAGTGAACTTCACTCTCCCCGGAGTCAGAGGCTCTGAGAAGACACGAAGGGTCTAAGAGGAACCCTCCAACCCTGCTCAAGGGACTTTTCCCAGCATGCCAAAGGGAAGAAGACACTGATTCTCGCTGGAGTCCTTGGTGCCCCTGAAGTCTGTAGTCACACCCCCAGGAGCCCTGGGCACCACTCCAGGCCAGTTGGGACTCCTGTGAACCGTCCCTGGGGAGCTGCAGGGCCCTGAGATGCTCTTGCTCTGGGTCAGGCCTGCAGAAAGGCCAGAGCTGTGGTGGGAACTGGCTGCTGGCTCCAGTCCGGCTCTTTGTCATGCCTTTGTCTCGGTCCATGTCACCTTTGTTGTTTGCCCGTTTCCCTCCCCTGCCAGCCCCCGGGAGCGGCCAGGGCCTCCACTTGGTTCAGAGTGCACAGCAGATGAACCCTCAGAGGGGCCGTTGGCCCAGCATTGGCCCAGCAGCAGGTGGTGTGTCCCCGATGGGCTCCGCACTGATGCTGAGGGAGAGAGGAGTTGGTGAACTCTACAGATGCCCGTCCTGTGCCGGCACCATAGCCAGAGGGACAATGGGTGGCAGACTCTGTCCCCACAGCAGAGACATTCACACCCAGGGCTCAGGGGACACAGAGGCAGCTTGTTAGGAGGCCAGAGAAGGTGGCGTGGGAACCGGGGGAAATCAGGTCTCCCTGGCTTCCCGGAGGATTGCAGGCCAGGAGATCCATACCTGCTGAGTGGGAGGCTGGGCTGGTGGGAGGAAATCCTGCAGAGCTGAGACTTAGAGGCTGACATGACCACCCAGCACCCTCCCAGACGGAGCTGCGGCACCAGTGGGTAGACACCCCTCAGACATGGGGTCTTCTGTGTCAGGATGTCCTGAGACTCCGGCCCCAGATGGACTCCATAGGAGTTTTGATGGTTACCTCCTGTCTCCCTTCTTCTCACGCATGCCCCATTTATTGCCCTAGAGCCACATTGCTGAACTGCTTCATAGAATTCTGACTTCACATATAATTGCCCTCCACATAGTACTTTCTGAAAAAAAAAATACTTTGTTTTGGGAGATAGGATCTTTCTCTGTCCCCCAGGCTTGACTTGAACTTGAGATCCCCCTGCCTCTGCTTCCCGAATGCTGAAATTACAGACTTATGTCCTCAAGGCCAGGTCTATGAAAGAAGCCCTTTTGGAAAGTGGAAGTTTAATGCATCTGGGAAGAAGTCCTCCGCCCAGGCGGAGGCTGGGCATGAAAGAGAAAAGACAGGAGGCTGGTAGAGACTCTGGGCTCAGCATGGAGCGGGAGGACACAGAACCTTCTGGTGAAACCAGTGCTGTGTGCCAGGAGCCAGAGCGGCTACTCTTCAGTGTAACCGAGAGTCGGGGAGCTGTCCCGCACCCCTGCTTCAGCATCCCATGGGGCCAGCTGGCATCATTCTTGGGGGCTTGGCTTGCTAGACCTCTCCAGCGGTAGTGACTCTGTCCTCATCCCTGATGCTTCCTGCATGGAGTGAGAGCTCCCTGGGGAAAGCGCCAGCCCATGCCCAGGGCTTTTCCCTGGCACATAGCTGGCAGGCACTGCCTAGACAGGAGCCATGTGACCCCCATCCCTCATGCTGTCCTGTCACATCTGTGCTCCAGGACCCTGTGCCTAAGCTAGCACTCTGAAATAAAGTCTACCTTTCTGTTTCTCATAGGGCCACCAAGTGGTATGGTTCCCTTACGGTGCAGGGCAAGGACCCTCGTCCTACATTATCGGCCTGAGCCACGTTTCCCTTCTGAGTGTGGTGTGACTAGTTCTGCTCTTTCTGACCCGGGGAAGATGCATTCAGTCTTCTAACCTGGCATTCTGCTTTTTGATGGATGCTGGGGTGTGTGTGACATCTGCCCGCGATGGTTTGGAGATGGTGTAGGCATGCTCTCCAAAGGCTGGCATGGGTACTGGGAACTTGGTCTCCAGTGTGTCAGTGCCGGAAGCTTGGTCTCTAGGATGGGGTGTAGAGAATGCAGAGCCACACCCTCCATGGTAGTCAGGAATTTCCACCTGCTTCCACTCAGAGAAGAGATGTTCTTGGTTCTCCCGAACATTCTTCAGGCAAGCTGGGGAGCCCATGGAGCTAACTTTGCCTCTGTGCCCATCTGTGCTTGAGTCTGGGAATGACCAGGACTCACCATCCTCAGTGGGTGGTCTTCACTTGAAGTACTGCCGGCGGGAAGCCGGACCCTCAGAAGTTCTGACCGTGATGCGGGCTTCCGTAAGCAGCGCTCATGGTGTCCTAATTTGTGGGAACAATGGACCCCATCCAAATTAACGACCCCTGGCTGGCCCCTTTGGGCGTCATTGTGCGCAGGCTGCAATCAGTGAGACCTCAGAATGCTGGCCTAATTTGGAGGGCCCATCTTACCATCACATTCGATTTGGGTGACCCGAACTGACAAGCCACCACCGCCTGCAGGCAGAGTCCCCATCAGAGATGAAGCCTTCATAGTGACCTGCCTTGCATGTCTGGAGATGATGGAGGGGGAGGAGGTAGCCAATGGGGGAAGTGGGGGGTTAAAAAAGGTCTGCAGTCAGACCCCTCCCACCACACCCTCATTCCACTCACTTGGAGAGGCCTCATCAGGGTTCAGGAAGGAGCAACGCGTTGGTCAGTTTAGGGATAAGGAGGAGGCCATTGCCCTAGGCACAAGTGCTTAGCAAGAGACCATTGCTGTCTGTGTGGGCCTCTGGGATGGATGTGGGCCTAGAAGGCACCTAGCAGGAGAGGATCTGGGACTCCTGGCATCTAACCCCCACCCCCTCCTCCAGAGAAGGGCAAAGTGGAAACTTGGGAGCTGGTTCTCACTTGAGTCCCCATGGGGGGTGCCTTCTGAGGTTTGGCTGTACCCATGAGCCCTTCTCCAATGTCAGACAAGCAGCAAGTCTGGCCTCAGTAAACCTTTCCTTGTCTCTTGGGGGTCCCTGTCACTCCCCAGGACTTGTAGCATGTGCTTGCTGTGTTCAGCAGAATTTTCCCACAAGTGGAGCCTGAGACAAGGATTTGGTCTATGCGCTCACCCAAAACTGAAGGCCTGTGTCCCCAGGTCTCTTGAGGACTTAATGATAAAGGTCATGGTATTTGGAGGTGGAGCCTTGGCAAGGGAGTGGGTCATGGGGATGGTGCTCCATGATGGCATCAGTGACCTTCTAAGAAGATGCCCAGAGGAGGATACAGGGGAGCTCAGACTGCAGAACCAGGAAGTGGTCCTCACCACACCGGATCTGACCTTGGACTCCTGTGACTATGTGAGATGAGTGCTCGTTTGGGCCACCAGTTCCTATTCATGGTGTCTGAACTGAAGGTGAACTTTGGGATCTGGAGACGTTCTGGGGAGCAGCAGCAGGAAGAGAAACATGAGTTCCCAGCTCCTCCAACTGTGTCCAGCTCTGATAGGGGCCTCGTTAGATTCAGGCAACTGCCTGGAACCTTCTCATGGAGTTGGTGAGACACTGTGTGCTAGTTAGGGTTTCTGTTACTGCGATGAAACACCACGACCAAAAGCAAGTTGAGGAAGAAAGGGTTCATTTCATCTTAAACTTCCAGCTAACAGCCCATCACTGAGGGAAGTCAGGGCAGGAACCTTGAAGCCAGAACTGATGCAGAGACCACGGAGGAGTGCTGCTTACCGGCTTGCTTCTTATGGCTTGCTCAATGTGCTTTTTCGTACATCCCTGGACCGCCAGCCTAGGGGTGGCCCCACCCACAATGGGCTGTGTCCTCTCACGTCAACCACTGATTAAGAAAATGACACACAGATTTGCTCACGGGCCAATCCGGTGGAGGCATTTCCTGAGGGTCCCTCTTCCCAGATGTCTCTAGCTTGCTAGCTTGTGGCAAGTTGACATAAAATTAGCCAGCACACCGTACAAGGGCCTTCAGACCTCTGCCTGTGTACCATTGGCCAAAGTGCAGCCATGGTGCAGGCGCCCACTCTGTCCTAGGAGGAGAGGCTGTGTGGCACATGGCAGAGGGTGTAGGTGGAAGGGCTGGGAGGCAAGCTACTTTCAAACTCAACTCTTCACAAGACTGGGCAGGCCCGTGATCTGCTCCTAACTGGTTGATCCAGCACCTTTATGTTCCAGCTGCTCCCCCATGGCCCCCTCTGCTTGACCCTCTAGCCCCTTGGTGTGGCTACTACATGCCTAGCACTGCTGTGTGCTCCTTCGGCCAAATTCTGTTCCTCTTCCTGTCCTCTGGACACCCTTGCCTTCAAGGCCGTACTGGATGCTACATCTCCACAGGATTCCCCTTGGTGTCCTGGGTATGCTCACATCTGTTCAAACATTGCTTACCTCCCCCTGACACAATTCTAGATGGATCTGTATCTGTCTCTTCTGTGACATGGTGAAGCCCTGACTGTTGGCAACCGGCATCCATGTCCAGTTCACCTTGTAACCCTCCCAGGCCTCTCAGTTCCCAACATGCAGGAAGTGCTCTCATGCCCCCAGCCCCTGCCAAATTCAAAGAACAAAGAGATGAAGGAGACGGTGGTCAGTTGCAGAGGTTGGTTTTTATTTGTTGATTTCTGAGACAGCTTCTAATAGCTACGTAGCCAAGGATGACCTTAAGCTCCTAATCCTCTGCTTCTTCAGTGCTGAGATCACAGGGGTGCTCACATTGAGTTGCAGGGTGCTGGACATCAACCCAGGGTATTGGCAAACTGAGCTGCATCCCTAGTGCCCGGAGTTTTCTGACAAAGTGACAGCAGTTTGGGGGAATGCACCAACTCATGTCGGCCATGTTTCTCTGGGTCAGGGCTTCTCATCCCTGAATTCACCTGTGCATAGAGACCTAGAGGGGGTAGACAGCCCCCCCCCATTTCCAATACATAGTTGAAGACGAGGCTGCACCCTGACCCATGAGACAGCCCAGGCTGTGTGTGTGACATCATTTAGTCTAATTCAGTTCCGTTCCCTCAAGTTCCACTCTCCTCTCTCCACCCACCATTGTGCAGCTGAGAATGTCTTGCCTGAGTACGACTGAGGGGTGACAGGCTAGCCTGAATCTAGGGGCTAGCCTGGGCCTTTTCTTTGTTGTGGTCTAGGCTTCAGGATGAATGATCTCACTGCCTTCTGGGTTCTTCCAATCCACTGGGGCCAGAAGTCCTCAGAAAAGGGAAGTTCAGAGTGGGGGATCAGGCATAGACTGGGGCTCCCGGGGACCCAGCCTTGGACCCAGCACTGAGTCTCCTGGGCAGCTTCTGTATTCCCATGGGCTCATTTGGTTAGAAGCCGTTTGGTCCTTGTGTGCTGCTCTTATGTCTCTGCTGTTGGATGGTGTATTGGCATCTGGGTCTTCCTTGCCCAAACCTGGATGGATTCACAGCTGTCATGCACAGGCCAGGGGTCCCTGCACTTCCTCTGGTGTGGTCAGGGCAAGCTGAGGGTAGGGGTAGCCTTGGAGCTGAGTCTTAGGACAGAGCTAGAGGCAGCCCCCCGCACCCCAAGAAAAGAAAGAAGATAGCAACTATGAAAGAGGAGCTCTTCACAGTCTGTCACGTGGGCACGAGTCACTATGTAACAAACATATTTAGTGCAGACATAGGCAGCCATGACATCTGAGGAACGTAGGTGAGGCCGGGCCCAATGGGGTGGGTTTCTACTTTGGGCTGTATTCAATCCTGTTTTCACCATCACCTGGCTTAGGATGGGTGGCTTGCCTCACCTGGCCTGAACCTGGGCGTGGCTGTGGCCTGCTTTCCAAGTCCGTGGCTCTCAGGAGGCAGGGGACACCATAATGTAACTAGCTACGTCCCTCTCTTCTCTCACCTTGACTTCCCTGTCATGATGGGCTGTAGCCTTGAACTGGGAGTCAGAAGAAACCTTTCCCCTCAAGCTACTTTTGCCAGAGGAGTTTCTTGCAGCCGCAAGAGAAGAAAACCTCTGAGGCTCAGGCTTGCTCCAGGGTCAGACATACGGCTAAGGACTGCAGGAGAGATGGGGACGGGGGCTTTCCTCAGGACCCCGAGGGTAGGCAGAGATTGGACTCTGGCTCCTAGGCCTCAGTTTCCCCACTTAGATGATAAAGCGGTTAGATGGGGCCGTCTTTGAGACGGGAGCCCTGAAGACTTTGCTGCCGCAACCGCAGGAGTAGTGCGAGCACCAGGTTCACCATGCTTGGGGAGAGTGCTACATGAGGGCTGTGGGCTGGGCTGTGGGCTGCACCCCAGCGGAAGAGGGGAGAGTACCCAGATCAGGGTTAGTGTCTCCAGTGAGCGTCTGGTGGTTACCCCAGGCTAGCGATCCTGCTGCCTTTGGTTCTTCACTACTATGGGAGTCGAAACAGCTTCTTCCAATTTGAGCAGGGGCCCTGCTTTTGTTTAGCACAGGGAGCATTCTGCGTCTGTGTAGTGTCAGGTGGAATCTTCCTCTCAGTAGACCTGGCCCCCGTTCCACGCCCACACCCTCGTGCCCTGGAGGCCTCAGAGAGCAAACAGTCCCCCTTTCTTGTCCACCAAAGCCTTGAGTGGTGCAGCAGGCATGAATAAACGAGTGTGTGAGGGAATGAATCAATCAATCAATGAACTTGCCCAAGATTTACTGCCCAGGTTCGACTTTGAAAGGAACATAAAGATTACTCCTTTAGAGGGCTCTGCGGGGCCAGCAGGGAGAAGGCTGTCATCAAAGCTCATGAGGACCGTGTTCCATTCCCAGCACCCACATAAAAGGACGAAAATCAGCCAGAAGTGGGAGTGTGTACCTGTAATCTCAGCAATGGGGAGAGAGAGTCAGGAGGATTTCTGGGGCTCACTGGCCCGACAGCCTTGCCAAATCAGTGTGCCCTAGACCAGCGAGAGACCCTGGCTCAAAACAAGATTGATGGTGCCTGAGGGATGACCCCTGAAGTGTCCTTTGGCTGTACAAGCATGCATACATGTACATGTGAACCCCGCCTCACATGCACCTGTGCACATATGCAAACACATATAATCAATAAATACAAAACGCTCGATAGTTTACATGTGATTGATAGTTCTACTTTTCGTCATGGGCACTGGGCTATCCAGGTCCTGCTGGCATCTTGAGGATGCCTGGGAACCTCTGGATTTTCTTACCAACTTCTTGGCATTGGAAGTTTCCCTCCAGCAACCTCTCACCCTGTCAGAGCCCTCCTGCCCTCACCAGCAGGGGCTGGCCACCGAACGAGGCCAGCCAGTCCACTCTTGCTCGAAGGCCAGGTGGCGTGGTGGCCACTTGTCGCCAGCCTGCTTGGGGCGGCTTTCATTCAGGCCTGAGGAGCCTGAGAAAGTGTGGGGGCGGCTTTATCCCTGGAGCCAGGCCGGCTCCTGGGAAGTATTGAAGGCGCGTTATTCAGGCTGACACTTGGCGTCTCCCTCAGCGGGACAGTGAGGGACAGCCCACTCGGGGATCTGGGCTGGCCTTGTGCATGGCTGAAGGTTTTTGGAGAAAAATGTAATAAATCACAAAAGGCCACTTTGTTGTGGTGGAGGGCATCGGGACGGCCGGACGCGGCCGGCTCCATCACTGCTTCTGATGGGCTGGGATTTAGTGGTCTCTTTCTTCGCTCTGTCAGGGAGAACAATGCCCAGCCGCACCAAGGTTTCCATTATAAATCACCATGAGCCCTGTGGAATTCCCTCCCCACCCTGGGGCTTCAGCACAGACACTGAACGTGGGGCCCGAGGCCCTTGCTGCCCAAGGCCGCTTCGGGGGGCCGCCTGGACGGGCGGGGAGGGTTTGGGGGCTTGGGGGTTGCCTGGCCTTGGCCTGCTAAGTGCCTGATGCAGCTCCCTGGACCCCTACCCGTGGGAATGGAGCCCTCCAGCCTCTTTGATCTCCATCCCCTAAGACAGGAATATGTCATGGAAAACAAGGGTGGGCAGGCCTGCCCACCTTATGGATGAAAGATCAGGAGTCTACCTTGATGCTTGGAGACAGGTCTGTGGAAATGCTGGTGCTTGCTCCACCGTCTGTCTGCACGATACAAAGTTTTTAAATTTATTTTATTTTTTTATTTTAAGAATGACACAGAGAGAGAGAAAGTGGAGAATTTGGGGCTGGAGAGATGGTTCAGTCAGGAAAGTGCTAGCCACATAAACATAAGGTCCTGACTTCCGATCCCCAGAATCCACACAAAAAACAGGCCATCATGGCATGTGCTTCCAATGCTGGAGATGTGGAGACAGGGGGATCCCTGGGGCACACTCCAGTCTAGCCAAGTTATTCAGCTCCAGGTTCAAAAAACCCTGTCTTAAAAAATAAGCTGGCCGGGCGGTGGTGGCGCACGCCTTTAATCCCAGCACTCGGGAGGCAGAGCCAGGCGGATCTCTGTGAGTTCGAGGCCAGCCTGGTCTCCAAAGCGAGTTCCAGGAAAGGCGCAAAGCTACACAGAGAAACCCTGTCTCGAAAAACCAAAAAAAAAAAAAAAAAAAAAAAAAAAAAAAAAAAAAGCTGGACAGCAGTCAAAAAGGACACCAGGTGTTGGTTGACCTCTGGCCTCCACAGGCAGACACACATGTGCATATACCTGCACACACACACACACACACACACACACACACACACACACACACACACACACACGTACGCACACCAGCACATACACACACACACAGATACACACACAGACACACGCAGGAACACCAGGGACCTGCGAGGGATAGAGAACTGTTCACATGCTGTTCTGGGGGGCAGGGGTAGGTTTAGGCTTCCTTGACACAAGCTGCAGAAAGGGGGCCTCCTCCTCCAAGCTACACTCTGTGGGGATAGTGTCTCATTTACCTGCTCTGCTCTCTGGGAGCTGCTCCTGCTGTGTCTGGGAAGACACTCATGTCTGTACCTGAGACCACATGGACAGGGACTCAGCTAGACCTGGAATGGGGCCCCCTGACAATTTCCATTGACGATAGGACTTCTCCAAATGGCTGGAGGTTGGGGAAAGTCCCTGGGTGTGAAAACTGCACACAGGCCTCCCTGTGGGCTGTAACTGACGCAGGATACCCGGGAATCCAGAGGGAGACCTGGCCACCCTCCAGCCATTCTAGATCCCAGATCAGGTCAAGTGTAGACGAAAAGAGAGCGTTCAGGCATGTTCTGGGGCCCAGCGTCTTTGGGGTCCCCAAGGTTGGAGAGGGATTGTAGGTCTACACAGTGACCACACGGATGTTCCCAAGGCTGGAAGCTCCCTGTCCACACTCGACCTTCGGCTCTTGTGTGCCTCTGTCTTGGTGCTTCCTCAACAGCACTCCCCATGGTTAACACTGATGACATCTGAGGTCCCAAGTGGTCATGTGAGATGCAGCGATTACCCCCTGGGGGGTGGCTGCAACCCTGCATTGGTTCCTGGGGTTTTACCAGCCCCCCCCCAATGTGGCATGCTCAGGAGTATTGTTCATCTTAGTGCTTATTTCCAGAGCTCTGGGGACCCATAGTCTGCTGACCACCCCACTCTTCTGATCTGAGCTGTTCCTAGTGGTCTCATGCTGTGTCCAGCATGAACCTCTACACACCCCTTTGTACTCAAAGTGTTCAGTCACCCCAAGGCCCCTTTCGTCCTCACCCATGGTCGAGATTTTTGCCTTCAAATCTTTGTTCCTGTTTTCTCCAGTTTAGCTTCCTAATCCCCATCTTCACATGTTCTAGAACCCATCCAGGCATGTACAGGGAGTCTGGCTGTTCTGTGAGCAGGTGCTCATGAGCCATCAGATCACGGCTGGGTGTGTCTGAGACCCACTGAGCCTCTGCTGGACATGGGCAGGATGTCCCTCAGCCATCTCAAACAAGGTTTGATCTTGACCCCAGATTTCTCTCCCTGGGTGTCCAGTCAGAGACCACCCTGTTTCTCCATGTCTAGCTCCTGCTAACATCCTCCTCCTCCTCAGGTCACACTGGTTCCTCTACCGGCCTTGGGCAGACATGGCTGCCCAGCTGTCAAGAGGCCTCTTTCTCAACCCTGACAGCTTGGCTTCATGCTGAGGCCCCAGTGGGCAGCAGGTCAGATGTCTCAGCATCCCCCACTGGAGTGATCTTGGATGTGGTGCTCTGACTCTGTGCCTCCGTCTCTCTATCTGTAAAATGGGGCCATACTGTCATATCCTGACTAGTGCAGCCACTGTCACCCCCTTTCTGTCCCTGGTGCCCTCATGACCGGGAATTTTTTAGTCATCTATGCTTCTCCTGTGGGTCCTGCTGGAGAACCAGTCCCTGGCCACCTGCCTGCTCCATGCTTTGTCCTTATTTTAATTGAACCACTCACTGCGAGTGAGCGCTCAGACGTTTCTTGTTGAATGCATGGATGCATGCATGAATGAATGGACCACTTCCCCAGTGGCTAGCACAGTGCAGGGTGGATGGCAGGTGCCTGTCAAGTCTTGCTGAATGTCACCTGTGGACAAATGAAGCTCTGGGCTTTTCTTCTTCTGCACACGAGCCTGCTCACAGAGATCACTGTCCAGACCCCACAATCCAGATTTCCTCTACTCGCTGTCTTCTGAGCAAAGGCTGCTGCTGCCTCCTCTGCCACCTCCCCTCTCTGCGGCTGTTTCTCCCCGGCCTTTTGTTCCTTCTCAGATCTAGAATTTGGCTGAAAAATCCATTCTCAGCCCAGTGACTGGTGACTCCTGACCAAAAAGGAGGTCTGACGTCCTAGACTCTGGGCATCCCATACACTAGCCTGGGAAGCACCATGCTCATACTAGGATCTCAGAACCTAGGCTCCGAGACTTTCTGGGGCCTTGGTAAAGGGCAGTGAGGGGCTCTTATTTTATTCCCGTCTTTCCTGGCCGGCTCCATATCTGGATCTCCCCAAGTTGCATTTCAGGAAGTTTTTGTTCTGTTTGAACATTCTGCTCTGTGTCCCAGGCTGGACTTGGAACTCACTATGTAGCTCAGGCTGCTTAACTGGGCATCGAGGTGAGTGGGCAGTAAAACCTTTGGGGAGTGCTGCACCCAGGAGCTGTTGGTATTTGAGGATTTGGGTAATGGGCTTGCTCTGGGGTTCATGACTTCCCCCTATAGCTTGGGTTTCTGGGGTCCCCTAGTAGGGCCCCTGAGTCAGGGAGGCCCCCAGTTCACTTCATGAGCTCATTTCTCTCACCTGACTGGAGACCGTAGGCCTGGCTGTGCTGACAGCCAGAGTTGGCTCCAGATGCTGCTGCCATGGTAACCCCGGTGGATGTTCTCCTAAACAATTCAGTTACTGGAGGTGATTTCTTTGCAGACCATGCCAGCCAGCCAGTATGCCAGGAGAGTGGATGGAGAGGTGGAGAGGGAGGCAGCCCTTTCCTAGGGCCTTTGGTCCAACCCAGGCCTGTCCTCAGGAAAGTGATCTGGAGAAGAGGAAGGATGCTTTGGAAGAATGTGCTGGGGCCTCCAGGTTAGCTTCCAGAGAGATTCTTCGAGAGGCAGGAGGCTACATCCCTCCAGGGGATCGGGAAGCTTCTGCCCTCTGTGGCCATTCAGCTGTTGCTGGGGTCAGGGGAAAATGTCTGAATCAGGGGTCCTGAGATACTGGTCTATGTCAATCAGGGGTCTTGAGACGCTGGTCTTTCTCATGGATGCAGCACCCCAGATCTTGTCATCTGTTGTTGGTGTGACATTATTATTGTTATTGTTATTATTATTATTATTATTATTATTATTTCTTCTTCCTTCTTTTTCTTCCCCTTCCCTCTCCCTTACCCCTTCCTTTTCCTCTTCCTCTTCCTTCTCCTTCTCCTTCTCCTGCTCCTCCTCCCCCTCCTCCTTCTTCTTCTCCTTCTAGGTTGTTCTCACTATGTAGCCAAGGCTGGTCTTCGAACTCACAGCAATACTCCTGCTTCAGCCTCCTGAGTGCTGGGATCACACTTTTTTTGTTTTCATTTTCCTGTTTGAGATAGTCTCACCCTGTAGCCCAGGCTGATCTTGATCTTGAACTCACTTAATAGCCTAGACTGGACTCAGAGTGGTGGCGATCCTCCTGTCTCAGCCTCTCCAGTGCTGGGATGACAGGTATGACAAACCACATTCAGTTTAGGATTTCAGTCTTCGGAACATAGCTTGGGTGGGTGTCAGGCATCAGAGCAGAGCCATGCTGGCTGCTCTGTGAGGAGAGGCATCTTCAGTGAGCCGGGGCCCTGCCACATGACCATCTGTGCCTTCCCGTTCTGATGTGCCAGGTGCCATGGGTCACATTAGACCTGTGAACTCAGCAGTGGTGGCTGTGAGGGCTGAGGGGCTGCAGCGTCTTTCTTTTTTGTGTGTGAATGGCATATGGGTACATGGACCCACAGGCACAAGTGCGGAAGGCAGAGATCAATGCCAGGTAGCTTCCCCAGTCTCTCTCCACTTTGTCTTCTGAGACAAGGTCTCACTGAACTTGGGTTTTCCTCATGGATTTGGCTAGATTGATTGGCCAGTGAGCCTCAGTGGTCCTACTTTATCCACCCCCCACCAGCGCTGGGGTCACAGGCACACACTGGGGATCTGGATTCAGACTCTCTGAGCCATCTCTCCAGCCCAGCCCCTGCCCTTGAAGGGGTAGGGAAGGGACAGGAAATACAGTGCAGTTGGCCAGAAGCACTTCCTGGTTCTAATGAGAAATTGTTCTTTTCTGAGTATTTACTATGTTTGGGGACTGTGACCACTGGCCAGTCACCCACAAGAAGGGTCATTTAACAGGGACCAGTGTCCGCCCATCCTGCTCTGCACTGTCCTGACTGGGGTCCTGCAGCTGAGATGACACATAGCAGGAGCTCTGTCCACCATCACATGACTGGACCTAAGCAGGACCCTGTCCCAATAAAGACAAGAGAAGAGGGGTCCTCAGTGACTCTTCAGGAGAGACACCTTGGGGGCTGGGGATGAGACTCAGTTGGTTGCCTGCCTGCCTGGCATACATGAGGTCCTGGGTTCCATCCCCAGCAACATGCAAAACAGACATGGTGGTCCACACCTGTAATCCCAGCACTCAGGAAGTCCAGGCAGAAGGATCAGAAGTTTAAGATCATCCCTACCTATAGAGTGAGAGGCCAGCCTGGGCTACATGAGACCCTGGCTCAAATAAATAAATAAATGAAAAAAGAAAAGAAAAAAAGGAATACAGAGAGGAAAAAGACAAAGAAGGGAGAGAGAGAAGGTGCAGGGAGAGACAATGCCCTGGTGTCCAGCCCCTTGCTCTATGCAGATGAAGACATTGCCTGGTATGTCACTCTGTGTCAGTGGGAGGCAATGGGAACTCAGCCACCTTGCTCTCAGACTAAGACTAAAAGTTCAATGGAGTGGGCAAAGTCAGGAAATCCTGGAAGAAGACTCAGGAGCCTGGATCACATGGATCCTGAAGCCCACCTGGCCCTGGACAGCCAGCCAGAGTAGCAGATGTCATCACTGATGCTCATCCAGGCTTTGTGCTTAGGGGAGAGCTCAGAGATTCTTTCTTTCTTTTTTTTTTTTTTTTTTTTTTTTTGGTTTTTCGAGACAGGGTTTCTCTGTGTAGCTTTTCGCCTTTCCTGGGACTCACTTGGTAGCCCAGGCTGGCCTCGAACTCACAGAGATCCGCCTGGCTCTGCCTCCCGAGTGCTGGGATTAAAGGCGTGCGCCACCACCGCCCGGCCAGAGATTCTTTCTTAATCCACATCCTGGTGGAGCAAATGAGGACACCGAGGCCCAGAGCTGGGGCCAGGGGCTTTCAGACCCCCGTATGTTGGAATTCCCAGGAGACCTTGCTGAAGTGAGGTCCGTACCTGAAGAAGAGGGGTCCTACCAATGGGACTACAGAACTGTGTAGTTCCCTAAGTTGACAAACGTCTTTCTCTCTCTCCATCCTTCACTCTCTGTTTCCATCTCTTTTTCCTTTCTTTAAAAAATTATTATGTATTTTATATGGGTGTTTTGCCTGCATACATGTCTGTGCACTACCTGTGCCCCACAGAGGTCAGAAGAGAGCATCAGATCTCCTGGAGTTACACATGGTTAACATGTGGATGCGGGGAATCAAACTGAGGTCCCCTAGAAGAACAGTCAGAGCTCTTACTGAGCCATCTCTCCAGCCTCCTGTCTTTTTTGCTTTCCTCCTCCTCCTCCTCCTCCTCCTCCTCCTCCTCCTCCTCCTCCTCCTCCTCCTTCTCCTCCTCCTCCTCCTTCTCCTCCTCCTCCTCCTTCTGATAACAGGTTTCATGTAGCCCAGGCTGGACTTAATTTCGCTGGGGGGGGGGGAATGACCTTGAGCTTCAGGTCTTCTGCCTCCACTTCCGAATTCTGGGACACATCTCCTTCATGTGGTGCTGGGAATTTGGCCCTGGGGCTTCATATACGTCAGGCAAGTGCTCTACCAACAAGTCACAAAACCTGCTCTCAGTGGCCTGAGGCCAGCTTGTCCCTCCTGAGTCACACTGGAACAGAGATCTAGGGTGTGGTGTTATCCTGGGTCTGAGACCTGGACACCTGTTTCCTGGTGTCAGAGGAGCCTGGTGACATTTCTAACCCAGGAGCCCGCTTGCCCATGGTGTTCCCTCTGTTTCATCATGTGCTCTGTCCAGGCCTACTGAGACTCAGACCGTTAAATGAAGATGGTGTTTTCCCAGACTCCCTGCTCAGAAAAATTGCTGCAAGAGGGCACTTGCAGCCAGGGAATCACAAACACTCTCCTTTCATTTTTTTTTTTTTTTTGGTGTGTGTGTGTGTGTGTGTGTGTGCATGTGTGTGTACATGTGTGGAGACCAGACAACAACCTCAGCTGTCATTCCACAGGCTCTTTCCAAACTTGTTTTCATTTTTAATATTTATCTTATCATTTATATATATGTATGTGTGTATGTCTGTGTGTTTGTATGCATATGAGTGCACTGCCCATGAAGACCAGAAGAGGGCATCAGATTCCCCCCGGAGTTGGAGTTACAAGTGGTTGTAAGTCATCCAGTCTGAGTGCTGGTATCTGAACTTGGCTCCACTGGAAGAGCAGCCCATGTTCTTCACTGATGAGCCATCTCTTCAGCCTTCCCCTCACCTCGTTTTTGTTAAGGCAAGGTCTAGCCGGGTGGTGGCAAACATCTTTAATCCCAGCTCTTGGGAAGCAGAAGCAGACAAATCTCTGTGAGTTCAAGGCCAGCCTCGTTTATAGAACTAGTTCTAGGACAGCTAAGGCTACATAAAGAAATCCTGTCTTGAGAAGAAAAAAAAAAGAAAGAAAGAAAGAAAAGAAAAGCAAGGCAAGGTCTCTCATTGACCTGGAGCTCATCTAGTAGGCTAGGCTAGCTGGCCAGCCAGGGAGCTCCAGGATCTAGTCATCTGTCTCCCCAACACTGTGATTACAAGTGTGTGCCATCAGGCCTGGCTTTTATTGTGTGGGTTCTGGGGGATCTAACTCTGGTCCTTATCCTTACAGGCAAGCACTTTACCAACCAAGCCAGAGGACATTTCTTATGATCCTTCATGTTGGAGATGAGGAAACATCCTTTGTTTTGTGACATTGTCAATATCCCAATTTCTCTTACTCCCAGGATCAATTTGGACGGTACACTTTCAGTGTTACTCAACAGTAAACTGAGGCATACGGCATTTCCTTCCAATTCATCTGGCCTATTTGGTTTCTTTTTGAATCTTTTCAAGAAAGAAGTAAGGATCAGCCATTCCTGGAGTTCCTGGCTTGGTCATTGGGGCAGATATCCTGATGGTGTGACCCCAGGCTAGTCAGCATAGACCGTCAGGGTGGGTTTGGACCAGCTTCTGGGTCGATGTGAAATCCTGCCTTTTCTCTCAACTGCCTGTGACCAAGGGGAAGTGACAGGTCGGGGTTAGGAGTGACTCCCTCCCACCTGGGATTCACTGCCAGTCTCAAGAGGTGGAACAAGCACCAGAGATCAGCTCTCAGACACCTTTTCTGTCTTCTCCAGTACAGGCTGAGTATGCATCAAGCCTGTTAATGGAGATCTTGACATTGACTGCCCGGTGGTCTGCTCAGACATGCTTTCTCTCCCTGGAGAACACACAATGGGGTTTGTCTGCTCGCCTCTTACTGCTGAGGCCAGGGACACTGGCCTCCTTGCGGGTACTCTCTCCTGGGGCACCTGTGCGCAGATCACTCTGGGGGACACTCACTCCTGGGCCCGTCTTCACTCACTGTCTTAGTTATGGTTTCTATTGCTGTGACAAAACAGCATGACCAGAGCAACTTGGGGAGGAAAAGGTTAATTTGGCTCACACTTCCATCTTACTTTTCATCATCAAAGGAAGCCAGGACGGGAACTCAAACAGGGCAGGATCCTGGAGACAAGGAGCTGATGCCGAGGTCCTGGAGGGGTGCTGCGTACTGGCTTGCTCCTCATGGCTTGCTCAGTCTTCTCTCCTATAGAACCCAGGACCATGAGCCCAGAGATGGCACCACCCACAGTGGGCTGGACCTTCCCCCATCAATTACTTATTAAGAAAATGCCTTAAAGGCTTGCCTACAGCCCAATCTTACGGAGGCATTTTCTCAATTAAAGTTCCCTCCTCTCAGATGACTAGCTTGTGTCAAATTGACATGAAACTATCCAGTACAACTACCAGATTAGTTTCTTTTCTGTTGTGGTAAAACGCCACGACCAAGGAAACTTATAGAAGAGAGTTTATTTGAACTTACAGTTCCAGAAGGATAATAGTTCAGCATGGTGGGGAAGTGGCAGGTATGCAGGCATGATGGGAGGGAAACTGTGTGCACCTGTCCCTGCATGAGAAGCCACGGGCTACCTCGGGGCAGGGAGTTCGTAAGACCAGTGCAGCTACTCAGGGGTCCGAGGAATGACTCCTGTCGGTCTGCTCCTTAGTCCCACTTTTGTCTTCATCCCCTTCCTCTTGACTGTCCGTCCATCCACCCATCCAGCCCACATTTTCCATCCATCCTTATTTCCTTCCTTCTGGGCGATCTTGTGGCACCTGCTGGCCCAGCCCCTTGCTCCAGCCAGCCTTGGGTTAAAGGACCGTTCCCACTCTGCCCATTGGTCCGAATTCCCCTGGTACAGTCTGTACCTTTCCCTGCTCCCTGCCATGGGCAGGTTCTAGACAGGCCCACAAGCGCCAGCAGACACAGGCACATTCCCGATGTACACTGCCTCTGCCTCCCAGCAGCAAGGCCGTGATGGCCTCTACTTGGCTGAAGAGGACCTTCTGGAATCTTGCCCCAAAATAGCCCACAGTGCTACTTCATTTCCTGACGAAGTGGCCAGCCCCAAACAGAACTCATCTTATCTGGTTCCATCTGGGAAAAGCCTGCCAGGCCGGCACCAGTGGGTCTTCTGGGAAATCACCTATCCTACTAAAATTCACCCTGGGAGGCAGGACCCAGCTGCAGGATGCGGCAGGCCTGGGCCTCACTGCATGCTCAGCAACCACTCGGTCCAACCAAGGGCAGCTGCCCATGAACTGTTTTTTTGTTTTGTTTTGGTTTGTTTTGTTTTTCTAGTTTCATTTTTAAATCTCAAGCAACCTTGTTAGGGCTCAAGTGAAGCCCCTTACCCTTTCACCCCACCCGAGATTGCCCTGAGGGGTTTTCTTCCTTCCACATGGTGCTGGTTCCCATCCTGGGAGCCCATGGCTGGGCCTGGCAGCGGTCTAGATAGGAACCCAGTCTCCAGGCCTGGGGCTGGCTAGGGCCAGAGGAGGTGTGAGGTGCTGCAAGCTGGCACAGAGCACCCACACTGGCCGCCCGCACTGTAGTCTAGGCCAAAGTTTCAGCTTGCAGCAGAAAGTAATAGACAGGCAACCTCCACAGGGAGTCCTGTCCTGCCAAACTGCCCAGGCTCTGGCCCCCACCTGTGTATCCACCCAAAGAGTGGGGGAGCCCTACTCACCTTGAAACTTGGAGTGAAAAAAAAAATGAAAAACGGGATGCTCTCCGATGCCAAGAGGTGCAGTTAACCTAGGAGGAAGTTGACTTTGATGAGGAAATCCCTTAGTGCCGCTGAAACTATGCTTGGAATGGCTAATGAGCCCTGGGGGGGCAGGGAGGGGGGCTCGAGGAAGTGCTCTGGAGAGGACGCCCTCCCTGCCAGGTTTCCCTTGTATATCGGGCTTATCTGCAGGAAACGGCTCCAGAGACGGAATCCGCTGAGCAGGCCCGTGACTCATGCCTGCTCACAGTCCAGCCACAGCCTCCATGATGGGGACACAGCAGCATCTCCAGGGTAGCAGCCACAGCACCCCCCCTCAACCCCCCACCCCTGTGGTGGGAAGAGAAAGTTCTCTTCGAGGGCTCCTGGGGCACTTATCTGTGAGGCCCTAACCTGGATCGACTGTAAAGTGGGATCTGAGTATGTGTGTGACTCGCCCAGTGGGGGGACGGGATGGCCAGGGTTCAAGGGCCAGCTGGTGCCTCGTGTGGTTGTTGGAAGCTTCCAGATGCTCCGTCCGTCTTCCTGCAGGGGTATAGCCCACAGCCCCCAACACAGGAAGAAAGGGCTATTTTTGGAGGCCGGCATCTGGTGCTAGGGCTCCCATCACCCGATGGCCTCCTGGCCTTCTTCTCCGGTGGGGAGAGCCATCGGAAACGCCTGACTTCTGATTCTGCCTCTGTTGGTAGGTGGGGCTAGAGATGGAGCCTCCCAGCTGGTCAGCCAGCAGAAGAGACAACAGGGTTTGTCTGTCAGTCTTGAAGTTGCCCATGCCTCCCCAAAATTACAGGGATGTTTTCTTGACTGGCCGGCCATGGTCCTAAGAATAGGCCAACAGGCCCAGTACCTTCTTGAGTGGGTCCCATGACAGGTTCCCTGGGTCACCATAGTCACCAATCCAGTGTCTCTTGAGGTCTTCAGTAGTACTGGTTGTGGAGCTCCCAGTGGGGGTATAGCGTGGAGCTCAGCAAAGGATAGCAGAGGGTGGTCCATGCTGTCTTCTCCCAGTGCCTGTCTCCCCTGGCTGCTGTCCTCCTGGGCACACTGGCCACCTCCAGCCCCTGGAACCCCTGTAGCACGCCCCCCACCCCCAGCCAGATTCTGGGTCCACAGCTGCTTGCATTTGTGTGCTGGCCAATGGGGACGTTTTTTACTTCTGAGGCAGAGCCTTACTCTAAGCCCAGGTGGACCCTAAACTCTCCGTGATTCTCTGGCCTCAGCTTTCCCAGTTCTGGGATTATAGGCATGATCCATCAAGCCTGGCTCCAGGTAAGAATCACGTGTGCAAACACATGTGCGCATATGCATACCCACACACACTCACATGGGGTCTAGAGGCCGATGCTCAGTGTCTTCCTTCATTGCCTTCCAAAACCTTATTTTGGGACAAGACCTCTCACTGAAGCAGGAACTTCGCAATTGGCTAGGCTGGCTGGCCCACGACCCCTGGGGATCCTCCTGTCTCTGTCTCCCCAGCTCTGGGATTATAAATGTGTGCTACGCCAATGCTGGGGGTCAGAACTCAGGTCCTCACGCTTGTGCAGCCAGTACCACTGACTGAGCCACCGTCCCAGCCCTCAAGATTCGTTTTTGGTGTACTTTAAAATAAAACGCAGTCTCCATCGCATTCCCTGGTCATCAAGCCTTCACACACTCCATCCCCAACACCCAGGGCCCAGATGTCAGAAGGCAAGGCTGAAAGCCACAGGGCTGGGGAAGAGGGGACATTTTCCACTTCCCCTCCTGGGTTCTATATTTAGAATTTCCACTTTTCACTTGCAAAGGTCCTCCCATCTCTGCAGCCCCAGCGTTTATCTCATGCCAGCATTCTGCTTCCAAAGTTCACCTTAGGCCTGGCAGTGGGTCTCTTACCATTTTCTTTCAAATTTTAGCAACAAGCTGTTTGTCCACAATTCTATCTCTGGGATGCACCACCTTGTACCGGAGGCCTCCACGGTCTGCAAAGCCCAGGATCCTGAAGAGGTGGCCAGAGAGCTCCCTAAGCCTCAGAGGAGATGCCGCCTGCTCCCAACAGATCACTGTCACACAAATGGCCGTGGGCTGGGAGGAGACCCTCACACACATGCACAAGCTCCTCTGGGCTCTCAGAACTACTACAATGCTTCTGAGTCCAGCACTGAGCCACCCACACCCAGGCCTGGGTTCTCTTCCTCCCTTTTCTCCTGTGGCCTGCCTCGCTGTCGTTTTGTAGACCCGCTGTACGCATGCCAGGCACGAGCGAGAGGTGCAGAGGTCAAAACAGAAGGAGACTCTTGTGCTCACAGTGTTTGTGCTAAGGAGTGGGGAGGCCTAGTCTAAGAGTCTACATAAACAGCATTATGAAGTTGTGGTCTCCGGAGACAAAGACACAGGGTGGCAACAGCAAGTCAGACCAAGTGTGTGCTGTTCTATAAAGGTGGTTGGGAGATGCTTGGACAGTTGACAAAGACCTGAATGGCAAGAGCAGAACTTGGTCCCTGGGGATCCCCCTCTTCGGGCCGTCCAGTTGAGGCCTGGGAGGTGGCCTGTTTTCTGCTTGTTTCAGTCAAGCGTTCTCTGGAGGAATAACTAGCATCATGAAAATATATCATGAAGGGGCTTTATTCGGTTAGCTCACACCGTCGAGGCCGGGGTGGCCAACCGTGGCCTCTGTATGCTGGGGAGGCTGAGAACCTGATGACACCCCACACCATGAGGCCGCTGTCACGGCAGTCCTGGTTGACCCTGAGAGCCCAGAGGCTCCACAGAAGCTGCTGGTCCTTAGCCCACACTGGAAGGCTGACAAGTCTGGGTTCTGATGATAGTGAAGGATGGTGGCGGCGGCGGCGACAGCGGAGTTGATGTGTTTGCCAGCAAGGGGCAAAGGCAGGCAGACGTGATAGGCCTGCTTTCCCCTCAGACTTTAGGTCTGGATTGTTGCTAGAAGGTGACTCCTGCTCAAGGGGGTGTCCTCCCCTCAGTTTATCCCCCTGGAAATGCCCTTCAGACCTGTCTCTTAGATCCCAGATCAATCATCAGACATTCTGCTCACTTGCTTCTTTGTGCTTAACTCCCTGCTCAGCCTCCCCTGCCGGGGAGTGTCGCCCAGTTCATACCCACTTGGCTGGCAGGTGTTCATCATACCATCTCCTCTGCAACAGTTCACATGGAACCTCGAAACGCAGGATGCTGGAAAACCCTCCCCAAACTGGGTCCTGGCGAGTCCCACCCTGGCCCAAAGGACCTCATCCTGGCTCCAGCAATGGGTGGTGGGAATCAACTCACAGGCTGCGCTAGAAGTAGAGCTGGGGATTGTGACACCGCTCCTGAGCAACGTGCCATCCCTGGCTGCTTTCCACAGGTTTCTGTCTGTGTGTGTTGTGGAGGAGGGAGGATGGTCACAACGGGCTGGTGGCAGAGGGGCGGCTCTGTTCTCTGCTCTCTGGGTAGATGGCGGCATGCATGACCCTTAAAATGCTTGTCCCCCTTAAAGTAGCATTTGGCCACATGATTTGCTCGTCCCATGCAATGGGGTGGAAGGGCTGAAGGTGGCCACAATTAGAAGTTTCAGGAACATGCTTGCCAGTCTGGTCTTTATGGCAGTGGAAATTCTGTGGGGGTCCCTGCAAGCTCTATGGCCAGCAGAGAGACGAACCTCAAGAGGGAAGGAAACCCAGCTCAGCACGATTTCGTTAGCCGGACTGGTTCAAACTTCTGGAGTCAGACACTAGGCAGTTTATTTTAGATATATTTAAGTACAATACAATTTGGGGGGAAAGCTTCCTGTTAACAATTATTTTAACTCCATGTGCACAATAAAGCTTAAGGTGTGTCTACATGGAAATGCATCTGCAAAGTACATGTGACCTCTTCCATAAAGATGGAGTCTATAGTTTAAGGGCCTAGGAGCTGATGTGGTCTCAGTCATAAGATAGTTAGAGCTCATCAGGCTCTAAAGTACATGTGACATCTCCCCTAAGGATGGATTCTATTGACTGAGAAGCATTACTCAAGATAAAGGTCTAGAAAAGAAGAATTTAGGATAAACACAGTAGTCTGGGGGATTCAGGTGTGGCCTGGCCCTACAGACAGCAAAGGTCACCAGGCTATTAACAACATCCACTCACAGCTTTCTGGGTGGAAAACTGATGATACATCCTTTTTGTTGGAGAGACAAGCCTGAGTGCTTAACATTCCTGGTATCCCTAGTGCTTCTCCGTGAGCACGAAGACTTCGTGCCCTCTACAAAGTATAGTGAACACGGCCCCTTCGTCAGTCAGGGTCCCTGGAGCATGCGTCCTGCTGGACCCTACTCTTTGTTACGCACATGACAAAGATGGAAACAATCTTTGCAATGGAAAGCCAGGGTTCATCAAACACCAGAGCAGGGACCAAATGTGGTTCACTGCCTTCTTTTATTAAGGAAGGGTGTGTGTGTCTCAGAGGTCAGCTGTAGATGCTGTTTCTGTCCCGCCAGCAGCTCCCAAATAAACACACTGAGGCTTATATTAATTACAAATGCTCGGCCAATAGCTCAGGCTTCTTGCTAGCTAACGCTTACATTTTACATTAACCCATATTTCTTATCCATGCTTTGCCCTGTGACTTGGTACCTTTTCTCTGTACAGCATGCCCATCTTGCTTCTCTTTGAGGCTTCTCACTACTCCAGATTCCACCCTCCTTCTTCCCAGCATCCTCCTAGTCTGGCTCTCTCGCCCAATCTCTTCCTGCCCAGCCATAGGCCAGTCAGTTCTTGAGATTAATACACAGTCACAGTGTATGAAAGGATTATCCCACAGCAGTCAGCCTTGGCTGCAGCTCCTCAGGTGTTACCCTTGTTTATTTATTTATTTTCAGATTTAAAAAAAATTTGACTATATGCATTTGGGTGTTCTGCCTGTACATATGTCTTTGCATTCAGTGACTATAAAGGCCAGATGAGGGTGTTGGATCCCCTGGAACTGGGGTTACAGGCAGTTGTGAGTCGCCGTGTGGGTACTAGAAACTGAATGCAGGTCCTCTTTACTCAATCTCTGAGCTAGCTGCCTCTCTGGCCCCTCATGCTTCTTTTTCTCCCCATGGATTCTGGAGCTGAAACTCTTCTGGTGCTTGCCTGGCAAGCACGTTACCCACTTTGCTGTCTCCTCAGCCCACAGATGGAATCTTATCAGAACATGACCCTGTCACTTCTACACTCTCTGAAGCCACTTTATTTTCAAACTAAGAACTTGAAACAGACTGAAAACCTATTTATTATCTGGCTTTTAATGGGGAAAGCCTGCCACCTGTGCTCTAAGCCATTGTGACCTGGGGGGAGGGTGCTTGTTACTGTAGTGTGACCTGTGTACACTGACTGATACATTTCAAACCTTGCCCCAGCGTCTATGGCATGTATCCCCATGCTTGAAGACAAACTACATCAGTGTGATATGGAATGCTTTATCACTCCAAACCTACTGACTGATTTTGAACCTCCATTGGAGCCTTTATTGGCACCTGAGGACAGGCAGATCCAGAGAGGTAAGAGACACTCTACAAGTCACTTGGGGCTTGCCCATGCTTCTGAGTCACAAGAAAATGTGTCACTGTATTTCTAAGATTTCTCTGCATTGCTGAAGCCAGTGTGCCCAGCCAGTCTGGGAACCCACAGGCATTTCTACCCCCACCATCTTCTGTTTGAGAAAAAGATGAACAGAGGCTGCTTCAGCCCAGGGCTGAAGAGAGAAGTGGGATCCTGGCTTCCCCACCAAGCCCTCTCTGCTTTCGGCTTCTTCCCTTATTTGTGTTTGGTACCTCTCACCCCCTAAGCTCACACCTCCTGTGATGAGACCAGCCTGGGGGTGTGTGGCCATCATCCTGCCCAGCCAGGGGCACTTTCTGTGATTGCGCCCATCTTTGCATGGCTGCTGTAGAGCAGGGATGGCTATGCCCTTCTCTGCCCACCACCACACAAAGGAGGAACCGGGAGCCCTGCCTGGGGAGGGGCTTTGGCTACTTGGAGAGCTCAGCTGTGCAGCTCCACCAACCACAGATTTTGTGAGGCTTTTTTTTTTTTTTGATAGGGTCTTAGGTAGCCAAGGCTAGCCTTAAACTCCTGATCCTCCTGCCTCCACCTCTCCAGTGCTGGGGTGACAGACACGCACCGACACTCTGGGTTTATGCAGTGTTGGAAATCAAGCCCAGGGCTTCATAAACACTAAACAAACACTCTACCAACTCAGCTACATCCTAGCCCTTGTTATTTTTTGAATTAAGCTCTTAGGCTTACTCAACATACTTGGAGGCAGTGGAGTCTCCTTCACGGCCCAAGAGGCACTGGCGAAACACTTGCTATGAGGAAATCTTTCCATTGAGAAAAATTCCTGGGTGCGTCTGTGCTCAGTGGCTCCAGTGAGCTGTGCGATGGCCATGATTGAGAAGGACCTGGGGCTTTGGAGATCATGGTTCCTGCTGCCTCTGTCACACCTGGTACCTGGCAAGGGACAGGAGCCTCTCCCTGGCGCTGGGTCATTGCCCACTTCGCCACCACCCAAGAATGGAATGAGTTGGGGCCCCTGAGGAGCTCTGTTAGGCTGTTCCATCAGGTGGACATTCACAGTGTCCGAGGGCCAGTTCTCATACTCAGTTTTCAAGACACTGAGGGGAGAGGACAAGGTGAGGAGTCACCCGGCATGTCCCCTGCTCTCAGGGCAAAGCCCTCCAGCTAGTGGCCCTGCAGGGCCACTCTACAAACTGGCCCTGCACAAATGTCCCAGAGGAGAGGAGGGTCTCGCTCTGCATGGAGGGGAGGCCAGCCTTCCATCTTTCCCCAGAATCCCCTGACAGCAGGCTGTGGGATTCTGGGCCCCCTTGGCTATGCTATTGTCTGGAGACCCAGGTCCAGAGGCTCAGGGGCTGGAGAACAAACACACAGCCACTTCAGAAGCAGCCTGGGGGCATAGCATGCTTGCTGGGCAGAGCATGCTTGCTGGGGATAGCATGCTTGCTGAGCACGCCTGAAGCCCTGCATTCTATCCCAGCACTGCATACATCAGACATGGTGTTGCACACTTGTAATTTGTAATCCCAACACTGAGGAGGTGGAAGCAGGGAGATCAGAAATGAAAGGTTATCCTTGGCTACATTGTGAGTTTGAAGTAAGCCAGGGCTACATGAGACCTTGGGTGTGTGTATGTGTGTGTGTGGGTGTGTGGGTGTTTTAATTGATTAGTTAACTAATTTATTTATTTATTTATTGTTTGTTTGTTTGTTTGTTTGTTTTTCAAGACAGGGTTTCTCTGTGTAGCTTTGCGCCTTTCCTGGAACTCACTTGGTAGCCCAGGCTGGCCTCGAACTCACAGAGATCCGCCTGCCTCTGCCTCCCGAGTGCTGGGATTAAAGGCGTGCGCCCCCACTGCCCGGCTAGTTAACTAATTTAAAAAGTATCCAAGCCATGCCTGCAGCAGCCCACTCCCTCCTAAATGTCTTTTTTGAGGTCTATGGAAGTCTGAACATCTAGTAATCCAAGATGGAACAGGGTGGGCCTGGGCCTCAGTTTTATGCTCCCACTCGCAGCCAGCCAGGCCCCAGCCTCAGAGGAACTCAACAACTACTAGGGAACTGAAAACACATGACTCCAATCAGGAGAAAAATGACTTCATGGCCACAGCCCCTAAAGCAGACCGCTCTGCTGCCAGGCCTTGTCCAGAAAAACTTCCAGAAGGTCCTGCATATTCTGCAGCCTCTGGCTGGGGTCTCCCCTGCGAGGAACTCGCCTGCACCACGCCAGGACCGAAGGGCAGGTGGCCGACTGTGGGACCAGAGGAACCCGCCACAACCCAACGCTTTCCGCACCAGGGCCTAGCAGCACTTTCATGAATGGCCCGGCTTCCCAGACAGCGGATTGGCTGAGCCGCCAGCCGCGAGGCCCAATCAGCAGCGGCGGCCGCTTGGTCTCCGCGTGGGGCTTGAGAAGTTACGCAGCTGTGAATGGCGGAGAGCCCTTCCCCCAAGGAGAGGAAGAGGGAGAGGGGGTTTTATAAGTATATTTATTTTTAAACTCCCTGCACTGTTCGGGGATGTGGGACAGTTATGTCCGTTCCGAGTCTTGGCTGCAGCTCCCGACAATAGCCGTAGGCTTGCCTATGGCCTCCAGGATTGGCACTGAAGACCTTGTGTCTGGAAAAATGCTTGTTGGTTGGAACTGCATTTCTTCGCCTGTTTTTCAGACTGGTTCCAGGTCCCGAGGACAGCATCAGGACCTTTCACAGGCTATGCTGCAGGACCCCAGACAATGTCTTAGGGATGATGGGTTTGCGCTGGCTTAGGGTAGGGGCTCCTGCAGCAGCTCATTGCAGCAGGCACTCTACAGGGGCTTGGTCACACTTCCTGGTCACTCCACCTGTCAGTCACTGGCTAGGTCCTAGCTTCCACTGACAGGTGTTGTGCATGGGGGGCCTGGGGCCTAGGGACTGGAGTCTAGACATTCTGGGCAGCCTGTGTTTGCTATTGAATAGGGAAGCAGGCTCTGTTGGCTGATGTAAAGCAGGCATGCATTTACAAATGCTTCTGGAGAGCCCCACAATCCCTGCTGCCTTTCACTTCTGATGCCTAGCAAAGCACAGAAGCCTCTTTCTCCCTGGTGTTGGGTCCTAGCTAGCTTCACCACCGCCCAGAAGTTGAATGAGTTCTGGGCCCCTGAGGAGCTCTGGTAGGCTGTTCCATGAGGTGGACATTCAGTGTCTGAGGACCAGTTCTCATACTCAGTTTTCAGGACACTGAGGGGAGAGGACAAGGTGAGGGGTCACCTGGCATGTCCCCTGCTCTCAGGGCAAAGCCCTCCAGCCAGGCCCTGCAGGGCCACTGTACAAACTGGCCCTGCACAAATGTCCCAGAGGAGAGGAGGGTCTCGCTCTGCATGGAGGGGAGGCCAGCCTTCCATCTTTCCCCAGAATCCCCTGACAGCAGGCTGTGGGATTCTGGGCCCCCTTGGCTATGCTATTGTCTGGAGGCCCAGATCCCGTGGCTCAGGGGCTGGATGCCAGTGCAAACGGTGTGGCTGAAGAGAGGACATGCCTGCCCTTCCAAGACTCCTAAACTCGGAGAAACCATCCTGGACAGAATCTAGACTCCAAGTGTGATAGGGAGGAAAGCTGTCTTGCAAGGAGGGTTGAGGTCAGGTTGGGGAAGGCCTTGAATGCCAATTTGAGGAGGTATTTTGAGGCCCCGGGGAGCCACAGAAGGTTGGAGAGAAGGAGATGGTACCCCGAAACATATAGAATTGACTCCCTCTGGCAGGGAACCAGGGCTGAGCCTTTGTGGAACTTCTGCATAGGAGCCAAGTAAACTGTTCCCTGTGATCCTGGGCTCTCTCCTGAGTGGTCCCCAGGCCATCAACTCCCTCAAAAGGTGAGAACACAGCCAGGTGTGGTGCTTCATGCCTTTAATCCCAGCACTTGGGAAGCAGGTAGATCTCTGCAAGTTTCAGATCAGCCAGGGCTATATAGTAAGATTCTTAAAAAAAAAATTGAGGAAATTGAGATTCAATTTGGAGGCCCCAAGCTCAGGAATGGCCCAGCTCTGCCTTGAGTTTGAGGTGAAGGCACACTGCACAAGGCAGAACTGGACTGGAGGTCATATTGATACACCCAGATAGATCTCTAGGCCCAGACCACCTGCATCCAATGGGACCAGAACCCTTGTGAGAAACAACTGAGGACCAGACTCGTCTCCCATGGAGCTCTATCCCATTAGCTGTCACAGGGCCAGTGATGTCACGTCACATGGCTTCTGGAAGACTCCACTGAAGGCTTTGGAGGGGATGGAAGGGGCAGAGCAAGAGGAATCTTCTTGTTCGAATGCAAGTAATTGCCCAAGGTTTGAACGTATGCTAGAGGCCATGTGTTGGGAACCTGGTCCCCAGTGCAGCTGTGTTGAGGTGGGGTCCTAGGGTGGTGCTTGGATCATCTCACAGGAAGCAGCAGGTAGATCCGTTTATGGGATGGTAGAGTAACGGAGCTAGCAGCTCTGCTGGGAACAGGAGTTCTCTCTCCCCTGTGGGACTGCTCTCATCTCAGCATCTAAGACTCTTCTCGTGTGTGACACAACATGAAACTCTTGCCAGATGTGAACAGATGCCTGTGCCACAATTGTGAACTTCCAGCCTCTAGACACAGCGAGCCAAGTCAGCCTCTATCCTGTATGAATTACCCAGCCTCCCTGAGTGTGGTGGGACCCAGCTGTCATTCCAGCACTGGGGAGGTGGAGGCAGGACAATCAGGAATTGGAGGCCCATTCTTGGCTACATAGTGAGCTGGAGGCCAACCTGAGCTATATGAGACCCTGTCTCAAAATAAGCAAACAACAACAAAACCAAAGCCAGCCAAACACGCAAACAAAGATCGATAAAGTTACCCAGCCTCAGGCACTCTTACAGCAGCAGAGACCAGATTAAGAGACCGTGGCCACCTAGACTTCCCAAGAACACACTTCTAGCATAGCTGGGTTTTTTTGTTTTGTTTTGTTTTTTGTCAGAGAGAAGCCCAGCCTGAGCTGAAGCTGCAGTCCCTACGAGGGGCCATGTGTGTCCCCTGTCCTGCCTTGAGCAGTGGGCTCTCCTTTCTCTCCTGCATCCACAGACTAGGATGTAGACGGGGGTGTGTGCCAACTCACCTGGCACACAAGGGAAGGCTGGCTCTCCAGGGTTGTGCCACCCCGTATTAGACCTGGTTTGCCCACCCATGCACCTGTGGAAGAGAGAAGTCAGTCTCTGGACTAGGCGTCTTCAATGTTTCTTAGCACCCGAGTACATGGACACATCAAACCTCTGCCTGTGCTTCCTGTTTGCAGGATGAACATCCATCTAAGCCTTCTGTAGGAATCAGGGGCTGGCAGTGTCCACGGACAGATGATGCCCAAGGATGAGCAACTGCCTTCACTAGCCAGAACCCAGGAGAGGAAAGAGGTCATTACTGATGGCAGAGGGGACGGCAAAGCTAGAAGCCGCTTCAGTGTCCTGGGGCCACTGTCCACATTAGCCCACACTGACTGTCCACCCAGGCTGCATGTCCTTTGGCACAGCTCAGGAGACTTGGGGCAAGCAGGTTTCTTCCGAGGCTGTGGTGTGCACTGGGCAGTCCCTCCTTCAACCCTGTGATCATGTCAGCCATTCACGATGTTCCTAAGCTCACAGACATGGCACACCGAGCTCTGCTCCCGTTACCCATCCCACTGAGGAGAGGAGGCAGAAGACAGAGGAGAGCACTTGCTGCCAAGCCCAGTGACCTGAGTTCGATCCTCAGGACCCACATTGCAGAAGGTGAGAACCAGTTGTCTTCTGACTTCCACATACACCCACCCCATGACATGCACACGCCCCCACCCATAAGCAAACACATAAACACAGGTAATAAGAAAATAAAGTCTGCTCTGAGACTCCGACAACCCTGAGCCATGTGCCCTGTAAAACCAGCAAGCAATGTACATGCACTTTGGCAGGCGGCTTCCCAGAGCATGCACCTCCCTTCCAGAATAAAAAAAGGTGGGGGGGGGGCACTAGAAAGAAGGGATGGGACCAGCAGGAGGCCCAGGAGAGCAGACGTTAAACACTGTGTCCAGCCTCTGAGACCTGTGGCAGCAGGGTGTGGGCCCCACAGGCTTGGACAGCCCCTACCTCGGTGGCCTTGCTGGCTGCAGCCCATGTGGCTACTCTTGGGCTGACCCCGCTTGCTCCCTATGGCTCTCCCTGGTAGGTGTTCCACATTCTCACACCTCAGCTTCCTGGGGTGCCCACTGCATCGTTAGCCTCACTCTTTATGTCTTATTGTGAGCCACTTCAGGTGTGTTCAGAGACTTCGCCCTTCCGTCCTGTTGCCTGACCTCCTAGGCCGTCCTTAGGAACCTGGGTGGAAGCTGCTTTGACGCCTTAACTCTTGCATTCTTCAGGCCTGCAAAACTGGCATCGTATTGGTAATGTCAAGGTCTGGTCCCAGCCCAAGAGGCAGCCAGGGTGCCTTTGGGCTGATGGCTGCAGTGGCCTCTGACACCTGCATGGTTGAATTTGGGAAAACGATTCCCTAGGTGCCTCTTGCAAAAGGAGTATCTAGAAATCAGTCTTTCCCTCCCTCCCTCCTTCCCTGCCTCCCTGCCTCCCTGCCTCCCTCCCTCCCTCCCTCCCCCACAGTGTGTGTGTGTGTGTGTGTGTGTGTGTGTGCGCGCGCGCGCGCGCGCGCGCGCACTTGTAGGAGCCAGGCGTTGGATGTCTCTCTTAATTGAGTTCCACTTTACTATCATTTTAAAATAAAATTTCACTCATTTGTTTATATGTGCATGTATGTGTCATGACACGTGTGTGAAGATCAGAGGGTAACTTGTGGGCGTTGCCTCTCTCCCTCTGCCATCTGGGTTCTGGGAATTGAACTTGGGTTATCAGACTCAGCAGCAAGCATCTCTTCCTGTCAAGCCATCTTACCAGCTCACCCCTTTAAAATTTTTTTTATTTATTTGTTTGTTTTTATTGAACATATATCTATGCCCGAGTGTACGTATGCGTACCATGTGCATGCAGGGGTCTATGGAGGCCAGAAGAAGGTGTCGGATTTCCTGGAGCTGGAGACACAGGCAATTGAAAGCTTCTGTGAGGGTGCCAGGAACTGGGCCGAGGTTCTTTGTAAGAGCAGCCAGTGCTCTTAACCACTGAGCCATCTCTCCAGCCCCTCACCTTCTTTTCTTTTATTCCCAGAGGCTCTCAGTGAACCTCGATCTTACCCATTCAGCTACACTGGCCAGCCAGCAAGCCCCAACGATGCTCCTATCTCTGCCTCCCCAGTGCTGGATTATAGGTACCCACCACCATGCCTGGCTTTTACCTGGGTGCTGGAGATCAAACTCAGGCCCTCATGATGTACAATAGGCACTTTACTGCCTGAGTCATCTCCCCAGCCCTAAAAAAACTTTTTTTTTCAAAGAATAATCTTTCAGATGAGTTAAAAAGAAAACCTCCATACTCTTGCTGCTACAATGGGTGAGAGTCTTGCTCAGTTCTGGAGGCACCCTGAAAGAATTCCCCATTTTCCTGATGCCAAGTTTGCGGTTTCCTGGCCCTTCGGTGGCCACACTTTCCTTGGCCCCAGCTTGAAATGCACCTCTTCTGTATGGACTGCAAGATTTTCCAATCCCTCTGCTCTGCTGTCTGCTGATTGTTATTGTAAATCTTGTTAAAATATGTGAGTAACAGCCATGCCACTGCCTGAAGCCTGGGTTGCCTTGACATTTCCTTCCACTAGATGAATTAGTTCATCACTTTAAACCCTCCCCACAGCCTCCCAGAAGGACAAAATGCACACAAGGTTTTGCTTTGTGTCTGCTGGAGTGCAACAGAGAGTCTGTAGCTTGGTTCTCAGTACGCTCATCAGAAATCTCTCTAATGCCGACTGCCCTGTTCCTGTTGACCTTGGTCTGGTCTCAGCTTCTTCCAGATCACCCGTTAAGCTCTGCTTGTGACATTTCAAGTATTTTCTGTAGCCTGCTCCTCTCAACTTTCTTCCCACAAACCAGCTCCAAGAGCCTCTACCCCCTGCCAGCTAATGGCAGTACTTTATACTCAGTGCCTAGTTCATGTTAGTCAGTGTCAGTGACTGGGAAACTGTGTAGGAAAAGAGCTTAGCTGGGAAGGATTTATTCAGAGGGAACCTTGTGGTGGCTGGGAAGCAGAGAGAGGAGGGGCCAGGGACAAGATACAGCTTTCCAGGGCATGCCTCTAAGGGTCTGTTTCCTTTAACCAGGTCACTCCTCTCGACAATCTATTCAGCTCTGAACTCATCCCCAAGGAAGTTGCTTCATCATTTGGGGGACTAAGCCAACACACAAGACTTTGAGGGGGACCCCTCATATCAAAATCATCACCTCCTTGCTGTCAGGACTCCCCAGCCTCACCCCAGGCTCTCTCTAGGGGGTCTGTATGCGCAGAATAGCTTGGGTGAAGAAATGGGGGGTACCCAGCCTCCATGTAGGAGATCGGGGAGGAATGGGGCTCTTAGAGGGAATCCCCCTCATTCATAGCCTCCAGCATCCTTCAAAATGGTGGGGCTGGGGGGCGGGGTTCTGCCCAGTCACTGTGGTTCAGAGCCTCCTGTCAGCAGAGTGGCCACCCTCTGGGGCTGGCCACTTCTCTTCATGTCTCCTGAGACTTTTACTCAGGGAGGCAGACAAACCAATGGGAAAGACCTTGATATTTGGAGCATAGTAGGAGCCTTCTAGTCCTCTAGAAGTGTTCTAGGGAAGGGTCCCCTAAAACCTGACTTATCAGAGGCTGGGACCTGCCTCTCCTCACAGAGGAATCCTCTTGGCTGGATGTAAAGCAGGAACCAAAGGTATGCTTGAAATGTCTTGTGTCTGTCCATCTGTCTCTCTGCCTGTCTTTCTCCCTATGTAATCTGTCTCTATCATTGTCTCTCTCAATCTTTATGTCTCTATGGTCCTTCTCTGTATTTCCGTCCCTGTCCATCTGTCTCTCCCTGTCTACTCCCCCCTTCTTATCACTTCATCTCCCTTCTTTACTCTCCACAGCCCATGGAGAGGGAATCTCTGGAAAGTTCAGGCCCTACTGGCAGTTTCTCCAGGAACGTCCCCCTTGGTGAATGAGCAGTGATTGGCAATCAGGGACCAGGAACCAGGCAGAGCCGAGGGCTGGGGGAAGAGCGGGAGGGCCCAGGGTGGGCAACAAAGCAGTCAGCATAGCCACTGGTCATGTTCCTGCTGAAGCCGGGACAGGGCTTGCCGGGTGGCCTGTTACTGTGCCTGTGGCCCCACGGGCTGTGAGAGAGGCTGCAGAAGACCTTCATGAAAGCTAGAGCATGCCAGGTCTTACCAGGGTTGTCCCACGATAGGCTGCAGCCTGGTTGAGAGGAGGAGGGCAGGTCACTGTCCCCAGAGTCTGGCGGGTGTTGGCCTTTGGAGATGCTGAGGATAGGTAGGAGCTGGGGTACTGTGGCATTCAGGAATGGAAGGGGGCTCCATCCCACACAGCACCCCCGAGGCCATGGGAGATGCTGATGTCAGGCTGCCTCTTCCTCAGGGCTTCTCCTTTGCACAGCCCCCCTGTGTGGGTGGGAGAGCAGCACTTGTCCACAGCCTCCAAGTTAACCTGCAAGGACTTGGGCGTTGGTGCCCACTAGCCCAGGGCTGTGTCCTCATCTCAGTGGATCAGACCCCAAGCTGTGTCAAATAGGAGGGGCAAGAACAAGTCAAAAGCTCACAAGTGGGCACTTGGGGGCAGGTGTCAAGGTCCTTGCTGTCCTGTGTGGCCTGGGACCACCTGCCAACCTCCTGTGTCTCTTCGTCCTTGCTGGATCTGCCTGTCCTTGCTGGATGGTTTCCTGTCGGTCTTGAGAGGAAACCTCTCTCTCTTTGCTCGGGTGACTTGGACCCCAGTGGAGGGGTCCCAGACCACCCTGTCATTGGCTGCTCCTTCACCCTCTCTTGGATCAAATTTCTGACACTGTGGAGACGGAGCTGGCATCTTCTGGAGATCCAAAGCCCGAGGTCAGAATGCCCCTGGTTATAGTGGCTCAGGCCTGCCATCTTAAGCCAAGCCTCAGGTAAAGCCTTGTCTCAAAACAAGATCCCAAGAGAGGTGTGGGGTTCTGACTTCAGAGTTGGCGGGGTTCGGGATACACTTCACTCTTTGAGGGGTCAGGGACACAGCTCCATACTGCTACTCTCAGCAGCCTGAGGAGTTCCTCTAGACTTTTAGGGACTTTGAAAGCCAAACTGGGATTCAACCCTGAGAAGCATTTCAGGATCAGCCGGTTTATGAAGTAAGCGGTGGATCTTATTAAATCAGCATCAGGGTTAGGGGACAGAGAGGAGCTCAGAAGACAGCAGTGGAGGCAGCAGGGGCGGGAGCCGAGTAAAACGCACACGTGTGCGGGGACAGGCTTCCCCATGTCAGCGGTGACAGTGGCAAACGCTCTTAGCATTAGCCCCACACTCCCTTTTGGTGGCTTCAAGTCTCAAAAGTTGCTAGGGACCCCGCCCCTCTTCTGGTAAGGGAGATTATAAAGTGACTCTGGGGATGGGTTAAACCTGATGAGGTGAATCCAGGAGCTTTCCCACCCCCCCACCCCCCACCCCACCCCTGGGGAGCAAGGACTCAGGACACATCCCTTCCGGGTCAACAGGGGTTCTGAGAGATTCCTAGAAAATGCTGGGAGGGAGTTGCTGGTTGTTCTGACTTCTTGCTGGTTGAGAGGCTTCAGTCAGATCCCAGAATGAGTTCCCCTTCCCTCTCATGTCCCCACAATTTTTCATGCCTATCTGTCCTGCCTCGGGTCCCCAGTGCCTTCCTGGACGCACCGTCCTTGCCACTCAGCAGTCTGCCTCCTCCTCCTCACTTGCCAGTCCATCTTTCTATTTGTTCGCTAGAATGGCAGCTCCCTCAGGCTGGCTCTGTTCCTTCTGTCTGTCCACGTCCCCTGCTCTGTGATTCCCAGTGTCTGTCTGCTCAGTCATGGTGATGGGCAGGAAGAGAAAGCGTGAAGGACATAGGGTGTGGGTGTAGACAGACAGACAGCGTGAGGCTCTACCACTCAGGGACACGGGAGTCACACCCCTGGCCCAGCAGCCAGAGCCCAGAGCCTTTGTGGACCCCTGTCTGAAATGCCCTCCTTCAGCAGCCCCCTCACAGACACCTTCCTTCTTGGTTAGGAAACTTCCCAGCGGCCTTGGCCTTGGTCTGCAAGCTCCCTGCGGGTTATTCTAAGGAGACTTGAGAGCCCTGAGGAGGGGGTAGGTGACAAAGGCCGAGAGACTTCCTCCCAACCTGGAGGACCAGCTTCAAATTTGCCTGTGCATTTTCAAGCTGTATCATAGGCGAAGAAAAACTCCCAGGATGCAATATGCTCCCTGGTGGACCCCCACTGCCTTTTTTATCCATCCCCAGCTGGCCATCCTATGGTTCGGCCTCCAATAGGGGCCACGGAGCAGCCTCTGACTTGGTCTGCAGCTGCAATTCCTCATGAGTGGCCCCGAGAGGGGATGTATAGAGCCTGGCTGAGCACTTAACACTTACTTCAGGAGTGTTCGCACCTGGACGCTCCCAGAAGAGAGGGGACCACCCAAGGTCACACAGCCACCATCCAAGTGCCTGGGGCTGTCTGATGCCCCACATGACCTGCCGGAACCTACACGGAGCCATACCTGAGATGGTCTCTGGTCTCCTGTGATGTACACCTACAGCCCCCTACTCAATGCAGGGCTACATCCTCTGGGGGAGTGAGGGGTCTTTGGTTCCTCCTCCCTGTCCCTTGCTCCGACAGCTGCGATGCAGGATGTGCTGTGGCCTGGGGTACAAGCCTGGAATGGGGTGTGTGAAGGAAGAAGGGGTTCATCTGAGATGGAGATCTACAGTGCTGTCTCTGGGCCCTGCCTGAGGACCCCGCCTGGGCCTCTGCCTCCAGCAGTGGGCTTTGTCTGACTTTGCATTTTTTTCACTGGCAGTTTGAGTCTTTTTCTCCCAGGCCTCAGGATTCACCTCCTGCTGGGAGGATCCTTTGAATTTATGACCTAGTGGTCTCCAGGAGGCTAGAGGTGGGTCTTCCCACCATACTCTAGCAAGCCTAGGAACTCCAACCTGATCCTCTGTTCTGAGCTCTGAAAGTTCAGAATGGTGGAAGAATTCCAAATGTCCTGCAGAACAATGAGCAGGGCCAGGGTAGGCACTGCTTCAGGGGGCAGGGAGGCAAGGGCTCCCCAAGACCCTTCCCTTCTCACTTAACTTTAATTTTGGAAACGTAGATAAAGATCTTGGGGCCATCTGGGTACTCAGGAAGTGGAGTCAAGCTTTGGATTCCATTAATGCTGTGGTTCAGCAGAGGGTGGCCCCTTCACTTCCCCAACAGCCCATTTGCCAAGTGGCTGTTGTCAGGCTCCAGCCCCAGCTCTCCCACTGCTCCAATACAGTCCCCTCCCCGTCCTGAGGACTTCCGGCTTTCATATATCCACAGACCTGTGGGTCTCCTCCACCCAGGAGTACCATCACCACCGTCATCCACTGTAGCATGAATCTTAAAGATGCTTATTGGTAAAAACAAACCCAAGGCCAGTTATTGGGGTGAATACTGGAAGATCAGAGAAGCAGAACAAGCCACAGCTTCCTCACCTCGCCAATTCCTCAGCTGATCCTGTTTCCTCAGCCTGGAAGCCTCTGGGTCCTCATCCAAATGGATCTCAGCTGAACTGTTGCTCAAAAGCCTAAAAGCTTAACCAGCCAAAAGTTCCTAGTTTCTGGTCTTCACACCTTATATACCTTTCTGCTTTCTGCCACCACTCCCTGGGATTAAAGGCTCACTTTCTGGGATTAAAGGCGTGTGTCACCATGCCTGTCTGTTTCCAATGTGGCCTTGAACTCAGAAATCCAGAGGGATTCCTACCTCTGGAATGCTAGGATTAAAGGTGTGAGTGCCACCATTTTCTAGCCTCTGGATCTAGTGTCTGTTCTGTTCTCTGACCCCAGATAAATTTTTTAGGGTGCATAATATTTTGGGGAACACAATACCACCACAATCCACCTGCACCTCTTCCTCTCCTCATGTTGAAGCCCTGGCTCCCTCTCCCTCCACACGACTCCTGAGAAGGCCACCTCATGTGCTCAGCTGGACCTGCTTTGCTCACAGAAGAGCCCATGCTAGGAGGTCCCACCCGACTCCCAGGGTTCACTCCCCCTTGTGACTCCCTGAATCCTTCTTCCCCCATTCTGGTGCCTCTTCCAGCCCACTGGCCCCTCCTTCAGGCCGATGGGTTTAGAGGATGCTGGGAGCAGGCGGGTCTGAAACACTAGGCTCCTGGGGCTCCCAGGCTCATGGGACTTGGGGGTTCCTTGGTTCCCTCTCTTCTTGCTCCACCCTTCTGCCTGGGTGACTTCATCGGTTCCCATGGATTGAAAAACCTTGACTTGGTGAACTCCAAATTTGTCTTCAGGCTTGATCTCCCCTCTGACCTCTAGACCCAAATATCCGGCTGTCCCCTTGACAGCTCCCTGTGGGGTCTCCCAGACCATGACTGATCTCGGGCTTTAGGAACTTTGTCCCCAGGCCTTTCCCAGCACCCTCATCTCAGGCGATCTACTCCACATAGCTACACATAGCAGTTTCCCTGTCTCCTCCCTTCTGGCCCGTGTCCACGCTCAGGAACCCGTTTCCTGAGGATCCCACCCCATGGAGGCCTAAGGCAGGGCCCACTAATACAGCACAGAGAGTAGAGAGGGTGGTCTCTGTTAAGCTTCCCCACTGTAAAGACCCTCAAGAACCAGGACTCTTCTAGGGACATGTGGGGAAACCACTTCCTCTTAGCCCAGGATGGAGCTCAAGCCAGCCCTGTAGAGGCAGGGCTACTGTTCTCCTGGGGACTGCTGAGCAGTGGCAGGGACCTCTCTGGGGACTACTATCCAATGAGGTCATACAGCCATAAAGCAAAGACTCTTGATAGATGTATTATGTTCCCAGCCCCTGGGGGTGGGGACTGCTGACCCCCACCATTCCTGGTAGGCAAGCTCTTCAGGCAAGCAGACTGCAGCAGACCTCATTTCCCATGCAAGCCCGGTCTCTGGTCTTTGCAGTGTGAGAGATGATTTCCCATGCAAGCCCGGTCTCTGGTCTTTGCAGTGTGAGAGATGATTTTCCATACAAGCCCCGTCTCTGGTCTTTGCGGTGTGGGAGATGAATTTGAAGCTGCAGTGCTAAGGAGAGTAAGGGGAGCTGAGCAGTTCCCTGATGCTGTGTGACATCAACCTTGGACAGCCATTTTGTGGCGTATTTAGTGAGCAGCTCCTGCAGGCTGAACACCCAGCCCCCAGGACATTGAGCTTGGAAAACGACCCATAGAGCACAAGCCTGTGGGAAAGGGAGAAGCCAGAACTCTGAGTGAAGGTTCTATGATGGCTTTGTATCCCAACCAAGGATAACAGAGGTATGAGGCGGTCACTGACCTGCCGTTGGCCACAGGGTTCAAACCATTGACCCTTCTTTCCTATTTCTCTCCCTCCTTCCGTCGACTCATCATCCATCCATTCATTTATTCATCCACATGTTCACTCATTCATTTAATCATTCCATTATTCATTCAGTCTTTCACCATTCAATTGCTTATTCATTCACTCACTTGTGTGTTCATTTGTATACGCCTTTGCTTATTTTGTTCATTCATTTACTTGTTCATTCACTCATTCATATTTTAGCTCACTGTCTTAGTCACTGTCCTATTGCTGTGAGGAGATACCATGACCAAGACAACTCCTAGAAAAGAAAACATTTAATTGGGGCCTTGTTTACAGTTTCAGAGGTTAGTCAATTATCATCATGGTGGGAAACATGGTGGCGTGCAGACATGGTGCTGGAGAAGGAGCTGAGAGTTCTATATCCTGATCCACAGCAGGAGAGAGAGAGAGACAGAGACAGAGACGGAGACACAGAGAGAGACTGGCTGGGTCTGGCATGGGCTTTTGAAACCTCAAAGATCACCTCCAGTGACACACTTCCCTCAACAAGGTCACACCTCCTAATCCTTCTAATCCTTTCAAATAGTGTCACTCCCTGGTGACTAAACATTCAACTATATGGTCCTATGGGGGCCATTCTTTTTCAAACCACTGCACTCATTCATCTGTTCATTTCTTCATTGACCTACTTATTTATTCATTCATCCCCTCATCCACCTGCACATTGCACATCTATCCATTCACTATTCACTCATTCATTCACCTGCACATTGCAAATCTATCCATTCACTATTCAATCATTCATTCACTTGTATGCTGCAATCTACCCATTCACTATTCATTCATTCATTCACCTGCACATTGCAAATCTATCCATTCACTATTTACTTATTCATTCACCTGCACATTGCACATCTATCCATTCACTATTCATTCATTCATATCACTTATCTGCTGAGCACCTGCCATGACCTAGCTTTGTATTTGGTGCTGAAAATGGGAGTGGAGCAAAGAATAAACAAAAGTGTTTGTACCTTTAAAGGTCACATTTGGAGGGGAGAAAGGCCCACCATTTAGTGCAATCAGACATGTACAGTTACAGAAATGATCAAGAGTTACCTAGAAGAGAAAGATGGACTTTACATACATATAGATGTATACATGTAGGTGTGTATAGGTATAGATGGGTGTACCATATGTTCATGCATGTTTGTGTGCATGTGTTTGCTTCTGTGTGTGAGTATACACAAGTATGTGTTTGTGTACATGAAGGGGAGTGTGAATAGGTGTATGTAGAAGTGCATGTCTTGGTCTAGGCTGTGCTGCTGTAAGAAAATATCTGAAAGTGAGTAATTAAAAGAAAAGATCCAGAAGTAGTAGTGCATGCTTAAAATCCCAGTATTAGGGAGTCTCAAGCAGGAAGATTGTGACTCCCAGGCCAGCCTGGGCAATACAGTGAGTTCCAGGCCAACCTGGGCTGCATAATGAGTTCCAGGCCAGCCTGGGGTACAGCAAACAAAGTTTATTCAACTCATGGTCTTAGAGGTGGAAATGCATCTGTGCAGCTTCCAGTGAGACCCCATGGCTGCCTGACACATGGGACCACACACAGGAAGAGGCAAACACATGGAGTGACCTTGTAGTGACTCACTCTTGCTGGAACTAACCTGCTTTCCATGAGGACTACATTAACCCCTGCCCAGGACAAATCACATCACACAAGGCCCCACTTCTTAAAAGACTCATCACCCCCCCCCCCCCCATCACCACTAGGCTAGACATGGGGCTTCTAAGTAAATGGACACACAAGGCACATTTGAAATGTAGCCACTCCACAACCATGTGTGCCTGTGTGCGTGCGTGCGTGTGTGTCTGTGTGTGTGCGCGCGCGCACGTGCATGCTTACCCTGTGAGGTGGAGGATGGGGAGGAAGAAGTGTCCAAGTTTTAAGGCAAAGGGAGCCACATGAGACCTTCCCTGGGCTGCTCTGGCAAATCCCAGCTCTCTGCACACATGTCCCCAGCCAGACCCTTTTGTTTTTTCAGAAGTATGGTTCTGGTGAGTCTGCCCCCCTGCATCAGCTGATGGCAAGAGCCACGTAACATTTCCAAGAAAACTCCCAGGAAAGGGTGTAGGGGCTGGGAGGTACCAGGACCCCAACACTGACCACTAGTGGATTAACTCTTAGAAGTCCTGATGGGAAGCCCCAGGGCCTTGGTTAGCTGGATGAGTAAGAAGGACCTAGACTGTAACGGGGCCAAGACAGAGTCTGGTCTCTGGGACAGCCTGGATGCTAGGTGTGGCAGGCAGGGTCAGGGGTTATGTTTAAATGCGGGGGAGCCCAGGACAGAACTCCTAGCCACACTTTGCCAAACTGGCGTGGGCGGGCGGTCCCTTGGATGGTCCTGGAACATAACAAGGCCTTATCACTCATCAGACCAGTCACGCAGCGGCAGTAGGCACAGAGAGGCATGTGGGAAGGTTCCCAAGGCTGAATGAAGGCCTGATCCAAAGACATGAATAGGTGAGGGTGGGGGCGGGGGTGGGGAGGGGTGGGGAAGGCTGACAGCTTTCTGCTCCCCGTCTGGTGGCTAGTTCTGCATTGACTGGCTTAGGCTCTGCATTCAAGGCAGGGTACCTCCTGATTTTCGGAACATCCCCATTTCACGGACGACTTCAGCCAGCCTCAGAGGTCCCCAGGGTGTCTGTGTGACTCCAATTTGCCAAATTCTGAGCTCCTGGGGCAGGGATCCCACAAGATCCACTTGGGAGCCCAATTCATAGAGCAAGTAGGAGCCCCAGTGTGCTGCCTGGAAGGTGAATTGGTGTAACCGGGTGGGAGTGAGTATGTGTGTGAGTGAACACAGAACTGCCCTCTTGACTGCTCTCCTCTACAACACGAGCTGCTTTCCTGAAAAATCTGCTTCAGCTTCAAGAAATCTCTTGTGCTCTGTTTTCCTTTTATTTCCTTAATTTTATTTTTAATTTCTTGTTGTATGGGTGTGTGTGTACATGTTCATGTGTGCACACGTATCTGTGGGTGCACGTGCAGTTTGTATTTGTGTGCAGAGGTCAACATGAGGTGTTTTCCTCTACTGCTCCCTACCGTGTTTTCTGAGACAGGGTCTCCCTCTGAACATGGAGCTCCCCGTCAGCTAGACTGGCTGGCTGGTGAGCCCCAGGACTGCCTGTTCGCCTCCAGGGCTGCAGTCACAGGCGCCCACCACCACTTTGGCTTTTGCGTGGGTTCCAGGGATCCACACTTGGGATGTCACGCCTGCGCAGCCGGTACCTCGCCCACTGAACTGTCTCTGCAGCCTGCTGTTGATTTTCTGTTACTACATAATGATGCACTTGGGGGCTGGGCTGCCCGACCCTGCAGGTCCCCAGGCAGAGTGTTGAACCTGCAAGGCTTCTGAGCCCTGGAGCCATCTCCAGGTAACACATCACCAGCCAGCCATTGCCACATAGACAATTGCTGTGCTCTACTTGTGAGCAACCATGATGAGTGAAAACCACACATATTTTGAGCAGATGCAACCTTTTATGAAATATGGCCCCACAGCTGGCTGAATTTGCAGCTGTGGAACCTGTGGGCATGGGGCCTGTCCACCCCATGGAGTAAAGGCAGCAGGACATGGCTCAGGTAGCCGAGTCTTCTGTCTACAAAAGCTGCAGTCCAGGCATGGATGGAGCCCATATCATCCTCAGTTTGGAGCCTCAGGACTCACTCTGCCCTCCATCTCCAAGTGTATACTGCTCATCAGTCTTCCAACGGGCTCACCTGCTACATAAGACTTACCTGCTCTGCATTTGTGTGATTCACCCCGTTGTGAATTGTGTAGTTGTATAGTTGTGTGATTATAAAGCTCCACCGTGTCCATACACACCTGGAAGAGACTACACACGAGAGAGTCACAGGGACCAGGGCCCTAGGAACCACCTTAGACTGCTACAAACCTCGCTTTCCTGAGCAGGGGCCTGAGTCTGCCCCAGGGGTAAAGTGTTAGGCTTGTGGGGTGACTGACTGGGCAGGAGTGGAGAAGGGAAGAGTTTCAGCCAGCTGTGGCCTTCTGAGACCCAGGGCCCACGCCTGACTCCTTTCTGAAGAGTTGCCATGGCAGCTTACGCTGGGGTACCAGTTATGCTTTCAAGGCCCACCTGTGTGAGGGATGGTGGTCTGTCTGTCCCTGATGTCAGAGTCTGGGTAGAGCTGCAGTAGTGGGGGCTGGGTGTGATGGTTAATGTTAATTGTCCTTGTGACAAAATCCAGAATCACCTGGGAAGAAGCCTCTGAGAACACCCGAGGGAGCATCTTGATTATGTGGGGCTGCCCACAGTGGGTGGCACCATTCCCTAGGCATTTATCCTTGGCTTATAGTAAGTCTGTGTATGTGTGTCACCACTGTGTGTAGATTTGTCTTTGCATTCAGGTTTCCCATCTTCCCAAAGACATTGTCCATCCCGAGGATCTCCTCAGCTGACTTACATCTGCTCTGGGGCTCAGTTGGTAGAGGGCTTGCCTAGCATGCACCAAGCCCCAGGTTCTATCCCCAGCACATTAAAAAAGTCTTTCTTCTGATAAATCAGAATTTGAAGATCTGATTTGATTCGTAGTCACCACTGCCAGCCAGGGAACCATCCAGCTCACTGGTTTTGGGTGGCCTGGCTGGCCTGCTGGAAGGGAGCGGCAGGCCTAGTCTTATTGGGGCAGGGCCCAGGGGTGCCTGGGTAGACTGGTATTTTCACTGCCTGGGGCCCTGCAGTCCCATGGCAGAACCCAGGGCTGTGTGTTGGTTCTGGGAGGTCCTGACCCCTGGCCTGTGGCCTCAGAGTTATCAGCTGCTTTTCTTCTCTTCCCTGGACAACAGCTTCGCCATTGACCCTGTACTGGGTTTATTTTGCTGGAAAAGGGTCAAATTCCAGTGTTCGTGATCCCGCATGCACTCCAGGACAGCTGACCTGGCTGCTCCCCAGAGTTTGAGCTGGAAGAGGACCCTGGCCAGACCATGCACAGCCTGACGCAGACTTGCCCATGCCGACGGCAAGGCAGAACTGATCTATGCCTGCCCGAGGAAGCAGGTCCCTGTCAGCAGAATTTTTCAGCCTCTTTCCTTTGAAAACTAGAAAGAAAGTCTCCCCTCACATCCCCCCACACAGTTTCTCTCTAGTAACAACACTGTCCCAACTTCACAGGTGCGGCGCTGGGTGGGGTCAGGGGCACTAAAGAGACTGTCTAGGGTCCTGGGAGAGAGCTCAGTTGGTAAAGTGTTTGTTGTGCAAGCCTGAGGGCCTGTGTTTGATCCCTGGCACTTGTGCAGAAGTGCCTGCTGTGGCCTCTCAGCCTTGGGAGGCAGAGGCAGGAGGATCCCTAGGATTGACTGGCCAGTCAGTCCCACCAAATCCAGATTTAGTGAGAGATATTGACCTTGGTGGCCATTTAGCAAGTCACATGTATTTTCCTCTGGTGACACTACAATAATGCAAAGGTGATGTCCTGTCATCTGTCACTCCAAAGACACCTGAAGCCTACACACGGCTCAGGGAGGATTTTTTCTGTTCTGCCCATCACCCCACATCTCTGAGCAGGGCACGATGCCAGGAACACTACTGATGCAGAAAGCTTGACTCTGGGGTGAACGGAGGGTCATGAACCCCTCACTTTCAATTCGTAGATGAGGCAATGGGGGATCTTGTTTGTTCCCATCCATTAGGAGAAGTCCTGGCCCATCAGCTGGTTAGGAGTCCCAGCATGAGGGTCTTGGAGGTAAGATACATGGGGCAGGTCCTGCCTAGCTGCAGATAACCCTGGTCAGTCCCATCCCACCTCTAGCTAGGATGGCCAGAGACAGTGTCTGGTGACTCTGGTGTCTTTGGCTATGCTGTGAGGGCGGCCCAGCTTTTCCATGTCAGTGACCTCTGGCTCACAAGCCAAGCCATGGCTTTTGCCTGTGTTCCTGCCCGGCTTTAGATGGGACATGTTTATACACCTGTGAGGAAGCTCCACAGATGGAAGGCTGCACCCCAGTGTCCTTCCAAGTAGGACCTTGTGTGGTGGCAAGCACTGGCTGGCTTAGATCTCAGTGGTCTCCTTTGCCGCTGTGACTCAGTCATTCAAGGAAGACCCACTTTGGGTGTGACAGCACATGCCCGTAATCCCAGGAAAGGCAGGAGGATCTCTGGGAGTTTGAGGCTAGCCTGGTCTATATAGCAAGTTCCAGACCAGCCAGGGCTACATTGTGAGATGCTGGCCCAAACCTAGCTGCCAGTCCTGGCTGCCAGAGTCTCTCCTGAGCACTGGGGTTGTGGTAGGGACCAAAATAAGCCTCTGTCCTCAGGTGGTAGCTCAATCTGCAGGAAAGAAGAAAGTGGTAAGAAGTAAGGTAGGCAGAGGAGGCCATGTGGCCTTGGGGGCCACTGCGTAGGCTTCCTCCTATCTGCGGAGGGGGTTTCAGAGCACTGAGTAGGGGCACTAGGAGACACACATGGACCAGGGTCAGGAGATGCATCTGCGATGGCGGCCACTGGTCCAGCTGCAGCCTGTATACAGGGCAGGGGTGGGACTAGTTCAGAGCACACACTGACAACCCAGCCTGAGAGGGCCTGCGGGTACTCTGGGGTGTGTGCCTGGCTGTGGGGCTGGTTGTTTCCTCTGTGACCTACTGCGTGCATACCACATGGCCCCTCCTCTTTGCACCTGCCCTGGACACCATGGACACACTAGGAGTCATCAAGCAATCCCCGAGATCACAGCCCTCACAGCAGCCCTGTTGGGCCCCAGCACAGTCTCCCGTTTGGAAGCAAATTGCGGTATGCTGCCTGGCCAGGCCTTGTTGCTGAGTCACAGGCGAGACCAGGGCCTGACCATAGGACATTTTTGAGATTCCAGGGCTGGCTCCACAGTGGCAAGCCTTCTTGCCCTGCGGCAGGTCCAGCTTCATCGGGCCCAGAATCCCAGCCTTGCAGGACCAAGAAGTCTCTGGGGACAGGAGACATGGGAATGGAGACTGGAGGCAAGGGCTAGAGGTCGTGGGCTGGGCACCCTTTGCTCTCTTCCTCAAGGACTGTAGTCAGCAGGACCCTGTAATCCCCGTCTGCACCCAGGGCAGGGGCAGGCATTAGCGACAGGAGACATGCTCAGAGCTCCAAGTCCTCACTACTTAGGGAGGTTTGGATCCTCCTAGAGATTAAAATGTTTCTATGTAACAATTCATGTTTATGGCTTAAAATTTAAAAATGTGAAAGAGGACCCCAAGAGATAGCTCAACAAGTGAGGGAGCCTGCTACCACACCTGACAATTTGAGTGTGTGTGTGTGTGTGTGTTTACTAGTGAGCATACGTGTGTGTGTGTGTGTGTGTGTGTGTGTGTGTGTGTGTGTGTGTGTGTGTGTGATCCATGTGGAGGCCAGAGGTCAATATCAGGACTCTCCCCCAGCTGTTTTCCACTTTAATTTTTAGACAGGGTCTTTTACTGAATCTGTGGCTCACTGGGTCCCCAGAATGCTTCTGTCGGTCCCCTAACACTAGAATTATGATATGCACCTTGCACCCAGCTTTTCCGTGGGTGCTGGCATCTGAACTCAGGCCTCATGCCTGTGCAGCTACCCCTTGGCCCACTGAGTCGTCACCCCAGCCCCTATATGGTTTTTAAAACAATTTCCTTGCAAGGTGTGGGCTATACCTGTAATCTTAGTACTCAGGAGTCTGGGCTGGAGGCTAGCCTGCACCATAGAATGAGACCATACACACATATAAACACATTCACACACACACACACACACACACACACACACACACACACACACACACATCTCTAGGAGTGGTGGCATACTCCTTTAATCCCAGCACTTAGGAGGCAGAGGCAGATGGATCTCTGTGAGTTCTAGGCCAGTCAGGACTATATAGTGAGATCTTTTCTCAAATAAATAAATTGTTTAACTAAAATAAAATTACAAAGATATAAAATAATAAAACAACCTTTTCTACCCCAGCCCCTCAGCCCTACTTTTCTCCCCACAGAGGACAAATGTCAGTTTCCAGAGGGTTTCCATGGAGATATTTTATTCAAATCCCCTAAGTTTATGCCTACAGATGGGTGCATGTGTGCTTAAGTACACACATATGAACATGTATGTATTCTGTTGTCTTAAAGGAAGCATCTCAATCTTTTGACACAAGACAGCCTTTGGGCTGAGTATCTAGGAAGTGCAGCCAAGACGAGTAGGTTGAGAGGATCATCACACAGTGAAGCCAAAGATGTGGCCAGAGGCCATTGCTGCACATACTCTCCGAAGCCCTCTGGAAACCTCTGCCCCGAGAACCTGAGGCCACCCTGGGAAAGGGAAATTCGAGCCAGCCACCCAGGCTGGGCCTGAGCACCAGGGTCCTCTGGCTGAGGTGAACATGGGCCTCTCGGTGAGGGGCTAAGGGGCAGTGTCCCTTGAGAAGTTCTTGGGTAGCATATCGGACCTTCCAGAAAGCGATCTTGTCACCCAGAGACCCTGTGGAATGTCTGGGTGTGAGGCGGCATCATATGCCTATAAGGCCCAAAGATTTCAGGCTGATGACAGACTTCTCTGCACGTTCTGTAGTCTGTGTGCGTGTGTCAGAAGGTGCCATAGGTAGACTTGCCTGTGACAGAGACAGGCTGTCTCCTTTGCCTTTCTCAGGCTGACACATGGATCAAGGAGAAGCCAGGCCAGAGCGAGAGAGGTGCCGGGAAGGAGAAGAAGGGCACCACTGAGAACTCGGGTGCTCAGGGACCTGCTAGGGTGAATCTTGCCTGTTCTTTCCCGTTATCATAAGAAACAGGGCTTGTGCTAACACCCCGCCCCTGCCTGCGGTTCCTAGGAGGAGGAAGGCGAGACCTCTAAGATGGCGTTCATTTTCAACTGGAATCAGCAAGGATGTGTGGGCAATGCTGATGTTGATCTCCTGAGTGCCCTGCCCTGCTTGTCCCTGGGTGAGAATGCAGCTTTTGCATAAAGCAAACAAAAATATGGGATAGATGATGACAAACTTGCCCAGCGGGGCTCAAAGCTCCTTGGTTAGCCAGGAGAATACACAAACACACAGACAGACAGACAGGCAGACAGGCAGATAGATAGATAGATAGATAGATAGATAGATAGATAGATATAGATATTTTCCTTTTTTGTTAACTTCTTTATTACATTTATTTGTATGTATGCAGAGGTCATAAGACAACTAGGGAAGGTTGGTTCTCTCCTCCCAAAGTGTGGGTCCTGAGGACTGAACTCAGGTTATCAGGCATGGCAGCAAGTACCCCCCCCCACCCACACACCTGTTGAGCCACCTTGCCAGTCCACTGTTTATAGACATTGGCCCAACTAGCATTCACGAGCTCAGCCAAGCTCTATGGCTAGCCTTAGCACCATAGGTCTCACTCATCCTCACTCATACAAGTCTGCAGACATGTCTCCCTCCAGGGCATGGCTCAGACACCAAGAGGAAGGGCTTCTGCAACACCCACCCCCTGTTCCTCCTTAGAGCAGCATGGCAGCACTCAACTGAGAAACAGTGTTTACTCAGAGGAGGGGACCAGGGGCCCTGCTGCTTGCTTCACTGTCCCCAGTGTCTGTCTCTGCCGGGGAAGGACAGTGGCTGGCCACCACTGACCTTCAGTCCCAGCCTTCAGTATCCCAGATAGATACTAGAGCTGTCAGCCTGGGGTGGCATCCCTCACCAGTCAGGCTCAGCCATCATCCTCAACAAGCCAATTAAACAGCTAAGTAACAGTGAAGAGCAGAGAGAAGAGTCATTCAGTGCAGCCACATCAGGAAGATGAACTAAGAGGTCCAGAGACTCCCAAGTCTGTCCTCAGGGTCCAGACATGAGGTTCAGGCTTAAACAGGGGGCAGGAGGTGTGCATTCCTAAGCAGTCCTGGTCAAGGTGTGGTCCTGCCCGTCACTGACTCATCACTGTCAGCTCCAGTCTCTCCTGCAAGGTGGTCTGACAAGTTCTCACAACTCTGTGAGATCTCTCTGAGAGACAAGCTCCCGCTCTGGCTGGCATCAGGCTTCAGCCTTTCCCTTCCTCAGCGTGAGACTCCTAGGAAAATTCCAATGTCTTGGGGTCCATTGTTTCAAAATTCTGATGGCCAAAGGGCAGGACACCTGTGTCTCTTGTGTCTCTCTCCAGAATCTTCACTCCTGCCAGGATGGCGACACCAGTGACCCCAGACTAGTCTAGATAGACTAGACACCTTCTTCCTCCCACAGCAAGGCCAGGGGACAGCTTGCTAACTAGATGCTTGCACACCCCACCAAAGGACAGCCTGTCGACACACAGAGATCATCTGCCCGGCCTCAGGCCCACAGCCTGGCAGGAAGTCAATGCTCTCCAGGGAGTTAGCCATACGAAGAGTCTGTTTCTCTCCTGGACACTCCCTCTGAGCATCTTTCTGAACCAGCCCCCATCTGGGGAGTACAGCTCACAGATAAGATTCCTGTCCTCAAGCCTGTAGCTTTGCTGGGGTCATGGGACCCATGACAGCTCACCCCCTAAATCACCCACTGTTAGTGGGTGATGGCTCGGTGCTCAGGGTTGCAGATGGTACGGAGGAAAGCCTGTGTTGTCAAGGAGCTGTTGGTGAGGTTGCATACCTCTCTACCAGGACCACTGAAGTCATGCGCTGGTTGAATTGAGTCTCGAGGACCCCTGGAGATGGACACCTGGATGGAGTCCTTAAATGGAGCCCTGGGGTCCCATGGAAGGAATTGTGCCTCTCTCGGAACTTCTTTTGATTTTCAATGTTGAAGATAAAACTTAGGGCTTCACATGCTGAACAAGTACCCTATACCATGGAGCTATAGAGCCAGGGTCTCTCTCAGTTGTCCAGGCTGGCCTTGAACTAGTGATCTTCCAGCATCTGGAGGAGGTTCACAGAGGTCCCACAGCAGACAAGAGAACAAGCTGGGGCACAGCCTGCCTCCATGATGTTAGCAATGGATGAAGGAGGATCTTGAATTTGGGCCCCTCCTCTGCTGCTAGTCTGAAAGTTTCTGCCCAGAGCCTAACATGGCTCGTACATCCTCTGTGGCTGATTCAGTGCCAAATCCTTCCAGGGCAGGTAAAGGGCAACCACAGAATTCAGCCAGTGCTGCTGCTGTTCCTGAGGTTGGGGGCGGCTCCAGGAGTTGGGCAGGCAGGTGCCACAAACACCCCAACACAGGTGTTGACTTCGGCCAGTGGCGGCAGCCCCCCAGTAAAGCTGCCCCAAGGAGGCCCAGGTAGGAGCAGGACCCCTTGCCCCTCAGACAACTCCTAAGGCCCAAGACCCATCCCAGGCATAGAAAGTGGAGCTTCGAAATGGAGGGAAGGTCCAAGCCTCCTGAGGGAGGTAGGAAGGTGCTGGGCCTGCCCACAGCTGTAGACTTTCTGATGCCTGGACTCAGATGAGTTCTCGGGGTGGGGTAGGACATGGATCCTATCATCATACTTCCTGTGAAAACAGGAAGTTTGGGGGTCAGTAGTAAGAGTCGGGAAGGAAAGGGAGACTGCACTGAATGAGTTTAAGTTGGGGCAACCCATAAGGTCCAGGGTGGATGGAGTAGCCACCCAAGACTCCAGAGTAGAGAGCTAGTCTGAGGACTGCTGGCTTTGCCCAGCCACACCATCCCAGGCGCTGGTCCCTTGGCCTAGTGGTCCCTGATTTCCCATGGATCCTGGGGATGTGGGTATGGTGAGCAGCTTAGAGCTGGGGGGTCTAGTCACAGTATACCCAAGGAGACTTATTTGCCTCCTCTGGTCCTCAGTTTCCCTTCTGTGACTGCTTTGTGGAGTGGCTGGAAGTGATTGTGACTATGACTGTGTGAACCTTGACCTTCTGCAGGCATGGCCTTCTCTCCAAGGACCCCTGCTCATGTGTCAGCCTTGAAAGTTATACCCTCAGTCACATTCTGAGACCACCATGAATCCTCGACTGCTGGAGTTTTGTAACGAAAAAGGGAGTGTTGGGAATCTCTACCCACAACTCCTGCCTGGAATTCAGGACCGGAATAAACAAGGCTGCAACTCAGGTACCGCAGGACCCTAGGCTCACCTTCCTCAGCTCCTCCCTCAGCCTCTCTTTGCCCCCAGCTTCCTCCCTGAGCCCCTGCCCCCCACTTCCCTTCCTTTTGGGGTGAAAGGAGCAACTGCCTTTCTGTGCGCTTCTATTTCTGCACCTTCCGCTTCCTGCAGAAAGTTCTGGAATCCACAAGGCCAGCTGGCCCTGAGGGCAGGATGTGGGGGGCCTCAGATTTCCTTTTCTCCAGCAGCCTGGCCCCATGGACTCCTCGGGGAGAAGGAACTGCTGCCCGGGCTGTGCCGCCCCTGGAGGTAAACTTTCACTAGCGTGTGCGCTGGTCACCTCCTGTATACCGGCTCTAGGCTCTGAGGATGCACCGCAGGACAAACACCCATACAGTCTTTGGCAAGCAGCCTTTGTGGCTTTGCTCTGCCACAGCTTTACAGGCAAAGGACAGCTCTATCAAGCGAGCTGGGCAAAGGGAATGGCCGAGGCAGGTTCTCACAGACAGCGCAACTGGAGCAGGGGCTCAGCTTGACCGACCGGTAGAGTGCTCACCCAGCCGCGGGTGAAGATGCCCTGGGTTCCATCCCCAGTGCTGCATTAACTGAGCGTAATGTTGCATATCTGTCCTCCCAGTACCTAAGAGGTGGGGGCAGAGCTCAAAGTCACCCTTGGCCACCTAGAGAAGTCAAGGGCAGCCTGGGCTACATGACACACTGTCTCAGACAAACAAAACAGAACAAAGAAACTCACATAGGTGGGACGCAGGGCTCTTCCGTTTTCCACTCTCTTGAGAAAGTGAAGTGTGTATGAAGGAGATACAGAGAAGAGGGGCAGGGAGGCATGGCCGGTGCTGCTGACGAAGTTTCTGGAAATCCCAATTGTTTTTGAGCCACTTGACATTCCAGGGTTTGGGTGGGAATCATTGCAACACCTGCAGCCTCAGGGCCCAGGTAAGACAGGGCAGGTGTTGGGAGGGGACCCCTTTGTCATCATTGTGATTCGGAGGGTGGGGCTGGGACCGCCTGGCCTCTGTTCCACCCAGGGCAATGCATCTGAGGAAGGAGTTGCAGGTCCCCATGGGCAGGTGCAGAGCCGGCCCAGTGAGCAGGAGCAGCAGCCTCCTGGGCATGTGAAGGAATCAGAGCTGGTGACCACCTTGAGGTGGGGGTGGGGGGGGCTGCGTCTCTGTCTCTGGTGCCGGCTGGGCTGGCGTCCATCTTTTCCCTCCTGCTCCACCTGCTCCCTTGAAAGCAGCTCTGGTTGTTTTGTTGAATCTGAACGCCATTGAGTGAGAACTTCTGTCTGTTTTAAAGGTTAACTTCCCAGGGCTGGGGGCATGGATCAGTTGCTAGAGCGCTTACTGTATAAGCATGTGGACCTGAATTCAGACCTCCAGAACCCAAACAAACTTCCAGGTATGGAAAGGCCATTCTCAGTGTGAGCTCTGGAGTGAACACAGAACATCCTTCAGAAAGCCAGGAGCAATCACGTTCTCTCCAGCTAGAGAGAAATGCAAGGTCTCCTTCAAAGTCCTCTGGCTTTGGGAACCCATTGCCCACATGTCAGCAACTTCTGGATCTTAGTGGTTTGTAGGAGCTTTTTACATATGAAGGATATGTTTGTCCTGCCTAGTTTATGATGGTTCTCCATATCTTTGAAACATTTTTCTCTCACAGTTAAGGAGTGTGTGAGCCAGTGTCTTAGATTTCTTTTCTTTATGGCTAGGATTTTATTTCCCCCCCAGGTTGAAAGTTTTCTCTTTTTTTCTATATTTTTTAATATATTTATTTATTTGTGGAGCATGAATGCCAAGATTGGTGGCAGGCAACTTTATCTACTGAGTTATCCCAGCAACTCCAAAAGTATCAGTTAACTGTTTCTTTTCTGCAGTGGGGCCCAGCATCACCTGGCTTGGGCATGTGGACTGTCCCCACAGGGAGAAGTGGTAGTCTGTGGTCCCCTGGCTCCTGCCTGCTCTCTGGGAACAAGCCAACTGGTTGCCCGGCTCTGGACTCTGCACCGGAGCCTCCAGTGTTCTTACAGTTTCTGGGCAGAGGGGCCTTGTCCCACACCCACTGGTGTCCAGATTCCTGTTCCCTTGCAACAGAGCATGAGGAGTCATCCAGCCAGTGGAAGCAGAAGTTCTCTCTGTTCATAGGTTAGGGTTGAGGGCTTGGTCTATGGGAGGGCTGGCAGGGCAGGGTGGCTGGTCGCTGGAATCTGGATGGATGCACACCTGTGACCTCATTTGTATCTGGAGACAGGTGAGCCGTAGGGAACACCTGCTTCGAACATGATTCCACATTTTGTGATTGCGCACATGTCCCCGGACGCTGAATGGAGATGAATCAGGCAGCTGGTGTGAATCAAGCAGAACTGGGTATGTGGTATGGGCTCTGTCCCTAGGGAAGGGTGTCAGGCCATCAGAGGACAGGACTGGGGGTGGGTGGGGAGAGGTCTGCTCACACAGGAACTTCTGGAGGAGGGCTATAGCTGAAGTAGCCAAGCTGTCAAGGTGGGGGGCCGTGTTCTAGTGCCTATGTGGGCAGCTGTGGCCTTCCTTCCATACTGCAGGAGGGTCGGAAGCACGGCTGCCCAGGAGCCAAGTGGCTGCAGGCCAGACGTCAGGGAGAGATGGACAGACCCCGGGACTGAGGCGAGAAGGACATGGTGTCTGACAGGCTGAGGTTAGGAAGGAGTCCGAGTTACAGCAAAGCCGAACCCCAACCAACCCAGCAAAGGAAAGGTCCTAAACTGGCCACTGCATGAGTAAATTCTAACACTCAAGGAAGAATTCGCAGCAGGTCTTCCCAGTTTCTTTCAGAACACCTCCTCGTTCATTCCACTAAGCTGGCATTTCTCTGGCACCACAAGAACAGTGAACCACATACCAGTACCCCTATTGAGAGCTGCGTGTTCAAGATGGTGGGAGAGACGGCTCAGTGAGTGTCACCGCTTGCTGCCGAGACTGTTACCTGAGTCCCGTGCACAGAACCCACATGTGGAGGAAGAGCATTGACTCCTTCCTGCAAGCTGTTCTCTGACCTTCACTTCTGTGCCCCAAACATATCACACACACACACACAAACACACACATACACACACACATCACATCCACACACATCACATCCACACACACATCACATCCACACACACATCACACACACATCACATCCACACACACATCACACACACATCACATCCACACACACACACACACACACATCACATCACATCCATACACACATCACACATGTCACATCACATCCACACACATCATCACATCATATGCACACACCGCACACACACATATCATATCACACACACACACACATATCAAATCACATCCACACATCGCATCATACACACGACACCTCACATCATACACACACAGAGAGAGAGAGAGAGAGGAGACTTCTGACTAGCCACCTCTAATCCCTAGATGTTATGAGCCATTGGCTTCACGGCCAGGTCCCAGTACGAGACAGGAAAAGCGCAGACCAGTGTGCAGAGGGACAGCAGTGGCTATCGACAGGGACACGGCCGTGTTAGATCCAGGGCCCCACTCCACAGGCTATGGAGTCAGTCAGGTCCTTACATACAGAGTAGGTGCACAGATGAGTTACAGAGCAATTAGAGGAGCCCAGGGGACCACGCAGCTAGGGCCTGGCGGGAGCTCGCCTCCACCGACTGGGATGGCCAGCGTGCCAGACGGTTCTGCCGGTTCCTCCCGACAGCTCCCCAACCTCAACCCACCCATGGGTTTTGTTCTCCAGCTCCATGTAGATCAGAGGCAGCAAGGCATAGACCTGTAAACACAGGCCCCACGCAGATGCTCCCAGCAGGCCCAGGTGCTCACATGCTCTCACATGTATTCACGACCCCACACAGGCACTCGTGGTATACACAGAGCACAAACTTGAAAACATGCCTGCATGCACTTGCACACGTGGTCATACACCGCATGCACACACACCACCCAAAACAACCCGAGGCAGGGGCTACCATCCACGTGCCTCGCTGCTAACCAAACTAACCAGTTGGGACTTGCTTAATTGCTGTTGTGGGGAGGAGCCAGCAGCATCCCCGGACTCCTGCCAGCATGTGGGTGGGTGCCCTCCAGCCCCTTGCTGCTTGGTAACCAAACCCAAGCCTGGCCTCAGGAATGCCGGGCAGAGGAGAGAAAAGGAAAAATGCCCACACCCTATAATTTAAACATGTCCTTGTGGCACACAGCCTGCTCGGCCTTGCCAGTGCCAGGCCTCCCATGGGCACGTGAAAGGCTGCCGACTGAGTGGCCGGTGGGCATGGCCATCAGGCAGGGGCACCCTGGACTCTCAACCCTGCTGCAGCAGGGCTCTGACTTCCTCCCTGCTCTTCAAGTTTGACCTGCAGCTGGGCACTGCCGAGGACGCAGGATGGCACCCTCCTCCTCACTCCTCATGCCCTGCAGCCCCCTCAGGTCACCCGAGGACTCTATGTTACCTCACACCCGCTGCCAGTCCTGAGGATGACACAGGGTGCTGTGACCTGACATGAGCTCAGGCTGCCTCTCTCCCCTGGCCCCTGTGTCCTCAGCCGTGGCTGACCTCGAGTGAAGTCCCCATCCTTTAGTGGGCCCGCCTTTCCCCTCTTCCCCCTCTGTTTTTTGCAGTGTGATTTCTGCTCCTGCTAACCCCCATCCTCAAAATGTTGGCCCCTAGGATACTGTTTGAGCCACTGGACCCTGTTGGCATCCTGAGTGGGGCTCTGGGTGGGCGTCAGCTTCCTGGAGGAGGACATCACAAGTGGCAGGGATTTGTGGATTTCCCAAACCTACCTCACCCCCGTATGTCAGGCCACACTTTGTCCGGAGTACGCTCGTGGGCCATGAGGTAGGGCCCTGTCATCGTTTGTGGCTAATCCACGAAAGGGCTCTCATGAAGAGATACACTCTTCCTCAAGGTCTGGTGGCCCATCGCTCACCACCAACACTCCTTCCTGTGTGATCTTGAATGAATCCCATTCTTGTCTACCCTAGGGCCTTTGCACAGCTGCCCCTTTAATTCCTTCCTTCCCTGGGAAGTTGTCCTCTGGAGTTATGACCTGGAGAGAATCTTCCAAATCCGCATCTTCCGCCTTCCACAGCACTGCTCACCTCTTCCCTGGACAGATTGCTTTTTAGGTTTTTTGTTTTTTTTTTAATTGCATTCTTTGCCCACATTGGGTTCGGGTCTTTATCCTCTGCAGTTACGCTCCTCCATGTTCCTCTAGCTGGACACAGCAAAAGTGTTCACTAAATGGTGATGACATGAGTGGAGGGAGAAGGTGCCAAGCTCGTGCCTGGCGTGGGGTGGCAGTCACACCCCGAGGGTTGTGTCTGTTACAGTCACTCACGTTGTTGTCACCCGGCAGGTTCTGGTGGCAGGAGCGCTGTGTTGGAGCAGAGGGTCCTCTACTGAGCTGTTTCTATACGTCCTGTCACGTCAGACCCTCCAGTCTCAGCTCCTGCGTGGTGTGCCTTTCTGTGCTGCACCGTTTGAGTAGACCACGAGGTCTCCACTCACTCTTCCTCCCCGTGTGTGTCCCGGCCAACTCCAACCTCCAAATCACAGGGCTGCCACTACACCAGCTGAGTCCTCCCTGGTCTCTGGGTACCTCTTGCTCCAGCACTGGCCCTAGCAAGTGTGAGCAAATCTCATCTTCTCCTAGAAGGCACCTACCCTGAAGGTACCATGGGGCACTCAGAGTACCTGCCTGACATGGTGGCAAGCCCTTCACAATTTACGTGAATAAGTTCCAGGCCCCTTGAGGATTGCCCTCTCTCAAAAGTCAATGTGACGAAAGGCTTCCTCGGACAGGGTGGCAGGTATTTCTCAGAGCAAGGGGCTATGTGGGAACCTCAGAGCAACCTATGTGAAAAGGTTGGGGAGCCTATCCTGCCAGGCATCTCCCCAAGACCCCTAGGGCTCCCTTAAGCCCTGTCCTAGCCCTACTCAGCCCACAAGCATTTTTTAACTACTTGTTTTCTAGGTATGCTGAGACAGTCAGATGAGTACTCTCTTTGGGCCTCAGTTACTGGGTTACATGGGAATGCCTCAACACTCTTTGCTTCTATATGACAGACCCTATTTCCTGAATACCAGCCCTCTAAGAAACGAACCATCCCCCTGCTCCTATTTCTCTGGCTGACTGTCCCCACTCTCAGGACCTCTGGCCCAGAAAGAGATGAGGGCAGGAAAGGAGGGCTGAGCACCACTCAGACAGATCTCTTGGAAGATCTGCCCACACGCAGGGTTGATCCACCATTTCTGGGGCCTAGCTCCCTTGTCTTCCCCAAAGATCTGGACAAACCATGCTCCTACTCTCTGGAGAGCTAACACTCCAGAGCCCCAGAGACTCAGAGGCCTGCTGGGCCTGAGTGATCTGAATGTAGCCTGGGCAGGGCCGTCATCTCTGTCCACAGTCATAACTCTGTTTGCTTGTCTGTTCAAATGACGTGTCTCCCTCATATCCCATCTCCCCATCTCCCCCTCTCGGGGCCCGGCTCTCTGCCCTTCCTGTCACAGCAGCCTCACCAAGGCTACCCCAACTGGCTGTCTTGTCCCTGTGTACTGTGGATGATGAGGAAGTGAGTGGCCAGTTGGACCCTTCTCTGTGGGAAAGACCTAGTACTTACATTAAAGAAGGACAGACGGGGGAGGGGGAGCCAAGCCAGGGCTATGGGTCAGCTCCGCAGCAAGCCCATGTTTCCTGGAATGATGGATTTCACTGGTAGGTAAGGGCACCAAGAGACCCTGATCAGTCAGGGATGTCTGCAACTCTGGTCTTCCAATCCCATCTGGAATTTGTTTTTTTTGTTTGTTTTTGTTTTTTTAACCAAGTCCACTGTTTCCTGAGCTCACTCTTGGTGTATATGGTGGGTAGAACATGGCGACCACCATGTCTGCCCCCAGCCCCTGAAGACTGTTAAGGAAGCAGAAGGTGAGGGATGATGGCATTAGTGGAATTCATAGGGATCTGGGGATGGCAGGTGCAGGGGTAGGATAAACCCTGCCCAGTGGTGTGTGGCCACACTGCTCTCAGGAGCTGCTTATGCAGGTGACAGGAGTTGTTTGACAATGGTTAATGGCAACTATTGACAATTAAAGTGCCTATGTCATGTGCACATGACATACGACACAGGTACTTTATGTATAGATACATTATACAGACATCATGTTATGTATCTTCTTGAAATGTGAGTGCCACGGTCAGAGGGCCACCATCCCCAGTTGCCCTGCTCTGTTTTCCTGTCCGATGTACCTGGTCACTGCCTGCCCTTCATGTACATGGTGGAGATAGCCCTCTCCAGAGTACTTACACCATAAGAGCTGCCGAGCATTGATGGATGGATGGCTTTGTTGACTGTCTAGACTTTGGAAAGTGCCCGAGAAAACATGAGTGGTGTAGATTAAATCGGAAGTGTGTCACTTGTAGCTTTCAGAGCATGACCAGCCTAGAGCATTTACCAACTATTCATTCAGGATGCACCCAACCTGGCCAACAGGCAGCTCCTGCTCTGACCGAATGAGTCAGGTTCCAAGCCCTGGTCCGTGTGAGTTTAGATGGAGATGTGACTCATTAAGGTCAACAAGAATGAGGCCAGCGTATCTACACCTGCTCAGAAATGGTCTCCGGAGCTGGCTGTGGTCCATCGGCTAAATAAACAAGACCATTCACAGAGGACCCAAGGGCACTGTGCCTTTGAGTGTTCTCTGAGAATTGGACTAGCAGCAGGTTTTCTTGGCATGGTGAGTTATAATCTGACGTGGGTCACTAGAGATAATTCTACCTCACGTTGTGGGCAAGTCACCCATCCTCAGCTCACAGATCAGTGACATCTACTCAATCCCACATGTGCCCCCCAGTGATATCCTACTCAATGCCCACACTTGCCGCCAGACCAAGACCAAGCAAGACCCAGAGCATAGCCTGCCTTCCCCTGCCATCTTAGCATCTTCTGACATCCACCGCCTTCCTAGCACCCCCACTCCATGGCAGACACTTTCTTGCAACCCCCTGGACAGATTCCTGATTTCAACATGGTGGCTCTATCTGTGTGTCTGGCTTCTCTTCTCTCCCAAGCCATGGAGGTGAGATTCCTTCATCTTGTTTCATGTAGCTTTGACCATTCATTCTCTGCTGCATAGTATTCACAGTGCATCCAGGTGTGATGGAACACACCTCTAATGCCAACAGTCTAGAGGCAGGTGGATCTCTGTGAACTCAAGGCTGGCTTGGTCTGCATAGTGAGTTCCAAGCCAGACAGGGTTACATACCAAGAAAACTAAAACAGAACAAAGCAGAACAAAAAATTCAATGGTGTACACATCCTTCAACTTATTTGCCCATTCTGTTGATGATGGGCATTTGAGTGGCTTCCAGTTGTGGGGTTGCTATATGCAACGTCACCAGAAGCAATTGAGTGTGTGTCTTTGCATAAACACGAGTGTAGATTTGCTCAGGAAATGTATCCAAAGGGACTACTGGGTCTGGGTTATCACGTGCCTAGCTTTGGCAGAGCCTGCAAAAGCACGTCATAGAAGTAAGTGTGTGCATGTGTGTGTACATGAAGGTGAGGCCGTAGGTGAACTATGGGTGTTGTTCCTCAGATACTGTCCACCTTGTGCTTTGAGGCAGGGCCTCTCAGTGGCCTGAAGCTTGTCACTAAGCCACCTTGGTGGTCCAGAGAGCCCCAGGGTCCCTCTTGTCCCCACCTCTCCAGGGCTGGCATCTCAGGTGCAGGCCATTGTGCCTGGCTTTTCACACAGGTTCTGGGGACCAAACTCAAGTTCTTGTGTTTGCACTTTATTGACTGAGCTGTGTCCCCTGCCCCATGTCCTAAGATTTGTAGCAAGTCACAGCCCACCAGCACCCACTCCACCTCCCTCCAACATTGTCCTTTGCTTCTGCGGTAGCCACTCTGGGGAGTGTCATACAGTAACTCCCCATGCTTTTAGTTCATTTCCCTGATGACCAGCTCATAAAATCAGCACAAGGCGGGCGGCGGTGGCGCACGCCTTTAATCCCAGCACTCGGGAGGCAGAGGCAGGCGGATCTCTGTGAGTTCGAGGCCAGCCTGGTCTACAGAGCAAGTTCCAGGACAGGCTCCAAAGCTACACAGAGAAACCCTGTCTCGAAAAACAAAACAAACAAACAAAAAACCCAGCACATTGTTCTCCTTAATGAAAAGGGCCCCATCTGTCAGGGTGGTTTGTTTTAAAGATGACTGATGTGAGGGGCCCTTCAGAGACTGTGTGTTTCTGGTGCCTGCCTGGCTGTAGGTCCTGCTCCCGGGCTGTGTCCTTGCTTTCCCCATTGAAGCCATCTCAGGCCTGGGGTTTCTTCACAGTCCTGAAAAGGGGAAGTTATTAGCATTTCCTGTGGTCCTCAGCACATCCTGTGCACCATTTAAGAAAGAATTACCAGTGGGCCTGGTGGCACAGGCCTGTCATCCCAGCTGTGGGAGAAACAGAGGCAGGAGATCACTAGTTCAAGGCCAGCATGAGCAACTTAGTGAGACCCTGTCCCTAAATAAAAAGTAAACAGGGGTCTGGGGCTGAGTGGTAGAGGACTTTGCCTAACACATCCCACGCCTTGGGTTCCATCTGTACAAACGCTCACAGGAAACCATCACCCCTTAGCCACCTGTGCAGTGACTACCATCCTTTGGTTTCTTCCCACACCTCACTCGGATCCATGATCTATTGGGAACAGAGCTTCTTCACACAGGCTGCAGGCTGAGCGGCTGCTCCTCTTCAGCGGGGAGGAAACACACAGTTGGCCCCACCCCGCTTGTTGAAAGACCCTGCCACATGTCAGTCATTGCGTATGACCTGCGTCTGTGGGTCTTTGTCCCCACGGGTGAAATGATGACTGTAGTTAGGCCACCGTGTCTGAAATGCCACTGTCCTGAAACTACCCAGTCATCTGTACTGGCCACATGTCCTTGCAGTTTGTTTGGGCTTTGGGTTTTGCTTTGCTTTGCTTTGCTTTGCTTCGGGTTGGTTTTGGTATTTCAAGACAGGCTTTCACTGTGTAGCCCTGACTGTCCTGGGACTCACTCTGCAAACCAGGCTGGCCTCAAACTCACAGAGATGGGATGTTTGTTTGTTTTTGAGACAGTCTCATGTAGCCCAGGGTAGCCTCAAAGTTACTATGTAGAAGAGGATGACCTTGAACTCCTGATCCTCCTGTTTCTATTTCCCAAGTGCTGAGGTGACAGGCATGTGCCATCATACCTAATTCTGTGCAGGGCTGGCATGGAATGCAGACCTTCACGTGTGCTAGGTGAGCCTTCTCCCAATGGAGTCACATCTGCAGCCAAGTAAAGGCACAAGCCAGGCTCCGCTTGACTCTCTTGCCTCCCACGTGCTGGCGTGACAGGTGTGTGCTTGTCGCTCTTCGTCCTTCATCATGAAGATTGCTTTTGTTCTCGGCTCTTTGGAATTTCCCCTGGAATCAGGAACCCCCTCGTCAGTGTCCAGCGAGAGGGACTTCACCAGGAAAACACAGGGATGAGGCAAAGCACATCCAGGAAAGAGGCACTGCCTTGGTCAGCCGGTGCTATCATGCTTCTCACAGTTGCCATGCCCGGACCTGGGGACGCAGAGCTGAATGGGTCTGTGCTGGCTGCAGCCCCAGGGCTAGACCCTTCTCTAGTCCATTCCATTGGTGAATGGAAGCCTTGCGTGCAAAGAGCACTGGCCCAGGCCTGTGCAGAGGAAGCCCACTCATCCACAGACATTGCTCAGCACCTACTGTGTGCCAGGCGGAGTCATTCTGTCACCAACCTCTCATGTGTGCCCCAACTGCCACAGGACAGGAGTTGAGAGACAAGGAAAGTAGGGATTCTTCGGGCTGGAAGAAGGTCACATGCGAAGATCTCGGGACACGAGAGGACTTGGTACATGTGAATCGAGACCTCAAGAGGGTCTCTGAGACCAGAGAGAGTGAGGGAGGCGGAAGGGCCAATCCTGGCTGAGACATGTCAGCTCTCTGCTTGGAAGGGCCAGGGCTGCCAGAGGCCAGGAGGGAAGTGAGAGAGCTCCCGGAGGGGCTACCTGATTCACTGAAGGTGACAGAGTTCTGCATATGGCAGGGACAGGTGATGGGCTGCAGAGATCCCGAGGAACACAGACAGTAGGGTGCAAACTGGAACCACAGAAAAAGGAAGCAGAATGTCAGAGGACAGAGGGGACTCGGGGGTGGGGACGAAGAGGGGAAGCAGGCAACCCAAACAGTGAAGACAGGTGCAAAGACCACGTGTGCACCAGGTCAGCTGCTAGGGCAGAGCTGGGGCACTGAGCCCAGGAAAGCACAAACAGTGGTAGGGAACTCCTTTGTACTGGATGGTGGGCAGAGTCAGTGCAGTCTCCTCCCTGGTCACCTCTGCATACAGCACATACATGCTCTGTGAGCTTCACCCACGTGAACAAGTGGGCTGGTGAGCAAATGGGTGGGTAGACAGCTAGGATGGTTGGATGGATGGGTGGGTGGGTGGGTGAATGGATGGGTGGCTGAGTGGATGAATGGGTGGGTAGGTAGATGGATGGATGGGTAGATGGGTGGGTGGGTGGGTGGATGGGTGGATGGATGGGTAGGTGGGTGGGTGGGTGGGTGGGGTGGATGGATGGATGGGGTGGGTGGGTGGATGGATGGGTGGGTGGGTGGGTGGATGGGTAGGTGGGTGGGTGGATGGATGGATGGGTGGGTAGGTGGATGGGTGGGTGGGTGGGTGGATGCATGGGTGGGTGGGTGGATGGATGGGTAGGTGAGTGGGGTGGGTGGGTGGATGGATGGGTAGGTGAGTGGGTGGGTGGGTGGGTGGATGGATGGATGGGTGGGTGGGTGGATGGATGGGTGGCTGAGTGGATGCATGGGTGGGTGGGTGGATGGATGGGTAGGTGGGTGGATGGATGGGTAGGTGGGTGGGTGGGTGGATGGATGGGTAGGTGAGTGGGTGGGTGGATGGATGGATGGGTGGGTAGATGGATGGGTGGGGTGGGTGGGTGGGTGGATGGGTGGGTGGGTGGGTGGATGGATGGATGGGTGGGTAGATGGATGGGTGGGTGGGTGGGTGGGTGGGATGGGTGGGTGGGTGGATGGATGGATGGTGGGTGGGTGGATGGGTGGGTGGATGGGTGGGTGGGTGGGTGGAGTGGGTGGGTGGGTGGGTGAGTGGGGTGGGTGGGTGGGTGGATGGATGGATGGATGGGTGGGTGGGTGGGTGGATGGGTGGGTGGGTGGGAGGGATGGGTGGGTGGGTGGTGTGAGTGGGTGGGTGGGTGGGTGGATGGATAGATGGGTGGGTGGATAGGTGGATGGGCTTCCCCAGGAGCCAGGCCCCACACTCAGACCAAGCCCATATGAGACTGGATAGAGGCTGTTGTGGACAACAAGCAGTGTCAACAGCCCTGTCCTGTCTGGTGTTGCCATGCTTCTGTTCTCAGCCATGCCCCCCAAGGTCAGATAAGACAAACTTTCCCATCCTTAGCTCCTTATTGTCTGAGCTCAGTAGATCCGGCAGTGCAGAGGACCCTGTGTTTGGAAGGACCTGGTGTGTTTCTGCCTGCTGGCTCTGCCTGGTGGTCTTGAACTTGATACCTTTTAGAATCAGGTGTTGCAGTTGCTGGGCCCTGCCTGTTGCCTGGAAGTGCAGCCCAGGCCACCTCCTTCTACAAGGGGAAGAGAGCCACCCCTCGCTGAAAGGCACTGATGCTTTCCAGAAGAGTCCTTCTGCATGCCTGGAAGCCTGTGGAAAAGAGGGACCCTGTGAGCCTTTCCTGGTGAAACTAGACCCACTTCCGCTCCGACACCAGGGCCTCTGTGCACCCGCTGAGGCAACGTAAAGCCAAAAGGTCATGGCAAGAGGCTCTGAGGCTGTCCCTGCCTGTGCTCACCACCTTGGACTCTGCACAGGAGCTCCTGGGGAGGTGGTTAGGTGGCCACCCTCAGACAGAAGGTTCCAGGATGGGGCGGCTGGAGCTGGAGCTCAAACTTGGAGCCTCGGCCACTGTTGCTTTAAATGCAGGGGCTTTGGGAAAGCTCATGTGAGTTGTGCCCTCGGTTCACCCTCTGTGACTGGCACCTCCAGAATGTCCACTTTGTGGGTTGGTGTTTCCACAGGCTTGTCCGGGAGAAGGGTGGGGAAAACGTCTTCCCAGTGCCGGGGATGGGGGTGTGGACTCTTCCCCTATTGAACGGTCACTTGTTATCTGCCCTACCCATCAGCACCAGACTTGCCCAGTCTGAAGCATCCCACGGGTGAATCCCCACTGGGTGGCCCTGAAGGAGCCACTGTGTAGTGAGCCAGTCTGCCTTACTCACTCATACAGAACCTGGGGCCCAGGACCTGGAGTGAAGGGTCCAGGGCTCCCCTGGGTGCATCCATAGACTTCTCTGATGTCCCCTGTGGTCATCCCCGCCCTTCCCCATGCTTCCTCCCTAACATATCAGTAGCAACTGCTCCCTGAACCTGGCCTCAGCCAAAGTTCCTCCACCTTGAGGTTCCTGGGTCTCTTGAGGCCCTGGCTGTCAAGGACTCTATATTTTAGAGAACTCTTTTAGTCTTTGACTGTGGCAGCTCTGAATCCATCCCTCGTTCAGGGGAAGGTCAAGGACTTCTGTGACTTTGGTTGGACCCTCTGGGGGGTTGCTACCCACAGCCTAAGACCCTTCTCTCCGGCTGCTTCACTGAGCCCCATCTGTGCTGGGCTCCTCTGGGTGAGTCTTGGAAATACGGAGAGAGGAACATGTTCATGCCTCCACTGTCTCTGAGGACACCCATGGGAACGCTGGGGACATGTGCAGCCCTTGGTGTGAAGGAGTCTGGTGACGGTTTGGATGGGCTAATTTAAATCCATCTCTAGCTGGGAAACCCAAACCCTTTCGCTGCCAGGGCAGTAGCTTGCCCTGTGATCACTGACTTTCCTTCCTTCTCTCCTCCCTCCTTCCTCCCTCCTCCCTCCCCTCCTCCCTCCTCCCTCCCCTCCTCCCTCCTCCCTCCCTCCTCCCTCCTCCCTCCCTCCCCCCTCCCTCCTACCTCCTCCCTCCTCCTCCCTCCCTCCTCCCTCCCTCCTCTCTCCTCCCTCCTCCCTCCCCCTCCTCCTCCCTCCCCCTCCCTCTCCTCCCTCCTCCCTCCTCCCTCCCCTCCTCCTCCCTCCTCCCTCCTCCCTCCCTCCTTCCTTCCTTTCTTCCTTTGTTCCTTCCTTCCTAACTACCTTCCTTCCTTTCTTTTTTTTGTATTTTTCAAAGATTTATTTTTATTTTTCTCTCACATATTACGTCCCAACCGCAGCCTCCTCTCCCTCCTCTCCTCCCAGTCCCTGTCCCACACCTCCCCTCTCCCCCAGATCCACTTCTCCTCCTTTTCCCCTCAGAAAAGGGCAGGCCTCCCAGGGATATCAACCAAACATGGTGTATCAAATTTCAATAACACTAGATCCATCCCCTCGTATTAACGAGGCAACCCAGTAGGAGGAAAGGGGTACCAGAAGCAGGCAAAAGAGTCTGCGGTGGTGGGGGATCTGTCTGTGACATCTGTCACCTCACTAACTGCCAGGGTTGATTCCACTGATCTGGCTGGTTAGGCAGTGTCCTCTCCCTCGCTCACCGTGGGAGTCCTCCCGGAAGCTGTGCGCTTGGGAAGCCTGGGGCCTTCAAGCCCAATTGTCCAAGTATCCTGACTGTCCCCAACCCTCCTGGAATAGGCAGTTGTGGAGGACTTTGGGGATGTCCAAGGCCCCCTGCTCCTCCTGGGGGCAATTTCTGTTGCCAAGTGGGAGAGCCACCAGGCTTGGATGGTGTCCTGGAATGTGCCCAGAGCCGGTTAGCCTGTCCCAGACCTCATTCCCAGCAAGTGGCCAATCTGGGATGGCTGCAGGGCAGGGCAGAGGCCAAAGCCTGTGGTCTCATCTGCAGATCTGAGTGTGGTCTGTACCCTGGCTGACCAAAGTTTGCCCCCTCACAGCCATGGTCCCAGGCAGAGCTGCCCAGGGTCCTCGCCGGCTCTGGAAAGACAAATAAACAGTCACACAGAGGCAGCATCTCTCGATCTCTGAGTCTAGACAGACTTTGCCCGGACAGAGGGACCCCAGATGGGGTCACCTCCACGGGAACAAGTTGCGGCCAGTGTGAGGGAGCCAGCCAGACGCCTTTGGCTACAGAGGAGCTGCAAAGACAGATGGTGTCTGTGCTTGGTGGAACAGAACAGGGTGGACATCTCCCGAGCAGTCAGCACAGGCCTCTGGGGCCGAGTCTGGCAGTTAGGGTGAGCCAAGAGCAGAGACCCGAAGCCAGTGTGTTCATGGTGTGGCTCAGCCACCCCTGCCTTCTGAGTGCTGGGTCCTCCCAGTGCAGGCAGTAGTCAGGCTGTGAGCCAGTGGGGTGACCTGGACAGTCACCCATAGACCCTCCACGGCATGAGGCAGGTGAGGTATGTGGCTTAGCTGGGCTCTGGCCTCCCATTAGGACCACTGGAGAAGTTGGAGGTGTTGGGCATCTACTTAGGGTCTTCCGGTCAACTCACCTTGCTGAGTCCCTAACAGCTAGTGGCATGAGACCCCTATGACCATTTATACAGCAGGGATGGGGAACTGAGGCCCAACTCAGGTTCTGTAGCAGTGGCAGAGAGGACTCGGGTTTGTGACCTGGCTCTCTGTCCCACAGCATCTTTGCCAAGCCCTTCAGGGATGGTTCTTTGCAGTGAGCTTGGCTATTTCTCAGCATCCTGTTTGAAGAGGATGGGGGCATCTTCACATATAGATGGAGGCGAACTCGTTGGTTGAGTGCTTACGGTGTAGTAGTCAGTTCTCCCACACCCGCTGCTTTTTCACCACCTCTAGCATCTCCGTTGGCCTCTCTAGCATCTCCAGCATCATCTGTACCACCAGCATCCCCGGGACCATCCACTGTGCCACAGCAGCGGCGGCCTCACTCTCATCCCAGCTCATGTGTCCCAAGTATCTACTGCACACGGCGGTGACCCACAGAGTGTGGAATGCAGTGCTTCTGAGGAGGGTTTTTGTTTTGGTCTTGTCGATGACTGGAGGGTAGGCACTGTCCCACATCCAGCTGGCTTTGCAGTGATGGGGGAAATGGAAATGACAGGGACAGAAGAGCGATGAAATGGTAAATGGTGGCATAATCTCCCCAGTAACAAGGAGGGGATATCTCTTGGCCGTGATTTCATTCTGCAGTGACCTGTCCAACAGGTGGAGTTCTGGGAATATGGTGGTCCCGGTCAGAGCAGGTGTGATGCGCCTGACCAGCTGAGAGCTCCCTGAGGTGTGAGCTCCTCTACCCAAATCCAGGGTCCAGCTGGTATCTGTGTGGGGGCTGCATGGGTTCTGCTGGGATGGAAGTATAGAGAAGATCAGTGCAGCCCCTAGTAGCAAAAGCATGGCTCCCCACAGGCTGGTCCCCATCACTCAAGGGTGGGAAGATGCTGTGTCCTCTGCTCAGAAGATCTTCAAGGCTACAGGATCAGATGACCCTGGATGAGACTGTCTGGGTCTGGGCCTCATAAGGTCCCAGCTCAGAGGTGGCAACTAGGGAGGGACAGGCTGAGAGAACAGAATGAGATTGCCATCTCAGCCTCCACGTCTGGCCCAGGGATCTGCATGCAGCAGCAGGGACCCAATCCATGTGTATCAAGAAACTGGCTTACATATGGGTCTAGTCCCAGCTTTATCGGCTATGTAGTCCAGGCTGGCCTTGAACTCGTGATCCTCCCAGCTCATAGCCTTCCAGGTACTGGGATTACAGATGTACACTATGCCTGGCTCAGGGTTGGGTTTTGAAGAGCCACTGGAACCTGTTCAAGGAGCACACAGCGTGGGTACCCACTCACCCATAGGTGCACCACATAAGCGCAGGTGGTGGGCACTCCAGACCAGCTCCAATGCTGAAGGCTCTGTGGAATAACTCCAGATCCTGTTGAGGATGCAACACAGTTTGCACCCACAATGCTGGAAATTTCTGTGGTTTTGCTTTGCTTCTATCTGTCTATCTATCCATCCATCCATCCATCCATCCATCCATCTATCTATTATGTATGTATGTATGTATGTATGTATCTGTCTGTCTGTCTATCTATCTATCTATCTTAGATAAGGTCTCACAAGGTCCCTGGCTAGCCTGGAACTCACTGTGTAGACCAGGCTGACTTTGAACTCACAGAGCTCCACCTACCTCTGCCTCCTGAGTGCTGGGTTTAAAGATATGTGCCACCAAGCTTGGCAACTTTCCAGTTTTAATGCAACTTTAAAACTCCTTTCCATAGGAGTCCATCACAGCTCACACCCCAGCAGGAAGCTACACGCTACCGAATTTGGAGATGATTGTGACATCCCTGGGTATTGTGTGTGGCCATATGTGGGTCGTGTGTGTTTGGACATGTGGAGGGTGTATGAAGTTTAAAGCTGCTCAGAGAAGAGGATGGGCTCATCATGGGGCTTCACAACAACTCTCTGGAAGGGGAGAAAAAAATAAACTGGGGGCCACTGACACCCCAAGACCAGAGCCATGTCCTCTGCTTCACTACTCAGCAGCCATGTGGTTGTCAGCTGATCCTGGTGTTCTTATCCCAACAGCTGGGTGCCAATAGGTACCATCTGATCATCCTCATAGGAGAGTCTAAGGTTCATTCATTCATTGCATGGACCACTCTAGAGAGGCCATGGATGCTCGGTTGACCCGTGGAAGCTGACCTTCTAGCAGAAGGTCATGAACTTCAAGGAAGCAGGGAAGGTGTGTGTCTGGAGAGGCCTCCTTAGCAGGTGAGGACCAGATCTCAGGAAATGGGATGTTAAGTGGCTATGGTGACCATAAGAGTTGGGGTGAGAGGTATATAGGGGTGAGCATCCCAAGACCGGTGCCTCTAACCAACACATATCCCCAAGTAGCCCACCCCCTGCCAGCACTGATTTCAAACACACTGGCCTCTGTCTTGGGTGGTGGGGTTGTGGGACTCCATGGACGTCCTTGCATACATCTATTGTAGTGCGGGGTTCAAAGGGCACTTTCCCAGAACCCAGTTCAAACTCAGGGTACCAAAGAGGTCGTTTTCTGGTAAGAGGTCTTTCTGACTGTGTCCTCACGTGGTTGGCTAGAGGAGAGATGTGACTCTTTGGAGTCATTTCTTGTGAAGATGCCAGTTTCATCACGGAACCACACACATGACCTCACTCACCTATCACCTCCCCCAGCCCTGCCTTCAGACAAGGTGGGATCAGAGTTTAGTTAGCACTGCATAGGGAGCTGGGTTCAGTCTATGAGATGGTTTTACCATGTGGGACCACTCAACAAATGTGTATTTGTGGAACAAATGTATGAGCAGGTCCTGCTGGCAGAGGCAGAGGTGTCCTCAGCCTACTGGGCATTTGGAGTCTCCTGGGTCCTTGCCTCCTTTTCCCTTCCTTCCTCTGGCGGCTTTGAGTGGACTTCGGAGGTGGCAGGCAGATGGTGGGCTCATCCACACCTGGGGACCGGCAGGAGCAGGGCTGGGTCTGGCCTGGTAGTTGTGTCCACTCCAGTCTTCCCACCTGCTCCACCCTTTCTGTGCTCTTTTCTTTTCTCTGTGGATCTCCTGGGGTCCATCCATCTCAGCTCAGACCCCCTCAGAAACCTGATCGTCAAGGCCACTTTGACTCTATCTGTCCCCTTTTCTGTGTTCTACTTGGGACAAAGAATCAGAAGAGAGTGGAGATGGGGATGAGTGGGTGAGTGTGTGAGCTAGAGAATGAGTGACTGACAGAAGGAACAAGCAAATGAATGAATGAATGAGTGACTGGAAGAATGGGCATGTGAATGAGTGAGTGGCTATCTAAGGAATGAACAAGTGAATGAATGAGTGAGCGAGCAAATGAGTGTCAGGGAAGGAAGCGTGAGAGAGGCAGGATTAAAGGACGCAGGATCAGGGCTAGCTGGACTGGCATTTGCTTCTTTTGACTCTCCCTGTGTCCCTGAGCATGTTCCTCCCGCATTCAGGCCTCAGTTTCCCACACCACAGCCAACCCAAAGGCCCCAGGTCATCTCAGTGTGCAGGTCCCTGTTTCCTCATTGAATTCTGAGGACTGCCTGATGGTGGTGTGGGAGGAGCTGAGGACTGTAGATGTCTGTCCCCCCAAGTGCCCCCCCACCTGGGCTGAGGCTACTGCTCTGCTTAGACAGGTGAGCACAGGGCCTCCCTGCCTCTGCTCGCAGGCCCTTGCCCAGGCTTCAGCCCATGGTATCGTGACTTGAATCTACTCTAACCCCTGTCCTCGCACTGGGTAGCCTTGGGCAAAGCCCCGGGGACTCCGTCTAGTCAACAGGCTGACCCCTCTCAGTACAGTTGGAGAGATGGGTTGAGCTGACCTGCCTGCCTGAGGATCCTGGCACCATCAGCTCCCGGTGTGGACTCAGCATTAGCCAGCTCCAATCCCAGAGGCCTCTGGGAGCAAGCCTGACCACACAAACTCCCCAGGCCCAGATGCACTCCACCCTTCCTTTCCGCGTGGCCTCCACAGGACATTACTTCATTGGGGGTGAGGGGTGGGGTGGGGGTGGTGCAGGCAGCAGGCGGGCCAGCAGATTGGACCTGGAATGTGCTTCTGGCATTGCTGCTTTGTGTCCAGTGGGAGGGAATGGCTGGCAGAGAGACTGCTGGGTGTCCAGAGCTCAGATGGCAGGATGTTCTAGAGGCCTGGAGGTGGTCAGGGCCTTCCTTGTCCACTGACTCTACCCACTGCAGCCAGAGAGTGTGGGCGGGAGGGGAGTCAGCTGTCAGTGGGTCTGACTGGGCTGTTGGAGGCAGAGGAGGAGGCGGCTGGTGCCATAGGAGGCGCTGCTCCCATCAATGCTCAGCACTGCCCACTAGGGTTATTAGCCTACGGCCTGAAATGACCTGGCCTGGGCAGCGGGGCTTCCAGGAGGGCACTGTTGCAGAGGGGAGAAGGGGTGCTGGACAAACTGGTGACAGCTGCAGTCCCCACCCTTCGGCAACATCACTTCCCTTTCACTCCCAGGGGTCACACACATTCTGCAGCTGTCTACCCCTGTCTATTGTGGGTGTGGGCCCAGGAGGTCAGGTTCTGACCAGCTCACTCACCAGTTTTCCAGGCCCTGGCTGGGCCCAGTGTCCTAGAAAATTCATTTTCTCTGAGGACCAGCCTTGCTCCGTGCTCTACCATAGGCTGAGGTTCTTTTCCTGGAGCCCAAGGAGGTGCCACACCTGGGGACTTTGACAGTCGATATCTACTGTCCTCCTCCTGGAGGCTGGAGGTGTTCCAGGTCTGGGTCCTCCCAAAGCCCTTCTCCATGGCTAGCAGACAGCTTCTTCTGCCCGTGTCCTCATAGTCACCCTCCATGTGTCTGGGTCCTGACCCTCTTCTTAGAAGGGCCATGGTCATATAGATTAGGCCCACCTACAGGGTCTCACTCTAACGCAATCACCTTAATTAAAGACCCCACCTGTCTTAGTTAGGATTCCTATTGCTACAACAAAACACCATGACCAAAAGCAACTTGGGGAGAAAAGGGTTTATTCAGCTTACACTTCTACATTGCTGTTCATCACCAAAGAAAGTCAGGACAGGAACTCAGGCAGGGTAGGAAACTGGAGGCAGGAGCTGATGCAGAGGCCAGGGAAGGGTATTGCTTACGGGCTTGCTTCCTACGGCTTTCTCAACCTGCTTTCTATAAAGAATCTAAGACCACCAGCTCAGGAATAAAACCACCCACAATGGGCTGGGTCCTCCCTCATCAATTACCAATTAAGAAAATGCCTTACAGCTAAATCTTATGGAGGCATTTTCTCAATTAAGGTTCCCTCCTTTCAGATAACTAGTTTGTGTGTCAAGTTGACATGAGACTAGCCAGCACACCACCTCAAGCAGATACATTCTGAGGGCCACAGTTGAATTAATACATTTCAGGGGCATGCAACTCAGCCCATACACTCTGTAGGGAGACAAGAGATGGGCATCACTTCCCTTTCTTGGTCATTGTTTTGCATGTTGATGGAAGGTGATCCAGGGCTGTAAGGGTAGAGTGTTGAGATGATAAGATGGAGGATGAAACATAGACATGTGGAGGGGTTCAGGGTGGACAAGACAGAGGATGAGGAGTAGACAAGATAGAGGGTACAGGGTAGACAAGGTGAAGGGTGCAATGTAAACAAGATGGAGGGTACAGAGTGGACAAGATGGAGGATGTGGTGTAGACAAGATGGAGGGTGGGTTGTAGAAAAAAATGGAGGGTGAAGAGTAGACAAGACCGAAAGTAGAGTGTAGGCGAGATGAAGAGTACAAAGTGGATACAATGGAGGATGCAGTATAGACAAAATGAAGGATGCACTGTGAACAAAATGGAATATGCTCATTAGGGAAGGTATAGAGTGTAGAGAGGACAAGATGGAGGGTGTAGTATGGATAAAATGGAAAGTGAAGAATGAACAAGATGGGGCTTGCTGCCAGGCAGTGGTGATGCATACCTTTAATCCCAGCACTCAGAAGGCAGAGAAGGCGGATCTCTGTGAGTTCAAGGCCAGCCTGGTCTGTAGAGTGAAATCCAGGACAGGTACCACATAGAGAAACACTATCTCAAAAAACAAACAAACAAGATGGGAGCTGCTAAGTGGACAAAATGGAGGCTTCAGAGTAGACAAGATGGAGGGTACAGAGTGGACAAGATGGAGGGTGCAGAGTAACAAGATGGAGGATACAGAGTAACAAGATAGAGGGTGCAGAGTAACAAGATGGAGGGTGCAGAGTGGGCAAGATGGAGGGTGCAGAGTAACAAGATGGAGGATACAGAGTAACAAGATGGAGGGTGCAGAGTAACAAGATGGAGGGTGCAGAGTGGACAAGATGGAGGGTGCAGAGTAACAAGATGGAGGGTACAGAGTAGACAAGATGGAGGATGCAGAGTGGACAAGATGGAGGATGCAGAGTGGACAAGATGGAGGATGCAGAGTAAACAAAATGGAGGGTTCGGTATGGACAAGATGGAGGGTACAGTATGGACAATCTGTTTAGACATTAACATAGCTAAAGTAAACTGGGGTTTGGCGGTTTGTGGCTTGAGGTGTATTTTCCATCTCTTAAATTTCATCCTTCCATGCCCCTGTGTTGTACTTGTGTCTCTTCTCTTGTAAACAGAGCAGAGCTAAGATTTTCTTCTATTTATTTCACATTTAGGTTTGATATTTTGTTTGTTTGAATCAAAGTCTCATTTAACAAAGGCTAACTTTAAACCCCTTAATCCTCCTGCCTTCACTCCTGAGTACTGGAGTTATATATAGGTGTACACTGTTAGTTATTCGGCTGCGCTGTGTTCTTACCCTGCACAGAAATGTCACGAAACACGACAGAATCCGCTAATAAGAGTTTTTTTTTTTTTTTTTTTTTTTTTGGTTTTTCGAGACAGGGTTTCTCTGTGTAGCTTTGCGCCTTTCCTGGAACTCACTTGGTAGCCCAGGCTGGCCTCGAACTCACAGAGATCTGCCTGCCTCTGCCTCCAGAGTGCTGGGATTAAAGGCATGCGCCACCACCGCCCGGCAAGAGTTTTATTAAAGATAAAGGGACAGAGAGTGAACAGGCCTGCGGGAAACACGTGTGTGGAGAAAAGAAGAAGAAGAAGAAGAAGAAGAAGAAGAAGAAGAAGAAGAAGAAGAAGAAGAAGAAGAAGAAGAAGAAGAAGAAGAAGAAGAAGAAGAAGAAGAAGAAGGAACCGGGAACATGGCACTGGATTTTAAAGGTTGGGCATGGACAGATCAACGTCACTACTACACACAAGCACGTAGATCACATGGCCATGTTGCGCACCTACGTAGCCAATGGAACGTCACGGATCTTGGTCACGCGAGATGCCCTGACCCAGAAATGGCTATCCTGACCTGGAACTGCCTAGGCGAAAGCGTCCGTCGGGCATATGCGAACACGCCCGACCATGGGGGCGTGTTGTAAACCTTTCATACACAACTAACCCCAGGCTGCTTTTCTTTCTTGAGAAGGGTCTCACTATTCAGCCCTAGCTGGTCTTGAACTTAAGAACTTCCTGCCTCATCTGAGGGCTGGGATTTCTGGTCTGCATCACCACAAGTTCGGTTTCCTCCTGGTTAGTTCTTAGGAGTTCTGCATTTTGAGTTGTTTTTGGTTCATTTACATTTATTATAATGAATGGTGTTCACGCTCATCACTTTTGGTTTCCTTCTGTGACTTCTTTCCTCTGTTTTTGTTTTAGATGAGTATGATTTTACTTCTTCCCTTTTCATCTCTTACTCTCTTAGAAGTGCTACAGTGGGCTTTCTTCCTTGGAGATTAACTCATAACTTTTCATGTGTACATTTAATGTGTGCATAGCATCAGCACCTCCATGCAAATGCTGAAGAGTACAGACATTAGATATCAAATTCTCACCATCTTCAACTGACCTATATGTGTGTGTATGAGACTTAAAAGATTTTTTTTTATGTCTGGGAGTGTTTTGTCTACATGTATGTATGTGTACCATGTGTATCCAGTATCAACAGAAGTCATAAATGGGTGTCAGATGCCCTGGAACTGGAGTTACAGGCATTGTGAGCCTCCATACAGCTTCTGGGAACTGAGCCCAAGTCCTGTGGAAGAGCAGCCAGTCCTCTTAACCAAGGAGCCATCTCTCCAGTTCCCTGATTTTATATTTTCATCCAGTGTTGATTTTATAGCTCATATCTTATTAAAACAATAGTGCCTTTTTGTTGTGACACAGGTCCCACTCTGCAGCCCAGGAACACTGCTGGAAGTTCACTGAAGCCAGGGCCACTCCCAGAGTCTCAAGCCCTCTCGACGATGGGTATGAAACAGAGATTAGAGAAACTATGCCTCGGGAGCACAGCTGGGGGGATCTAGAGACTATTTCCAAGCTTCCAATTTTTGTATTATTTCATTGGGCAGTAGCTTAGGGCTATTAGGGCTCCCATCTTGGGGCTGGTTCACTAGCACATCAACACAGCCTTGGGATAGCTCATTAGCGTATCAAGGCCTGGCCTGGGCTAGGCTCTATCTGAGTTGCCAGTGGGTAGCTAGGGGGTTGATTCTGAGGTCTAGCACTTATCCAGTCTGACTAGTGACAAACTGCTGTCTCATGTGCATTACATTATTCCAAGTCACACAAAATGGTTTTTAAGTTACACAAAATGGTTTCGTCTTATGTTCTTACAGAGTCATAAAGAATACATGAGTAAAGAGGTTGTGAAATCTCCCTCCAGGGTTAAGGAGAGCCACTGAGGTCACACATATGGCAGGGAAGTAAGTTCCCGCATTGACGCCCTGAGGAGCCATTATGAGAAGCTGTGTGAGTGTTACAGGAGTTCACTAGAGATGAGCACTCAGTTTATAACCAGTTGAAAGTCTTTATTCCAGCCCGCAGGACCCACATCCAAGTGTTCAGGGACCTGGGTGTAGCCTTGAGTGTCCAGAACTCAGGGTTTTTAAAGGTAGAAACCACATCCTGGTGTCTTGCTGGGCAGCCACAGGGGGCGCTATGCAGAAGTAAGCAGTTTGAAACAAGCAGTTTAACAGAAGCGAAGATCAGTGGCTAGCTGGAGGGTCCACACAGACAGGCAGTTCGAATAGAAGCGAAGGTAAGTTAACTAAGACATCCTTACCTTCGGTTCCTAGAATAGGGTTGGGTAATTTTCCATATGATTCTTCATCAAAGAGATTAGAGTCTAGTCAATGACTTCAGCAAGAATACAAGGTGGAGGAACCGCTGCACTGTCTAGCCCCATCATAAAAGTGAAGCCTGAGTGGCGCTGGAGACCCTAAGATGTTAGAGGCATCAGAGCCATGAGACCTCTGCCAAGGAGAGCTGCACACAGGGAACAGGACCAGCCCCAAAGAGAGAGATCCTACAGGCAGAAGAGCCAGAAGGGAAGAACCATCGAAGCCCTTTGACCTGAGACGTGGAACTACAGGATTTGGAGTTTGTCCTGCTGTCTTTCTGTCTTGCTTTGGTCCAGTACTTCCTCAGTGTTTCCCCTTTCCTCCCTTTCGGAATGGTAATGCATATTCTGTGCCATTGTCTGTTGGAAGCATGTGATTTGCTTTTATTTTGCAGGGGGTTATAGTTAAGAGATTGTCTTGAGTCTCAGGAGAGATATTAGACTTCAAACTTCAGAAAGCATTGAGCCTGTGAAAGACTACGGGGACTTTTGAAGTTGAACCAAATGTATTTTGCATTATGATATAGCTATGAGCCAATGAGGGCCTGGGAGTGGAATATGGTGGTGTGAATGACCTTGGCCCCCATAGGCTCATATGTTTGAATACTTGGTACCCAGTTGGTAGAATTATTTGGGAAGGATTAGGAAGTGTGGCTTTGTGGGAGGAGGCATATCACTGGGGGTGGGCTTTGAGTTTTCAAAAGCCTCCCATCATCCCCAGTTAGCTCTCTCTCTCTGCCTCCTGCTTACAGTTTGAAATGTGAGCTCTCAACTGCTCCTGCGACCATACCTTCACTCTGCCATCATGGACTCTACCCCATCTATCTATTTCTATCCATAGAACCATAAGCCCAACTGAATGCTTTCTTTTATCAGTTGCCTTGGTCATGATGTTTTATCACAGCAATAGGAAAGTAACTTATACTTCTATCCACATGAAATTCACAGTGAGTAGGCATCCTGGGCAGTTCTTTGTCATGTGAGTTGGACAGCATGGGACTGAATCCTGATGCTGGCACTATTCTGAGAGGGCTCATATGCAGCATCTCAACCTTGTGACTGCATCCCTATATCTCTGATGGATGGCCAGGTAGTCACCCCCAGTCTGCTGGTCCCAGCTCTCCAACCCTGGTTCCAGATGCAGGTGAGTAGTCCCAGACTTGGACCACTGTTGAAGGACTACATAGTTCAGTTCTGTACTGGGCACAGTCTCTCGGAACTGATGCAGACTCTGAAGAAGCCCACAGGAAGATGCAGGCGGGAACTTGAGCTGATAAAAATCATGGGATATCCCACTGTACTAGAGGAACCAGGGAGGGTATGCCTTAGCCTATGTACTTATCCCAAATTCTCTGGTCACTGCAGGACAGGGACACTACAGATACACCAATTCATGTTCAATGTCAAGTGAACACTTAGATTTGCCTTTGTACTTCTAGAAGCTTATTCTAAGGAGATGGTCCAACCAGGTGCAAGATGGCCAGCCAAAGAAGGCTAGAATTAATGGAAACCAGGCAATTGATCAAATATATGAGGAAATCACAAATATCAGTGCAATGAGGAACAATGGCCTTTCAAAATCAACCCCTGACTTTCCACTGTGGACACACAAAGATAATGTTGAGTGGAAAAGGTATGTATCTCACCTTTGTGATGGCATCTATACTTAACTCTCTTGCAGCTAGGTGTGGCCATATTACAGGGGAATGAGAGAAGGAAGGAAAGAGTAAAAGAAGGGAGGGAGAGGCATAAGGAGGAGTGGGAGAAAGAAGGAACATATTACAACTTCCAGAAATCCTCCTTGAAAACCAAGAGGCATGTTCTTTCTTCATCCATCTTGCTGCTGGGACTCAGATGTGGTGACTAGAGTTTCAGCTGCCCTCTGGATGGTGAAGATCATCCCTCCAGGAACTACACCTCCTTCAGAAACAGCAAGGAGCCTCCGTCTCTGGAGGCTTTGTATGGCAGAGCCACTTCCCATCCCGTTCATTTCTTAATTTTCTTGTGTAAAATCAAATTGTATCTTGTTTGGACCACTGCTCTTGGGGAGATATCCTTGACTCACAGTTAATCCTAACCCTGGCTGATACAGTTATTTAGGTTTCTGTGATTATTGAATATTTTAATTTTCTGTTCAGACTGGGGTTTTGAATATGTATCTTTCTTTTATATAATCTATAAAACACATTAGTTTCATAGCAAATAGGAAAGACAGAGAGTCTGAAGATAGTGCAGTCCTTAAAGTGCCTACTTGGCAAGCGTGAGGACCTGAGTTTGATTCCCAGAACCTACATGAAAAGCCAGGTGGGGTGGCATGTGCTTGTAATCCCAGTACTGGAGAAGTGGAAACAGGAGGATTCCTGTGAGCTCCAGGCTAGTGAGAGACACTGTCTCAAAACACAAGGTAGATGGTGTCCTGAAGAGCAATACCCAAGATTGTACACACACACACACACACACACACACACACACACACACACACACACACACAGGGGTGGGGGATAAAACATACTAGCCGACACTCAGCTGTTATTGTATGTTTCCCACTGAGGTGTCCTCCATTTAGTGCTTGTGACAGCCTAGCCTCGGAGCCCATGGTCTCCAACACTACCCATCTTGGCCTCCCTGAGGTGCGTGGGCTCAGACGTCCCTGACTTCTTTCTCTCTGCCTATCTCCTGAGGTTCCCACCTGGAGTGGACCTGACAGGGTCTTTGGCCAGAGGCTTCCCATCTGACTATCCAGGCTGAAAGGCATGGCAGCACTGTCTCCAGTTCCTGTCCCGGTGACTTCCCTGCAATGATGGACTGTACCTGGAACTGTAAAGCAAATTAACCCTTTCTCACCCGAGTCTCCTTTGGTCAGGGCATTTGTGGCAGCAACAGAAGGAAACTAGGACCGGACGACTCACAGGAGACAGGGAAGACTTCCAGGAAGGAACAGGAAATCCGTGTGGGGTGCGGGGGTGGGGTGGGGTGTGATACCTAGGGCCAGAGCGAAGGGAATGTGCAAAGGCCTCCTGATAGGGAGGGCTGGCTAAGCATCCATTACTCTATATCCTGCACATCCCACTGGGAAGGCAGACATCTCATGCCCTCTCCTCTGATGCTGGGAGGCCCCAGGGAACAGCTTCAGGACAGGTGCATCACACACACACACACAAACCAGTAAGTCTCTCATTCGATTTTGCAGCAGGGAGGAGAGAGGTAATGTCAGCTCCATGCCCTACGCAGCATCACTATGAGAGACTGCCCATGTGTTAGAGCCATGGGCAGTTTGTGAGCACTGACCCTGGCTCTGGGCCTTCAGCTGTGTCTCCAACAAGCATCTTTCTTGGAGGACCCTAGCTCCAACTCTGCATTAACCTGGGACAGCTCTCCTATGGCTGTTCAAGGGTCCCATGTGAGACTTACTTGTCCCCAGTCTCCAGCACAGGGATGGGCAGCTGAGGAACCACCACTGTTCCCTTGAACTGTGACCCTGATAACCCTGCCATGGGTCAATGGTGTCTGCTGTTGGGGATGGATCTTCCTGCCCTGATCTCTTGGCCTGGCCAAAAAAGCCAGGAAGTTCAACGGTCCTGTCCAGGCTTCTGGAATCCAGGAGTCTCCTCCAGTCTCCAGCACCTACTCCCCCAGGGTAAGATGCTCAGGGGGACCTTAGGAGCCCAGCTTCCCAACCAGCTCCGGGTCTTCAGGGACCACCTGAGTGTGATAAGCCCTCTCTTGTTGCTTTCCCTGGATTCTGTTTGTGTCTTGACACCTGACACTGGCTCCTGCCTTCCCCCATGTCATTGGCCTCTCCCAATTCCAAATGACCTTAGTCCCCCTGCAGGGTTGGAAGGGGTGTCGGCCTGTGTGGGTGGCAGCTGGTATGCAGACTCAAGGCCTTCGGTGCCTCTCAAAGGCCTGAGTGGCCTCTGGGCACTCCTGGTGGCTGTGGTGACCGCTGGCCACCCTACTGTATGACCTCAGAATCAGAACTCGCAAGTACACTGCGAGGCCAGTCCTGACGTCAGCCTCACTTCACAGGAGATGAAACAGAGGTTTCTGTGGGGTGACTCAAATCCAGGCTTAGGGAGGCCAGAAGGGTTCACCTGGAACTCTGTCTTCCACCACTGGGAACCCTCAGCAGGGCCCTCAAAGGCCTAGGATCTGTAGGTCTTCCACTCACACCCTTACCCTGAATAGGCCCCAATGTACAAGGGAAACAGAACTGCATGGGAGTCTCCCTCACATCTTCAGGTGCCCTTAGAGTGTCTGTCCTTGACACCTCAGGGCCCCGGCACACCTGGTACAACCCACACTGATGAAATGAGGAGGAAAGGGAGGTCTGCACACAGGAGTTGAGGTGCTGGGAGTTCTAGGAACCCCAAGACTGTAGTAAGACCGGCACACCTTGACTTGCGCAGCATGCGACCTGTAGAGTAATTGGTACCTACAGGACCCAGGAGGCCTGAGAATGGACAGGGCAGGAGACCCTCACAAGCTCCACAGACCTATACCCTCAGGTCCTGAAGAGAAGTGTGGAGGTGCTTTGAGCTTCTTGACACCCTTAGGTGGGCAGGGTGGGGTTGATGTGCACACTGGGCTGTGGGGAGATAGAACCCAGACAGCTATGCACTCCAGCTGTGGGCTAGAGTCTTGAGGCTAGCAGGCAGTGCTGGGTAAGCAGGGCCCCTGGAGTCTTGGCTGTACCTCACCCATGAGATGTGGCCAGAGAGGTTTTGCACATCTTTGGAGATAGTCTTCTCGTGTATTCCACAGCCGCACCTATCCTGGCAATGCCGAAAAGGTCATTGGTCTCTAAATATCATACGCCAGAGTGGGCAAGATGGTATGGCCGGGAAAGGCACTAGCCACTGAGCCGTAGTAACAGAGTTGGGTTCCTGGCACACTCATATAGTGGAAGGAACAAAAAAGGGCTCCCCCTTTTTCTCTCCACGTGAGTGTAATCACACAAGCATGAATGCACACACACACACACACACACACACACACACACACACACACACAGAGTAAATGTAAAATAAAACAATAAAAACGTTGCTGGGGTACCTCCTACAGCTCTGGACAGCTCTGTAAATGCAGTCCAGCACTGACCCCAGCACCCACCCTCGGAAATGCCACCTCTACCCCCTGTGACAGCACTGTTGCTGGCATGGACTTCACAGCAGGTGGGCTGTGATGTCCATGCCTCATCCCTCTGAGTAACCGCTGCTTTCTGTGCCCACTTCATGGAAGAGGAAACCATGCCTCTGAGAGGTTGAGTCACTCGCCTGCCAGCAAGCTGGGATCTGAGTCAAACCCCGTGACTCGGAGAGAGAGTCTTGTCAACTCTCAGCTCCGTGCGGCTCCTAAACAGCCCAGCCTGGTGCCTTGCATGAGAGACAACTCAGCTGTCTCTCAGCAGACCATGTGATGCCAGAGTGTGATGTGCTCACAGGATGTGGTACCAACCAGCCAAGGGATTAACAACCTGTCTTCACAGCTCCAATACAGGCACATCTCGTAGACTTCTGCTTGGAGAACAGATGCCGAGCGGCAACAGCACCTCGTGTGGCTCTGCTGACATGGTCCAGGAACAGGCAGAGCAGTTGGAATTAGATAAGGTGGCAGTATGGCCACAGTACCAGTGGGCACTGCCTGGAGGAGAGGCCTGGGGCCAGAGACACGTCCTCCTCCGAGTTTGTGGTGAGGGTTGACCCTTCACATTCGCTCTTGAGCTGTCCATGCAGCAGCTTAGATGTGACAGCTAGTGCATCTCAGCGGTTGTCACCGATGAGCGTGGGGTTCACACCTGGTGCTGACGAAGCAGGTGACTATCCCCTCTACAAGTGTTCATTTTCCTGCCTTTGGATGCCTCAGCAAAGAGAGGGAAAGGATGGGTTTGCTCTGTATCACCTGCCCTCAGCCTCCATAGTCCACAGGCCAGAGCGGAGTCTTTCTGTAGCTGAAGAAACCTGGCTGGCACAGCAGTGATCCACGGTGCACACTCGTAAAGAGTCAACCAGGGCCTTGTTCCACAGCAAGGTGTGAGTCTGGCATGCCATTCTGCCTTGTCCACATTACACTTCACTCTGGGGAAAACACAGACCTGACAGAGTCAAGCTTTTCACCTCGAGGTCAAGGAGAAGGGAAAGTAGCCATCTGCTTTAACCATGTGCAGTCGGCACTAAGCTGGTGATCCTGGCCATTGCAATAAGATGGGGTATCCGGTGTGTGTGTGTGGCGGCGGGGGGGGGGGGGGGGGGGTCCAGAATGGTGAAGAGTCCAAAGACAAACAGCAGCAAAATGTTGGAAAAACTTTGAATAGTAAGTATTGCCTTTAATTGACTATCACCCCACTTCACAAAATCCACTCTGTAGGACTAATCTAAGAAAAGGCAGCCAAGAATCCATCCTGAAAACTATGGAACATTCTAGAGACGAGTTTCAGGTGTAATGAACACTCATTACTGAGATGTCTATTGTTTTCAAATTTGCAGATTCAACCCAATCCCAGTAAAAATTGACGAGCTAATTCTCAAATTTAGCTGGAATGAGAAGACCTAAAACGTTTTTCAAATTAGAAATAGGAGTAGGGATAAGGAGATGGTCCCATGATTAAAGCACTTGTCACTCGGGCGTGAGGACGGGAGCTGGGATTCCCAGAACCCATTTAAAGACCAGGTGGGAGTGGCAGTCCACCTGCAGTTTTAGCCTCAGAAGGCAGAAACAGGGGATCCCAGAGCAAGCTGGCTGGTGAGACTAGCCATACTGGTGAGCTCTGGCTTTGATTGAGAGGCCCTGCCTCAGGGAACAGACAGAAGAATGACAGAGAACGATGCCCAACGTCACACACATGGAAACATCACACACATGAAAAATGGCAGTTGGCGGGGGGTGGGGGGGGTGGGGGGGCCGCGACGGGACGACAGGACCGGTAAAGTTGGAGGACTCTGATGACTGTCTGTCAGCCAGCTTCAGGCAGCTGGCAGAGTGGAGGTGGTTTCTTGTTTGTGTGAGGAAGACCGTAGGTCAGGGAAACAGAACCAGGATTCAGAGGCCAGCCTCCACATATATGCTGGTTGAGTTTTGATCAAAGTGTCATGGCAGTTCAGTGGTAGGAAAACATCAGGTCTTTAAAGAAAAAAAGTGGCCGGGCGGTGGTGGCGCACGCCTTTAATCCCAGCACTCGGGAGGCAGAGCCAGGCGGATCTCTGTGAGTTCGAGGCCAGCCTGGACTACCAAGTGAGTTCCAGGAAAGGCGCAAAGCTACACAGAGAAACCCTGTCTCGAAAAACCAAAAAAAAAAAAAAAAAAAAAGTGGCCGGGTGGTGGTGGCGGCGGCGGCGGGGGCGCACGCCTTTAATCCCAGCACTCGGGAGGCAGAGCCAGGCGGATCTCTGTGAGTTCGAGGTCAGCCTGGGCTACAGAGTGAGTTCCAGAACAGCCAGGGTTGTTACACAGAGAAACCCTGTCTCAAAACAACAACAACAACAACAACAAAAAAAAAAAAAGCAAAAAAGAAAAAGGAAAAGGAAAAGAAAAATCAATCTTTACCAAAATCAACCCCCTCTGCTCTTTGAAGACACTCTAAGGCAACAAGAGGGCAAGCCGAGCACAGCAGGCACACCACTCCTCCCAGCAGCCAGCAGCCAGGGCCAGGAGGCTTCATGGATCCAATTTTGAGGCCAGCCTGGGCTACATGAGACATCTCAAGACAAAAACAAAAGTAAATAAAGAAAAAGAAAAAGAAAGAGGGCAAAAGTGGGGTGGGTGCAGTGTACACCGCCCTGCCTCTTGGAAGGGACTCGGCTTCAGAACCCACACACAAAGCAGCTGCTTTTTCAGTGAGGGCAGTATCTGCTGATAAAAATGGGGAAGGAAGCCGGGTGGCGGTGGCGCACGCCTTTAAACCCAACACTCGGGAGGCAGAGGCAGGCAGATCTCTGTGAGTTCCAGGCCAGCTGGGCTACAGAGTAAGATCCAGGAAAGGTGCAAAGCTACACAGAGAAACCCTGTCTCAAAAAAAAAAAAAAAAAGGATAGCACAGTCGTACAGACACCCCTACCCTCACCCACCTCCTCCCACACAGCCAGCGCCATTACAGCTCACAAACCTGAACAGGAACCACTGTGGGAGGCAGCTGCACTAACCATAAGGAAGTTTAAAATAGCAATCCCAAGCAGGGTGTAGTAGCACACGCCTTTAATCTCAGCACTCAGGAGGCAGAGGCAGGCGGAACTCTGTGAGTTCGGGGCCAGCCTGGTCTCTAGTGCGAGTTCCAGGACAGCCAGGGCTACACAGAGAAACCCTGTCTGGAAAAAAGAAAAGAAAAAATAGCAGTTCCTTAGAAAGTCGGGGCTGGGAAGACAGCTTGGTGAGTAAAGTGTTTCCAGAGAACCCATGCAAAGACCAGGTGTAATCCCAGTGCTGGGGAGGCAGAGGCAGGAGGACTCTTGAGGGCTCGCCGGCCAGCCAGACCAGCCAAATCAGTGAGATCCAGGCAGTGAGAAACCCTATCTCAAAAAGCAAGGCGGAGAGGCTAGAGAGATGGTTCAGTGGGTAAAAGTACTTGCTGCTCTTGCAGAAGACTTGGGTTTAATTCTTATTGCCCACATAGTGGCTCACAACTGTAACTCCAGTTCCAGGGGACCCGATGTCCTCTTCTGATCTCCATGGGCTCCGCGCAAGCATGTGGTGCACACACATACATGCAGGCGAAACACTTAATAAAAATAAGTAAACCTTAAAAATATAAATAAATAAAGGCATGGTAGATGGCATCTTGAGGAACAGCACCCACAGTTGTCCTCTGGTTTCCACGTGCATGCACATACAAATGCACAAGCATATGCACCCATACACATGCCCACACACAGAACCTTAGAGAGACATCCTGCCAAGGGACGCAACTCTTCTACCCCCAGGGACTCAGAGAAAAGGAAACGGTTACACAAAGATTTGGACACTAATGTTCACAGTAGCTTTGCAAGTGATGATCATGTCCTCAAACCACCCAAATGCCAAGGAGCAGGAGAGTGAGCAAACATGGTCCCTTATCCAAATGGGGTGGCGTTGTCTGCCCACAGAAAGAGGGCATGCCACACACACACACACTACTCTCCTAGTATTCTTGAAAGTCAGGGTGTGTGAAAGAGGCTGGTCCAAAATACATTTTACCATTTTACCAAATTGCAGGAAATGTTCACCAACCTGGTACAAAAGAAGAAAGCAGACCAAAGAGGCCAAGACATTGCTGGAAGTGGGGTTGGGAAGGGACATAGGGACAGCATGACCTCGGTAGGCTCAGGGCTCTCCTATACTCACACCTGGCCAAGTCACAGAGCTGTGCGCTCAGCAGGTGAGGGATCTAGACTACAGCATAACACCGCAATAAAGCCAGATTAAAAATTCACTCAGCCATGTCCCTGGATTCCCTGAAAGCCATACTTTTCATTACAAAGTAAACCAACATTAAAGCGGATGTCCGGGTTGGGTGTGGTAGTGCATGCCTGTAAGACCAGAGGATTCCAAGTTCAAGGCTAGCTCAAGCTGCATCAGAAGATCCTACCTAAAAAACAAAAACAAGGGCTTGTGTGGAAACTTCCGCTCAGTGGTAGAATGCCGCAATCACGTGCAAGGTCCTGGGTTCCACACTAGCACTGTACAGCAGATAGGTAAGTATAAATGGTGTGTCTGGTTATGTGACCCTTGCCCCCTGAGTTTTCTCTGATGCCCTCTGGATGGACCTGTCCATTACTCCTGTTGGTTTAGAACACAGATGACCCTTCCAGGTCGGGCTTTCTTCATTTCTTCCAGCTTCCTCCATCCCTGTACCTTCTTGCAAACACGATGAGGAAGAGAGGGTTTCCCAGTGTGGCCCCACAGCCTGGGGGCTTCAACAGCAGACACCCCGAAACCCCCATATCCTGAGGAAGAGAGGGTTTCCCAGTGTGGCCCCACAGCCTGGGGGCTTCAACAGCAGACACCCCGAAACCCCCATATCCTGAGGAAGAGAGGTTTCCCAGTGTGGCCCCACAGCCTGGGGGCTTCAACAGCAGACACCCCGAAACCCCCATATCCTGAGGAAGAGAGGGTTTCCCAATGTGGCCCCACAGCCTGGGGGCTTCAACAGCAGACACCCCAAAACCCCCATATCCTGAGGAAGAGAGGTTTCCCAGTGTGGCCCCACAGCCTGGGGGCTTCAACAGCAGACACCCCGAAACCCCCATATCCTGAGGAAGAGAGGTTTCCCAGTGTGGCCCCACAGCCTGGGGGCTTCAACAGCAGACACCCCGAAACCCCCATATCCTGAGGAAGAGAGGGTTTCCCAATGTGGCCCCACAGCCTGGGGGCTTCAACAGCAGACACCCCAAAACCCCCATATCCTGAGGAAGAGAGGGTTTCCCAATGTGGCCCCACAGCCTTCAACAGCAGACACCCCGAAACCCCCATATCCTGGAAGCTAGAGGTCCAAAATGGAGGGGTTACAAGTCTGACCACTGCTGAGACCTCCATCCTTGGCTTGGAGATGACATCTTCTCCCAGGGTACTCACGTGGCCATCTTCTGTGGGTCTGTGTCCCGACCTCCCTTTTATAGTGACTCCAGTCAGATTAGATCGAGACCTGCTCTGTTGGCCTCCTATATCATCCTGGTCACCTGTCTCTGACCCTATGTCCAAACACAGTCTCTCCCAAGGCTCTGGGGGGTCAGGGCTGTTGTTATATGTAGACAGGATCACAATTCAATGCCAATACTTACTCTTCTGGGACTCCTTCCTGCTGCCCTGAGCCCTTCAGACAGAGTTCTTCTATGGTCCCCAGCCCATCCAGACCTTAGGGGAATTCTGGACACCCAGCTTGGGCACAAGGCTTGGTGGCCAATAGCCCGCCTGCTGATCAGGGCGGTGAGGAAGACCCAGGAATGTCCAAACACACAGTGGTAAGTCCCAGGGGTAGACGAGTAAGTTGCCTAGCCTCTGTTCCTTCCTGGGTGGCAGAGGGCACCAGGACCCTTCACCTGGACTGCGGGGCTTGGCCACCAGCCCAGGGAGCTTTAACTGAAAATATCTGGCTAAAGCGGCCCCTCAGGAAGCCCAAAATTGCTGTTTGTACCTTCCTGGGCTGGAACCAGATCACAGGCTCCGCCGCCGCCAAGGAATGGAGCAAGGCCGGCTGGCGAGAGGCCCCTGCCTGGCAGCGGGCCGCATTCCTGGGGTCTTGGAGATGTGCGTTGGCACTTCCTGAGCCCTCCCAAGACCTCAGGGCGTCTGTCCCAGCCCAGCCCCTCTGCTGGGTTAAGATACTGAAATGGCCTGGGAGCCCTGTGGTGAATCCTGGGTGATGGGCTGCCATGCCACCACAGCTCAATGTCTTTGCTTCCTCTGCCTCTTCTGTGACACAGGACAGGAGAGAGTGGATGCCACGGATTTCTGAGGAACTTGCCTGGGGCAAGCAATGCCATGCCTTCGTCAGTAGCCAGGGCCCTGGAGTGCTGAAGGTGGCCAGATGTCCTTGGGTGTGAGCCTCACTCACAAACAGTAGACACACATGACTTGCAGCTTTGGGGGCCAGCGTGGTGTGTGGGCACTGGGAAGGGATGTCGGGCAATGGCCAGGACCTCGCCTTGTGTCTGCCCCTCTGTGTCAGGTTGCATCACATACTAAGCACACCTCACCTCCACGGCTCACAGTGTGAGGTGTGGAGTGAAGAGACCCTCATGGGCCCGGCGGGGGCTGCTGCATTCAGACAGGCTCCCAGGGGACACTATTCTAAACACCTCATTTGCTCTGTCCCAAACACACCTGTACCCTGAGAGAAGGGTCACAGCAACCAACTGAGCCATTGTGTGTGGGAGGGGTGTGTGTGTGGGGGGTGTGTGTGTGTGTGTGTGTGTGTGTGTGTGTGTGTGTGTGTGTGTGTGTGGTATAGGAGTCAGGGGTGGCTCTCCTAGACCAGGACCTGGGGGTCCTGCTGGCCCTCACAGTATTGAAGGACTTTGCTGTTACACTCCTGTGGCCGCAGACGATCACAGACTGGGTGACTTAGGACAAAAGACTAGACCATTCAAGGTTTTGGGCCCAAAGACAAAGTGCTGGTGTGAGTGTGCCATGCTCCTGCAGGAGGCTCCAGGGCAATCCTCCTGCCTCTTCATGCTCTTAGGGGCTCCAGACAGCCCTGTACTTGTGACTGTGCCTTGTTACCTCCCTTCAGCTGTGTATGAGCCCCTCGATTCTCCCAGAAAGGCAGCTTCTGGAGGCATTGAAGCCTTCAGAGTGTCCTTACCTCAAGGCCTTCACCTAACCACATCTGTAAAAAGAGAATTTTCCACTTAAGTCCCATCCATAGGTTCTGAGGTTCAGACATGGATATACCCTCAAGTTGAGTACTCCCTACGTGTGAGAAGGTTGGCTGGGGAGAGTGAGGAAGAGGGACGAGGCAGGGGGTATGAGCTCTGATCTGGCTTGGGGTTCCCCATCCGGACAGCCTGGGGTCACTGCTGGGTACCAAGGTAACCCATACACACTAGAGGGGGACTTAGGAACTTTCCAGGAGGCAAACCAAAGCAGAAGTCCCCAAAGATGCCAAGGCCTGGCACAGCCCTTGCCTACCAGGGCCTACCTGGCTGCCATGTGGCAGGTACTCACCAGCGCTGACGCCCAGTGCTGCCTAAGGGAAGAGCAGGTGGCCACAACAGTGCAAGATTTGGAGACTTGTGATGCCTTAAGTCTTGGGGTGGACTTAGGACAGGAAACTTGGCCCCTAGAGACTCAGTTTCCCTCCATGACACAGGGTGAAATACCCAAGGCACAGAGCTGCTAAGAAGTGTGGGTAGTAGTCAGCCCGGAGGTACGGCTCAGCCACTACAGGTGTGGGAATTCTGCCATACAGAAGAGCCCAAGAGCCCCCCGTTCCTCCTCCAGGACCTGTTCCAAGGACCCGAGAGCTTGCGCACAGACTCTTAAAAAAATGTTCTCTCTTCACGTCATAAGATGCAACTTCTTTGTGTTTTCAAATAACTAAACAATTGAAAGATGGTGTGGCAGCAGCCACAGCCTGTGGGTTTCTATGCAGTGATTAACACTCTGGCTGGGTCCGATGCACCCCACCTTCTAGACAGAAACACTCCCTGTTGTACAAAGTAAAGGCTGGGTGTCAGCTGGCCTGGGTGTCAGGTAGGTCTGCTGTGTGTGACCTGGCAGCCCAGCCTGGAATTACAACCTACTCCTTCAAAGTGGGCTTCTGGGCCCTTCCAGGCACAGCCCCTTGGCCCAGGGGACAGTACAGACTAGGGAAGCCTGTGACTTGGGAGTGCCAATTTTACCCCAACAAAGCCATTTAAGAATTAAAAGGAGGGTTGGCAAGACTGCTCAGCGGTTAAGCACTTAGCCTGCAAGTGTGAAGACCAAAGTTCAATCCCCAGGAACAAATGTAAATGCTGGTCAGAAGTGCCTGCCCCAGTGATGAGGTGGAAGAAAGATGGAGGACGACATCCTGCATCATCCTCAGGCTTCCACATGTACATGCAAACATGCATACACTCATCCACACATGAAAACCAGAAAAAGTAAAGTGAAGCAAATAAAAACCTGAAAAGGCACAAAAACCTCCTCTTCAAGAAAGGGCTGGCTATAGATGATCTTGATGAAACTGAGATCACCTTGTCACAAGAGGCAAGGCCAGTCGCTCGCTGTGGCATTCATCCGGGTGCCTTCTGGGTCTTTTGCACAAGACTGGCCTCTTCCTCCAGGAGGGCAGCTTCCAGCCCTTTCATCTGTGCTTTCCATCTTTAAGTCACAGGGACAAGCAGAGATGGAGAACAGAAAGAGACCATGGAGAGTGTCTCGCCCCTGTGGAGCCTGGGCTGGCCACACCTGTTCCCTGAACCAGATAGGCCTTCTCTGTTCAAGCCAGGCGAGTTGGGTGAGGCCTCCGATGCCATGGTTTTTCAAAGGAGCCAGAGGCTCTGGAGCCCCAGGCTGAGGTGATACAGAGTCCAAGGAACCAGCAGTGCAGTGGCCGGGGTGGGGGTGGGGGGGGATTTCCTACGGTAGCCTCCTGTTGTCCCCGTGTGCAGTCTGGAGAGAGGGGCCATGTGGATCAGGGTAACAGGGATTCCAGCCCCAACTTAGTCACTCAGTGCCACATGTTGGGCATGCCACTCCCTTCTCTGTGCCTCGGTTTCCTCCTCTGCAGCAAGGGACAGGAAGAGGTGGGAAGGTGGGGGACCTCCAGCATCTCCTAGTACTTCTTCCCAGCTTCCCCCGGTGGGCATAGCAGAGCTGGCTCGTGGGAATGGGTGCTGGCTCCCCTTCTTTCCAGGACATGGGGGACCTGAGGCCAGAGTGTGCTGCCAACCCATGGGAGCCACAGGCCAAGCCTGCGGGCATCGGACTGGCTGCTGCTCAGCAAGCACTTTCCCAGAAGCCAATGTGGGAGGCGGCCTGGAATCCGATGTCCTAGAAGCAGGCACAGGATGTGCCAGGGGTGACACAGCCCTTGGGGGACATGCCCTGGAAGGTAGGGCAGTGGGTGACCCACTGTCCTGGTTTTCCCAAGCAGCAGTTCCCACCATGGGGACTTTCGGTGACAAAACCAGCCAGGAAAGTCCCTGGCAAGCCATATGGTCACCTCAACAAAGCCACTGCCTCCCTACTGCCTCCTCCCCTCTTGATTTCTTCTTTTTCAAAGATTATTTTATTTTATTTTGTGTGTGTGTGTGTGTGTGTGTGTGTGTGTGTACCTGGGTGTAGGTGTCTTCAGAGTCCAGAAGAGGGCATCCAATCCTCTGGAGCAGGAGTTACAGGTGGTTGTGAGCCACCCAAGGTCAAAGTTGAGGACGGAACTCAGGTCCTCTACTAAGGCAGCAAGTACTTTTAACAGCTGAGCCATCCCTCCAGCACCCTGAATTCTTTATTGATACATAAAAATCAGGGTTGTCACTGACATGGGCCTATTCACCACCCATCCAGGTGGGTCAAGATGTCTCAGAGAGCATGAGAATGTATAAACCTATAGAATATCTGTGGTCCTTGCCTTGGGGATGTGCACCCCCACCCCACACAGTGTAGAAAGTTACCTGTACATGAAAGAAGAAATAAAGACAACTGAGTTTCTTCCTCCGGGCATAACATGACCAGCCCATTGCCATCGTGGAACAGAGATAACCTTGGACCTGTAGTCATGGTAACAGAATAGGTAAAGTAACTCAGTGATGGCTAACACCACACCAAGTAGCTAGTAAAGGGGTACGTAACGCCAAAAATTAACTCAAATTCGAACATGTCACAAATCTGGGGTGTTTCTGGCATGGTTCACGTGCGTTGCAGCTCACGACTTAGATCTGAACAAACAGCATGCTCTGTCTGCACTGCACATGGCCTCAGGCCGCGAATCACCAATAAGTGCTTCCCGAGACTTGGATTCGAGACTCGCCTGTCACAAACATAAAAATACATGTTTTTACTGTACATACGAAGTTTTCTGCTCTGAGAGAAACATAATGGTGTAATATTTTCCTACAGTCACCACTCAGCATGTAAGCTTATCCAGTTAGTTTCTCTTTGGACTGTGTTGTTAGACAAGCAAGCATGTCCCTCTCATCAGTATGCAAAGTGCCTTTCATCTCTAATAGAAGGTTAAATGATATGTATGCCACATAATTGATTTTAAGATAAATTTCTTTTTAAAAAAGATTTATCTTGCCAGGCGGTGGTGGCATACTTCTTTAATCCCAGCACTCAGGAGGCAGAGGCAGGCCAGTCTCTGAGTTCAAGGCCAGCCTGGTCTACAGAGCGAGTGCCAGGACAATCAAGGCTACACAGAGAAACCCTGTCTTGAAAAATTAAAACAAAAAAAATTATCTTATTTTTGTTTGTGTGTATGCATGTGTATGAGGTTATGTGCACATGAGTGCAGTGCCCTCAGAGGTCAGAAGAGGGCACTGGACACGCTGGAGCTAGAGTTACAGAAGGTGAGATGCTCGGCCTGGTGTGGGTGCTAGGATTTAAACTCAGGTCCTCTAGAAGAGAAGTGTGTACCCTTAACTGCTGAGCCAGCTCTCCAGTCCTAAATGTCTCATTTACTAATAATACATTCTGATTTGTATACCTAGTTGATACTTGAAAGGCATAAAAATTAGTCTGGCCCAGAGGAATCACAGGTAGAAGAAGCTTAAGAAGCCCTGTGTGGTGGCTGTCATGGGCTGTGAACACTCCTAATGGAAGGAGACAGGAGAGGTCCAGGAGCTCTCACCTGGGGACCACCTGGTGGCATGTGGCCCTGGGAGGGGCTAGAGCATATAGTAGGTGGACAGTTAACAAAAGAGGGAACTCCATCCATCTGTGTAGCTTCCGGGAGGCCATCATCCATGCTGGAGTGGGATGTTCAGTGATGCAACTGTTTGAGGACAATGATGCTCCTGTTAGTCACCCCAAAATACTCACTGGTTCACCAAGCTGGACTCAGTGGAATTGCTACCACGGTTCATCTCTGGTGCAGCATTCACAGTGAGTAGCGTTTGCTCATCTTCCCAGGAAAAGCCACAGCAGGGTTATCTGGCATGAGGTTTAAAGTGTCAGGAAGCAGACCATGACCTAGACGCAAACCTTGGAGCACATAAAGCAGTGGGCAACATGGAAGCAGGCACTACACCCATCATCCAGGAAGGTTCTGGGATGTGTTGGCGGCCAGCAGAGCCCCAAGTTATCATTTCACTGGCAGGAAACAGAAGGCACCTACCTCAGGAGGCGAGGAGAATGGGACCGATGGGTCTCCCGGGGTTCTCTCTGAGGTGAACATGACCATCAGGTGACATTTTTCTCCTGCTCCTGCCATCCTGCATTGCTTGAATTCTTTGGAATGAGACCTGGGAAAGTGAGCAGAAGCTGTCCTGGACAGTGCTGCTTCCCACTGGGTCCCATCAGGGACTCCCAGGCCACAACAAGGGGCCTGGAGCTGGGTCAGTCCCAGTCTGTTCCTAGCAAGCAGGAGGCAAAGGAGCCGGATTTGGGTCTGGCTAGACAAGCATCTTTTGTCCTCAAACTGGGAGGTCAGCCCTGTGGTATATTTTGCTTTCTTGGGTAGGTTCTGTGGTCTTAGGATCTGGAGGAGGTTAGCCATTGGAAACTGATGGAAAGGGCTCTAGTGTGCAAAGCACATGGGTCTGGCTACCTCCAGAGGTTGTTTTATGGCTCATGTAACTCAGAGCTTCGGGTTGAAGGATCATGTTTGCAGGCACAGCTGGATCCAAGCGCTCTAACAAAGCCACTGGGTTCTCTGCAGAACCTTGGCTGTCGTTTTCCATATTTCTTTCCCTCTCCATATCTCCCTTCAGTTGTTTGTGTCTCTGCCTCTCCTGGTGTCATCGGCTGCAGACAGACACCCTTCCCTGAGTAAGACAGGTGACAGCTGGCACCCTTGACTCTGGAGCCAAGTGACAGCACCCCCTGCTGGCTGGGTAGAAAAGTCACAGGGAGAGCTCTTGGGCCCAGTCCATGTCACATGCCTACCCTGTGACAGTGGTCAGAGCAGAAGAGTCCTCAGACTTCCAGCCCTTCCAAACCACACTAAGGGGACTAGAAAAGGCACAAGGTTCTTCAAAGGAAAGAATGTTGGGGGATGGTCAGAGCCCGTGCCACCAAAGATCACACATGCCACAATCTATAGCAGTGGCCGTGGGCAGCACCCAGAGACCTTCTGGCTACTCCAGGTCTCAGTCACTGTGATCTCCAGCCTTTCCAGAAGGGAGTCAACACCCATATTCTGAAGTAATGAGAAGATACAGACCAGAGAGAGCAAGTCGCCCAGGCTACCAGGTCCAGCAAAAAGGGACCATGACTCAGAGCCCAACCTCATGTTTCCTTTCACTACTTCACCCTCAAATCAAGTGTGAGATGTTACTGTGCATCTCTGTCTCTATTAGTGAAATCTGCCGCCGCCGCCACCGCCACCACCACCACCAACACCACCACCATCACCACCTCCACCAAATACTGTCATCACCACCACCAGCATCACCACCATCACCATTACCATCACACCACCACCAATCATCACCACCATCCCTGTCATTACTACCACCAGCAGTACCATCATCATTACCGTTGTTGCCCTCACCATCATCACCACCATCGCCATCACCAGCATCCTCACCATCAGCTCATCACAGTCACCATCCAGACAGCACTATCACCACACCCAGGGCCACAGTATCCCCAACCCAGACCTCCTGTGTCATAGCCACCATTAAAATCCCACCTCACCACATCAGTTGTCGCCACCTATCATCACTGCCACATCTTGCACTTCATCGCTCTCACCATTAAAAATAACCATGAGAGTCACATCATCAACAACAGTCACCACAGCAGGGACAATTCGCAGCTCCACATGCAGCCAGAACATTCCAACAACCTGAAATTCCATTCTCCTGGAGAAGGTGCAGGATCCAAGAAGTAGAGACTAGCCAAGATAATCTAGGTGATCGAAGAACTGGGGTTCCAGCCCGGGGCACTGACCCAGAGCCCGCGTGTTCCCCCTCCAGGCTCTGGTTTACCTGCTTTCCCAGCAGGTCTCCCCTGGCTCAGTGAATGGCTATCGAGCTTGTCCTCCAGCTGCTCAAACACCAGGGAGTCATCCATCTTCCCTGCCCCCACCGCAGCCAAGTCACAAGCCTGCCTGTGTTCTCTACCTCACAGTGAGACTTACCCAAGGCTCTTACAGGGCTGTGAAGCCTTGAGTGAATGTCCCTGTCCCATAGCCTACTGTCCTCTCAGATTTCAACTCCCTTTTCCACTTCTGTCTAACAGACAATAGGCTTTTTATTAATGAGTAAGCCCGACTTCATTCCTGCCTCAGGACTTCATGTCTATTGTTCTTACACGTTCCCCAGACCTTCACGCAGCAGCTGGTTACTTCTTGTTCAGGTCTTAGTGAAACCAAGGCATCCTCAACTCAGGCACCCCTATGCTCTCTGATTGAAGCATCCCAGACTGGCCATTCTATCACACTTACCACTTGGAATACATTGTTGCGTCTATGTACACATTTCAACTTCTCATCTACATTTGACGCGGGGCCAGGGCATGGACTGTGCCTTGCTCCCATACCCCGCTCCTGGTGGCAGTTGCAGTACCTTACACAATTTCCTCCAGAGACGCACTGGGAGACACTGATCAGTGGCTTCATCTGAGTGGCTCTGTACAGTCTCCCAACTCCAAATTCTGATTCTCTTACTTAACGCTCTAGTTAATGACCTGCTTATCATTCCGTCATCCATCTATCCACCCACCAGCCATGCACCCTATAGCCTATTTTTGTCTTCATCCTCTACCCATCCAACCAATGGGCCTTTGTGTCCATTCCCCCATGCACCCACCGTCTATCTGATCCATCTAACTACACAGTCTCACATCTCTACACCCACCCATCCCCCATCTCTGTGTGCATCCACCCATCTACCCTTCCATTCAACCAACATCTGCCCATCCATCCCTCTAGCCAACCAACATTCACCCATCCAGCCACTCCCCTATACTTCCTTTCATCCATTTACCTGTCCAACCGATTAACATCTTCCTATTTACCATTGTCCCATCTTTCCATCTATCCATTCAGTCATCCATTCATTCATCTGTCTAACCAACCAATACCTACCTACCCACTGAGCCATCCATCCATGCAACAAATGCCTACCCATCCATTCAGCCATCATTCCGTTCACCCACACATTCGTCTGACCCCAGCCTTGTCCTCCTTTGCATCTCTTCTCCATACCATGAGCTGGTCCAGGCATATGCCACCCTCATGGGCAGACCAGACCTTGTCCCAAGAGGATGTCTTTGCTCTTAGATAGGTCTACGCATTCCTGGGCCACTAAAGGATTAGAAAAGATTATGCACCACTCTGAAAAGTAGCTGACATTACAAAGTTCATGGTGGGGTCATGAGGGCCCCAGGTGGGGTCTGATTTGTATACTAAGGCAAGAGATGGAGTGAGCTGGAGCTGGGAGTAGTTAAGAATCCTCCTGGAGGAGGTAGAGTTGGTCTCCAAGGAGACAGATGGAGGAGGCATGGGCTAAGTCTGTTTTAGAGATGGAAGCGAGTTCAGTATGAGTAGGGGCTATTAGTAGGAAAATTCAAAGTCAGCACCCAGTGAACTCCTACTCATCTCCCAAGGTCTAGCCACATTGGCCCCATATTGAGAAGGCATCTCTAAACTACCCACTCTCATTCCAGACAGTTAGTAACAACATGGCAATGCTAGTAATCCTGGTGACCATTATTGAGCACCTTCTGTGCTGAATGCCCCTTGACATGACCTTATCCAATGTTACAGCAGTTCATGAATTATCTGCTTCCCCATTGCTTTTAAAATGATAGCTAGAGCCGGGCGGTGGTGGCACACGCCTTTAATCCCAGCACTCGGGAGGCAGAGCCAGGCGGATCTCTGTGAGTTCAAGGCCAGCCTGGGCTACCAAGTGAGTTCCAGGAAAGGCGCAAAGCTACACAGAGAAACCCTGTCTCGAAAAACCAAAAAAAAAAAAATGATAGCTAGATACCGGGCGGTGGTGGCACACGCCTTTAATCCCAGCACTCGGGAGGCAGAGCCAGGCGGATCTCTGTGAGTTCGAGGCCAGCCTGGACTACCAAGTGAGTTCCAGGAAAGGCGCAAAGCTACACAGAGAAACCCTGTCTCGAAAAACCAAAAAAAAAAAAAAAACAAAAACAAACAAACAAACAAAAATGATAGCTAGAGACTTTGGATGAGTCACTGGGATCCACAGCAGTTGGCCCACATCTTCCCAGTTTCCAGCCTTCATTGAAGCATCATGGAGATTTATCTTCTGTCAGCTGCTCTCCTTCAAACACACACCTTGGGAGTGCCACGGTAGGGCAAGGACAGTTTGATGATGATTTTTAACTATCTGAAGCCCATTAAAGGAGGGGACCTGGCACAATCCTTGTACAAATGTTGCATGAATGGGTGGATGGATGGATGGATGGATGGATGGATGGATGGATGATGTATGTATGTATGTATGGCTAGAAGATGAATGTGTGAGTGATGAATGGATGGATTAAAGATGGATGGATAGTGGGTGAATACATGAATGGGTGGCTATAGATGATGGATGGATGAATGGTAGATGGAAGGATGGATATAGACAATGGATGCATGGATGGATAGGTGATAAATGGATGGGTGAATGGATGGTATAGATGATAAATGGATGGATGGTAGAGGATAGATGAGTATGTTGATGGCTGGGTGGCTGGGTGACAGATGGATGAGTTGTCACACTCATGCCTCCTTATGGGGTGGTGGCTTTCATGGCTGCCTCAGTAAGGCTTAGTGAAAGTGTTCTTTTGCTGTATGGGGGAGCTGAGGCACTGGAGGTCCAGGCTCTCTCCCTTCCCCATGTGCAGTCCTGTCCTCCATGGCCCTTCCCCAGTCAGTCCACACACCTCATCAGACACTTGAGGGGCTCTAGTTTTGGGGAGGACCCTCACTCCTCTACCCGCTAGCAGATGCCACTGGCCTCCCTCCCACAGCTCCCACTGCCACAGCTGTCCACCCTTACAAAGCTGGGACTGTTCTATGAGGGCATGCCAGCTGGAACGAGGCACTTCCTGTCTGACGAGACCTTGTGCACAGAGCCTGCGGGCAGCTGTCAGCTTAGGACATGCAGCCGGATCTAGAGGCTGCTGAGGCCAGCGCCCTCCTGAGTCCCTCAGCAGAGGCTTGCCTGGGCCTGGCCTCCAGGCCTCAGACACCGAGAGGGACTCTGATGTCCTCCTCATCCTTTGGGAAGTCCATCCCTGTGGGAGGCACACTGTCAGCAGGCTTGTTGGGTCCTGGGGACAAGTGGGATCTGCTGGTCCAGGTGTCAACCATCAGTGACTGGGACAGAGACAGGAAGAGGAGAAGGTCAGAGCTTGTGCCAGGGTGAAGGCCACTGTCCACTACGCGAGGGGCCAGAGCACAAGCCAGACTCAGGGAGTGGCTGCTGAGGGTCCTCTGCTGTCTCAGGTCACCACCTGGCTCTGTCACCGCCACATCTCCTGTTGAACCACTCCCCAGCTGCTGCTGGCACCTGCGGCATGCCGGGCTCAGGGACAGTCCCAAGCTGCCTTCCTAGAGGCTGCATTCCCACAGCCCGGGCTATCACCCCATCCGGACCCCAGGCTTGGCACCGCTCCTGGCTTCTGGCTCCAGTTCCTTCTCAAAGGCTCTAATTCCATCCTGGGAGGAGCGATTAGAAAGAAACTATAGGTTGTTTTTCTGTCTTGCCCAGGCTAGGCCTATTTAATAACTTAATTAAATAAGCAGAATTGTAATTATAATGTTAATGTTTCCTTTCTGTAATGCCGCTCATTCCGCTGGAAGCAACTTCTCTGGGGAATGGAGCCTCCCCGGCCCCTGACAGGCAGCTCTGAGGTTCCAGGCTGGTGTGCCAGGGCCTCCCTGCCTTGTCTGTCTGCAGTAGGAACCTGCTGGCCTACCGGAGAGGCCCAGCAGGCCAATGGGATCCCAGTCAGGTAGAAGCCAGGCTGTCTCTCCTGACTGTTTATAGAGAGCTTAAGGCACACCGTGGAAATGATGTGAAGCCCCTAATTGCCCTTTCCTTCCTCCCACTTCTCACCATTGACAGTTGTCTTTGAATTACTCATTCAGTAATTCACCCTACACAGAGAAGGACGGAGGAGGCTGGGAGGTGGGAACCAGTCTCCCCGCAGGGGCCAGGCTGGACATGCAGGCTGCCCTGACTTTTCCAAAGGGCTTCAGGGTCTCATGCCAGAATCTTGACTCTCCCATCTGCAGGTGACAGGTGTAGCATGGCCTCCAAGTTTTGCATTTCCTCCTGATAAATGGGAAGGGAAGGTTCTCCATTGACACGGGGGTGTCTGGCTCCCAGGAGGCAGTCAGGACTTCCAGCTCTTTCTTCCAAGACTCACTGCACCAAAGCCCAAGGTCTCCCAGCTCCTGCTTTCTCTGCTCAGGACAATGCAGAGCGCTGAGCTGACGGCCGGTGCACACCCCACCCCCCATATTACAGAGCAATTACCACTGCACACCCCTACCCCCGTATATCACAGAGCAATGACATCTTCCAGGGCAGCTTGCTTGATTGAGTTTTCAGGTCTATAGGAGTGGCACCTCACTGGGTCCACCGGAGGATTATGGGATGTGAATAGAGTGAGACGTGAAAAAGGCCCACAGAGGCCACACATCTGTCATTTCTGTAGTCGCTGGGCTTTGGGACAAGATAGATGTAGCTTCCAGTCACAGGTGACTGTGCCCTTAAGAAAGCCACCAGATTTCATGGCCTTTGTGTCTCCTGCTGTAAAATAGATGTGTAGCACCCAGAACTATTTAGAACATGATGACGAGACAGGCCTTAGGCGGGGATACGACAAGAGCCCCCTAACAAGTGGCAGAGAGGCTGGGGACATGAAGTCTTTATCCTGGGAGCAACAGAGGAGAGGAGGGCTGCAGGTCAGGAGAGACCCTCTTTGGGCATCGTAGCCACGGTCTGGAGTGGGGATGGGGCTCTGTGGCCCTCTCTATTCACCCACTCCCTCATCAGCTAGGACTCACAGCTAGCTCAGAGCTCCCGTCCCTACCCACGCCTGGGATCTGCCTGTGCCTTCCCGGATGTGTGCCTTCAAATGAGTCACCAAGCCTCTCTGAGCTTTTGCCTCCACATCAATAGATGAGACCTCGCTGATGGTCTGCAGGGACAGTTGATGAGTTAGTATGCTGCCATTGTAACCCAAAGCCTGGGACATGGTTGGTAATCAATAGGTGACAGCTTATGTGACTAGATCCCCTTCACCCCAAGTTTGGTGCCAGCCCGAGATGGTCCTGGACCTCACTGGTTTTGTTGGGGATGTGGAGTTAGGAAATTCACTTAAGAACTGCAGGGTGGCCCGGCGGTGGCAGTGGCGCATGCCTTTAATCTCAGCACTCTCGAGGCAGAGGCAAGCGGGTCTCTGAGTTTGAGACCAGCCTGGTCTACAGAGTGAGTTCCAGGACAGCCAGAGCTACACAGAGAAACCCTGTCTAAAACAACAACAACATAAACAAACAAAAAGCCTGCAGGGTGACTGAGCAGGCAGTTGGGGACAGAGGACAGACCAGATCTGGGAGACCCTGCTGTTTCCACCCACATCAACACACAGGAGCACACAGAGCTTTGGGCAGATCTGGGACAAGGCCCTGGGTCCCTGCTGCCCCCTGCCTAGCCCCATGATCCTCCCAAACCCTTGTGGTTTTCCAGGAGGATTAAAAGCAGACAAGTTGGTAAGGAATGTCCTGTGCAGCCCAAACCCTGTCAGCTGGCTTCCTCTTGACTCATGGGCAGGAGTCCAAAATCGATACATTCTTTTCTAGTGAAAAATAATGGCCAGCCTGCCTCCGTCACCAACTCTGTGAAATCAGATGCATCAAAGAAAGGACCCTCAGGACATCCTGTCCACTGGTCTTTTATAACAGAAGGCACTCGCAGCCCTCTGTCCCTAGTGCCAACAGGTGCTACAGGTGGAGAACCTACCACCAATTCTTGCTGCTCTAGATGCTGCTCTGGAGGACTCCTGTCTTGCCTGTGTAGTAACTGTATGCACACGGAGACCCCCAGGTCTTCTGCAGCCAAGATTTGCCTTGAATCAAGAGCCACTACCAGCAGCTCATGCTTCTGGCTGTTCCTGCAGTCCCCCAAGCAGCTCATAGTGACCCCAACAGCCCACCTCTTCAGCACCTCCTCCCAGAGTTTCCTCAGCTGCATCTCTGAGGATCTAAGAGGACCTGGTCACCAAGCTCAGTGACCAGAGCCTGCCCTGGACCTCGGGCCCATGTTGCACCCCCCAAGTTCTGCTCCATCCCCAAGTCTCCTTTCTCAAGAGATTTCTCTCAAAAAGGACACTGACAGCATCACTTCCTGCTCCCACTGGCTTCCTAGTGATCTTTAGGCTGGATCAAAGGCTTGTGAGATCCCCAGCATGCCTTGATGTCCCGCAGGCCCTCCAGGCCCCACCCTGGGGCCCACAGCTGTCGACCTGCATTGGGATATCTGAGTACTGTGACTGTCTTCCATCTCCTGCCCTGGGGCTGGAGGCAGGGACCTTGGTCACTGCCTAAATCTTGTCATCACAAAGAGCCAGGTCCCAGCTCTAGGGAAACCACACAAGCAGAATGTAGGTGGCACTGTCACCCATGGGGGACATTCCACCCTTAGATCAGCATATATCTGTGGACCCTAGGAGTAGGGCATGCCAGGAGTGGTCACAGGGATGGAAGATGTAGCAGTGAGCAGAGAGCAATAGATTAACAGGTGCCTGATGGAGATACACAACAGTCAGCGGCATGTCAGCCAGCCCTGCTCCAGGACATCAGGCAGAGCAGGGAGACTCCCAGCAGGCCATCCTTGCATGCACTTGAGAGAGCCTTGGAGGAAACCACCATTGTGTCTGCAGCACATGCAAAAGCTGTGGGGTGGGAAACAGCCCCCTCGGTTTGAGCGTCAGCAGAGAGGCTGTGGTAGCTGCAGCCAGAGAACAAGAGGAGGGCTAAGGCAGGATAGAAGAGGGGGAAACGGGGACAAGGAGGTGAAGTCCACTTCCGGGCATCACCTAGGCTCAGACTTGGCAAGTTGCTGGCCTCACTAGAACTGTCTTCCTGTGGCATCTGACACCAGTCCTGGGGGAGGCCTTGCTAGTTATGGAGATGAGGGGCACCCATGGGCACCAATGGGCGGGACAAAGGAACACAGGTGTTCTGCAACCTACAGATAGGGGCATGGAGGCCTAGAACCTAGAGCTATGCGATACGTGGCCATACCGAAGGAATACCAAGGAGGCAGCTAGACAGGACATGAGCCAGGGTGCCCTCCCTTAAGATAAGCTAGTCCGCCGGGCGGTGGTGGCGCACGCCTTTAGTCCCAGCACTTGGGAGGCAGAGGCAGGCGGATCTCAGTGAGTTCGAGGCCAGCCTGGTCTCCAAAGCGAGTTCCAGGAAAGGCGCAAAACTACACAGAGAAGCCCTGTCTCGAAAAACCAAAAAAAAAAAAAAAAAAAAAAGGATGAGCTAGTCCTCCATGACAGGGCCAGGGACATTCTGAGGACAAAGCTGGAGGGAGGGTAGATGAGTCATTTTTCTTTTTGCTCCAGTGAACTGGGGAGACAGTGCGCCCCAAGTCTCAGCTGAGGCTTCGTGGAGGAAGGGACTTTGTATGCCCATCCAGGCATGTGTGGTCCAGCAATGGTCACTGATGTGCCACGCAGGAGATGGCTCCCCATCCCGTGAGGCCATGTCATCTAGCTCTCTGTCTACTCCAGATCCCCGGCTGAGGCAGACTGGGTACCCCACACACTGACAACCGCCCGAGGATATTCCAGGGATGTGGCCACAGCAGATGGACACTGTGAGTGAAGGAATGTGTGGTAGGAAGTCACAACAGTGAGTCACTGTGACTCAGCCTGGTGCCTGCCAGGGGCCTCTGAGCAGCCCCTTAGTCCGTCCTCCTCAGGACAGAGCTTGAGTGGAGCTCTTACGGCCCTGCGACAGGAGGCCCAGCAACCTCCATCCTGTCCTGTTTGTACCCTGACATTTGGGGAGTGGGAGAGGAAGTCAGGTGGCAGGTTCTGGGACCTGAGCCGGAGAAAGGAGGGAGGAGTAAACCGGAGAAGACTCTATCCACTTTCCTCAGAAACTCATCTCCTCCTGCAAGCGTTCATGTTTTCTGACTAGGAAAGTGAGGCTGGAGAGGGAGGAATAGAGGCCTGGCCAAGGTCAAGAGACTGATGAGGCTAAAGGAGACAAACTCCAAGCCCATGTTCTAGCCTGGCTCAGCTGGTGGAAGACCCAAGCTATGCATGACAAAATTATGTCCATGAGGTCCCCAGCGTCTTTTCCAGAATCATCTCACATAGCCCAAATCCATGCCTAACATGTCCCAAGTGCCTATTCTACTGTCTCTTATCACAGCATCTATTTACCTATCATCACCAACCATCCATCTATCATTCTAGCCCGCCGTCTGCCAGCCATCATCTACCAATCCATCTCTCCAGACATCTGTCCACTGGTCTACACATTTGTCCATTACCCATCTATCCATCCACCCATATATCTACCCATATACCCACCTATCCATCTGCCCACCCATCCATACATCTACTTACCCATCCATCCACCCATCCATTTACCTCTCCATCCACCTATCCATATCTATCATCTATCTACTACTAATACAACCATCATCCACTAACCCACCCATCCATGTACCTATTCACTCATCCATTCATCTACCTATCCATCCATGGCTTCATCTAACCTCTTTTAGACTGTTCACTCATTCATTAACTTATTTATCCTTCCACAGGTCTATTGATCATCCATTCATCCATCTATCCATCCATTTTAGTAACCTAACAAGCCCTGGGGCTTATTGGCTTCTAGAATCATCCATAATCTCTTGTCTCCCCTCCAGCATCAGACTCTGTTCCTTCCAGCCAGCACAGTGATTCAGACAAACACAGCCCATGACATTCCAGAGCTCATAGTCTCCAAGGCAGACAAAAGCTGCATCCAGAGACCTGATCCTATCATTTGCTCTCCCTTCCATTGTGCCTCCTGGGGTTGATTGAGTCCTTGCTGCAGTTATGGCTGGTCTGGGAGGAGACTGGGAGGCCACTAGGGACTAGGCCACCCTCACCCTAATGCATGAATAAGACTTGATTCCAGAGCCTCAGTTTCCCCAACTGCAGAACCAGGAAGATTGCCTACTTAGGGGTGGAATGAGATGGAGATGAAACTCTCTATTGGAAATGACAATGCAGAACTCATGACAGTTGTGACAGACAAGGCCAGAGTCAGTTGGGAGAGGTCTGTGGTGTCCATGAGACTGTCCCCATGCATCCACTATGGTGGTGCCAAAGACAAAAGACACTGACACCTCCTTCAGGTCAAGTCCCAGAGCCAATCCCATGTTGTGTTTTTCCCTGTTTTTTGTTTTGTTTGTTTTTTAAATCATGTGCGTGTGCATGTGCGTGCACGCACACGTGCGCTGTATGAGTTCAGCCAAAAGAGGGTGTCAGATCCCCTGGGGCTGGAGTTACAGGAGACTGTAAACTGCCTTGTGGTGGTGGTGGGATCTGAACTTGGGTCCTCTGGAACAGTGACAGTGTTCTTAACTGCTGAGCCATCTCTCCAGCCCTGGATTTTTTCCTTTTAATTGCTATTCCCATCATTCTGTGAAACAGAAAAAGCTCACAGAAGTCCCAGAACCATGGCGGCCAATGGAAACCTGCAAACGTTGTTGGGAATGGAAGTGGCCAAGGACCCAGCCCTGTCAACCCCAAAGGAGACCCTGATGGCTGCTCAGGATCACCTGGTCCCTGTTCCTCTGGACTCCAGAGCTTGAGACAGAGGAAGCACTGGATCCAGGGTGTTACTGACAGCTCCCAGGGGGGAATCCAGGGTCACTTCATCCCAGGGAAGGGCCAGGTATTGGTTTGGTTGCAAATTCAGGGCTCAGACAGTCCACTCCACACTCCACACACATACACACATCTGCCCTGCATCTCCCAGACTGGCCAAGGTACAGTTTTCCATTCCCTCCAGCAATATTTGTAAGAAAACTCCAGAGCCCTGGTAGCCTTGGCCACCCTTCTAATAAGAGACAGCCCAGGGCAGCCCCACAGCCCTCCAGGATCTTGGAAGTGTGGCCTATCTTTCTGCTGGACCTCTGTCCTGATAGGCCCCCTGATCCCTAGTCCAAGGAGCCTCAGGAAGCCATCCCCTCACTCCAGGCAAACAGCCAAGCACAGTCCAGCCCTGGATCCCTCAGCACAGGTCCAGCCCTAGCCCACCTCTCCCCACTAGGGTCCCTAGGTTCCCAGTGGTCCCTAGTACCCTCTTTTAGATGGTCTCAGGTCTTCAAAACTCCATGCTCTCGCATGCATTTGAGCCCTGCATGTGCCAGGCCCCTCTGCCTGGCCTCTCCTTCCCACCTCTTCTTTGCCTGATCTCCTCCCAGCCCCCAATGTCTGCTTGGATACTCTTACCTCCAGGGACCTTTCCCTAGCACCATCTTGGGCCTGGACACACTCTCTGGGCCTCTCGTGATTGAGGCCCCCTGTTCTGCTTTCCTGTCACTTGGTGAGTGGCTCAGATGCTTCCCAAAGGGACCAGAAGCTCTGGGGTGGAGCCTTAAGATGGCCACTGATGCCACAAGAGTCAGCCTTGGTGAATGAACACTAGTAATGGCAGTGATGCCCAGGGCCCCTGAGATAGCTGAGAAGTTACCCTTGGGAGGAGAAACTGGACTGAATGCCCCCTCCATTTGCCCTCCTCTTTATCTTCCTACCCCTCCAGACTCCCAGTCAGAGACCACAAAGACCTGGACACAGCAGGAAGATGGCCATTCCACCTCAGCCCCTGCCTTCCAGCTCTGGGTGGGAACATAATGCAGTCAATGAACCACAGCTGTCCAGCTCCGGTCCCTCTGGAGGGCAAACCATGAGATATCACATCAGACAGAGGCTGAAGGCTAAAAGAAGAGACTGAGATAGCCTCTGGCTTTCTAGAAGCACAAAGCTGGAACTCTTCTGCCCCGATCCCTCTACCAAACCTGTTAGTTTCAAACGTCTAGTGACCAAGAGCAGGACTGGGGCCTACAGTACCCCAGCAGGACACAGGACCAGCTTCTATGTTTTATGTGTGTGTGCGTGTGCGTGTGCGTGTGCATGTGCGTGTGTGTGTGTGTGTGTGTGTGTGTGTATGGACATCTCTGTGTGTGTATGTGTCTGTGTGTGTTTCTCTCTCTGTGTGTCTCTGTGTGATGTGCATTCGTGCACATGAGTGTGTGAGAGGTCAGAAGTCAATGTCAGGTGTCTTCTTTTCTATACCACCTGATTTTTCTAGACAGGATCTCTCACTGATTTGGTTAGACTGGTAGGCAGCAAGCTCCAGGGATCCTCCTGCCTCCACCCTTGCCCCCAGCTCACCAAATGGCTAGACCAACTGGCCAGCAAGCTCCGGGGATCCACATCTCTGTCCCTCAAGTGTCGGGGTTACCGAGGCCTGCCACTGAACACTGGTCATCTGAGCAAAAGCCCTCACCTTTCACAAGCAGCACTTAGCCAGCAGAGCCTTGTCCCCGGCCCTTGTGGCCTTGGGCTTTTTTTTTTTTTTTCTTTCTTTTTTTTGTGAATGAAACTTCAGCTGGGCTTCCTGCAGCTGACCACGCCCTGCAGTTCTGCCTTGACCACTGTATAACCCCAGGGGACAGACAGCAGAGGGAACTTCAAAACGAAAGTGTGAGTCACACAGAAAGAAGGAAAAAATGAAAAGGACATTCTTTAGTGGCTAGAGGCTGGACTCCAGGCCCCAGGAGCCTGGGCCTCAAGAGCAGCTCCTGCAAACCCGACCTGTTCACTGCACTGGTCCTTCGACCCCTCCAACTGCATATGGACAGGGAAGGGCTGCCCACTCCCAATCTCTGTCTGGGGCACTTGGCAGGAGCGGCGAGGTGTCCTTGAAGTCAGTGCCACATTTATCCCCTCGATTGGTGAGCAGTTAGTAAGCAGCTGCTTTGAAGCAGGAGAGAGCTGTGGCCCAGCCAGGCAAGGTCCGCCCTCCCGGATCTCCCACAGCCACTGCAAGAGGCAACAGGAGCAGGGTCTTGGGTTGTTGTTGGGGTTACAGGGCCAGCCTAGCTGGGCAGGAAGGAGGCAACACTGAGTCCACAGGGTGAGGACAGGACTGCACATGGAGCAGAGGGCAGGCAGCAGAAGAGCTGCTTGGGATGATAGAACCTCGGATGGTGGGTAAGAGAAAGCTCAGCAAGAACAGGACAAGGACTTGGGTAGGAGACACACGTCAGGGAGGTCCATCAAGTCCACGCTTGCCTTCAGAGCCCAGTATTGGTGGGGCAGAAAGGAAAGCCACTGTGTGCTTTATAGACTTTGGGGAAGTCACAGCCTCCTCTTGCTCGGGGGGGAGGCAGGAAACCCCCTCCATCCAGGCGTCTGCCAGAGCACCCACAGGCTTCCTCTTGTCTCAGCCCCCCTCCCCGGAGCCTCTTCCCTTGAACAGCCTCCCTCTCCTGGCCCTGATGTCTCTTTAAAGGAACTTGAATCAGAGTTTAGAATGATGGTGACTCAGGGTGGAAGGGGTGGTCACTTGCACTGGCCAGTCACCAGGACTGCAGCTCAAAAGGAAGCAGAGCCACCACAGCTGCCTGTGTGCGCGCCCCTGTGAGGGGCAGAAACCACAGAATCCCATTTGAGAGTCCACCACGTTGGAACTTGTATGATGAAGTTACCCCTCACAATGGGGGCATTCAGGGCCCACCCGCGCCTGCAGGGCTGGGGCCTGTTCCTCGGGCCAGCTGATGGTGATGTCATCTTCCGTTAGGAGGTCCCCCCCCCCACCAACTCCGTTGACTAGGGACTTAAAAAAAATGCACCAGGAAACTCAAGTGCAAGCCAGAACGGAAGCCTTGGTTTTATTTATAGTTGATAACTTGCGTCCGGCTTGCTCCACGGGGTGCAGAGCCTGAGGATAAAGAGCCCACAGGGGCAGATGACAGAAGGGCTCGTGTCCTGCTACTGTGCCATCCAAGAGCAAGTAGGAAGTTTCATTCTGAGCTTCCCAGCAGCCCAAGCAAAGAGGAGAGAGAGTGCTATAGTGTGATATCATAGAAAACCAGGTTGCGAACCTGATGTTCTGATTAGCTGAGGCTCCATGCATCCCTGCATAGCATCCAGCAGTGTCTAGAGCATGTTATGGGCCTGGCTAGGTGATGACAATCCTCAGAGAGAAAGGGCAAGAGCCTTGCTCCCCTTCCCCAGCATATGGTAGACATCACTAATAGATTAAAGAAAGCACTCTTTTCTCTAGCCAGTTTCTGCCTCAGAGTCCTGTTCCACACAGTTCTCCGGGGAATGCTACCAACGGCCAGGACAGAGCTAGAGAGTGCTGAGCTTGTCCTCTGGGCTGGTGACCAGCTGAGGAAGTTCTGGGAGGGCCCAGATCTGAGGCATTCCTAGCACCTGGCTCATGCCTACATATGGTAGATGCCAAATAAAAAACTGTCTGCTAGAGGCAGAAAAGGGAAGGAGCTAAGGGAAGAGCTGTGTGAGAGCCACATAGGGAGTTATCAGTGAGGACCTGGACCCTGAAAAAGAATCTGCCAGGAGGTGGGAGTGTAGTGGCCCAGCCTGGCCTGGCTTCCAGCCACACGTGCCAGCATTCTACAGGACCCGTGAATCTCAGGAGGCTGAGATTGTGGGGGTCAGGCATGGTCATGGCTGGGCCATGTGCCCTCGGCAATGGCCAGTCCTTATCAAGGTAGTTGCAGGTCCCACTCCACAGTCACGTGTGGCTGTGCAGTTTCCGCCCAGATCTGACTCTTTCTCCACAGCAAAGAGCTCTCTAGCTTCTTTTCCACAGGCTTATCTGAGGCGTGTTGCCTGGCCACCTCACAGAAGCCTCACCTCAGAGGTATACTCTCAGGCCTTGTGTAGTCCCCCCGGGCACTTCCCTGGTAGCCTGGCCTACGTCTTCTCCCTCTCCTCCGTCTGAAACAGCTCCCACCCGTTCTGCTACGGTGGCCTCTGACTTTCACACTGACTGGTGGCTGTGCTCAAGGGCCTCCCAGGCCAGGCCGGGAGAGACACAGACACATGTCCAGCAGTAGCTCTGTCTGCGGCACTACCGTGGGGATGTGAGGGAGACAGGGGTCCTCTCTGTCTGGGAAGCCTCACCTGAGTCTCCAGAGGGTAACAGGGTGAGGACAGAGGTGGCCTGTGCGGGAGGCATGCCACCCTTACACAGTGTCACAGCTCAAGAGCACTTGGCTCACAGCTCGGCTGGCGGTGGCTGTTGGCACTCTACCTGGTGTGAGGGGGCCAGCTGCAGGCACAGCTCCCAGGGGACCAGGCTATAGAACTATAAGGTGGGGAGGCAGTCACAGCTGAAGGGACACCTGCTCTCCAAAAGGCCCTCTCTTTTGTGTGGGGTGGGTTGTGGGGCATCAAGAGGAAGAAACCATGCGTGGGCAGGACTTCCTGGAGGGCAGGGACCGATTCCTGATTTTAGGCACTTGTTGGTAGGAAGGGCTCCCTTCTACATCAACATTTCTTTCTCCGGGGTTAAGGCCAGGCAGGAGTCACAGACAGGTACACCAGGTGAACTGGTGCCTAAGTCACAGTTTCATTTGTAGGCAACACCCCGTAGTGACCTTAGAACCCTAGAGATGAAGACCATTCATTCATTCACCTATTCACTCACCTCACACCTCTGGCATTAAAATAACAGCAGCCAGTGAGAGAACCAAGGAAAGGGCTGCCCACACAGCTGGGACCACCCTGTGGGGCTACAGTTGTTCTTATAACTGGTGATGAAGGCCTGAGGCACCCACCTCACATGGGAGTGGTTGCAGTGTGGTAACTGGGGCAGAACAGAACCCTGGGGGTAGAGGGGCAGAGTGAAGAGGGCTCTTTCAGTACCAGACCTCTGTTGACCTTCTAGAAAGCAATGGAAACAGGTCTGCATGAGTCCTGTAGACTCAACCAACACTCTGCCCTCCCCTGTTCCTTCCTTATCCTCCAGCATCCCAGATTCCACAAGTCTGGTGAGAACTTTCCTCTTTTGTGTGTGTGTGTGGGGGGGTAGTGGTTCAAGGTGGGGTTTCTCTGTGTAGCCCTGGCTGTCCTGGAACTCACTATGTAGACCAGGCTGGCCTCAAACTCAGAAATCCACCTGCCTCTCCCGCCTGAGTGCTGGGATTAAAGGTGTGTGCCACCATGCCCAGCTCTGGACTTTTATGTGCTTTGCCCACCGCTAAAAGAGGGTACAGGGCAGAGCTCAGGAAGTCAACATCCCCAGCTCCTCTGAACAGACAATGGTCAGGCTCCAAGGGAAACCTCAGGTAAGAAAGAGGGCAGAAAGGGAGAGAGCCTCTGCAGCTGGTACTGTCTGCCACCAGAGGTGGCGCTGTGGCCCTGAATCAGCCACTGCTCTGCAAGGCGTTGTGGGTCTCATGGGCCTTATCAGGACCTTGACTTTGCCCCCAAGGCTGGGGACCCTGGGCACGGCAGAGGCAATGTCTCACTCCCCACCTCTAGAGACTTCCTCCAGTTGCTGAGTTTTCAAGGTAGGACACGGATTCCCCATGAGCTGGTCACCTGGACAGAAACAGTGGGAAGGAAGGATAACGAGGCTCAGGGACCAATCCAACATGGAGGCAGAGAGACAGGGCATCCAGAGCTATTCAGCGTCAGGCCGCCGCCGCCGCCGCAGGAGGGGTGTGACTCCTTGCTGGGGTCACACTGTGCTAGAAATGCTTGTGGAGAGCTGCTTTGGTATCCAAAGAGACTGTGTGGCTCCTCTGCCCACAGAGAGTACTGTCAGGCCTCCCAAGCCTCCCTAGGCTGCTCCCAGAATCCTGCCTGCTACAGGGTCCCCCTTTCCCTCCAACTTGCCCATCAGCTCCACCTACTGGCTGCTCATGGCAGGCCCAAGCGGCTTGCTGAAGAGAGAGACTGATGTCTCAGTGTGTCCCCATTTTAAAGATGGGAGTAGAGGCTGAGGGAGAGGAAGTCCATTTGAGGGTCACCTTGCCAGAGAGAGGCACTGGCCTGAGATCGCAGCAGGCTTGCCTCCCACAGCTCTTCTCTCTGTGGAGCAGGGGAGATAGCTGTATCCACTGTGGAGTCCCATAGTCCCACACAGCTCCTGAAACTCAACCCCACTTTGATGACCAGAGTTCATTTCTTTGGGCTGATGATTGCCCCAACAGCCCAGTTGAGTCCCACTTGGAGGGGAGAAAAGAGAAATCTGAATTTGTCACTAAAAATTCTCTCCCCTGTCTTCTACACTCAAAATGTGTACCAGACTGACTGTTAACCAATGGAGGACAATGATGGTAGTGATGGTGATGGTGAGTGTGGTGATAGTGATAATGTTGGTGACAGTGATGGTGATTATGGTTATGAGGATAGTGATGGTGATGATGATGGTGATGAGTATGATTATGATGATAGTGATGTCCACAATGATAATGATGGTGGTGATGATGGTGGTGATAGTCATGGTGATAGTCGTGGTATTAATGGTGGGGATGAAGGTGATTATGATGGTGGCGGTAGTGATGGTGATGATGGTGTCAGTGGTGATAGCAATGGTTGTGATGGTTATGATTGTGGTGATGGCGATTGTGGTAACAATGGTGACAGTGGGAGGTGGAGGTGGTGATGGTGGAGACAACTTGCTCTGAACACGCAACTATAGTGACAGTGTGTTAGTTCCGTCTACTACGTTATCTCAAGAAGGAAGCTGAGACTGGGAGGTTTAAGCCACCTCACTAGTTAGCAGTCGAACCAGAGGAACAGGTGCATCAGAGGTGGCAGGTGGCAGGTGCATCAGAGCCACACTCCTCCTGCTCCTTAACTCTTCTCTCACACTGCCTTGCTGTATTCTCAGACCTGCCTGTGTCTGTGGCCCCTTTGGGGATGTTTCTTGTTGGTCCCCAAAGTGTTATGTCTCTGTTAACCACACAAACTTGGCTGTTCTTCTTGAATGTTCTTACACTGCAAAGGAGAAAGTTGGAGAGTATGGAGCCCAGGCGTGGGTCCTCCCAGGGTCCTGCCGAGGAGGGACCACAAGTCCCCCTGCAGGACCTCACATCACCTCTCTGATCTTCGGATTGAAGCATGGGCCTGGTGAGCAGCTCCCCAAGGGTAGGACCAAGGGGAAACGGCCTATGGTGTGTGTCCCAGGAACCCTGTCTGAATTCAGGCTTCTCTCTGGCCGCACTTAGACTCTGGAGGGCACCTGAGGTGACCCCAGATGTGTATGAGCATATAAACATGCCTCTGTGTGGATAGAAAACTTCTCTAAATCAGAACAAGGTGGTACAATTAAAAGCTCCTTTGCACAGCAGTTGTCTAGGTCCTAATGGCTGGGCTCTGTCAAAACCTTTACCTGCATGATCCCATTTAGCCTCCCAGTGGCACTAGCTAGCAGCTTGTGCTATTTATGGAACAATGCGCTGTAGGATGTTAATCATTACCTTTGTGATCACAGGACTGACAGGGAGCTGCAGCTGCTACCACCATCATCACCATCATGACCATCATCATCAAATTACCTTCATCAGCATCATTACAACTGTGACATTCATCGTCATCATTGCCTCCATCATACTACCATCATGGTAGCATCAACATCTTCACCACCACCACCACCATCATCACCATCACCACCGTTCTGACATCATCACCACTCCCATCATCACTGTCCCCACCATCACCATTACTGACATCATCATCATCACCACCGCCACCATCATTAGCATAGCCAAACTGTTCCCTCAAGGCTGTCAGCCACCGGAAAGCAGAACCAGGGTTGCATCTCAATGCTATCACCCACTCTAGTCTGTCCAATCACCTGTGACCTCCATGGAAATGGGAGGCAAAATCGAGTTTCAATCTACATTGGTTGGCAGAATTCTGAAACAATCCCAGATCTTGCCTCTGATTCACATACCCTCCAGCATGCACATCCCAGTCATGGTGAATGCCACGGAGTAATTGCCTGTGAAGAGAGTAGATTAGGCAGCACTCCTGCAATTTAAGGAAGGGACACTATCCAGGAGGGCCTGATATTGCATGATTCTGTAAAAGAGGGCATCTCTATACACATACACATACACACACACACACACACACACACACACACACACACACACACACACACACACTTAAAGCCTAAGAGGGCCTTGTTTCTGAGGTGAACAGGGCATTCAGGTCTATGTGGTGCCAAACCCATTCCGACATGCTCTAGGAGAGGCAGACTCTGAAATGATGGCTGGTTCCAGGCAGGCTCCAAGTGACTTAATCATTCTGGAACTCATTAAGGGTTCTGTTGAATAGTCCTTTAGGCTACTAAAGGATCTTCCCAGGAAGACTAGGGCAGAGAAGGCAGCTTAAGAAGCACAGGCTGGGTAAAGGCTTAGAGGCACAGCATTCGGGCTATGCCAGAAGCCATGATGGGAAGCATGAGAAGAGGGCCACACCTTGGGAAGGAGCCCAGGTCTTACTTCCACACAGTGTTGGGGGCACAAAGGTTCTTGCACCCACAGATCACTAGGGAAACCAGGATTGTTAATCAGATAGGACTGTCTCCTCAAAGGAGGAAATATCTGTTTTCCACCCAGAAGGCTGGGAATAGATACTGTTAACAATTTGGTGACCTTTTGCTATCTGTAGAGGCAGACCTCACCTAGATCCCCCAGAATGTTATCCCAGACTCTCACTCCCTAGATCTTTATCTTTAGCTCCCAGTTAACAGAACCCATCCTTAGGGGAGATGTCACATGTACTTTATGGCCTGCTGATCTCTATGCTATTGGTCAGACAGGATCCTAGGCCCTTAAGCTACAGAACCCATCTTCAAGGTCACATGTACTTTGCAAAGGAGTTCCTACACATAGTCAATCTTAAGCTCTTATTGTGCACCTGGAATAGGAGTGATGGCTGTCTGGAAACACTCCCCCAAATTCTATTGTGTTTAACCGTGCTCACAATAAACTGCCTGGCATCAGACTCTCCAGAAGTTTGACCCAGCCTGGCAGACGAAAGCACGCTGAAGTTTTCATTCTCACCTCTTTATAGTTCATTTACCTGCCTGCCATGACGCCCACAGGGCTCCCTCAACAGGGGACTCATGGCCCAGCTTGGGTATCTTCTGAAACTCACTCAGGTTATTGCCTATACTGCATCCTGGAGAAGTCTTGCAGACTGGGTACCAGCAGCCAGGCGGGAGCCAAGAGAACCCAGAGGGCAGCAAGAGAAGCCATGAGGCCGACAAGCTGGATTCACAGGCTAGTTTGAGATCTCACAAGTTTTTTTTTGTTTGTTTGTTTTTTGTTTTTTTTTTGGTTTTTCGAGACAAGGTTTCTCTGTGTAGCTTTGCGCCTGTCCTGGAACTCACTTGGTAGCCCAGGCTGGCCTCGAACTCACAGAGATCCGCCTGGCTCTGCCTCCCGAGTGCTGGGATTAAAGGCGTGCGCCACCACCGCCCGGCGAGATCTCACAAGTTTGAAGCTATTGGGTGACCCTGAACAGGGAGACAGTGTCATGTGACAAGCTACTCCAGTCCCTTGAGATAAAAGGTCTAGTGGCTACATTCATTTATGACACTTCCCCCCTCAAATGTCACTTCAATTTCAATTTCAGAGCATGGACCAGTTCATGAAGAACATACGTGTCATGGCCACTCTGCACACGTGAATCCTTGATCAGGCTACTACTGATCATTGGTAACAACATCTGGGATCTGAAACACTCAGAGAGATGGACTTCCAGGCTTGTCATGAAATACATCTGGAGCACCAGCTATGTACACACACACATGCACACACATCACATGCACGCTTATGTGCACATGCATGTGCCAGCACACATACATGCACACACAAGGGCAGAACAAGGCTTCATGCAGTGCCTATGGTCCAGAGAAGAATGAAGCATTAGCCACTTGATAAAGTGTGGGGTGGGGGGGCTGTGTCCTGTCTGATCATCCCACTTTGAACCTAGGGCAGTGCCTGGTATATACAGGCCTTCAGTTAATGCCCGCTCATTGTGAAGCCGCCCTCAGCCCTGCTCACACTCACAGCCATTCATTTCTCGCCACCATTTTGGTCCAGCTCTTTCTTCCCTTCCTCCTCAGGACATTCAGTAGGAGGGGCAGCATTTCCATTAAATACTTGAGGAATCAGGGGCTGGAGAAATTTCCCAGAGTCTTTAACATACTGTTGAGATAGAGTTGTAGATACACGGAGTGGTAACTGGAAGTAGAGGCCAGGCTCTCCCAGCCCACAGCCCCCAAATCTCTGCTTCTTCCTCTGGGGAATTTGTGGGTCCTAAGGGGACCCGAGGAAATAGCCATGCTTAGAGAGTCCTGTTTAATGTTCCCTTTAATTAGACTTGGTCACCCTTGACACAGTCTTGGCTGACCATGGGTGAGGTGGTCCCCTCTAGAACACCTGTGTACTGACCCTAAAACACCCACATCCTGTCTGGCTGACCCTCACCACTCCCTCCAAACGGATCTGAAGAGTGGGGTCCCCTGGAGCAGAGCCAAGGCCACCAAGTAGCAAGCCTGGAGCAGGCTACGCTGTGGGAACCTGGGTCCCTGGAGGTTCCTCAGTGGAGAAAAATGCACGTGGGAAATGCTGGGTCCCTGCCAAAGGCTGTCACTCACCAGGCTCTGACAGCAGAATGTGAGCATGGCTGGAAAGCCAGAGCAGCAGGCCCGGCACTGAAGGGGTGAGTGGTGGGGCTCACTTACCCTTGGTGCTCATATCCAGGCAAGGATGGGCTAGCGTGCGACTCCAGTGCAGTGGGACATGATAGAGAAAGTCAAGAGCTGACCAGACAGGTAGACAAGGCAGGGCCTTGAGTGAAGACAGGTGGCTTCAGTTCATGGTGGCCACCAGCAACTGTGGACACTGAGAGGTCATGTCTGAGGTCTGCTCCCTTCAGCCCAGAATCATCACATCTACCCACCACCTTTCTGTTCATTTTCCATGTATCTATCCATCTATCCACCCATCCAACCACTTATCAATCTATCCACTTACCAATCTGACCACCCACTAACCCATTCACCCATCCACTCATCTGTTCACCCACTCATCTACCCAGCTGCCCTCCATTCATCTACCACCCACCATCGACCTAACCATCCATCCACTCATCCATCAACCCCCCACCCATTCACCCATCTACCCACCGACTTATCTATCTAGTCATCACTCATTCATCCATCTACCTATCTACCCATCCATCCCCCCAAGCAACAAGAACCCACTCCACATTCTTGTAGGACCTGCTGACCCCAAAGGACCCAGCAATATCAGAATTCCTTGTGCAGCTTCCTGCAGTAAGAGAAGCAGATTGTGAGCAGTTAAAGGAAGAAGCCAATGGGGACAGTGTGGAAGGGAAAGCGACAGGAAGACCCACTCAGGTAACATGCTGAGGAAGGCCCCTGAGGAAGAGGTAGACAAGAGGCTGACATTGGTAAATGAAGATAGTTTTAGGCAGAGGGAGCGCGCAAAGGCCCTGGAGCCCAAAAGAATGGGCTTGTTAGAGATGCTGCAAGTAACCAGGTGAGGCTGATGATCCGGGAGCCAAGGCAAGCTGTGTCTAGAGAGGGTGGCACTGGGCTGGATCTCAGAGTTCTAAGGGGCTCTGTGCAGTGAACAGACCACCGCAGATGAAGTCCAAGGCAGGGAAACATGGAAACTTCCAAGAAAGGGTGATTGATGGTGGCCTCACTATGGTGGGGTGGTGGGATAAATTTGAAAGGCACTGAATTGGGAGGACTGACCTCATGTCTGGGTGCTGGGCTAGAGTGGGGAGGGTCACTGTGAGACTCTGGGTTGGGTCCCTGGGTCCACAGTGGCCATTTGTTGCGGGGGTTGGGAGGACACAAAGACACAGAGAGTGGAGATGGGGTGGAGAAACCAAGATGCCCAGGGAACATGGCAAGGGCTCAGTATACCAGCCACCTAGGACTATGGGGAAGGATAGCCATGGAGTTCAGTGAAGTGGCCGGCTAGCTGCCCACCACAAAGGACACATGGTCCACACAGCCCCACACCCCTGCTCCTCAGACACACACTCATCTAGCCACACCCCCACCCTGACTGAGATGGTTGCTAGTCCTTCTGCAGGTCTTTGTGGCCTCCTGAGACTGGCTTTCTTTGTGCAGCTGACGGACCTCCTGCCTCAGGCTGCCTCATTCAGGCCACTGGCAACCATACGAGAGAGGTCAGCCTCGCCCTGCCTTTCCACATGCTGGTCAGACCTTAGGAAAGCTCAGCTTAAGAACACTCACCACGGCAGCTGCAGATGAGTGTGGAGGGGCTACCCACCACCCCATTTCCCCAGAGTGCTCTTGAATAGGAGCAGTAGGAAATATTAGAAGGAGAGAGGGGAGAGAAACAGAGAAAAAAATACAAGAGAGCCTCGAGAGGGCCTAGAACCTATTCCAACGGGCCCTGACTGTCTCTGCCCTAGGGTATTTATAGGAATGCCAAGGGGTGGAGCAAAAGACCTCCTCCCCAGCACAGCCAAGTGCAGACCATCTCAGACACCTGCACTCAGGCTCATGGTCCAATCATCCTCTCTATGCAGACCTGCTGGGTAAAGCCACTAAGAAATCTGAAAATGGGCTCCCACAGATGAGCTGACCAAGAGAGGAGAGGTGGCCCCCCCTTGGTGCACACTGAGCACACGCTCTCTGACCAGCAGGGACAGCAGGAAGGGATTATGCCATCTGCTCACCTGAGGGCTTCCCAGCTTCCACAGGAAGTCAGGCTCATGGGATGCTGAGTCCCAAGAAGTTGTAAGAACCATGGCTAGCCACATTTTACAAGTAGGGAAACTGAGGCATGGGGCCATCCAGCCGAGTCCCCAAGACTACCTGAGTCACCAGTGGCAGACCCAAGGAGTAACCCAGACAGTCCTCTCTTGTGACCCATGACCAGTGTTCTCATCCTGGGGGCCCCTGAAAGTCACACAGATGCCCACTGGGCACAGTGTGGCCCCTCCTCAAAGACTAGGACTCTAGCTAGGATTCTGGCATTAGCCACCACAGAAGTTACGGTGCATGTCTGAAGTTTCACCTTGCATAAGCGAAGTACGACCAGCACCCCACCCCTCATCACCTTCCTGCATTCCAGGGCACGTGGGGAAATCTTAGCACCCGGGTCTCATGTGGGGAAATCACTTCCTAAGGAATGTGTAGCCCAGGGCCTTATCTCAGATCCAGGGGTCACTTAAAATATCCTATGCCTGCCACTGAAATGACACCAGGTTCCCCCACTAAGAGGCAGCTGGGGTGAGGCATGGGTCAGGCAGGGGAGTGCTTAAGCCACAGAGAACCTGAGTCTCTCACACTCCCCACTCTTTCTAAGCACCATTGATGCCTAGGGCAGGCCTGGGGAAAAGTTGCCTTCTTCCTTGTACTGATGAGGAAAGAAGGCTCAGAGACCGCAAGCCACTTGCCTGAGGCCACCCAGCCTTGGGAGTATGGATCGTGTGTGTGTGTGTGTGTGTGTGTGTGTGTGTGTGTGTGTGTGTGTGTGTGTGTCTGTCTGTCTGTCTGTATGTATGTATGTATGTATGTGTGTCTGTGTATGTGTATGTATGTATGTACCTGTGTGAGTGTGTGAGCCTGTGTGTCAGGGCATGAGAGGCCTTTCTAGCTGGCAGCGGCTGTCTACAGGTGGCATGGTGGGCAAAGGGGGCTGAGGCAGAAAGATTGGCAACAGATGGCTCCTCAAAGAGCCAGGCTGAGGGACAGGAATCTGAAAGGAGAGAGTCACTGTAGCCGGAGCTGCAGTCTCATGGGAAGGTTCAACTGGGCTGGGGGGATCAAAATGCAGGGGCATCTGTCTACAAGATGGCTGCACTCCTGTACTGAGGGCAGAGGCCTGTACTCCCCAGATGGGGACTTACAATATGGCAACATTCTACCCTGAGTTGGTGACGCAGATAGCCGGGCAGAAGGCATACAGCAATGGCCCCCATCCCCCTAGTGCCCTCCCGTAAGAGGACAGCCCTGTTCCAGGTGGCTACACAGGATGAGTGGCAGGAGATAATTTTAAACCCAAGGCTGTGTTGAGGTGGGCTTGTATCTTTCACCAGGAGCCTGCTCTCTGTTCCAAGATTCATGTCCCTGTTCAGAGGGGTGGCATGTCTGAGATACCTGCTGTGGGGTGCTCTGAGGGGCAGGAGCAGTTGAGGTAAGGCATGCGCAAGCTGCCAGCCACCACATTTTAGAAATGAGATGCAGCCAGGATGTGCTCTGGAACACAAACCAGCTCAGAAGCAGTTTTGTGTTCCTCCCGGGGTCAGAGTGCCCAGGCCGGGGCAATGGCAGCATTTCTAGCTGTAGTGCCAAGAACCAGATGTGGATGTTAGGCGGACCCCAACACTGTCCCCTGTGGGACACAGTTAGTGTCCCACGCCCCGCCCCCACTCCTCAGTCTTGTCCTCTAAAACGAGCTGGTTAATATGTATGTCACGAGGAGAGATAATAGAGTCCCATAAGTTGAGGGCTGATTTACACCACCCTTCAGCCTCTGCCTCTCCCGCAGCACAGGTCCAGCTGTCAGGAAGCAGAAACAGCCATGCTCAATCCATGCCACACTGCCATGTCACGCATTCGAGTGTGTCAGGCAGGTCGCCCAGTGGCTCATGAGTGGCTTGGTCTCAACTCAGGCAGGGAGCAAGGACTCTTCCCCTCACCGCCTGGTCTGCCCTATTCTGCAGGACAAGCTGGACTAAGGGCTCACAGGTCTCACTTCATGGGGAAATCATGTGAGCATTAGTGGCTTCTTCCACAAAGGAAACGGCCTGTCCTGGTTTCGTTTCTGTTGCTGAGATAAAATACCCTGACAAAAAGCAACTGAGGGGAGGATTTCTGCTTATAGTTACAGACTACAGCCCAGCATCATGGGGAAGTCAAGGCAGGACCGTCAAACAGTCCGCCACATCACAGCCACAGTCAGGAACAGCGAGCAGTGAATGAATGCATGCACACTTGTATGTCTGTACTCAGCTTAATTACTCACTCTTTGTTTTTGTTGTGGTTGTTTATTTTGTTTTTTGAGACATGTTTCTTTGTGTAGCTCTGGCTGTCCTGGAACTGACTCTGTAGACCAGGCTGGCCTCGAACTCACAGAGATCCGCCTGCCTCTGCCTCCCCAGTGCTGGGATTAAAGGCGTGCGCCACCACTGCCCAGCTATAACTACGCTCTTACACAGTTGATAACTCACTGCCTAGGGAATGGTGGTGCCCACAGTGGGCAGGGTCTTCCCACATCAATCAACTTAATTAAAACAATCCTCCATGGGGCAACCCAGTGTAGACAATCCCTCATAAAGACTCTCTTTACAGGTGATTCTAAGTTGTGACAGGTTGACAAAGATAATGTCACAGGGTCCTTCTTGATGGCATTCCTCTACTGAGAAAGTGTCCTCAGTGCTTTCCCAGGCACAATTATACCCACTACACCATGCAGTCACAGAAGTGAAGATGAATCCCCACAATGACACAGGCTATTCAGTATAGCATTTTGTTGTATGGTGACTAGCACTCTAGGCCATGCAGAGTACTCAGTTAACTTATCCAAAGGCAGGACTCTGATAAAGCCAGGGAGAGGGCTGCAAAATTTCCGTCTCCCTGACTACCCATGACTGTACTCAAAACCACACCACTGCGAGAGAAGGCCCAAAGCCTGGAGCTAACAGAACTCGCTTTAATCCGTTTGGTTTTGTTGCCTCACCCAGAATCAAATGTATACAAGATTGGCACCGTGTTCACTTTGCGATGTCAGGTCTGACACTAGAAAGTAGAAAGAGCTTGCTGGGCTAGTACACCGGGGGCTAGTACACCGGGGGCTAGTACACCGGGGGCTAGTACACCGGGGGGGTGAGCAAAGGAGCAGTCTCACGGTGGGTGTAGAAGTGGATAGATGGGTAGTCAGCAATGAATGCTACATGCAGGGATTGCTTGGAGATGAATGGGATGGGCAGATGGGTGAGTTGGTAGAAAGATGGATGGATGGATGGATGGATGGATAGTGGATAACAGTTAATTGGTGGGTGTATAGATAGATGAGTTTATGGTTGGGTGGGTAATTGGGTTTATTGGTGGATGGATGGATGGATGGATGGATGGATGGATGGATGGATGGATGATTGAATTTGGATGTATTGATGGCAGAAGATCCATGTGAGAATAGTTCATGGATAATGGGATAGAAATATGAATGGATCAGGTGTGGGTTGTTGGATAAGAAGATGGATTATTGCTATGTTAGCTACTTTTCTCATTGCATGGGCAAAATATGTGACAAGCCAATCGGGGAAGAAGTTTGCTTTGGCTTACGGTTTAAAGGGATACAGCCTGTCATGGCCAAGAAGGCATGGTGCAGGAGGCTCCACAGAGGGACTTGCCCCCATCTCACAGATCAGGAGGCAGAAATCATCCTAGAATCAGGGTCTGTGCTTTAAGCCTCTAGGCTTGCCCCACAGGGTCCCATTTCTTCCATCTAGGCCTACCTCCTAAAGATTTTGCAACCTTCCAAATCAGTGTCATCAGCTAGGGAATTAGTGTTAAAACATATGAGCCTATGGGGGGACATTTCATATTGAAATCGTATGGCATGGAGGTAGGGAAGGGTGGGTGCATTGGAGGATGGGTGGATAGATGATAGATGAATGGAGGACTGGTGGGTGAATGGGTAGATAATGGAAGAGGCATATGTGGATAACTTGTGGATAATAGGATGAACGTGTGACTGTGTGGGTGAATGGATGAGTAGATGGATGATGGATGAGAGATGGGAATGGATGGATGATGGATAGATGGAGGGTGCATGGGTGATACATAGATGGGTGGGTAGGTAGATGGAGAGATGAATGAGTAGATAGATAGATGATGGAACAGGCATACATGAATAGCTGATGGATAGTGGGATGGATGTGTGGATGGATGCATGAATGGATGGATCTATCTCTTTGGATTGATGGTGGAAATGTATATATGAATATCTGGTGGTTAATAGATTAGTTGGATGAGTGGGTGTGTGGGTGGATGCATGGGGTGAGTTGATGGATAAGTCTGAGATGGATGGATAGATAAAGGAAGATTCAGGCATGGGTGACTGGTGCAGAGATTGTCAGATGGATGGGTGGGCAAATTGAGTAAGTTAATGACAGAAGCCTTATGTGGTGAATAACGTGAGAAGGGCGTGTGGGTGATTTTAAGTAAGTTGATAATGAGTGTAATCAGAAGGGCCAATCTGTGGGTGATGTCTCAGCTACTTTTTCTGTTGGTGTGCTAAAATGCCCTCATAAAAGCAAATTAAGAGAGAAAGGGCTTATTTTGGCTCACAGTCTGAGGTTACAGTCTGTAACAGCAGGGAATTTAAAACAGTGGAAGCTTGAGGCAATGACTCACATTATGCCCACAATCAAGAAGAGGAGAGTAACCAGGTGGTGGATCTCTGTGAGTTCAAGGCCAGCCTGGTCTACAAAATGAGTTCCAGGAGCCAGGGCAACACAGAGAAACCCTGTCTCTTCAAACCAAAAAAAAAAAAAAAAAAAAGGTAAGTGATGAATGTGATCAACACAAGATCCCAGCACAGTGAATGGTGCTACTTATGGTGGGAAGGATGTCCCACCTCAACCTAATCAAGACAGTGCCCCAAAGGCATGCCGAGAGGCCTGTCTCCCAAGTGATTCTAGATCCCTTTAAATTGGCAATTGATATTATCAGGTGGGCTGGACTATCCCATGCTCAGAGCACAAGATTCTAGCCCCAGCCTCAATCTGACTCCAGTCTCCCCAGCCACAGCAGAGAGCATGGGACATTGGCTGAGGCAGGACTTGGTCAGACACCCATCCTTAGTGGACAGGTCTTTCTCAAAGGCCTGTTACCTTGAAATCTAGAGCCTGTGTGTGGGCATGGGGTTGGGGGATGAAGGTTGTCAGGCTGCAGGAGCCACCGTAGTTTCAATCAGGGTCCCAGGGAGAGAGAAGACTCACCAGGAACTGTCAAGCCAGGGCCCACCCTTGTCCTGGGCCCCTCCTCCATCTCTTTTTTTTTTTTTTTTTTTGGTTTTTCGAGACAGGGTTTCTCTGTGTAGCTTTGCGCCTTTCCTGGAACTCACTTGGTAGCCCAGGCTGGCCTCAAACTCACAGAGATCCGCCTGGCTCTGCTTCCCGAGTGCTGGGATTAAAGGCGTGCGCCACCACCGCCCGGCTCCTCCATGTGGACTTGTGCTTGACTCTGTGCTTCATGTGGGTTGCAGTGATTGATTCCTGTCCCCAGTTCTAGCTCGAGCTGAGTCACCCTTGACCTGGCCTGACCTCAGCAGTGATCTGGATAGAGGCAGATGGGAAGGAGCCACAGGCACCAAGGAGATCTTGAAATGGCCGTGATGGTTCCTGGCACCATGCCCCCTGGGCAGCCTGACTGTGATGGAGCCCCCATGAAGCAACAGTATGGCTATTTCTGAGTGTCCTCTAAGATCAGAATCCTGGTGTCCTCAGTCCTTCCCACCCCTCCCAGAGCCTCGGTGTCCTGTCCACGGAGACAGGAAGTGACAAGTGAAGACCAGTGCTGAGGCCAGGAGCACCAAGGTGCTAAGAATGACAAAATGTCACCTGCAGCCTTAGGAACCTGAGCCTGGACACAGCAGGTGCCCAGTGAGTGCGCCCTGGAGGGAAGGGTTGATTCAGACTTCTCGGTGCTCCCGGTCAGGACACACATGTCAGCGTACTCAAGGCGAGTGGACCCACTGGAGGGCGTAGGGACCCTTGTGTCCATCCATTTTCTTCTTTAAAGGGATGCTCACTCATGGAGAGGGGAGCTTGCTTCTGGTTACTCTGACTTCAAGTAAGCCAGGACCTCCACGCTATCTCTGTAGCACCCCAGACCAAAGAACCCTAAAAGTGATAGCAGGCAAAATTCAGGGAGCTGAAAAATGCATGTTCCTCCAGTACATTCACTCCTTAGCCATTCACTCCTTGAGCATTCCCAGTGGCCAGTCAGGGACCCACTCACTCACTCTGTAGATGGGAACCCTAGGTCACTGCTATTTGGGACCCTCAAAAGCCCCTCCCCTGACATCAACCTAACTGTCTATACACAGCACCACGCTCTAAAGAGCCATAGAACTTCAAGTCCAAACCAGACTCCTTTCCACAGCTGTGTGATCAGAGGCAAGTGACTTGACCTCTCTGGGTTTCAGGTCCCTGTTCTGTGCAGTGAATGAAGGAAGATGGTGGACTCACTGTTCGGACTCTGCAAGGAGTGGGTCCTGCAGGTAGGCTCTGCAGGCAGACCCCAGTCAGGGTCTCCAGACTCACCTGCAGCTTCCAAGGCCCCGCCCTCCTCCCTGCCCAGCCTCCAGCACAAGAGCGTGGGAACTTCCTAGTGCTGTGTTTGTCTTGGGCGGCTGGGGAGGGGCTGCACCCTCTGTCAGCTCCAGTGTGCTCCTGCCAGGTCACCCAGCGTGAAAGGGAGGGATTGTTCCCGTGACCTTTGCTTTGCTAGTCAAAGGTTCTAGGGCCTGAGACAGAGCGGGCCCTTCTTCCTGAAGGCCAGGCAGCTGTGGCCATCCCCCCACCCCAAAGGCGTTACAGGTCACCTGTGCCAAGGGACTCTCTAGCTCTGTCCCTACCTCCGGAGGCAGCAGCCTGCTGGGGTTCCTTCCTTCTCAACAGTATCTGGTGCTCCAGGCCCCAATCATGCTCCCACCCACACTCCACCCAGGGGAGGTGCCTGGAGGTCAGCCTCAGGTCTCTACCTACTTGGAGACACTTGAGCAATTTTTTTTCTCACTTAGTCTCAGCCTCCTTGGTCAACCCCGTCATGCATGAGGCTGGCAGCCCCAGAGCATAACCTTCTGGCGACTTTGGAACCTTCCAGAAACTGCCATTCACGCAGCAGTCCCCACAGGATTAAGGGTCACTAAGGTCACGGAGGCTCGCTTCCGATCTTCCGAAAGGTGGGGGTCATTAATGAACGTTGTTCTTTTCTTCTGGGGCATGAACAAAGCGGGTTCAGCTCACAGCGGAAAGGCTGCAGGTCAGGGTTCCCAGGGTATGGAATGTCAGCCTGGGGCAGCGATGACAGTCACCCAGAAACTCTAAAAATAGCCTGAAGCTGCTTTGGAAAGGGAGGTGGGGCACAGCCACTGCTCATGGCTGGTCTGCTGCTTTTGTCGTCCTTTCAAGGACAAAAAGAAAATGAACTCAAGAAGGGTCGGACCAGAAGGGTGACATCAAGGTAAAGGCCACAGCAGAGTGTCCTAGTCCACTTAGGATCAAACCTGATCTTCCGGAAGTCCCTCAGTTGGCAGCATTTGGCGTGTCTGGCCTCAGCGCTGAGAGAGCTCCTGTTCAGTCAGTAGTTCCCACAGGCTCGCAGGGCAGCCTCGTCTACACCATACCGGAGGAGAGAGCTGACCTGTCCAGCCCAGCACCCATGGAGCTCTCAAGCCACATGGAGCTCTCAAGCACTTGAAATGAAGTTTAGGGGCTGAGAAGAGAACTCAGTGGGTAAAATGTATACCATGAAACCGTGAGGACTTGAGTTTGGATCCCCAGCACCCATATAAAATGCTGGGTGCAGCAGCAGCATACAGTAGCATCTCCAGGGCTAAGGGAATTGAAGCAGGCCGGCCAGTCTAGTCTACTGATGAACTCTGGTCTGGGTTAAGAGAGACCCCATCTCAAAATGAAAAACAGATGTGAGAGGAAGGCATCTAAATTGACCTGTGACCTCCACACGTGCATGTGGCTCGATGTATGCAACAGCAAAATTTAAACTCTAAGAGAAGAGAATCATAATTGATTAGTATTGTCTTTCAAGGTTAGAGGATGGGAAAGTCAGGCCTGAATGTGGTGTTACTGAAAGACCAGGGGACCCAGTTGGTTCTAATGATTCTGGGGCCTACAGAGTTTAGCATTTAGGAGGAAAAAGTATCGGTGAGGTTCAGTGTCAGGGTCATGTCCTTCAATCTCATTGTCTTTACTCAATTGTAGTCGGACCTTAGTCAGGACCGTTGGCTCTCCAATAATGGTATGGGGACTTATTAATTATAAAAGCTCGGCTGATGGCTTAGGATTGTTAATAACTAGCTTACAACTTAAATTAAACCATTTTTATCAATCTACTTTTTGTCTCATGGCTTTATTACCTTTACTCTGTATTGTCCATGCTGCTTCCTACCTGCCTGGCTGGCGACTCCCCTCTTCTTCTTCCCAGCATCCCGTGTGCCTGAAAATCTTGCCTAGCTATTGACCGTTCAACTTTTTAATAAACCCATCAGAAAGATACATCTTCACAGTATACAAAAAGATTATTCCACGACACTCAATAGACAGAAAAGGCCTTCTACAATACCATCCTCTTCTCTGGTGTATCTACATCCCACCCAGCCACTAAGAGACCCTTTGCTAGGGCATACCTTTCTGTTCTCACTACTGTCTTCATCTCCATGTCCACACTAGCATAGACACCAGCAGGCTGGATGACTCCACAGTGCAGAAAGCTGAAGTCAAAGGCTATTACCCACCCATCTTGGCACCTCCCCACTTGACTCCAGGAATTGCCATGTACATTTTCTTATTATACCCCACATAGAAAGGCAGATTCTATGATTGGCCCATTTTCCATATGAGGACACTTAAGTTCAAAGACGGGAAAGGTTTGGCCAAGGATAGAAGAAAGAAATAGCAAGATCTGAAGCTCCAGCCTGGGTAGGTATCATGCCCAGACTTTGCTCTAGCACAGTGGCTATGCTGAGAAGGAGGCTAGGTCTCAAGCCAGCAAGTCCAGGACTTTCCCCACTGCTGCTTCAGTAAAGACAGGTAGATGGAAGGGTGTGTAGAAAGATGGACAGGTAGATGTGTATGGGTGAATGGATGGATGGTAGATGAGTACAAGATGAATGGGTGGGTGGGTGGGTGGGTAGGTACATGGATGGGTGGGTGGGTGGGTGAGTAGGTACATGGATGGGTGAGTGGGCAGATGAATGGGGTGGATGGGTAGGTGAGTAGATGGGCGACTGGGTGGGTAGGTGGACGGATGAATGGATAGGTGGGTGGATAGATGGATGAGTGAACAAGTAGATGTATGGGTGAATGAGTAGGTGAAAAGAATTGATGAATGAATGGGTGGTAGGTGGAGTATGAATGGATGAAAGGGTGTGTGCATGCATGAATGAACAAGCAAGGAAACACGGTAAGAAGTGAGGCAGAAGGCCACGGACAGGGAAGTGGGTGAGATAACCATCCACCTGTCTCATAACCATTTTCCAAGCATATCAGAAAATCAGGCCATGCAAAAAGAAAAAAATTCTTTGAGGTTTTTGTTTTCAAAGAGATAAAGCCTTTGGCAAGCCATTTCAAGGAAGCCTGGGGCAGTGGGAGGGCTGACTCCCTCCCTCCCCTCCTCCCCTCCTGCTGGGTCGCTGCACAGCTCCTCCCTGAGGCAGCTTTCCCATGGGAAGGCTAAGCAAGTTCTGAATGGGACTCTCTCAAGCCAAAGAGTAAACACCCTGCTCAGAGCCTGCGGCCTGTTCCTGAACTGCTCAGTACTTAACAGAAGCAGCATACCTGGGAGAGGCTGGGGGAGTGCGGGGGGGGGGGGGGGGGGGCGGCGCGGGCATAGACAAAGGGAGACAGCAGAGGATATGCCCATATGCCCAGGACAGGAGCAGCTGGGAAGGAGCTGGAGCTGTCTCTGGGGTAGGAGGACATACCCTGTCCTGGCAAGGGTCGTCTCCCAGTCCCAGAGGCCTCTGCAAGGTCCTATTCCCCTTCACTGTGATTGGTTGGTTGGATCTTTGGGTGATGGATGCAGGGCGGGCTGGTACAGCTGTGTCTCTACTATAGATGATAAAGTGAAAACGAAATCCAGAGAGGTGCAGCCATGGGTCCAACACCCACGGTCACTGTCAGGAGAACTGAGATGAGACCCAGGGCTGGCTCCAGTGTGTGTGGGGAGGTGGTGGTGGTGGATAGAGAGCACCTGACACTACCCCGCCACTTAACCCCCCTTCCCTCTAGCCCCCCCTTCCCTTGCCTTCCTTCCTCCTTCCTTCCTCCTCCCTGGCCCTTCTCTTCTTTCCCTCCTCCCTCCCGCCATTCTGTTTATCTTGTAGTTCACTCACTACACTTTCCCGGTGCCCCATGGGTACTAGAAAAGGGGCTGAACAGAGATGAACCCCAGTTGCTGTGGCCCTTACAAGGTGGGTAAGACAAGGACACGTCCTCTTGCCCTGTCCTATGAGGTAAAGACACGGAATGTGGGGACCTTGTTCAGAACGTGGCACAGCATCCCATGTGTTCTTCCCTTTGGTCTCCCAGGGGAGTTTGGGTCCTTCCTGGCCTATGGCAGCGGGCCGGGGTCCACAGAGCTCTGAATCTCCCAAACTCCATTCGCCTTGAGACTCTTGGGTCAGAGAAGGTGTCACAACTTCATGCTGGCTTGGCTGAGCACATACTCCTGCAGGGACACTTGGAGCTCCTGGGAAGGGAGCAGGACCCAGGGCCATCAGACTTGGAAAACCCAGAAATCTGGGAAGGAAGGCTCGGAGCAGGGCCTCAGGGCTGGCCACCCACAGTGGCAGAGCGGATTTCTCCACGCGACCCTGTAAAGTGAGGGTGGGGGTGGGGAGACAGTCTGTTGGTGTCACTTGGAGCTCCTTCCAAGCTGCTCCCAGGTAGCCACTCACTGCTGTGAGTGACAGTGTACATCCTTCCTGAGGGGCCACCTGCTGTCAGCAGGCAGAATCTGTGCCAGGCTGCCTGAGACTTCCGGACTTGCACGTCCTACCAAGTGTCACCTCAGAGATGAGCTGCCAGGCTCAAGTTCCGTCATGACTCCTTCCCCTGAAACAACCAGGATGCCAAGAGCCACACCACCATTACATAAGCCACTTACCTGTCACCACTGGCCACCCCAGGTTGCCATGTAAATAAAGCCCTGTGTTTGCCCACTGTGGGAAAGGGGCGGCAGCTGATGGGCGGGGAGAGATGAGCTCAGAGGCCTCAGGATCTGGTTTCTCTTCCCCTGGAAGGGCACACACATCCTGTGCCCAGGCTGGTGGGTGGGGTGCCCCAGGGGGCAGAGGGAAGCTATGTCCTGGCAGCATGGGCCTGGCCTAGAGGTGCTGCTCAACTACACTCACCAGCCCTGGCTGGGGTACAACTTTCTGGCAGCCCATGGAAGTCTGGCTGGAGCCACTGAGGCTGCCCTACTGTTGGGGCACAGGAGGCACATCTGGCAGAGTAGGGGTCACAGCTGGAAGGCAAATGGAGCAGGGCACAGTTCAGGCCTCCTTGCAACAACAGTCCCATCTCTCAGGACAGCATGCTCATTAAGAATCCACTTCTGGCCAGCTATGGTGGCACATGCCTTTAATCCCAGCACTCGGGAGACAGAGACAGATGGATCTCTGTGAGTTTGAGGTCAGCCTGGTTTACAAAGTGAGTTCCAGGACAGCCAGGGCTGTTACACAGAAAACCCCTGTCTCAAAAATCCATTTCTGAGTCGGGCTGGGGGCTCAGCAGGTACAATGCTTACCTGGCATGCTTGGAGCCCTGGGTTTGATCCCCAGCACCATGTAAACAGGCCACAGTGTCACTGGCATGCAGCCCCATCATGTAAGAGGCAGAGGCAGAAGGATCAGAAATATAAGGTCATCCTCAGCTACCTACCAAGTCCAAGGCCAGCCTGAGCTGCCTGAGACTTTGTCCCCGAAAAAGAAGTGTGTTTATGTTTTCTCTTTAATTCCCACAGACATCTTGATGTGCATATGTTTAATGTTGGGAGGAATGGAGACACAGAAAGGCAAGTAACTAACCCAAGAGCACACAGCAAGAGATGATTTAACACTGGTCTTTCTACCCTCAGTGGTTATTTCTGATAAACAAGTTTCCCTTTTATGATCTGTTATTTTCATCTCCAAAACAGAGGAAGCCAACACAATCCAAACAACAACGTGACTCAGCTCTGTGCCCAATGAACAGCTTCTTGTAAAAGGCCTGCCCGCAGATACCAGGATGCATCGGTGAGTGTGCAGGTGGATGGACAGGTGGACCAAGCAATGAAAGGACATGGGTTGGATTAATGAGGGACAGGGAGAAAAGGGGAGAGTGAGCATCTGGGCACGTGGACATTAGGTTGGCAGGTAGATGAGTGCTGAGTGCTGAGTTGGTGAATGCAAGGGCACCTGCTCAGTATGGGCAGTGCAATTATTGTTTCCAAAAGCAGCTTCTAGATTCTTCAGGATACTACTAGAATCAGAGAAATTGGGTGGTTCCAGGATAAAAACTTTGCCAGAACCCCTATGGCTCCCATCTAAAGGCAGAGAGCAAATGGCGCTCTTTAAACTAAGATGAGCCCCTGGGTTCTTCACCTGGAATTCCCTGGAACCTGATGGGTGAAACCCAGCCCATCTCCAGGAGCATTGAAGTGCCCTGTGCTTATGCCGCAGCTCAGTCCATCACAAAGAGGAGGAGAGAGGGGGCTGCCCAGAGAGCAAGGAGCAGCTTCAGGCCCCAAGTCAACGATGGAGGGAGGGTAGGTCCCCTCACTGCCTGCCATTGCTTTCCTGAACCCATGTGGAACCAAACAAAGCCACCACTGAAGATTTGTAGAGATCAAATGGCACCTGTCCTGCCCTGGAGCCAGCCTAAGGCTCGCTTCCTGGCCAGAAAGCTTGTCCTATGGCTTTAACCCTGGGAGGATGAGCTGAGCCTCCTGCCTCTTGACCTCTGCCCAGTCTCCTCTATACCAGTCCAGCAGCAAAACCCCAAGGACCCCAGAGGCCTGGCTACCCCAAGGGGGAGCACACAAGCCCCTCACTCAAAAGCCTCAAGGTGCTGAGTGGACCATAGCAAGCCCAGGGCCAGTTTCCTAGCACCTCCTCCGGCCCTACCTCCGGATCCAGAACCTCTCACTCTACCCCTGAAGCTCCCTGGATCCTCCTAGGAACCTCTTCTATTGACTCAGCCTGACTCTATCCCTCTTTCCTCTCTGCTCAGTGTCTTCCTAATTTTGAGCCCACGCTCCTCAGGAGGCCTCTGAGCCAGAGCCAGCTCCTTACCATATCTGACCGTCCTCCTGCTGCGCCTCCACCCCATCTCCCTCTGCCTGTCCTGGCCTCCCCAGGTGGGGCACCTTGATCTGAGTGCCACCCATCCTCAGCACACACATCCTAGCTTCCTCTCTGATGTAGCCAGCTTGGGCTGAGTACTAACTATCCCCACCCCAGGCCACACACGCACAAAGTTGCGGTGATGGTCAGAGTGGGAGGAGCCTAACCAGTTAGGAGGAGTGCCGAACAGGACAGGGAGCGCCTCCTATTAGCAGGCGCTCTGATTAGCCACGGAGGCGGGTAGTGGACACAGATACTGCCAAGCAGGGTCTGAGCTATTAATGGGATTTGGTTTCAGAAAGGGACAAGGACAACTTTGGTCCTTAGGATGCAGTTGTCCCTCTGATGGCTTATTCTAAGATGCAACCAAAAATACTCAAGAGAAAAATGTGCATCCGAGGTCTGACTTGGTGAGTAAGAGTATTTGCTCTGCAAGAATGAGAACCTGGGTTCGAATCACTGGTACCCGTGGAAAAACTGGGCACAGTTGTGTGAGCCTGTAACCCCAGCATTGGATGAGGAGAGGTAAAAAATTAAGGTTCTTACATCCTAACACCAACAGAAGTCCTGGTTCAAGAAAAAAAAAAAAAAAGGTGTCATTTCTGTAGGTGCGTGGGGTAATAAACGTGTACGGAACTGGAAATGCAAGCAGCCTCACTCAGACACTGAGACTGAGCACTGAGCATGTGCATCAAACTCTCAGTTGAGCCCCAGGAAAACCTACTGTGAGTCAATTAAAAGAAAGAGTGAGGCTGGTTAAGATAGCTCAGCGGGGAAAGATACTTGTCCAGCATCAACCTGATGAGTTCAATCCCCAGATTCCATTAAACTTGGAGGGAGAGACTCAGCCCTCAGTTGTCCTCTGACCTGGACATGTGCACTGTGGTATGCACACACACACACACACCACACACACACCACACACACACACACACACACCACACACACACACACACACACACACACACACACACACGATACAGGTGTACATACATGTATGCACACTCACACATGCACACACATTTGTGCACACATGTATACACACTCACATGCACATACACACACAAACATAAAATTCAAAGGTAAAGAAGGGAAGAAAGACAAAGAGAGAGCCGGAATGGTGTGTGGAGGAGCCTCTGGATGCAGCATCCTCCCAGCCAACCTCCTGCCTCAGAGCTTTCTTTCTCTTCGAATGGTTCCCATACTGTTGTGCTGCACACTCCCCTGGGGTACCAATCACATACCCTGTCTCTTCTTTCTCAAATGTGTCTCGACCAGTATCTCACCTACGCGTTACCACATAACTTTCCACACAGGATCCCAGCGCCACAACACAACTCCCCGGATTTCCATCAGGACTGTGTTGAATCTGCAAATCAAATTGTGGGGACCAGGTGGGCCCCGTGCTATGATATATTACTCGGGGTCCCAGAAGGTATCCCGTACATGCAGGGAAACATTCTGGCATGCTGGGCAGATGCAGTGGTGGCCTGGCGGGCAACCTATCCCACTTGGGTATGGTGGCAGGGCAGGGCGTATTCATTCACAATCCAGATGCTACATCTGTGCGGAAATGGTTTATTATAATAGAGAGACAAAGAGAAGACAGAAAAGAAGAGAGAAAGAGAGAGAGAAGGATCGAGGGGTGAAAGAGAGAGGGAGGGTCCAGGGGTGCATACCTCCTGGGAGTGGAGGGAGAACAGGGAGGGGAGGGAGGCCGAGTTTTGAGTTTCCTTAAGAGGAGGCTTCTACATCAGGACACAGGGCGGCCCAAGGGGTGGGTCAGAGTATTAACACCTGTGACTGTGGTCTGTTCCCATCATCCATTAACATGGATCCACTTCTGTCCCCATGGACTGACTCCTGACTGTCCTGATACTGCAGTCTTGAGGAGATGATCCCTCCTTCCTCTCTCTCTCTCTTTCTCTCTTTCAAGTGTGTGTGTGTGTGTGTGTGTACATGCATAAACATTTTAGTGTTGTTTTTTGGGAGTCATCCTCCTTGTTTTGTTTGTTTTTTGAGATAGGGTCTCACTCTGTAGACCAGGCTGGGCTTGAACTCACAGAGATCTGCCTGCCTCTGCCTCCCGAGTGCTGAGATTAAAGGTATATTCCACTATTCTGGGCCCACCTTGGTTTTTTTGACACTGACCTGGAACTCACCAATTAGACTAGGCCGGATGAGAACTAGAGATCCATGTGTCCACATCCTGGGTGCTGGGATCACGAGCGCACACTATCGTGCCCAGCGTTTTACACATCCGGGGATTGGCAGCAGGTACTCACAACTGTACAGCAAGCACGTTACCCACTGAATTGCTGCCCCAGCCACAGGCCTTTTCTTTGTCTCTGACTCCTGGGCCACTGCTGCCCTAAGAGCTTTGCTTTGAGAAGCACAACCCTAGCCTTCCAAGGTTGGCCTGGCTGGGATATTGGTTGCAAGGAGGACTCAACTGGACCGGGCCTGCAAGACCTGGGAGGTGAGGAGCATTGTCTGCATGCAAATCACAGAGGGTGGCTTCTTCTGAGATTTGCATACAAAAGCAGCTTTAAGTGTTTTTTAATCTCTAGAAAGTAAAGAGGAATTGTTGGGAAGCCAGGTGTACTGGATTGGAAGACAGCAATTCTTGGCAGAAATGAATTTCCCTCTAAGTATCAGATTCCTCAGCTCACCCAGTGAACATTTCACCTTTTAGGGCTTCTCCCTCAAAAAAAAATTCCCAAGAAGTCTCAGAAAATCAGCCCAGATCTGGAAATCCTCTTCCCCAGCTAACCCCACGGAGACTGGATGATCCTAGGACAAGAAGCTGCATGTTTCAGCAGCCTGGCAGACTGTAGTTCCACTCTCTCCCTGCTTGATGAGGAAAACGAAGGCCTTCCCAGGGAGGGGACTGGCCTTCCAGGAGGAAGAAACAGCAATGGCCTGGGCCACCCCAGAGGCTGGCGCCAAGGCTCCCGGTGTTGGAGCATCTGCTCACACTGTTGAATGCCAGGCTGGTAGTGTTCCCTAGCCAGCAGAGAGGGTCGGAGGCTACAAGTCTGATTTGGTACAAGGCTGGAGCAGATGGGCCACTTGGTTGCACTCATTTGCTCAAGCACTTGGTTGAGTTTCCTTTCCTGAGGCTCTGAGGTCCCTTGGCAAGTGACACAGACTCCAAGGACCTTTGTGACTCTTCAGTCAAATTTGTCAAAAGTCATGCAAATCACCGAACTTGTTGTGACCTGGACCTGAGACTAAGATGGTTTTGTCCCCAATCCTCCAATCAACACCCTTTGTTGCCTCCAGTCAACACTGTGACATACAACAGTGTTAGCATGCAGGACACTGGTGTCTCCACCACCTGCTGCTCCCCAGTGTCTCCAGCATTCACCCTTGACCTTTGCCTAGAGTCCTCTTTTCTCAACAGCCTGACAAAATACCCCGCGAGAACAATGCAAGAGAGGAAGGACTTCCTTTGGCTCAGACTCTTGGAGGGCTCAGTCCATGGTGGCTTAGTCCTGTGCACTTGGACAGGGCTCCAGAGCAGCAAAAGCGTGCAAGGAGGAAGTTGTTCATATTACGGTAGACAGGAAGCAGAGCAAGACAGGAAGTTGCCCTGGAACATGAGCATCCACAGACTCCTCCTCAGTGGCCGTCTTCACCACTCATCCCATTTTCTAAAGTTTGCAGAACCTCAGCTAGGTACTAAGTCTTCAGCACATGAACTCAGGGGGCACATTTCATATTCAAACAATAATGTTCCACCCTTTGCTCCTCATTCACGGCTGTCTTATAATATAAAAATATATCCCCAAAGAGTCCCTATAGTCTTAACAGTTCCAATAGTGTTCAACACCAATCCCATCCATTTATTTATTTATACTGGCTAGTGTTAATATTCTGCCCCTTGAAATCCTGCCCCTACATCCTGATGTAGAAGCCTCTTCTTAAGGAAAAACTTCACCTCTCTCTCTCTCTCTCTCTCTCTCTCTCTCTCTCTCTCTCTCTCTCTCCACTCCCACAAGGTGTGTACCCCTCGACCCCTCTCTCTCTCTTTCCCTTTCTTTCTCTTTCTCTTCCTCTTTCCTATCTTCTCTTCATCTCTCTATTATAATAAACCATTTCCACGTGGATGTAGCGTGTGGGTTGTGAATGTCCACCTGCTGCCTGGCTGCCATGCCTGCATGGAGTGGGTCACCCACCAGCCCACCACTACATCTGTCCAGCATGCCAGTATGTTTCTCTGAACATTCGGAATACCCTCGGGGTCCCCATGTAATATATCATAACAGCTAGAACTTTTGATTCTTAAAAAAAAAAAAAAAAAAGATTTATTTTGTTTTCATCTGCGTATGTGTGTGTGAATGTATGTGCTTATATGTGTGCAAGTGCCCACAGGGGCCACAAGGGGGTGTCAGATCCCCCAGAGTTGGCGTTACCTGCATTTGCTCTGTAGACCAGGCTGGCCTTGAACTCACAGAGATCCTTCTGGCTCTGCCTCCTGAGTGCTGGGATTAAAGGCGTGTGCCGCCACCGCCGCCACCACCACCACCACCACCACCAGGCCCAGTAAGCACTCTTAACTGTTGAAGCACCTCTCTAGCTCATAACATTGCTAATAAATAAACAAACAAATAAATAAACAAACAAACAAAATATCCCAAGTTCCAAATCTCTAAGACTGAAGGCACCTTTCAGCTGTGAACCTCAGTAAAAATTTAAAAAAGCAAGTTAACATATGCTGAATATACAACAGCAGCCATTTCTATTCCAAAGGGGGAGAAATGAAGGGGGATCAGCAGAGCGAACACTATAGTGTCTTAGCGTAAGCTCCAGTGGATGTGGAAGTCCACCATCTTGCCGTTTACAAACCCCATGGCCTCACACTTGGACTGGCTCATTCATTGACTGCCGCTTCCTTTGCCAGCCAGATGTTCCATGTTCCTGGGGTCTCCATTGTAGCTTAGGCCTCATCCTTTAGCTTCATGTACTCTCTTACAGGGAGAAGGGCTCTGCTTGCAGGGGTCCCTAACCTGCCACTCATCACCTAGACTCCCAGGCCTCCCTTTGAAACTTGGGTGCAAGCCTCCATGCCCCCCTCCACCCTTGCATTCTGCAGGTCTGCCGAACCACCGTGATAGGAGCAAGGTCTGCCATCAGCTCAAGCAGCAGCCCGACCCCTTAGACCACACGTGCAGCAGACTCTGAGTGCCTGGGTCTCAACACAGTAAAATGAATCATGAGAAACAGCTTCCCAGGCAGCTGTGTGTGAGCAAGGTGCCTCGAAGGTGCATTCTCCAGAAAGAAAAGCCTTGGATGGGTGGGGTCCAGCTAATTCCTGAGACGCCCTCCAGACAGCTTTGCTATTGTCCTGATTCAACTACTTGATTTCATTTTAAAGTTGCTAATCTCTTAACAACCACACCCTGCCTGTGTAAAATTTTGGATGCTCTCCTTTTCCGGCCAAACATTCCACTTTTCAAATCTGTCCTTTTTTTCAACTCTTTTCTCTCTCTCTCTCTCTCTCTCTCTCTCTCTCTCTCTCTCTCTCTCTCTCTCTCTCTCCACTGTAAACCTGGCTAAACACAGTACGCAATATCCATGCCACAGCCACACACCACGCTGCCTTAAAATTTCTCCCTCTGAACTAGAGTTTAGTTAAAATTCAGCCTCACTCAAAATCTCGAAATTCGATGACGAAAAATTCCTCCACAGAGCCTTCTGAAGGGCCGCTAGTCCGATCCCAGTGAGTCCCGTTCCCATCTGAAGCCTTGTGAGCCTCGGCTCTCTCTGTGCCTGTATCTGGTCCTCGGAGCTCTCACAGGAACTCTCCGGTGCTCTGGGCTTCTCCCATCCTGCAGCTCTAAACCCTTAGATTGATCGGGCAAACTGGTTGCAAAGGCAGCTACATGACAAGTCACTGTAGTCACAGAGTCAGCCTCACTTCCCGGCACCAGTTTTCTGTATTGGTTACTTGTGAGTTGCTCTTACCAAAATGTCAGAGAGAACAGCTTGCAAGGAGTAGGAAGGGTTTGCTTTGGCTCACAGTTTCAGGGGGCTCTACAAATGATTGTCTGGTCCATGTGCGTGGGCAGACCATCATGCTAGTAAAAGCACATGATGGAAGAGGCAGTTCACATCACGGTGGACAGGAAACACAGAGACAGGAAGGGGCCATGAATAAGATCTCCGAGATCCTCGTGAATAGGACTCACCCTGTTGGGTTTTGTTTTGTTTTGTTTTGTTTTCCGAGACAGGGTTTCTCTGTGTAGCTTTGCACCTTTCCTGGAACTCACTCGGTAGCCCAGGCTGGCCTCGAACTCACAGAGATCCACCTGCCTCTGCCTCCCGAGTGCTGGGATTAAAGGCATGCGCCACCACCGCCCGGCCCCTTTTACTCCGTGAGGAAAGGTCATGAGGCACAACAAAACCCAGTATCAGAGCTTTATTAGGAGTGGGAGGACAGAAGAGAGTGACCAGACCTGTGAAAGACACGTGCAGGGAGAGAGAGATGGGGGGAGGGGGAGAGAGCAGAAGGGAGAGGAGGAGTCTGTGACCGGCTTTTTAAGGATTTCCCTGCACATGAGTATGTGGGCTTACGGAGCTAATCACGCATGCACAGATTGCGTGACCACGCAGCGCACCGATGACGTAAGACACGAGGCCCCTTGCTTGGCTACTGAACTGTGCATGTGGGGTCATGCAGCTGGAGGAGTGGCAGAATCCTAACACATCCCTCAGTGACCTACTTCCTCTAGGTAAGTCCCATCTCCCGAAGTTTCTGGAACTTCCCAAGCAGCACCACCATCTGGGGACGAAGACATGAGCCCAAGTTCAAACCAAGACACTGTAGACACATGCAGCTATTCCAGCTGGGGGCTTAAACAACACAAGTGTGGGTCTCACATCTGGAGACTGGACATCCGAGATCATGGTTCCCCAGGGATGGAGCCTCCTGAGGCTGATATTCTTGGGCTTGTCTAGAGCATCTTCTCTCTATGTGCTCGTGTGGTTATCTTCTGTACACTCCTGGGTCCTGCCTGACCTTTTCATTTTACAAAGACCGATTTCACTGACTCCACAGAGGCTCTGTTTCCAAACATAGTGATGTTGTGGGGAACTGGGGACCAGGACCTCAACAAATGAATTTGGAGAGAACAGTTCAGGTCATAGCACCCTGAGAAGTTCCAGTGACCCCTCCAGCAGCAGCACGAGAGTCAGACAGCATGGATCCCGGGGCCACTTGGCACACCCTCCATTGTCGTCTTCGGCTGAGAGGAAAACGAGCCCTCGCGGCATTAAGCTATTGAGATGTGGAGGCTTACTTATTAAGACAGCAAATCCTAGCTCATCTGACTAATACAGCAGAGATGACACCCTCACCATGAGACAAGCACCCAGGCAGACATTACTAATTCATCTCAGCACTGCAGCCAACACCAATGGATGTGTGGACGATAAGATGGCTGCGAGCCCTTTAGCTCACTGTCAACCAGGAGGTTAAGCCATCTGAATTTCCCCATCAAATGACACACAGGCATTAAACTATCCTCCTTGGGTATGTCTAATGTATTCCTACCTAGCCTTGGCTCTCCATTCCTCCCTTCCTTATCCTGCAGGGGCTGTGGTGTGGTGTGGCCTCTTCCAGGGCTGCATCTGCCCCACCCCTCACTCACTCAGCCTCCATGGTTCTGGTAGTTTAATCTCCCTCTTAGCAGTTTGGTAGAACTGAGTAGAAACTTGTTCCTGGGTAGATGCTGGAGCGGTCGGGCTGCCCCACATAAGATCATGTTTTCTCAGGGTGTGCCCGGCCTCAGACCCAGGAAAGGTGATTTCTCTTTTTGGCTGGGGTTGTGTTGGCGGTCAGAGCCCTCTCCCCAAGTCTGCCACAGGGAAGGGCCGGCCTGGGACATGGGCTCCAAGCAGACAAACAGAGTGAACATGACTTTTTACAATGGGGCTTTGATCTGTCTAATGTCACAAGACAGGTTGGGGACAGATGCCAGGCTCGGGTGATTCCTGGTTCCCACAGGAGGGCCCTGTGCAGGTATTCACACGGGGAGCATCTTGGCAGGCTCAGGCCTGGGTCGGTGCCCATCATAATTAGGTTTTGGAAAAAAATGGTGGGTGAAGTGTGTTTAGCCAGGGCTCTGCCTTCCTCCAGACCCAAGGAAGTGACAGGAAGGAGAAAGGAGGAAGCTGTCCCCACCGGCATAGGCTTGGGGGCGGGGGTCCTCCCGGTGTTAAGGAGTGTGCATAAGGAATTCCTGTGGTCGGGGGAGGCTGTGGGACACAAAGGCTGGGCTAGCATCCCTGACAATACACACTCTGTCCTTGCCAGTGGAGACCTTTGCCAAAGCACTCAGAGAATGGGCTGCCACAGAGCCCAGGTGTCCAAACCACTGGCCCTAAAAGCATATAAAGAGGCTGGGGCTGTGGGGCCGTTCACGGAACGTTTGCTTACTCCGGTGCCCATGAGGTTGCCAGGGGCCCGTCCTCAGGCTGCCAGGCTGCATTATCTCCACCTGTGCTCAGGAACAATGGTCACACCTGGGACCCACTTGCATCCCCAGGTGATGGTCCAGGCAGACGCACAGTCCACATCTCCTGCCTGCAGCTCAGATTTCCCTGGCCAGCTCCCCTGGGACAGTGTAGCCTAGAAAGATGAAGGGGTGGAGCAGGTGACAGAGGTGCCAGGAAGCTGGCCCCTCTGCACACCCCAGAGATATCACAGAGGTTCCTCCCTCTCTTGACTGCTGCTGTCCTTTCCCTACCAGGACCTGCAACTACTCCACACAGGCTTTGTAGGCAGTGACATCAGCTCTGAGTTACGGGTGCAACTCCGTGTTTAATACTCACTCAGCAGCCATTTCTTAGCCACTGTGTTAACACTCTCCATTCAGGACTCTATGAGATGTCACGACCAGCCTCACCTCCACTCCACTTAGGGAAACTAAGGCTCAGAAAAGCAGGAACAGGAAGCTAGTAACAGCCCAGGTGCACTCCCTGTATCTGGTGTCCATAACTAAGTTCTGTTATCCACCACCTCCACCAACCCAGCACTGAGTTGTAGAAGGGACCCTTTTACATCCCTGGCACATTCCCGCCTCCTCTGTGCCCACCTTGGGGGACAGAAATCACGGTTCTGTGTTACCTTTGTGCCCAAGCATTCAGACAAGCCTGCTAAAGAAGTTAACAATCAGTAACAGGCTCATGTCCTTGTTTTGAGCCTCACTCTGGCCCAGCACATCCTGCAAGCTCTCACATGTCTTTACCAGCAACCAGCTTGGAAAAGAGCTTGCTGCTCCCATCTCACAGATAAATAAATGGAGGCTGCATATGAGGTGGCCCCTGACGTCCCCAGTTGCTCAGTGGTACCAGGTCATGGGTCTGAATCCTGAAGGTGGGAGAGAAGGGAGAAAGCAATTTGGTTCTTTGGATGTCCCCAGTTGTAACCAGGTCAGCAGGAATGAAGATATCCTGAAGAGATGCTTTGGCTGTCAGACCACTGAAACAATGGACCCCAAGGCACTGGTATTTTCCCAGGAGTCTCAACGCCTGGGAAGGGAAAGGCTGAAGCCTGGTGCCGGCCAGAGGGGGAGCTTGTCTCCCAGAGAGATCTCACAGAGTTCTGAGAACTTGTCAGACCACCTTGCAGGAGAGACTGGAGCTGACAGTGATGGGTCAGTGACGGGCAGGACCACACCTTGACCAGGACTGCTTAGGAATGCACACCTCCTGCCCTCTGTTTAAGCCTGAACCTCATGTCCGGACCATGAGGACAGACTTGGGAGTCTGTGGACCACTTTGTCCTTCTTCCCGATGTGGCCACATTGACTGATGCTCCTATGCTTTTAACTGTTACATGCTTGACTGGCTGGCATGTTTGATTGAGGACTGGGCTGAGCCTGACCAGTTAGAGCCGCCTTGGCTCAGGCTCTGACCCTGGCATCTACAATACCACCAATGCACATGCCACAGGTCAACAAGCCCACACTACTTGCCAGTCATCTCACAACAGCCCTCACCCTGAGTCTAGGAGTTTGAGGCCTTCTTTTCATCCCAGCAAGGAAGACTGAGACACCCCCTCCCCCAGGAATCCACATCCAAAGGCATTTGGATGAATCCAATCCAAAAGCATTTTCAGGTCTCGGGTAAGCTTGTATAGGTGACAGAAAGGTTATCTACAGATTGCAGGGTCAGTCCACCAGACCCCTGCCCAGCACTGAGCAGCCGTGTGCAGGAACAGGCAGCAGTAGACCCATGTATCCTCCAAGTGGCCATCTAGACACCAGCACTGCACAGCACAACAGGGCCTCTGTTTTGTGAGGTTGACTGGGCCATGGGTGGGAGCCCACACTGCTGAACATATCCTCTGACTCCCTGGGGCCTGGAAACAACATGAAATCCAGAGTTAGCCTCACCTGGATGACCCCTGCCAGTGGGTGTCTGTTGATGTTGGCACTTGACCGAGGAGATTGCCTCAGGACTGGAATATGGAGAAGCATCTTGCCCAATGGAGCCTTGGCTGTGTTTGGAGATCTAGCACCTTCTGCCAGGAACCATGTTTCCTGGGGGAAGAATGCTGTTGCCTAATGGGTCTGCCAGGGGGTTGCCTTCAGGAACCCCAGTGAGGCTCCCCCAGTTGTTGACAGTTCCTTTGATGCTCACACTCCCAAAAGAAAAGAGCCCCTGCCTCCCCTCCCTGCTGTATAACTTACCTCTAAGGGTCCCCAGGCGCCAAGCTCAGCTCTGCAGTGCAGAGTTTTGTGGGAAATTGGCTGTGGGCCTGTCACGTGCAAAAGTCCTTAACCAGACATGCTTACATGACAGACAGACACACAGACACCACACGTACATGCCACACCACGCAAGTACACCACACACACACTCTCACATACACCACACACACATATGCATACATACATGCCACACCATACACACACACTCTCACACATATATCACACACACATATGCATACATACATGTGACACCATGCACATACAACACAAACACACACACACACACACACACACACACACACACACACACACACACACACTGCACAGAGCCGCACAGTCAGGCCCCAAGAGGAATGGTAAGATGATGGGCTACAAGCAGAGCAGAGGCTAGGATCAGGGTCTGCATGGCATCAAGCACCGGGGAGAGGTGGCACACTGCACAGGACAGGTAGAGGTGTGGGGTGGGAGTCCTGGAAGACGGCTGAGACTAGGAAATGAGAAAATAAAACTCCAGGCAACTACACTGAAATGTCAAAAGAGTTGCCCACTAGATGGATCAGCAGGTAAAGGTGCTTGCTGTTCAAGTCTGAGGACCTGAGTTCCATTCTTGGAACCCACATAAAGGTGGAAGGAGAGAAATATTACCAGAAGGCTGTCCAGTGACTTCAACAGGTGGGCCATGGCATGCACACATGCACGTGCACACACACGCACACACTCATACACAACTCTCTCTCTCATACACACAATACAGACACACACACATAGACGGACCTTACTTTCCCACCCACCAGTTCCCAAATAACCTACACAGTCTTAATATTAATTATAAGTGCTCAGCCAATAGCTCAGGCTTTTTACTAGCTAATTCTTACATTTAAATTCGCCCAGATTTCTTCTCTAAGCTTTGCCACATGGCTGGGCACCTTTTCTCAGTGTGGCATGCCCATCTTGCTTCTCTCTGCGTCTGCTAGTGACTCTTTCTCACTCCACCCTTCTTCCTCCCATCTTTCTCAGTTGGGCTCTCTCACCTAAGTTTATCCTGTTCAGCTATTGGCCAGTCAGCTTCTGAATGAACAAATGAGAGTAATACATATTCACAGTGTAGTGGTACTTGCTCCGCCCATGACCCTGGGCTATCCGGCCCAAAGGAGGCAATGCTCGCTGCCGGTGCACAGGACCTCTGACAAGGAGAAGGGAGTTGGGCGCCACTTGTAGCTGAAAGTTTTCCTGTGTCCCACCCAGTCCACAGTCACTCAGACCCAAATAAACACACACAGGCTTATATTATTTTTAAACCATGGCCATGGCAGGCTTCTTGCCAGCTAGCTTTTATATCTTAAATTAACCCATTTCTATAAATCTGTACTTTGCCACATGGCTCGTGGCTTACCAGTGTCTTCACATCTTGCTTCTCCTGCGGTTGCTGGCAGCATCTCCTCTGCCTTCCTCTCTCTCTAGTTAGAATGTCCCGCCTAACCTTGTTCTGCCTCGCCATTGGCTAAACAGCTTTATTTATCAACCAATCAGAGCAACACATATTCACAGCATACAGAACGATATCACCCATCATTCACAGTGTATAGAAGCATTTTTCTACAGCGTATGTGCGTGCGTACACACACACACACACACACACACACACACACACACACACACACACACTTATGTAGCTTGAGTTTTCCTGCCTGGCCCACAGTCAGGACAAATCTCTCTCACCTGCCAGTCCCACAGCCGTCAGACCCGACCAAGTAAACACAGAGACTTGTATTGGTTACAAACTGTATGGCTGTGGCAGGCTTCTTGCTAACTGTTCTTACAGCTTAAATTAATCCATTTCTATTAATCTATACCTTGCCACATGGCTCGTGGCTTACCGGCATCTTCACATGCTGTTTCTCATCGTGGCGGCTGGCAGTGTCTCTCTGACTCAGCCTTCCACTTCCCAGCTTTATTCTCCTCTTTGTCCCGCCTACACTTCCTGCCTAGCCAATGGCCAATCAGTGTTTTATTTATTGATTAATCAGCAACACATTTGCCATACAGAACATCCCACAGCACACTTATACCTCTCTCTCTCTTCTCTCTCTCTCTCTCTCTCTCTCTCTCTCTCTCTCTCTCTCTCTCACACACACACACACACACACACACACACACACACACACACACACACACACTGATAATAATAACACTTAAAAAGAAAGGAAAAAATAGAAAACCGGGGGTGGTGGTATTGAGACAATTTACAGGCCTTGGACAGTGGGAGCAACCACTGTGGCTTTGTAGCAGGTGGCAGTTCCCAGACCACATCACTGAGTTAAAGAGACATAGACAGAGCTTAGAGAGATCAAGGCAGCTGGAATTCAGAAAACAGAGCACTGAAAAAAGGAGTTATGGAGAGGCCTCCAAAATAGTGACAGAATCTTTGCACCTGTAGATGGTGGCAATGGAGACCCTGAGAGGCTGGACAGAGCTCTGCTTCTTGAGAGCTGGGAACCCACTTGTGGGCAGAGCTCACCTGAGCACAGACACATGCACGATCCTGCCAGCTACAGTTCAAATTTGCTACTGGGTACTGGAAGAACCTTCTAGAATACTACCTTCGTCACAGAAAGTCCTATGGTGCAAGCCACTCAAGAATTTCCCTAACAAAGTTCTAGAACAGGCTTCCAGAGTACAAAAACAGATCCATGTGTAACTTCTCTGGTAGTGGGAACAAATCCCAGCATCCCTATAAAGCAAAACACATCCAAGCTCAGAGCAGTGGTGTAGATAACGTCAAGACACATTCAAGTTTAGAGCAGAATGATGTAGACAATGTCAAGACACATCCACACTCAGAGCAGTGGTGTAGTGTGGGCGCCCACAAAGATTCCAACTTGTTTGACTCAGAGTCAGAGTTAGTTGCTCTCTAAGGCTGCCTAATAGGGTGCAAAGGCATGGTTACCAGGTGTCTTCTACTTCAAGGTTTAATCACAAGGTGCTTTGCCATGGGGCATGGTTATCAGGTGTTTTGAAGGGTCTAAACTTGTTTGTACTTTGATGTTGAAAGGGGGAGGTCTTTTGCCTCTCCCCTTGCTAGTGTATAAAAAGCCCATTAGAAATCAACTAGCATCATTGATCCAGGGTTCTCCTGAAGCTATCCTGCATCTCTGTCTTTTTCTTTGTCTAAATCTATATTTCTTCCTATTATTTCTCAATCCCTCACTCTTCCATTCAAGAACCCTTTGACAGGTTGGGGGTGGTCCCCAACAATGTAGACAATGTCAAGACACATTGGAGTTTAGAGCAGAGTGGTGTAGACAATGTCAAGACACATCCAAGTTCAGAGCAGAGTGGTGTAGACAATGTCAGGATATAGGTGGCCTTATGGAGAGCCTGCTCCAAGGCCATCTCCAGGATAATGCAAGAAAGTATATGAATGTGGCAAGGGTGTAGGAAAAATTCTCATATATCTGAGGGCTAGACTTTTTCTATCTGAGCAGTAAATGATAAGGAAATATACATGCTTTCTGAGGATAACTTTCTCTTTTACTTCAACTTAAGAAATCATCTCTCTTAAAATATCTTTCTGAAAATATCTTTGTCTCCACACAGTTACATCTCTTTACATACAGCTACATTTTCCACACATACTTACACAGCCTCCTCTTCTCTCTGTTAATCTCTCTTGCTCTCTCTTCTGCCTAGCTATTCAAGTTCTCTCCTCAGCTCCTTCTGCACACACACACACTCACACTCTAACACACACACACACACACACACACACACACACACACACACACACACTGCCCAGCTCTCTCTGTCCACAGTTCCTTCACATAGCTCTTTCACACACTCACACTCTAACACACACACACACACACACACACACACACACACACACACACTCACTGCCCAGCTCTCTCTGTCCACAGTTCCTTCACATTGCTCTTTCACACACTCACACTCTAACACACACACACACACACACTCACTGCCCAGCTCTCTCTGTCCACAGTTCCTTCACATAGCTCTTCCACACACTCACACTCTAACACACACACACACACACACACACACACACTCACTGCCCAGCTCTCTCTGTCCACAGTTCCTTCACATAGCTCTTCCACACACTCACACTCTAACACACACACACACACACACACACACACACACACACACACACACACACTCTCACTGCCCAGCTCTCTCTGTCCACACTTCCTTCCCATAGCTCTTCCACACACTCACACTCTAACACACACACACACACACACACACACACACACACACACACACACACACACACTCACTGCCCAGCTCTCTCTGTCCACACTTCCTTCCCATAGCTCTTCCTTTATGGCAGTAGCAGTTCTTTCACCCAGCTCCACACAGTCCTCTCTCTCCACACTGCCACTGCTGCTCTCTCTGGACAAACCCTGGACAATTTTAAGTCACATTTCCAGGGCCCTACCCATTCTCAAAACACAGGATAAGTCACGTAGTTTCTCTTAGGCTAGTTATGTCACATTGACCCATTCACGTAGCTCTAAGTTGGTGAGGGATCCCAGACAGTAAACAATTAGCTGAACCTTCAGCCATCAGGGTCCATGCAGAAAGAGAGCTACTGCAAGGAGCTATGTCTCAATGTAAACAGCCTGGCCTTGATTTAGTAATAAACAACACCTGGGAATTAGTCTTTGTGTATTTTCTGCAGGGACAGTTTAGTCTGTTTTGAATTCTGAATTTTGTTCTGAAGTCCAAAATTAACTGTCTTTGTGACTGAGGATCCTATGTCAGTAATGCAAAATATCCTAGTATTATTTCTGAATATCAAAATTATACAGCCTAAACAGAAATCATCTTCCAGAACATCCACAGCTATAAGTGCTCACAAAGATGGAATGTATTCTGAAGATAAACACATAAGCAGTGAGAAAACACCCATGGCAGTTCTTAGGGAAGAAATATAGTGGCACATGAGAGAAATTACAGACAGAAAACAACCGGTTTCCACAGCCAGTGACCCCCATGGGCTTCCCAGGTGGGGCTTCCCATCAGGTGGGTCTGGTGGGTTGACCTGTTAAACACTAGTTGTCACTGCTGTGCATTCCCACGGCTCCCTGAATCAAGACACATCCAAGCTCAGAACCATGGTGTAGACAATGTCAAGCATCTGAACAAAAATTACCAGACACACTAATAGCTAGAGACTCTGACCCAGAGAAAAGCCAGTCAAAAGAAGTAGACCTGTGGGTGACAGGTGGAGGACTAAAGAGCCAGGGACTTCAAAGCTGTTAGAGATGTACTCAATATCTGGGCCTAGTGGCTGAGTAAGGCTGAGGCAGAAGAATTGTGAGTTCAAGGCCAGCCTGGGCCATAAAGTGAGACTTTATCTGTATTAGTTAATTTTTCAGTTACTGTGATAAAATACTCTGATAAAAGCAGTTTAAGTGAGGAGAGGTCTATTTTGGCTCAGTTGCAAGTACAGTTCATTACGGAGAGGAAGGAGTAGCAACAGGAACCTGAGGCTGTTGGTCACACTGCATCTCAAAATTAGCCTTAGATTTACATGTGAAAAAATAGTTAGGAAAATTCTGAGAGAAACAGAACCTAAATCTTTGTGACTTCAAATTAGGCAAAGATCTCATGTCTATAACTCTCAAGACACAATCAATAAGTGTATTTACATTTAAAAAAAAAATCAAGGGCTGGAGAGATGAAACAGCAGTTAAGAGTGCTTGCTGAGGCCGGGCGGTGGTGGCGCACGCCTTTAATCCCAGCACTCAGGAGGCAGAGTCAGGCGGATCTTTGTGAGTTCGAGGCCAGCCTGGTCTACAGAGCGAGATCCAGGAAAGGCGCAAAGCTACACAGAGAAACCCTGTCTCGAAAAACCAAAAAAAAAAAAAAAAGAGTGCTTGCTGAGCCGGCGGTGGTGGCGGCACACGCCTTTAATCCCAGTAGTCAGGAGGCAGAGGCAGGCGGATCTCTGTGGGTTCGAGGCCAGCCTGGTCTACAGAATGAATTCCAGGACAGCCAGGACTACATAGAGAAACCCTGTCTTGAAAAAACAACAACAAAAGAGAGCTTGCTGTTCAATCCTGAGACCTACGGTTCAAATCCAAGCAACTATATGAGGTGGCTCACAGCCATCAGCAACTCCAGCTCCAAGGGATCCAATGGCCTCTTCTGGCCTGCCTGGCCACCTACACACACACACACACACACACACACACACACACACACACACACACACACACAAATCAATCTAAGATAGGCAGGTAGGTAGATAGATAGATAGATAGATAGATAGATAGATAGATAGATAGATAGATAGATAGATGGATAGATGGATGGATGGATGGATGGATGGATGGATGAAGAAATCCTTAAATGAGATGTCGTCAGAACTAAAAACTTCTCTTGCTGAATGAGAAGATGAACTCCATGCCAGGAACAAATATTTGTGAGCCACACAATTGACAAAGAACTTGAAACTCTCACAACACTCAGCAATAGGAAAATAAGCTACATGACTAAAAATGCGCCAACTCTGAACAACGTTTCCTCTGAGCAGATAAACAACTAGAGATACATACATGTGAATGGCTTTACCTCCACCAGTAACCATAGAAACCAAATTAAAACCACAGTTCGATATCATGATGTACTCCTTAGAGTGGCCAGGAAATTGACCACTAGTTGTTTATTCTTTGGGAAGGGTCCCTCACAGTATAACAGTGCTTCTCAGATGCAGTTACAGGAAGGTATACATGTTTCTGGGAGCTATGAAATTTTGTTCAGCCACTGTGGGAAAGAACTGCTTGTAAATGTAGAAACTTACCATGGGACTCCAAAATCCTAAGACTTTTATCCAAGAGAAATGAACACATGCATATTTGTGTGTGGTTTTAGAGAAAATTATCAAAACCCACTGATGTCCTTTACAGTATTCCATTGAATGGAAGAAGCAGCTCCAGGGGATCCACCACCTTCTGGTCTACACAGGCATCTGCACTCATATGCACCCCCAACACACACACACACACACACACACACACACACACACACACACACACACACACACATAAACCTTTAAAAAATTCACAGAACTTATGTAAAGAAACTATATTGGGTTGGAGAGATGGCTCAGTGGTTAAGAGCACTGGTTGTTTTTCCAGGGGTCCTGAGTTCAATTCCCAGCAACCACATGGTGGCTCACAACCCTCTGTAATGAGATCTGGTGCCCTCTTCTGGCCTGCAGGCAAACACAGAACACTGTATACATAATAAAAAATAAATCTTTTTTTTTAAAGATTTACTTATTTATTATGTATACAGCATGTATGACTACAGGCCAGAAGAGGGCACCAGATCTCATTACAGATGGTTGTGAGCCACCATGTGGTTGCTGGGAATTGAACTCAGAACCTCTGGAAGAGCAGTCAGTGCTCTTAACCTCTGAGCCATCTCTCCAACCCCAAAAAATAAATCTTAAAAAAAAAAAAAAAAAGAAAAAGAAACTATATACATGAGCCCTCAATAAAAAAGCCAAAGGGGGAAAATACATCTCTCACAGAAGACTAAAATGAGAGGCAGACTGAGGCAGGAGACTTGAGGGTGACGCAGGAAGCTCTGAGCAGTGTGGAGGGGTCACCTGTAGGGTAGGGGTGTTGCGTGGAGGGGTCACCCATAGGGCGGGGGTGCAGAGCAGACTGGAGGAGAGGTGCTGGGAATGTGGCTCAGTCAGTAAAGTGTGGACAGATTTTTCTTTGTCCATCAGCTCACAAAATCAACACAGAGACTTACTAATTATAAAAGCTTGGCCTATAGCGTAGAATTTCCCACTAGCTCTTAGAACTTGAATTAACCCATTTCTATTCATTTACGTGTTGCCACATGACTCATGGCTTTTACCTCTCCTCCTGCATGTCTTGCTCTCTCTGCATCCATGCCAGATCACCCTCTTCCTCTCTCTCCACCTGAGGCTCTTGTCCAGGTTCTTTGAGAAACCTCCTCGGATCTACTTCAGGCTGAAGTAAGGGTTCCTTGGTGGCCCCCACTACACCTGCTTCAGCCAATGTGTGGATCAGGTTTCGTGACAACTGCTCCCCAATGATGCTTTGGAATGTGGCTGAGAACTACTCATGGCAAAGACCATATCTGACTCACCAGACACCTCAGCACCCAGCACCAGAGTTTGTCCCAGAATTATCCATCAGTTGGATGGAGGGAGGATGGAGAAATGATGGATGGATGGATGGATGGATGGATGGATGGATGGATGGATAGATGGATGGTGATAGGTGGGTAGATAAATAGATGTTTTACTGGACACATAGGTGAATTTCATGGATGGAAGATAGATAGATACACTCATGACCATGTATGGGTGAACAGGTAGGTCGGTGGATGGATGAATAAACAGATGCATAAGTGAATGCATGGATAGACAGATAGCAGATGGAAGAGAAATGGATAAGCAGACAATTGACTGGATACATGGTGAGTGGACGGATGGATGGATGGATGGACGGATGGATGGATGGATGGATGGGTGGGCAGATAGTAGACAGGTGACTATTGCAGGAAATGGGTAACTGTATAGATTGTTGGATGTGGGACTGGAAAGACAGGGGAACAGCAGACCCTTGACATGAGGGAGGGAAGGAGGGAAGGAGGGAGAGGTCAAGTGGTGCATGAATGGATGCATAGATGGCTTTTTAAAAACATTTCTATGCCAAGGCAGCCTCTTGGGATTCTTGGAGTTTTAAATCCAAGAAGGAACTCAGCAAGACTACAGAAATCCCAGAGGCAACAGTGCCGCGAAGTCAGCAGTAGTGACCAGGGTTCTAAGGGATAGAGTAAGCCCTTCCTCTCTACCTACTTCCTGGCAGTCACACCCCAATCACCCCGGGGCATGTTGTCTCTCTCCCTCATGCACATACATACATACATGTGCACATGGGGACAAGCCCATAGGATGATCACATGGCCCAGACTTCAGGACCTCACTCAGAAGTGTGAGCCTAGAAAGGCACAGAGCCTGATTCCTTGGGCATCTTGTTCTGGGCAGGCAAGGGTGCAGCCTGGAGATCCTGGGGAGGGGGAGGGGCCTCTCTATCCCTGCTCACCTGCTCCTGCCATCTGGTCCTGTGGGCCCCACACAGCCCTGCTAGCCCTCAGCCTCCCTCCTTCCTCTCTCTGGAGGCCTCTGTGGGTACTGGCGATTCCCACAAGCCTTGTGGTCATGGAACTGAACACCTGCAACAGATTTTGCTTCTTTTAAGGTAATAAGTGGCGCCTGAAGCTGGTCCTCCTCTGGGAAGGCCACAGCCTCATCTGAGGTCCCAAAGGGACACGGAAGAAGTAGCTCATTTCTTAGTAGACCCTGGGGGTGGGGGCTGTGGAGGTGGCTTGGACTTTGGGGAGCCCATCATTTATACAATTTTCATGACTGATTATAAAAGTGAACCCTATTTGTTTCTACAAATTGAGGGCAAAGGAAAAACCATAGCACACACATTATATTTTTAAGATTTTTCTTAACTTTTAATCTTCTGTATAGTGTTTTGCCTGCATGTATGTCTGTGCATTACTTGCATACGGGGTCACTGGGGCCAGAAGATAGCACTGAATCCTCTGGAACTGGAGTTACATACAGTTATGAGCCACCATGTGGGCACTGGGAATCAAACCCTGACCTTCAAGGCAGCAAGTGCTCTTAACCACTGGTCCTTTTCTCCAGCCCATACAGCAAATCAATTTTAGAGAGCTGACCAAACCATAAACGCAGAACTTGGAAAATAGCAATGATGTTCCCACTCTGCAGCCCTTGGCAGGCTCCTCCATCTCCTCTGGCTACATTTTAGTTGCCTATTGGTACAGCAATGATCACACCTTGGTGCCTTCAACAGAGACAGTGCAAGGCACCTTAGCCTGCCAAGACTGGGGCATGGTTGGCTCAGCAGGAGATCGTTAGCTTACAATGCAAGAAGCCCTGGCAGGTGAGGGGCTGGAGAGATGGCTCAATGGTTAGGAGCATTTGGTGCTATTGCAGAGGATCTGGGTTCAGTTCTCAGCACCTACCTAGTGGCTCACAACCAACAAAATAAATAAATTACTTTGTAAATGCTTAAAAAGAAGTCCGGGGGGGCCATCCCGGCACAGCAAACAAGGATGCTAACAGTGACTGGGGGAAATGGCTCAGCCTATAAAGTGGTTACTGTGCAAGCATGAGGACCTGACTTGAATCCCACAGTTCACACAAGTCAAGTGAGGTCCCAGCACTGGGGTGGCAGAGACAGGAGGGTCCCTGGAGATTGCTGGCCAACATGCCTAGCCTGCTCATTGAGTCCAGGCCAATTAGAGACTTGTCTCAATAAAGGTAGATGGCTCCTGACGAAAACCACACCAGGCTGTCCTCTGACTTCTACATGCATGCGATGTACACGCATGCACGCACCTGCACACACATAAACATGCACACGCATGCACAAAAATAATACTGATTGCTTATTTTTTTTGTCACTTAGGAAAGTTCCTTTAACTTTGTCATCTGTTACTTATTAGTGGCTGTGTCTGAGGTGTCCTCTGTACTCTCTTGCTGGTGTGTGTGTTGGGGGAATCTGTCTGGGAGGCATTAACCTGTTTACCTCACTCTTTCTCCCCTTGACCACAGTTGGGCACCTCTGGAACCGAGGGGGAAGCAGGACATACAGCCTGGTCACTACAGACCTGAGCAGGGGGCACAACAGTGAATCCTCCCAGCATCCCTCCTGGATCCACAGAGAGGCTGGACATCCCAGGGCCCTCTGCATAGCCCCAGAGTATCCCCCAAAGAGGGGTAGGAAAGACAGGGCCAGGCCTTGTGACAGATACATGCAATTGAAGGGCGGACACATGCAAATGAAGGGCCTTCCAAAAGCCTCATACACTGATGGTCTGAGGGTGCTTGGGGCAAGCTCCTGTAGACTAGGGTCTCAGCTTCCTCTCCCCAGGTCAGAAGCAGGCCCAAGTCTGACATCCAAGGGAGTGACCCAAGGTCCCACCGAAAAGACATGACAGATGGAGACAGAACAAAGGCATCCAGGAGAAGAGGTGGTCCAACCCACAGCCCCTGGGATTTTGGACAACAATCATTCACACTCTTGATTAAGGCATTCAGACCTGCAATTCCAGACACTACCAGGAGGAGGCACTCAGTCCTGTGGTGAGAGATACAAGCCTCTTGGTAATACAGCAGTCTCCTGTGTCTTAAAGAGAATGTGGGCTGGGCATCAAAGCCCTACGTCCTACAGCCTGAGTGAGTGAGCATCAGGGAAAAGTTCAAGCAAATGTGGGGCTGATCATGGCCCCCACTTCACGGAGGTGGGAGAAGCTCTCTTTCCCTAAACCCCCATCTCACCTCCTAGCCAATTCCTAGCACACACTGACCTACAAAGTCTACCACCAAAAGAGAGATTGTTGGGACCAAACTCAGGTTCAGCACTACTCAAGTAAGAGGGCTGGGGCGGGCCGGGCAGTGGTAGTACACGCCTTTAATCCTAGCACTCGGGAGGCAGAGGCAGGGGAGGGGAGTCTCTCTTGAGTTTGAGGCCAGCCTGGTCTACAGAGGGAGCTTCAGGACAGCCAGGGCTACACAGAGAAAGCTTGTCTTGGAAAACAAAACTAACAAACAAGAAAGAGTGTTGGGGTGACAGCCAGGGCCTGGAGTTCATCTGAACAGCTTAGCCATGATTTTTCCTGCCTTTCTGGAAAGTTCTCTCACTCCTTGAGCCTCTGTGATTTCCTCTAGACCATAAGCACTTGGGAAAGCAATATCTCCCATGCCTCTTGGCTCAGTGGAGCTGTGAAGAAGCCAAGCTTCCCGGAAGCACAGCGGGCGGCCATTTTGGAAGCCAACAAGGACTTGTTCTTCAGGCCTGAGACCCAGGTCACCCCGAGTCTGGCATTCCAGGTCTTGCCCTCGCTCAGCCCATGCTCACTTGGGCTTGTCTCCCCAAACCTGCAGTCAACAGCTAGGCCACTTGCCAGTCACACACAGATCTTAGGCTAGCCCACCTTGAGGAACCTACTGCTGTTTCTTACTCCTTACCCCAGGCTTCCCCATTTTTCCACTGGACTTGAGATGAAGATCCCATCCTCCACTCCAAAGGCCTCCCTTTGCAACTGCCTGAAAAGACCCATCCTCAGCTTCCCCAACTGCAAAGTGGGTTTTGTGATAGTCTTATAGGGAGGATGGAGACAAGTGTGCAAGACTATGCCGGTGGGAAAACTGGTCCACGCTGGCCCACACTGTCCTCACCATCCCACACTGACACATCTCAAAGAGGTGGCAAGATAATGTGTAATAGCTTCCTGTTTCAACAATAGGGCACCTGCCTTGGGTGGAAGCAGGAGAGGGAACTTTGTCGGCGACGGTCTCTGACCCCAAACCTTCCTGTCCCCACAGTCACTTAACATAAATGCCACTCAGTTTGCGTGCCTAGTGTTTGTGAAGCCCTAAAACAGAGGCACACCTGCAATCTGAGCACTCAGATAGAGGTGGGAGGATCAGAAGTTCAAGGTCATCCTTAGCTACACAACAAGTTCAAGGCCAGCCTGGGCTACCTGAGTGAGACACTATGTCAAAAACAATGGGTAATCTCCTGGGATTGGGTGGATGTGCTGCTCACACCTGAGCCTGGGTTATGCCCACACTCGGTGTGTCTCCGCTCTTGAGTGGATACGGACACAACACTTGTGGGACCCAGGTGACTGCAGGGGCTCAGTCTGTCAATGAGGAGGTCCCTGAGAATTAGAACATGCCTCCAAACCCGTGTTTGATTGTAAAAACAGACAGGCTTCAGACCCCTGCCTGTTTCTCTGGGCAGATGAAGCTAATGCTCAGAGCAAGCCTAAGTCAGCAAAAGAGGGAGGTGGAAGCAGATGGGGTGACCGATGCAAGGGGACCCATGTGTCCCCATCCTCCCACCACCAGACTGACTGGGGAGGTTCTGTGGCTGCCGGGGCAGGAGTCCAGATGGGCCCAGTAAACACTACTCTGAGGAACACACTGCCTTTGATATTCTATCCCCTAACTCAGGCTCAGTTTCTCCTTTTGCCCCCTTTCTGCCTTATGCCAGGCAGAAGGCTGGAAGGGTTTTCTTATAAAAGAAATTTCCCAGCCTATGCTGAGTGTGTTCACTCTGTGAGCAGTGCTGTGGGTGTGAGCAGAGGCACAAGACTTCAGTTTTCCATACTAGATACAAGCTGCTGGGGCAAAGCTCCTCCTGCGGTTTCTGGAAAATTTACTTCAGTCAAAGGGAAAGTGTACCCTCTGGTGTGTGAGTGTGTGTGTGTGTGTGTGTGTGTGTGTGTGTGTGTGTGTGTATGTGTGTGTGTGTGTGTGTGTGTGTGTGGTGTATGTGTATGTGTGGTGTGTATGTAGTGTGTGTGTGTGTGGTGTATGTGTATGAGTGGTGTGTGCGTGGTGTGAGTGTGTGTGTGTGTATGTGTGTGTGATGTGTGTGGTGTGTGTGTGTGATGTGTGTGGCATGTGTGTGTGTGTATGTGTGGTGAGTGTGTGGTGTATGCGTGGTATGAGTGTGTGTGTGTGTGTGTATGTGTGTGTGATGTGTGTGTGTTGCCTGTGTTGCATGTGTGATGTGTGTGGCGTGTGTGTGTGTGTGTGTGTGTGTGTGTGTGTGTGTGTGTGTGTGCATGTGCCCTTGTACACATGCACAGAAGTCAGAGGAGGGTGCTGAGTACCTCTGCCCTATCATTGGCTGTCTTACTCCCTTGAGGCAATCCTGCTGAACCTGAGACAGGGTACCAGCCAGGAAGTCTCCCGTCTCCACGTCTCCACCCTGTAAGCACAGGACATCTGGCATTTTGTGTGGGTTTCAGGATCTGAACGCAGGTCCACATGCTCCCACAGCAAGTGCTCTTACACCCGCTTCTCCAGAGCAGTTTCCCCACTTCTGATCAACCTGGTTTGAATATGAAACAGTCTACATTGAGTCTGTTATTTTTATAAGAAAGAACACACCTCCTAGAAGACAGCTGGAGTGACCTTCTGACCTGTGGGGTTGCTACAGAATTGCTTTGTCACCACAGAGGAGTGGGTAGGGTGGCCTGGAGCCTGAAAGTATCCTCCAGCCTGTGGCAGGGGATCTTACCACCTCCCACACCCGCACCTCCAACCCATGTCCAGGACCAACATCTTCATCTGTGACATGCATGTCTGAAGAGGACGATATAGGAGTGTGAGCAAGAAGAGGCCACACACTCTGGGTCGAAAAACATGACACAGGACACTGTGGAAATTTTAACTCAGAAAAGTTTTGGCACCAATCAGTCTGCTGCCTGGGTGAGGTGAGACTGGATAAAAGATACAGGAACTTGAAATGCAGAGATGAGCAGGCTTGACGGAGAAAACAGAGAGGGACATTTCCTGAATCAGTGAAAGCCACCATACACGTTTGCACTGAGTTAGACAATTTCAAGGTCCACTAAGCAGCCTGCAGGGTTGTGCTCCCAACTCTCCAGTGGACCCACGCTCGGGTCCCAGTGCCAACATACTATGGCTCACTACCGCTTGTAATCCCAGACCCAGGGTATCTGATGCCCTCTTCTGGCCTCCATGTGCACTGCATTCACATGCACATACCCCTACACAGACACACAGCACACACACACACACACACACACACACACACACACACACACACACACACGCTGAAAAATAAAATAAATCTTTGAAAAATACCCAAGTGAAAGCTGCCTCGGAAATGAAGAACTGGACAGAGCCCCCATAGCTGGAGCCTCTCAGGCCTCTCTCTCTCTCAGACATGGAGAGCAAGCAGACCCAAGACCGAGAGGAATACAGATGATGCCACCACCCACCCACGTGATCAAGTCAAACTTCTAGAAAGGAAAAGCATAATACCTGAAATAAAATGTCAGTGAGAAGCACAGTCCAGTCCTTGTGCCAGAAAAAAAGGCCAGGGAGCTTGAAGACTGAGCAATAGAGACTGTCCACAATACTGTACACACAAGAACAAGGCCGCAAACCTCTGCACCCTGCAAGATGTCTCTCTTCCTGTTTCTCCCACTCTCTGTCTCTGCCTCTCACTCTATCTCTGCCTCTCTCGTACCCTCTCTCTGTGCCTCTGCCTGTCCCTCTGAGGCATTTGACCTAGTCTCTTATTCTGAGGGGCTGGGAAGAGGCCTCGGAGGTTTAAAAGCAGCAGGTGTGAGGACTAGAGCCCATGTAAATGTCTGGTGGGTGATACGGCTTTCCCGTAAGTCCAGTGCTCAGGAGGCTCAGACAGACGGGGTCTGTGGGGCACACTGGCTTGCTAGACTAGCCATACCACATTCAGCTGAGAGACTCTGCCTTGATGAGTAAGATAGAGAACAATTGAGAAAGATTCCCAACCTTAGCCTTGAACCTCCACACACCTGCACCTGAACATATACAACACACACATGCAAGCACAAATACATATATGTAACAAAAACTATCTGAAAAGAGCCGGGCGGTAGTGGCGCACGCCTTTAATCCCAGCACTCGGGAGGCAGAGCCAGGCTGATCTCTGTGAGTTCGAGGCCAGCCTGGGCTACAGCGCGAGATCCAGGAAAGGCGCAAAGCTACACAGAGAAACCCTGTCTCGAAAAACCAAAAAAAAAAAAAAAAAAAAAAAAAAAAACTATCTGAAAAGGTTATTTTAAAAGTAACTTTATGAGGGCCAGTGAAATGGTTTAGCAGGTAAAGGAGCATGCTGCCAAGCCTGGCAATCTAAATTTGACCTCCAGAACCCACACAGTGGAAGGAGAAAACTGACTACTTTACATTGTCCTCTGACCTCCACATGTGTACCTTGGCACATGTATACCTACATTCACATACCCCCACACAAATAAATTAATAATAAACTTTAAATAAACTTTAAGATAGTATCTTTATTACATGAAAACCAGCATCAAAAAACACAAACAAAATTAATAAATATAAGTATATCCAATGTAAAAAATAAAATCTATATGACAGAAGGAAGTACCAAAAATGAAAAATAAAAACACCAGTCTCAGACAGGGAGAGAATATATGTAACACTTATAATTTATAAAGAATTTATATCCACATATGTAAAGAGCTTTCACAAATCAACAAAAGTGGAAAATAGAGAACAAGAGGTCAGGACAGAGGCCGCCACCGCACAAGCCAGCAGGGAAGCAATGCCTGACACATGTACAGAATGACCCCGAAGGGGACAAAGGAGAGTGTGCCAGTGTTGAGAGCAGCATGACAGAAAGACGGGAGGATGAGACGAAGCCTCCTTCAGCTCACTGAGACGTTTCTGCAGATGTCCCACCCCGTGACAGTGATCACATGCTATATGCCACACCCACACGGTATTGTCACCTTCCTACAAAGAAGGCTGGGAGACACCAGATTTTTAGCTAGATCCACGGTTGCCCACAGAATTTATTGTGACTTGAATGTAAAGTGTGCCCCACCACAGACACACACAGGCACGTGTGTTTGAGCACTTGGAGCCGCTGATGGTGCTACTTTGGGAAGCTGTAGAACCTTTAGGAGGTGGAGCCTCACTGGGGGGGTCACCGGGGCTGGGTTTGAGGTTTGGTAGCCTGGCTCTACTTCCTGTCCATTCTGGCTGCAAACACAATTGTGACCAGCTGCCCCGAGGTCCTGCCGCCACGCCTTGCCAGCCCTGGTGAGTTGTACTGTTGATGAAATTGTCCACCTTTAAGCTGCTTCTGGCCGCATCAGTGAAAATAGTAACATGTATACCATGGTTTCGTCAGTAGGAACGGTGGGGCCTTTGGCCCCTGCCACATCCCAGAGCATCCTTTCTACTGAGCTGGTCAGAACCAAGACTCAGTGTTTGCTGTCTCTGTGACATCACTGGCCCAAGGGCTCCGTTGCTCTGAGAGTCATTATTCTTGGCGACATAGGCCTCAGATTTGTCATGGTCTCCATACCCGAAAAACATGCACTCCAGAGATTCCGGTCACCCCATATCTCAGCATCCAGTGGTTTCCTCAGGGAGGAAGCAGGCCTGCCATAGCTATATGCAAGGGGCAGGCCTCTGGCGACCACAGCATGTGACAAAAATCACAGGATGAAGAAGAAATGCCTTTGGCAGAGCAGAGGGACCATGGGACCTCCAGAGCCCGGGCACCAGGCTCAGGCGTTGACTGGAGGCCATCAGCAACATCTGGAGTTCTACGCAAAGCACACTCCTCCTCCGCCACCCCGACCCCACTTTCCATCTGAGAAAGGCTCCTCCTACCCAGGGTTCCCCCCATAGGTGCAAGATAACTCCTCCTCCAGAGGAAGGACCTGTGACCCAAAACAAGTCCATGTTTCCAGATCTCAGTAATTGGACAGAGATGGTCATGTGGCCCATTCCTGGCCAATGAGACTCTTGCTCAGGACTGCTGGAATCTTCCTGGCTCCACAGAACTTAAGGCTTCCTAAGGAGAGAGGCAGGGAGGAGGTCAGGGGAGAACACAATGGTGTGAGGAGGTGGAGCATGGAGTGATCCTCTGCCCCAATCCTCATTCATGAGACAACGCATTCTGGCCGAATCCAGTTTGAGTGTTGTCTCCTGCCTCTGACAAACATTACTCTTAAGTGTGGAGAGATTGATTCAAATCCCAGTGGCTTCGGCCCGGCACGCCCATCCGGGCTGCCAGGGGTCCTCGCACAGCAGCCGACTGTGCCCCTCTCCCCGGCCGCCTCAGAGTGAGGGGTGTAATTTATGGTAGGAAGCTCTTAACGGCATGGGTGCTTTGGGAGAGCCTGTGACAATAGGCATAAAGCCGGCTTTTAACCAGTGTGAATGGGGCCTAGATTTACTGTCTGGGCCAGACGGCATTTTTGTCCACAAGTCCTCTCGGAGTACATTGACCACTAAAGACTTCGACAGTAGAAGAGGCGCAAACAAAGGAAGTCAATTTTAAAAGGAACTTTGTCAAGGAGGTTTAGATGTCCACCAGATAGAAAAGGCGCGGCTGTCCTCGCTCATGACAGCCGACCTGCCCAGTAGCTGCAGATCAGAGGGAGATGCTAATGAAGTCGTTTGAATGCCGTTTGATGGACCCAGAGAATGGGACCCATGTCCCCAGTCCTGAAGCAAGGTGAAGGAATCAAAGAAGGTGGCCTTTGGGTTTGCTGCGGGGACAAGGCACCATTGTCCCAGCCGCTGTTTTCAGCCACGAAGGGTGTTTTCTGATCCAGTGTTTACCAAGGGAGACAGCCCAGCCCTCCAAAGTTCACGAGCAGAAACAAACTTCTTAAAAGAAAAAAGTTCCGATCAGGCTGGGAAAGGTCTGTTCAGGAGCACTGCAGGGCTGGACTCAGCCTGGCTGGGAGGGGGGCACAGCAGCCTGGCCGAGAGGGGGAAACGGCAGAGCAGCCTTGTTGGGGGCAGTGGGGGGGAGTGGGGGGTGGGTGGAGAGAGGGACAGCGGGGGACAGCATAGCAAACAGCCTGGCAAGGCGGGAGGCCCCACATGGCAGACACAAGGGTCTTGCCTTTCCTGAACAATCAGAAAGAGAAGGAGGCTTGAACTTGCTGCGAGGCCCCTGACGGCTCTGTGTGGCTTGTCACACTCCCTGTCCCCCCTTGGGGTCCCCCTCTCGCCTGAGTTCACAGGCTGCAGACTCCAAGAAACTGTAACACCCAGCTTGGGTAGTGGAGACTGTTTGGGGACTGACATTTGGGAACTGGCTTTCTGGTCTGAAGTTGGGGAACCCCTCTGAACTTTCAGGGTAGTAGCCTCCAGCCTCAGAGCTCACTCCAGGCCCCCCACTCAAGTCTCTAACTGCCAGCTTGACTGGCCAGGGTCCCTTTGCTCTCTCGTTCCTGTGTGGCCCCTCTCCTGCAGGCATGCCCTCACCTTGGCAGATCCCTGCTCTCCTTCGGCCTGATCTACCCTGCATTTGCTGCTGTGGTGGGCAGACTCTTGGGGTTCAGCCTCTGGAGCCCACTGCGGTGCTCAGCCTGCCTCTGCCTGACCTCTGTCTCCAGTCCCTCTCCCAGCCGCACTCTCCACCTGGGCTGAGACTCTTCAGGGAGCAGTCCCCAGAGCAGCAGCTCGCTTGCCAGGAATAGTTAAGACAGGCATGTCCTTGGGACCCACACCCCAGTGGTGTGGGGAGGGCAGAGATCCGGTTCTTTGTAGGAGCTCTGGTCACATTCCGAAGGGAGGTCCCAGGTGAGGTAGGTGTGTCCACTCCCTGCCAGGACCTGGGACTGAGAGTCTTCCCAACCTTGCACTTGGGTGGCTACAATGGAGGATGTTGTGGCAGCCCAGGAGACAGGCTTCTCCCCAGAAGGGGTGTATTCACACCTGAGGGATGCCACATAAGCAGCCATGAGCCAGGGGTGGGTCACACTGAGAACAACCCCCACTGAGTTCTGGGAGCAGAAGTCCAAATCAAGGTTGGCAAGGTGGGCTCTTCTGACCGGTCTGGGGGAGATCCACTGAAGATCTCTCTGCAGGTGTCCCAGGAACTGGAGGGAAACTGAGTCAATTTCAAGGAAAGCGTACCTTGAGTCCAGGGCAGCACAGGGTAAAGGGGGGAACTGGTGAGGATTGCACTCTTAGGTGCAGCCTAACTTACACGTCCAGTTGTTGTTTAACTGGTTTGATAAAAGAATACACACAAATGACGATGAGGTGAGAAAAGAGACAATATTGTGGTCATTTAGAAACTTCTATTGGCCCGGTGGCAGTGGTGGCACATCTTTAATCTCAGCACCCAGGAGGCAGAGCCAGGCGGATCTCTGTGAGTTCGAGGCCAGCCTGGTCTACAGAGCAAGTTCCAGGACAGGAACCAAAACTACACAGAGAAACCCTGTCTCAAAAAACTGAAAAATAAAATAAAATAAAACCTTCCCCCAAACCTACTAGGAACAATTAAAAAAAAAAAAAACGGCTGAGTGGTTAAAGCAGTGTGGGGTGGGAGCCACACTGACTGACCCTGGGAAGACAAGGTGGTGGCACCAGGACCCCATATCAGTGTCCCTGCTACAACAGATTGCCCTAACCCTTCCATAGACCACAACCTCATGAGGGCATGGTAACAGGCACCTTAATTCTCTGCACAACCATTAAAGGCTGGTGTTATTCTTGTCTTTGGACTGGTGTGATATTACATGCAGTAATAATTTTCCATACCATCACTAGCATCATTATCAGCACCATCAGCATCAGCATCACCACCACCATCACCGTCATAACCGTCACTCGGTGTTGAGAAGAACAACGAACGCATTGAGGCCCCTTCCCCACTGAACCCACTTAGAGTCCAAGTCTTCCCACAGTGTCCTCATTCCCTGCTGCTCTTTGGTTAGCATGGGTCTGGAAGACCCAGTCACTCACTGACTCAACACCTACTGCTCAAACAAGCGTAAGCACTAAGACCATAGCCGTGAACAGAGCGGGCACAGTCTCAGGTTCTGAGAAGCTTACAGATGATTTGGGGCAAGTCAAAGAACGTGCAAGTAACAAATACACAGCAGGCAGAGGCCAAGGAGAGCAGCACCCGAGACAGCTTCTGCACCCCAGCCCCTCTGGGAAGCCTGGGGGAGAAGCTCATCACACCTCACACTGGATAAACAAAGGAAAGGCCCCGCCTGGCACATGCCTATCAAACACCGACGGAATAAGGCAGAGTCTTTGGAAAGAGCAATGAAACTGACATCACAGTAGCAAACAGGCAAAGAGAACTGGGAAAAGGACGCAAGCTGCAAATAGCAAGAATGGGACAGGAGTTGGCACTACAGACACCACAGCAGCAGAAGACCGGACAGCACAAAGCTGACCCAAGTGCGGGCAGCTGGTGCGATGTTGATTCTTTTTTTTTTTTTTTTTTTTTTTTTTTTGAAAAGCCACAATTCTTAGATACATTGAAAAACTTCTTCAAGGAAATTAAATTTGTAAGTTCACAACCCAGTGCCTGTCTCGCGTACAAGAAGCCCTGGGTTCAGTCCACATAAACCATCCACGCAATCCCAGCACTTGGGAGGTGGAGGCAGGAGGATCAGACAGTCAAGGTCACCCTAAGCTACATAAATATGAGACCAGCCTGGGCTAAATGAGACTCTGTCAAAAAAAAAAAAAAAAAGATGGTGAAATAACCGAAAACCTAAGTGGAATGTGGAGAAAAGACAGGAAAAAGCACAGCACCCAAGAAAAGGCCAGATGGCTGAGGCCAACCAACACCTGGAAAGGCGTTTTGATATGGTTATGTCATTAGCCACTGGGGAACTTTGTGGCTAAAAAAGCCATGGGGGAGAAAAACCGTGGGGAAATGGCCACTCAGGCGTTGCTTCGGGGAGGGGCAGTGAGAACCACACTGAGAAACAGCTGGGCAGCTCTTAGAAACACAGACCAATGAGAGTCGGGGGCACACAGTGGGAGAACACTCTAACACACGCTCTGAGTTCCACCCCCAGCACTGCAAATAAATATACACATAAACACATAGGCAAAACTCCCATGTTCCAGCCGAGAAGGAGACATACCTTGGCATGAAAACCTGAACCAAATGCTTCTCACAGATTTATCTGTAATCACGAGGTACTGGCACCCTTCTACAGAGACTCACCGGTATACTGGTATGAAATATTAGTCAGCAAGGAAGTGGAAGAAATTGTTCAGACATTCAACCATGTGGATGCATTTCCAAAGAGTTTTACTGAATTAAAACAACCCAATCAGGTTCCAGCCTTCCCAGGCCCAGGGAACAATGACCACTAACTACCTGGGACTCCACTGAATGTTTTATTAATAATATCCCAATTCTGAGCTGGGCAGTTGGTGGCACATGCCTTTAATCTGAGCACTTGGGAGGCAGAGGCAGGGAGATCTCTGAGTTCAAGGCCAGTCTGGTCTACAGAGCGAGGACAGCCAGAGCTACACTGAGAAACCTTGTCTTGAAACCCCATCCCTAAGAAAATCTCAATTTTGGAAACAACTCAGATGGCCATTTACAAGTGAGTAAATATTTTTTTAAAAAAATCAGCAAATACTGAGACCCTACTCAGTAATTTCTACAAGCTGCTATGTTTTGTTTTGTTTTTCTGGGGGAGGGAGGTGGGTTGGGAGGTTTTGTTTCATATTTTTGGTTTTCTGGGACAGCATCTCATGTACCCCAGGCTGCCCTTTAACTTGCTGTATAGCTGGGGATGACCTTTGACTCCTAACCTCCTGCCTCCACCTCCCAAGGGCTGGGATTGCAGATGTGCCATAGCACACCTGGCTAAGAAGGCATTTTTCAATAGTTTTCAGGAGATGAACGAGTCACTCGGACAGATTCAAGAGGCTGAGCCCAGGGTCCAAGCATTCAGTCACTAAATGAGCCCAGGAGGCTCCAGAGAGTGATGCCTGGGTAGGAATTCCCCCAGCTACTGCGTAATGCCACAGTCATCCCCAGGCTGCAGTGGCACCAGCCTTGGTTGTGGGAATGCCTGGGTTGATGCAGGCTCCACTGGAGCTGGTGAGCTCTACAGAAGGCAGAGGCAGGCTGGAGAAACCCAGCCTATCAGGGTCCTGGATGGGTACCCTGCAGAGGGATGGGCTATGTGGGAAGGTGGGTGAAAGCCAATCCTGGTGGGAAAAAAAAAAATCCAGGCCGAGGCCGCAGGCTGTGCTTTGCTGGCACAGGACAGGCAGTTAATGAATGCCTCCAGAGTGGCAGTGAATTCCCAGGGCAGGGAGCCACTCCAAGGCTGGGTTCCATTCCCAAGGGGCTGCGTGTGGATTGCCTCATTGAGTGATTCATGGCCACATTTGGAATAGTTGAAAAGCACCTCTACCTGGGGAGAAGGAGTGGGATGTAGATGCCCGCTCAAGGCTGCAGTCTCTTTACTGGTTCTAGGCCTCTATGTTAATCTATCTGCAAACAGAAGCTTCTCTGATGAAGGACAATAGATGCATTAATCTATGGGTATGGCAATAAGTCATTTCCTCTAGGTCTTATGACTGGTCTAGCCACAGGTTCTTGGCCCCGATAATGGTGCCAGGTTTGGGGCCCATCTTATGGAGCAAGCCTTAATCCACGCAGAAAGTGGTTGGTTACTCCCGTGACATTTGTGCCATCGTGTAAGAGCGGGCGTGGCTTCCCAGGTCCATTGTTATTGTAGCTCTTAGAGTCACAGCTGGGTAAGATTGAGGATTACTCTTCTCTGGTAGTATGCATAGGACCTTCCAGCACTATGAAAGCTAGACAGTAGGGGTGTAGTTTCCAGGTCAGTACCAGTGTGATTTCTCCATGTTCTATGACTCAAGTATGTGGTGTCTTCTTGCTGTCAAGATCTGGAAGGTATCCAAGAGCATTGACAGCAGCCTATAATGTTTGGAGTTCTATGGGACCCCACTGACCAACAGCCCCCAAAGAAGTAACTCATTCCTGGCACAAAGGAATTCTCCTGTGGTGTCTAGTAGGGACATGCCTCCTCCCAGTCTAGAGTAACTCCATTTAAACTCTTTTTTATATACGCATATGCATATTTTTAGGAAGTTTCTGCAGCAATAGGTTTCCATGTGGCTCTTTCAAAAGACTTTAGTGCTATCCCTCACCATAGCCCCTCCTCTCCCCTCCCCTCCCATACCCACTCCCAAGGCTTCCGGGCAGTATCAGAAGAGGAAGGGGTGAAATTATAAGAGTCAAAGGTGATGGGTGACTACCAGGAAGTATTGTTTTCTGTACACGAGGGCTCCACCCACAAACATCACTCACAGCCCATTCTCTGAAGCAGCGAGACCCAGAGAGGGCAGTGAGTGTCCTGTGATCACACAGCACGGACTGGGCAGTGGGTGATGTTCTACTGTGTGTAGAGAGAAGGGGGAAAGGTCCCCACTGAGGCAGGGACTGGAGAGGGAAGGTGTGAGGAAGGTACGGTGCACGGTCACAGACCTTCTGCTTGTAGCATCATTGGGGGCAGATACAGAAATCCAGCGGAGGGCTCCGACTGACGCTTGTTTCTTCTAACGTGTAGAAATGCTCCTTCAAGGCTGTGGTGCAAAGTGGAGCATTTGAGAGGTGGTCACACCATAAGGATGAAGCCCTTGTGGATGGCCTTAGTGCCATTGTGGAAGAACCCCCAAAGTGTTCCTGCCCCTTTGATTAATGAAGACATGGGGACAAGGTATGCCTATAAACCAGGAAGAGACTCATCAGGCTCCAAAGCTGTAGGCACCAATCTGTTAGGCTCCTTGTACAAACACCAGGAGAGTCCTGAACGGCAAACCAGCAGGAGGCCATGCACGGGGTGCGGCTGGTCCTGAGCCCCCATCTCCCCCATTCCTAGCTACTAGCTCTCTGGACAGGTAGATTCCTGGGCAGAACCCAAACCTGCCCCTGAGGTGCTAAACAGTTCCTGGTACCTGTCTTGGCTTCCAGGGCTGCCTGGACAAGGGGGCTGAAGACAAAACAGGTTTAGCCACTGCCCGCTAGGAAAACCAATGCCCCTTTCTCCCCTCTGTGCCTCAGTTTCCCATTTGTGCAGGATCAGAGGACTAGAATTGACGTTCTCTGAAAGTCCTTCCTGATCCAACTCTGCAACAAAGACCCATAGATGGTGCCTCCTCCCATAGGAACAACTCCTCCCACAGGAGATGTTCATGTCCCCCCATAGATGGTGCCCAGCTCCTCCTATAAGAGATGTCCTGGTCCTTCCATAGGTGATGCCCAGCTCCTCCCATAGATACCCAGCTCCTCCCAGTGGGAGCTGGATGCTGGGCTAGAGGGTGCTGCTGGACTCTGAGGCAAATCCTTGGGGATGGGCAAGCAGCCTGCAATTGGACCAGCCCTTTGGTCAGCCTGGGCAAAGGAGTCACCTGCAGGCCTAGACATGGTCCTGGACAAGTCTCCCAACCTAAGAGCCCCCACCCCACATCCCTGTCCTGTAGTGAGGATCTGTGTACCCAGTGACCCCTCCAGGCTTAGCCCAGGGCTGTAAGACTCTAACAGCTTATGAGATCATGATGGGTACAGGTCTGTAGAGGCCAGTCACCCATAAGTCAGCAATCTCTAGGGCCCCGCCACTCTGTGAAGCTTGTCTCCACAGTCCAAATCCCTGGCCAGGCCACCCTGGGGTCAACCCCAGCTCTTGACTCCCCTGATACATTACTTTGAGCAAGCTTTTCCTCTTCCTGGGTCTCAGTTTCCCCATCTTTAAGATGGGTCTGGGACTTAAATCTTGTTCCTAAAGATCATGTGCCTCTACCTAAGGAGACGAGCTTCAGGGAATTTTGACTAAAAGATGGTTGATGAAAAGGAGGAGGGGAGGAGAGGGGAGGAGAAGGGGAGAGGATGAAGAAGGGCGGAGGGGGAGACAACCAGGAAGTAGGGGGAGGGGGAGGGGAAAGAGGAAGAGAGATGCAGTGCACTTGCTTGTCATGGGCAATGCCCTGGTGCTGTCCCTAGCCTGGGTGGGGGCAGAGCAGGTAAGATGTGTTCCAGGACCCCAGCCCCTTTTAAACATCAGGAGCCGTGTCTGTCCTGGAGGGCCTCTGGCCCCTCCAAAGTGATTCACATCTACCTCAGCTCCCACAACCAGGCAGCTGCCCAGTTCAGCAGTCATCGGAATCCAGCCCTTCTTCCTACTGGAAAGTTTTTATTATCTTTAAATCTGATTCCAGGAGTCTCAGAGACCACAGTTTAGGCTGGTGACTCAGAAGCCGTGGGCAAGGAGATGCTGTTGGGGCTTGAGTGAGGGCAGGCAAGGATTTCCAAAGGTGGGAGGGTTTCCCTAAACCTCTCAGAGATCTCTGTTTCATAAACAGCCAGCCAGGGCGAGGCTGGTGGCCTCAAACGTTTTTAATCCTACATCATGCTTAGCTGTCCCGCCTGTCCCCTCCCAGCGACTAAGGTGTTTGTGTCTTTGGGTTCCTACCAAGAAGCGATGGAGCTGCTGACTCTCTTGGCCAGTTCTAAGGCTAAAATGTGCTGAGACGCCTTGGGGACAGGGGCAGACCAGCAGATATGGGCACCAGGCTCCAGAAATGCAGCCAACCACTCCAGGCTTCTTATGGTCAATCATGTTAGTAGTGAGAGTTGCTGTCTCTCCAGCCCCACAAGTTCCCCACAGGCCATGTCCATGTCAAAGGTCTGACACGTCATGACTGACTGCCACCCCACAAGGACTACTCATGCACATATTCTTACACTCATTTTGCAGATGAGAAAACTAAGGCTCAGAAGGGTGAGAATACATCCCCAAAAATGGGAGAGTCAGGATTTGAACCCATGTCTGTCTGTTCCTAACATCTATCCCTTATTTAATCTTCTGCTTCCTTGACTTGTTACCAAGACTTACTGTCAACTATGTAGATGTTATCATAAAGCAGAGAGTGAGGACAAGTGTAATTCTAGTCCTGAATGAGTGAATGGCTGGATGAATGAATGAATGGTTGGAATAATGGGTAAATGAGGGAATGAACACATAAATGAATGAATTAGTGAGTAGATGAATGAATAAGCAAATGAATGAGTGAACAAATGAAGGACTTCTGACTCTAAATTGATTGACTGTTTTCCTGGACTATGGTCCCACTTGCTTTAAGTTGGCAGAATCTTGAAAATGTCCCTGTGGGATTTGGGATAAGCCTGAGTCTCAGAAAAGAGTTTGTTCTGGCAGTACAGAGGGGCAGCAGGACCAGGACATGGGGACCAAAGCAAGGCCAATCTGGTACCACTGTGGGCACCTGGGGCCACTGAGGAGTTGGTGCCTCCAAATGTCAACCCAAGAGACAGAAAAAGGAATCTTCCCACCCAGTCCCTGTGGCCTGGAGAGTCTGTGCCTTCATATCCCTAAGCTGTGCGTGACACAGACCCGCTGAACACCACCTAGAGGCACCACAGCAAAGAATCTCAGAACAGTTAGGAGGAGGTCTATGTCACACAGAGTCTGTGTTATAGGAAAGGGCTGCACTGAAGGCTGAATGAGATGATGTCAGGGGAATATGGAGGTGCCCAACATGGCCTGTTTGTTAGCACATGTATTTTATTTGGTCACTGTATTTATTAGCACATGCAAGGTCCTTAGAATGGATGGAATCCATCTTTGAAATGGATGGAAAGAGATGAGCGGAGGGATGGAGGGAAGGATGTATGGATGCTCAGTGGATGGATGAATGATAGATGGGTGGATAGAGAGATGAAAATTGATGGTTGGATGGATGATGGCTGGATGAGTGAATGGATGTGTGGGTAGAAAGATTAATGGATGGCTGTACGATATGCATGTGTGGATGAATAGATTCACATACACACATATTTGGATGGGTGAACTTGTTGGTGGATAGATGGATGGAGGCTGAGTAGGTGCATAGTTGAATACCTGAGTGGGTAGGAGGGCACTCTCATCCTTTTGTTGCCAATAGGGCAGCTACCTCTCTGCACTGGGAACATGACCAACAAACAAGATGAGACCCTGAGCCAGGCTGGAGCTGGAGAGCCAGCCAGATATCCTGAGAGAAGCCTCTGTGTCAGATGCGGTGGGGAGGCTGAGAGGTGGGCGGTGGATCCCAGCCAGGACACACAAGCTGCCTCCTAATGGTCCTGCAGAGAAGCCATCCCGTTCTGGAGCATGTGATCTAGGCCTGAATCCTGGCTGCCTTTCCTCTCTGACTGAACAGCACAGTGCAAGGCATTCTCCTGGTCTTGGCTTCTTAGACAGGAGTGGGGTGGGAGTTCCCACCCTTGGCTCTCTTTGCTGTCAGTGCCCTAGAGGACAGTTGTCATCCTGTGGCAAATCTGAGTTACAGAGCCAGGCCTCCCAGGCAGAGAAATTTCTAAGGTCTCATGGATCCAGGCCAGATGTCTGGTGGCACTGGCAGCATACGTGGGCCAATCAATGGAATTCAGAGTCACAGCTGTGACTCTCGACACGGCATGTGTCCTTTAAGAGGAACCCAGAAGCCTGTGCTGAGACTTGCTCTTCCTGTTTTCTGAGAGAACTTCCAGATGCTGACCATGGGCACAAGGCACCTGCATCACTGGGGGCCATGATCCAGGGGTGTTCTTCAAAAATAGGGTGAGCTATCCACTCCCACGTGGCATATGCCAAAGATACCTGGAAATTGAAGGCGCTCTAAGAGGGCCAAGATTCTCCAGTAAAATGGGAAAGTGAGGAGGCAAGGAGGGAGAGGGAGGAGAGCGAGGGAAGAAAGGGAAATGGGGGAGGGAAGAAGGAAAGAGGAATGGAGGGAAGGAGAGAAGGAAAGATCGGGCTGGCTGGTGGTAGGTAGTTGGATGGATGGATGGGTGGATGGGTGGATGGATGGATGGAAGGATGGATGGATGGATGGATGGATGGATGGATAGGTGGATGGATGGATGGGTGGATGGGTGGATGGATGGATGGATGGATGGGTAGATGGATGGATGGATGGGTGGATGGATGGATGTGTGGATGGGTGGATGGGTGAGTGGGTGGATGGGTGGGTAGATGGATGAATGGATGGGTAGGTGGATGGATGGGTGAGTGGGTAGCTGGGTCAAGAGAAAGGGGCTGGTTAGGTAGACGATTGGATTTTTAAACAAATGGTTGGTTGGTTGATTAGTTGGTTAATAAAATAACCCTTAAGTCAGTAAATGGCCAGCTCGGATCATGGCCCACCCGACAACTAAGACAGTGTGGCAGGCCTTACCTGAGACTCCACCTTCACACCACCCTCTGGGTTCACCCTTTCCCGGGCCAAACGGAAACATGTTGTTATGACGGTTTTCATTTCATTCACTGTTTTCTTTGAGCTGGGGGTAGAGACCTGCCTAGCAAGGACAGAGCCTTGAGTTCCATCCTCAGCATTGCAAAAGAGAACCTCTTTTCAGTGGTCCCAAGTGTCCACAAAATGAAATCCAAGGGCCTCCACTGGACGCTCAAACCTCCCGGAACGGAGTCCCTGCCCCTTGCCCACCAGCCACCACTGCAGCCACACCCCCACCCTCCCACCCCCCCTTGTTGAGCTGGGAGTCTTCCCTTCTGTTCACATGTGTTGAAGTCTGGTTTGAAGAACAGAATGCAACTGGCTCCTGTGAGTTCAAGGCCAGCCTGATCTTTGCAGCAAATTTCAGGACAGCCAAGGCTGCAGCGCTACACAGTGAGATTGTGTCTTAAAAATAAATAAATAAATAAATAAATAAATAAATAAATAAATAAATAAATGAGCAGGAGGAGAAAGGAGGGCAGAAGAAGGCGGGGGGAGGGGAGCGATAGAGGAAGACACCTGGCATCCAACTCTGGCCTCCACATGTTCACACACAAGCATGCTCATCTGTACACATGCGTGCACACATGTAAAAGTCAGCAAACCAAACTCTCCACACAGCTGGCTTCCATCTACTTCCTGGGGTCTCTGTGCACAGAAGCCTGGAAGCAGAAATGACCAAATACTGCAGGGGATTGCCACCCATGTGTGCCAGCCAGAACTGGTGCCTCCCTCCTTCACAGCCACACATTAGAAGAACAGGGACAGAGAGGGAGGCGGCGCCAGCTGCTGAGCGAAGCCTCTGGCCTTGCTCCTGGGAGCCTCAGCACTCTGGCAGTAAGGACAGAACTGCCCCAGAGCCTCCAGACCTTCCCTTGGCCGTGGGACTGCAGTGGGGCAGGAGCAGGGGACAGACTCGGATCTGAGCCGGCTTCCTACACCATTGTGGGGGATCTGCAGGGACGCAGGGCTTTGGTATGAGGAGAAAACCCTCAGGAGATGATTGTCCTACTGACATGGAGATGGGGGTCCAAGAGCCCCTGGATGGCAAGTCAGCACGTGTACGGCCTGGTTGCGTGACATGGACCCTAGCCACAGGTGGAGCATGGATGGAACTAATATTTCACTAGACTCCCCCCTGGCATGGAACTTACCTGAAGGTCACTTTGTCTTAAAACATCAGTATCCAGTTTTGACTTGGGTTGGATGACAGAGAAGGGGAAGAGAGGAAGGCGGAGAGCCATTACCACACACTGGACCCTCCATCAGGCCTGAGCTCACCCTTGTGACTACACGAAGATTTATTGAAGCCATGGCATGGGTTCACTCATTTTCCTTTGAACTGTTTGGATCTGCAAAAAAGTGAATACATGGTAAACTGTATTTGAATTTTCTGCTTGTCACCAAAGAGGTGGCTATGTGTTTGGTCAGGAGCAGGGGTTGTGTGTTAGGGAGGGGATGGTTCTGTCATCCCTCTCATCGCTCAGCCAGAGAACACGAAATCAGGAATCCTTCATTACATATTGGGACCCACAAAGGTTTCTATACCCAGCCCTTTACTCCTGGGGTGCCTGTATCCAGACAGCTGCAAATTGAAAAGATGAGAATAAAGCTTGATAAGGAAAAATAAGCTACTATGATTTCAAACACTAGCTGAATTTGAGAGAAGTGTGAAAGAGCTTTTTGCTCTCTCCAGAAGAGTGCTGTCATCCATGAATTAACTCTGACCTGTCTTGAATATACAAAGAGTTTTTATGAATCAAGAAAAATGTAATAGTAGGAAAATGAGAAGAACTTATAAAAAGAAGGTAGACTTGGCATGCACTGGCAACAGCTGCTTAATCTCACCAAATTCAAAAAATGTAACTTAAAACACAGACAACTGAAATATCATTTTAAAAAAATTACCACGATTGCATTTGTTTGCTTGCAAGGGGCTGAGGGTGGTGAGCACAAACTGCGTGGTGTAGTGCTGAGGTCAGAGCACAGCTTTCCACGTCAGTTCTCTCCTTCCACCCTGTGGGGGCCAGGTATGAAACTCTGGTGTTCAGGCTTGGCGCCGGCCTCTGTCTGGCAGCCCTGAAGTACCAGCCTGTCATCACCAAACAGGCAAGGATGGGAAAGAGTTGACTGGAATTTTGAACGTGGAAGTCATTGAGCTTACTGTGGTGTCCCTACCTAGACAGCAGGCATCCTGCAGCCCAGACCCACATGTGCTCCTTGACGAGCAGATCCCCTTGAGGACTCAAAGAGCCTCTCTGCAGAGGCTTGGTTCTGAGGGCCCCTCCCAGAATAACGAGTGGGGTCCACACTTGCCCTTGGTGCCATCCTAGGTCTCCCGCAGCCTGATGTCCCAGGCATGCTCTACACACACATGTGTCCCCTAGAAAACGAAATCATAGCACAGTTTAAGGTCTAGAAGAAAGTCTAGACCCCCCAGGTTGCAGGCTGGTCTTGGAGAGGACCTCACTGAGGGGCCATGGACAGAGTGACTCCATCTCCTGAAAACACCAAGCCACAGTCTCTCCCAAAGCGAACCTCTAGAGATCACAGTAGTCCCAACCCACTAACCCCAGGGTCACTTCACCTTGCATCAATGAACCCAGTGCTGGAAGGGCCACAAGGCCACTCCCTGGCTGTTCATGTACCACACACCACCCCTCTCCTTTAGGCTCAGCACATCAACAGTGTGGGGTTCTTGGGACATGGGTCAGCTCCCAAACACAAGCATGGAAAGCTCTGTATGGAGGCTGAGGAGCGTGGATAAGTCTGCCTTGGCTGGGGTAGTCAGGGAGGGCTGGACTGCATCAGAAGAGTGGGGAAGGGAGCCATCTGTGCCACCCCGGCAGCTCCAGGCCATGTGACCCTACACAACAAGCCCCCCCCAACTGACTGTGAGGACCATGCATCAGGACACTGGAGCATGGCCGTCCCCGGTCTTCTAGGGTAGCAACAGTATACACTCACTGGGAGCAAGGCCATGGTGGACCCTCTTCCCTTGTCCTCACAAAAACCCCCATCTGACTGAATTTACAGACTGGAGCCCTGAGGCACAGCAGTGATGGCTCTTACAGAGAAGGGAGATGGGAAGAGGGTCAGTCTGCTTCCACGGGACTCTCCTCACCAAACAGTTTGCCTCTCCTTCCCTACCCGCTTCCCAGAGTGATGTCCTAAGCCAGTCCCTCCATCCCAGGCTCAGACCGACCCAGAGAAGTCACAAAGTCACACCTGTGCATTGATCTTTCCCAACACCTTGCTGTATTCCACATGCCCAGCTTTTCAGGACTAAAAATGGGCACCTGGACACAAGGTATTGGGGGCTAGGACAAGCGAAGGATCACTTGAGACCGTAGGTGGCTCTCCAGTTCCTTGCCAGTCCTATTTGGAGCTCCTGACATGCTGCCCTACTCTTGAAGAGGTTGAGGGAAGCTTGACAAAGATAAGGACCGAGACAGGGAGGGATGGGAGGGTGCAAGCGGGGATGGGGTGAAAAACTGGGGGGAAAGTGGGGTTAGGGTACAGAGTGGGAGCATCTGCTTGGCACCCATGTGGTGCTGACAGGCACCCACCCACACCAAGCATGGGAACACTGTGGGCATTTACTAACTCCCGGTGCCTGAAGATCACCCCAGTCCAAGGGAGAGAGGTGTGTCCTGGGCATACATGAAAGCAGATGCTCCTGCAGGTGGCAGGAGGTGTTCCCTCTTTGGACCTTCTGTGAGGTAGCCTGGGAAGAGAGGAGGCTCTGGGCCCAGTCATGAGTATATGTCAGATTCATGAAGCATGTATACAGGAAGCACTCAATACTTGCCTGCTGAATGCAGGTACACTCGAGGGTGATGGTTTATTTGTCTCTAAGTCACCCCATTGGGTGCCTGACACAGGTCTCTGAACTCCATGAGTCCAGACAGCACTTTTCACCACAGTCCTGGCTGTGGGGTCTCTGTGCAGCCTCGGGACTGGAAGGGAGAAGCTGGCTCCTTCAGTAGCAACTCGGAGCTCCGTCAAGTCTGTCTCTACAGTGAAGTGTCGATCAGATGATGAAGACCCTGCTCCTGGAAGGACCACAAGAAGCCTCACTTGGCCTCCTCTCGGGTTGCATGGTAGTTACCCATATCCAGAGTTCTCATGGGCCCCTCGGATCTGAGGACATGTGGGGTGAACCTCACCTTGGATCTAGGCACCCAGGGCCAAAGCCCCAGTCTGATGGACCTCTGGGCTCAGTTTCCTCATCTGTGGACAGAAGGCCTGGTACCGTCCTGCCAACCTCACAGTTATAGTGGTCACCACAGGCAAGAAGCCAGGGTAGGGTCTTAGCTCCCTCAGGGACTCCAGCCCCACAAGGGTCTTCTGCAGTGCCCACCCTCCACCCTCATCTGTCTGTGAGGGCAGCCCTTGACTGGCAGCCCGCCTCAGCCTCCTGGGTTTCCACTCCGCTAGCACACAGTCAGGGCTTCAGAGATTCTGGCCTCATACCACAGCCACCCTTGGCCAGCACAGCCCAGAGTCCCAGAAACTTGCCTCCTCCTTCCCTACTTCAGAAAGACATCTCAGGGGAGATAGAGGAGGAGGGGTTTCCCAGGCCCCCAAAGCAAGGGCAGCATCTCGCTGCCTCTCATCCCAGCTCCAGTGCACCGAAGTTGCCAGAACTTTCTGTGACTCCTGCTCTAAAGCAGAAAAAGTTTCTAAACCATAAGGATCCCCCCCCAAAAGGGGAGGGGTAAGAGGAAAAGAGGGAAGGAAAAAGTGGAAGAGAAGGGAAGAAAGAGGAGGAGGGGATGGGGGGAAAGAGGAGGAGGGGATGGGGGGAAAGAGGAGGAGGGGATGGGGGGAAAGAGGAGGAGGGGATGGGGGGAAAGAGGAGGAGGGGATGGGGGGGAAGGACTGATAGGCGGCAAGGAGAGAGAGAGAGAGAGAGAGAGAGAGAGAGAGAGAGAGAGAGAGAGAGAGAGAGAGAGGAAGGAATAGGGGAAAGAGGAAAGAAGGAAAGAGGAAAGAAGGAGAGAGGGACAGAGGGAGGGAGGGGGGGAGGGAGAGCGGAGGGAGGGGGCAGCCAGGGCCCGGGGCGGTGCAGACCACCATCAGTGTGCATGTCCGTGCCGTGGAAGCACTTTGTCCCCACGTTCTGCCCTTGGCGAGTCTCTGCCGAGCAGACCGCCATCCACATCAGTATTCATGACATCTGTCTGCCTCTATGGAGCCCCGAAAGGAGCCTCCCCAGTACAGCCAGCCTCGCCCCTCTGCCGAGCTTTCTTTCCGCTTCAAAACAGATTGCGGGACAGATGACCGCATTGTTTCCCCCATTTCCATCTGAAAACTCCCCTCCGTGTTGGCCACTGGGTGCCCCTATTAAGGGCCAAGCAGCCCACGGCCACGTGGGGTGGCCCGGCCCAGCCTCTGTCTCCGGCTCCCTGGGGCCTTTCCATCGGAAGAAGGAAAAGGGCCCGAGACAAAGGTAGGACATAAATTAAACCCCAGCTTTTTAAGTTCAAACTGAATTTTCTTTATTTTTTCCCCCCGCAGCTGTCAGAGGAGCCAGTTAGAACTCCAATAATGCATGTTTAATGTATTAAAAAGAAAGGAAGGAAGAAAAGCCAGGCGTCCACCCCGAATGTTCTGTCCACCGACTTGCATCAGGGACATTAGTTCGGGCCAACGAACTCTGAGTGAGTCAAGTGTGGCGCCATGGACCAGGGCCAGGGACCCCTGCCGGGGGCTGTCATATCTACTGAAAGCTCACACATCATAGCTGCACGGGACAGGATGGGGACAAGCGTCTCACAGCCCCAGGGGCCACAACCAAGCAGGCCTTGCTCCTCAGGCCTGTTTGGTGTTGACCTGTTGCTGTCATGGTACTGACCAGACCCACTATCCCACCCAACCTCAGCCAAGCTCCTCCAGTGCCTTCCTCCATCTTGGGGAGCAGCCAAGCAGAGAACAGGAAAAGGAAACTGAGGCTGGAGATTGGGACCACTTCACCTCATGGTAGTCTAAAACGAGGAGGGCAGAGTGGGAGCTCCAGCAAGTGGCTTGGCGTCTCCACGGCACTGTAGCCACCACACTGCCGTTAGTATCCTGAGGTACAGGCTTGGAAAATAGAAGTGACAAGATGTCGCCTGGTGTTGGCACTGGGGACATCCCAGATAGCCAGACCTCATCAAACTCAAAGCCCACTGAGCCCTGAATTCAGTTTTTTCCTCCAGAGAAAGGGGAGCTCACAGAAGAGACAAAGCTCTGATTAGAGGGGACCCCCTACCTCCACTGGAGATTCAGTACCACCCCTGCTCAGACAGTCCTCCTGACTCAGCCTCCCGAGTGTGGACAACACTGCACCGCACACCCAGTTCCTGGTGTGTGTGGTACTGAAGATGAAACCCAGGACTTTGTACACACCAGGCAGCCACTCACCCCCCCAACCCTAAGGGGGTCAGTGTTAATAGTTCTTCGAATCCCAAAATTCCACTTTCCCATTATTTCAACTCATGGGGACCCCATGTGGTGACTTTCATGGGCTGGGGTCATGGCTGGTTGTACTCCAAATTACTCTATTTGTATAAGTTCCATGCATCTTACCCCCTCAAAGTCCTCCGCAAAATGCCTCAGCAAAGAGCTTAGGCTAGCAGGCACAATGGGAAGGCCCCAAAGGAAAGGTCTAGGGTGAGTGTAGCATGCACACCCAGAGTCCTAGGAGGGAGCCACCATACAGACAGGACCACTAGCATTTACACATGCATCACAGACTAGTGGGACAGCCAGAGCCACGGGCATCCACAGGCCAACTGAACCCAGGAGCTCCAGTTCTGTCCCCTCCTCTAGAGGAAGAGGACAGGGAGAAACCAGAGCCTCCACTGGAGACCAATTAGAACATGGCTGGAGTTAGAGCTGCTGCTGAAGCCATTGGATGGAGGGTGGCCGAACCACCACAGCCTTTACAGGTCTCTCTAGTCTGGCACCTGGGGGAGGGAGGCATTTGGAACCACAGGCTCTGTGCTCTGGCTACAGTGTGGTGTGGGGGGGGGGCGGGGTGGAGGGGGGCAGGCACTTGTTGAGTGCAGACAGCCAGTCCCAGGCCCGATGGATCCTGCTTTCTGGTGAAGTGCTGTGCTGGTGCTTGATGCTGGGTAAACCGGCAGGCACTCCCATGCATCTTACAACAGGTGCTGCTCATAAGCACGGCACCATCCAAAACAGTTCCCATGTCCTGCTAACCTGGCCGTTTTATAGAGCAGGAAAGAGGCTGGGAGGGCCACACCCAGACTGCCTCTGACTGCCACTTCTGTCCCCGTGGCCAGGAGGTGGCGGAATCGACCAGTACTCACTAGGTTGATTAGTACCCACTAGCGCATCACCAAGTGATGGACAGATAGGCGGCAATGCAGCTCAGTTGGTAGAGTGCTTGCCTAGCATACACAAAGCCCCGGGTTCCATCCCCCAGTGCTGCAAAAACCAGACGTGGTAGCCCATTCCTGTAATCCCAGCACTCCGGAGGTGGAGGCAGGAGGATCAAGGTCATCTTCAGCTACCTAGTAAGTTCAAGGCCAGCCTGGGTTGCCTAAGACCCTGTCAAAAAAGGGGATGGTAGGGAGATGGATCAGTGGGTAAAATGCTTGCTGTGCACGCGTGAGGATGTGAGTTCAATCCTCAACACCCACATAAAAGCTGGGCATGGTTACATGATCCTGTAATCCCAGGCCTGGGAAGGCAGGCACAGGAGAATCCCTGGGGTCCACTGGCCAGCCAATCTAGCCAACTGATTGGCCAGTAGGGGACCCTGCCTCAAAAAACAAAGTAAAAAGCAATCAAGGAAGACACCTGATACCAACCGTTGGCCTACACACACACACACACACACACACACACACACACACACACACACACAAGGGCGCCAGCTCCTATGCACATTCATGCATACACAGGCACATATGCATACACACAAGTATGGACATGGTATGGGCACGCGTACACACACATACATGGTCCTGCTTCCCCCTAGAACAGGACCTTCATTGATAACCTTGATGTGCTTTTTTTTGTTTGTTTTTGTTTTTGTTTTTGTTTTTGTTTTTTTTCTCCAAGGCCAGATCTTTAAGCCACAGAAAGAAAACCCAAGTTTGACCCTTCAGCCCCTAAGCTGGCTTTCCTGCATGCAGTAACTCCACCTGAACCCTATTCATGTCCACCCCAGACCAAGTCTGTCTACCCCAGAACCAAGTCTCTCTGCTCCAAGACAGGTCTGGCTCTGCAGTCTGCAGCAGAGACCCCATTATCGAGGCGCTCAGTATTCATTGCTTTCTGAATGACACTGTTAGGGGCCAGGCACAGGACTGGTTTGGACCAGTAAAGCTGAAGGGACCAGTGGATTCAACGCCGCCTTCTTAGAGAAGGGGAGGCCCAGCTCAAGGCTTTTCTGTGTGAGCTGTCCAGTGCCCTGCCTACAAGCTGGACCCCCAAGAAAGCACCCCTATGCCCTAAGACAATAGCAGCACCTGCTAGGCCATGCTGTCCCCTGGGAGTTCTGGCCCGTGCCAGAGGCCAGTGCCTGGCATGAGGTCTCATTGTCCTCCCTCCCTCTCTGGGGCTCTTCCATGAAGTGACAGGGCAGCCCCCAGGGTCACCTCCAGGGCGCTCATGAGGGGCTCCTGGGCATCTGTCTCAGGCAGTAGACAGCAGGAGGGAGCTAGTAGGCTATTGTTTAAGTTCAGAGCCACCCCCACCCAGCAGGAGAGGGGTCCATTGTTTGGAAGCAATCTGCCATGCTCTATCCACCCTGGACACTCCCAGAAATGGGGAGGCCCTCCCATAACGGGGATGCCCAGGTCAGACTCCGGTGCAGCACCTGCGGCTCACTGGCTGGTGGTCCGCAAGGCCTCCTCCCTCGCTTGTGGCCGGCCTCCACTCTTGAAACTCAGAAACCCCCAATCCACATTTCTAGAGCTCTCACAGCTTCTGTTGGTCATTTCCCAGCTCCTCCTTCACAGCTCAGATATGCACCCACTTCTTCCCACATGATGTAATGTGACATCCCTCTCAACCCCCTTCCCACCTCTGCCAGCTGCCCGTGGGAAAGCTGCCGCCGCCAACTCCTCCAGGCAGAAGCGCCCTGTGATGGGTGCGGCAGAGGCGGTTCCCTTGGGAGTCTCGAAAATTCCATTGCAGAAAAAAAAAAAAAACACCAAAATCTTCTTCCTCCTGCCTTCCCCCTTTAAACCAATGTTGCTAATAAGGAGATGAGCTGGTGGAGCGTGTGATTCTGGCTTGATAATCCTTGAATGGTATCAACCCAGGTGACTCCAGGCCAGAACTTAAGCCTTTTGGCCACAGATCCAGGGGATGTTTCACCAGTACCCAAAAAGTCTGACAGAAAGAAAAATAAGGTGAGTGAATTCTACTCCCACATGCAGGGATCCCTGGTGGCCTGTGACACCACAGACCAGAGCCGTTACACAATAGGCCACTGTATCTACATGTTCATATTCTTGCCAGTCTGGCTGCTGTGACCCTTCACTAAACACAACAAGAAGAGGTCGGGTTCAGGCCTCTGTCAGGGCTTGTAAAGGAAGAAAAGGTCTGTATGTTTACATCTTAAAAGGGGACCAGATGTGGGAGGAGGGCATTAGGGGCTGACTACAGGTTGAGCCTTGCAAGGCTCTTATAGAAGTCACATCTCTATGCTAGAGAATTACATGTCCCTGCTCAGGTTCTTAAGAACAAGCCTCCTCTTCAGGAGCAAGTATCGGGACCATCCTCAGTGACCACCCAGTGGTCACTTAGAAGAAATGATAGAAATATGGAAGAATGGATGAGGGACTAGGAGGATGAATGGGTGGAGATTGAACGAACAGGAATAAATGGAAGAATGGAGAGATGGAAGGTAGAAGGGATGAAGAGATAGACTGATGGGTAGGTAGGATTCAGGGATGGAGAGATTGGTAGGGGAGAGATGCATGCAGAAAGGAATGACAAGAGAGATGGGTGGGTGGATGGATAAATAATGGATGGATGGATGGATGATGGATGGATGGATGGACAGATGGATGGATGGATGTAGCTAGAGTTTTCCTGCCTGGCCCACAGTCAGGACAAATCTTTGTCACACGCCAGTCCCACAGCCGCTCAGACCCAACCAAGTAAACACAGAGACTTATATTGCTTACAAACTGTATGGCCATGCCAGGCTTCTTGCTAACTGTTCTTATTTCTTAAATATTCCATTTCTATAAATCTATACCTTGCCACGTGGCTTGTGGCTTACCAGCATCTTCACATGCTGCTTGTCATGGTGGCAGCTGGCAGTGTCTCTCTGGCTCAGCCTTCCACTTCCCAGAATTCTCCACTCTCCTTGTCCCGCCTATACTTCCTGCCTGGCCACTGGCCAATCAGTGTTTTATTTATACAGAATGATATCCACAGCAGATGGATGATGGATAGATGAACAGGTGGTAGATGGAAGGATGATGGATGAATGGATGGGTAGGTGGATGAGCAGATGGATGGATGGATGGATGGATGGATGGATGGATGGATGGATGGATAGATCTGGGGATCAAGAGATGGATTGTTGGGTTGATGGAGGAATGGATGGGAAGACATGAATGGAAAGATAGGGAGATAGACAGTTAAAGAGATGGAAGGATGGGGTAATAGAGGAATGGAGGAATAGATAACAGAAAGATGAATGAAAGAATGAAGATGAGGGATAAAGATGAGGGATAGATTGGAAGGGTGAATAGAAGGATGGAGAGATAGAAAATTACAAGAAAGATTGATGACTAGATATGAAAAGAAAGAAGGCAAGATGGATGAGGGGTGAACCACAAGCATGCAGAGGTACCTTTCTGCCCTCCTGTGAGCCCCAGCAATGGGAAAAGCCCATCACAGCTGACTGAAGAGGCAAGTCATTTCCCTGACCCCTGACCAGAACACCCTCACGGTTAGAGTGATATACATCATTCAGCGAATTCTATTGCCCTGCACCTCAGCTGCCTCCTCCCTCCCTGGCCAGGAGAGTCCCAGACTTATTTAGGAGTTGGCTGCTCTGTCTTCCCAAACTCACTCCAGCTTAGACCTAAGAGACAAGGACAAGAACCAGAGGGGAGAGGGACAAGGGACAGTCTTCAAAATACATTGTATACTTTCGTGAAAGTGGCCTTGTGTAACTCAGAATAAGATGAAATAATGCTGTATCAGCAGAAACCACAAATGCAAAGGAATCTGAGTCAAAATGTCTTCTTGTCAAATCTGAGGCACCTCAAGAAACCCCGGGGCCACCAGGAACACACACACCAGCACTGCTAAGAACACATTCTGCACACTCCACAAAACTGATAGTAGAGACGCCATATTGGAAGTCAAGCCCCAGAGCCCGAGGAGTTCAGGCCACTATTGGACAAGGGAATGGGACCATGCCAAGATGCCACCACACAGTGAGGGATCCAAGATCACATCCCGGCTGCTCATGATTAGCTGTCTAGAGAGGTGTTCACATGAGCAGGAGTCAGGGAGTCCACACAGCTTCGCCTCTTGCCCAGGCAGGTAACTCCAGCTCTAGAAGATCTGATGCCTTCTTCTGGTCTCTTCTGGCACCTGCACACGCATTGCAGACACTTGCTCACCACACACACACACACACACACACACACACACACACACACACACACGCACGCACGCACACACACACACACACGCACACACACACACGTAAATCTTTAAAAATAAAGAAGGAAAAGAAGACTAAAAAAGTTATACATGTTAACAGATCACTGAGCATTCAGGCAATAGCAACTGGCCTCACTGCCACCCTGCAGAGGTCTTTAACCTCAGAGACAGAGGCAGGCAGATCTCTGTGAGTTCCAGGCCAACCTGGTCTACATAGCAAGTTAAGGGCCAACCAGATCTGCAAAGTGAGACCTTGCCTCAAGAGGGAGAAAAAAAGTACTAAGCTAAATGTAAGGGTGGGCTGGGAATTACTCTTTACCGCCCACCCCGCCATTGTCTCCCTCCAGCCCAGACAGACTCCTCTGGTTTATATCAGGGTCCACATGGTGACCAGGAATTAAAGAGGGGCTCTGATGTTCAATGAGGTTTCAAACTGGTCTCTGAGACCTCCTTGCAGCCCCTGGGATTCTGACCACCGCTGGCCTCAAGCCTGGAAATGGGTCTGATGCTGTCCAGGCCTCCCAACCAAAGGCCCTGTGTTAGACACACATTTTCCAATCACTTGGAGGGTCTGTGAGGTCCTGGGAGGCAAGAGGGCGGGAGGTTATAATTGGCCTCCCCTGAGCAGCCGCCACCTCTTGAGAAGGGGCCTCTGAGAATGTTCGATCTCCCAGCCAGCCAGGCCATGTGTTTAATTAAGTTCCATGAAAGCGTAGCCAGCAGAGTGTGAGCGTTTCATCTTTCACAGTCAATACTGGCATGTGTCTTACCTGGTAAGTGCCTTATGCAGGAAGAATTTCCCAAATGGGTTCCATATGCCAGGCCTCCCTACAAGGGGCCCTCCTCTGGGGCAGGCAGGGGCGAAGGCTCAAGGCCCCTCCTCCTCCGCACAGTCCCAGCCCTCCCACAGCTGGTGCTGTTTAGACAGAAGACATAATGGTGAAGTGATGGTGGATTCCAAAGATTGTTCCATCAGGGCAATCAGCTCTGGAGCCAGATCCATCCCAGGTGAGCCATGGAGACCTGTGACGGGCACCGGTCCCCCTCCCAGGACTGACCACAGAGGGTCCCCCTGCTTACCAGCCAAGACCAAGAGCACACAGCCTGAGATGCTTGGGAGCCCAGAGATGGAAGGGCCAAGGGAATGTGTGGTGCATTCTTCCTACACACCTCTGTCACGTGCTCAAGTCCTGAAAGGGGGACACAGATCATCTGAGACTGCAAATGTTGTAAGTCATAGGAGGTACAAGACCCCAGAGTACCAGCTACGGATCTGTGCAGCCAGGAAGGATAGAGTGTAGAAACAGGGGCTTGCGCTAACTCTTGCCTCTCATGGTGAAGACTCGTTTCTGTGCATACAAATGCCACGGCCTTTTACAGCGGCCTCCCATCTCCTCCTCTATCACGTGGCTTTCACTCGTCCTCTGAAGTATTATTCTAGACAGCTGTATTTTTGCTTATTTTCCAGCTAGTAGTGTCCTTATTATGGCTAAGTGCTGGAGAAGTAGGGACATTTCTTTTGCTCGCTGTGGTTTCCCCATGCCTGGTACACATGTTAGTATATAGCAGGTGGTCAGTTCATTGTTCCCATCCCTGCCAGCAGCAGCATCACCACCACCACCACCACCACCATCATCACGCTCATCAGCATCATTATAGACATCACCACCATGATAACTCCATAATTACTCTACATTCAGTACCAACCAGGCCCTGTTAAAGATGTTCTAGGGATTTAAGCCATTGCATTTCCTAGGCCTATAATAGGAATGCTATGGATCCACTTCACAGGTTAGGATATTAGGCTCCTCGACCCCTCTGCATCCTTCCCTCTCTTATTCTCTGGCTGCTTGGTATATCGCCCACTCTCACCACATCTTGTAATCTAACTCCAGTCCTGATGATCCCCACCTTCAGCTCTAGAGTGAGAGGCTTTGCCACTTGGCAGAGAGACCCTTGGGCCTCTGTGATGAGTCTCCTCACCAGCCATCCACTCAGCTACTAGTCATTCCCAACCTGTGTGTTCCCACCCCTGCAGACTCAGCTGGACCAGAACCCTGGGAGGATTTCAGCTGAGGCTCCCAAGAAAATGGAGTGGGCTCTTCCAAAGAGAACCGGAGATCGGAGTACTTTCTCCGCCTCTGGTCTACCTCAGTTCCCACCACCACATGGTGCTCACTGGGGCTGGAGTGGAGTCTGTCGTTGCCTGGCTTGGGAGGCACTTTGAACTCTCAGGTGCCCTTGGGAACTCCGAGGAGCCATTTAAGCGTTTGAAATTGCCTGCAGTGAAGGTGAGGGTGAAGTTTGGAAAGTGGGACCACTTGGGTGTTCAGGATTTCTGGGCAGCCTGCCAGTTTCTACTCCAATTAAACGCCCCATTTGGCCAGCTGGTGGGCCCCAGGCTGGAAGACAGTGACGTCTGCAACCGCCTGTGTCTGGATATAATTTGAGGGGACGACAAGAGACTCATGTGCAGGGGGAAGGGACATATCTGAGATGTGGTCAGAGCAAAATCGCTCCCTCACAGTCCTCGGCAAAGAAGAGAGCCCACAAACCCCTCCAGTGCTCCATGAGCAGTGGAGACATGAGGAACAGGAGAAACAGTGAACACTTTGGTGGCCAAGGCCAGGGTGGTCCTTTCAGCTCTGAGGCTCTTTGCCCAAGATTAAAGGGCAACTTGGTGCCACGCTGGCCTTGGACAGTGCCACACTGGCCTTGGACGGTTCCTCAGCGTGTGCAGAGGCTCCCATGTGCGGACCTCTCCACAGGTGCCTTATGGATGCACAACCATCTCTGGAACAACTAGAGTGCAGGTGCGCATAGAACATGGGGAGACGGAGATTTAGGGAACTGAACCACTGAGGAGGATGGCTCTGAACTCAGGAGCAAACCCAGATAGCTTCTTTGACTCTCTGGCATCACTGGAGGTTCAAGTGAGAGGAAATGCAGAGAAGATGAGGAGTGTATGTGCACACACCCACACATGCACACACATGCACACTCACATGAACACACACCCACACACCTATACACACACATGCACACAGGCACATACACACAAATGTGTACACACATAAATGCACACGTGCACATGCAGGCACATATTTGCACACATATGCACGTGCACACTTAAAAGTTCTTGGATATACATGAACAAAGCCAGGTGTGTGGAGCAGAAGCTAAGAGGAAGAGGAGAGGCAGGCCTTCCCACCCCACCTCTGGAAGCTTCTGCAGGTGGGCAGCCTCCTGATGATGCTTATTTGTGGAGACTTGGGCACCAGAACTACCGCAGGAAGCAGGACTGTGTGGTTGACAGGACACATCAGCTGGGGGTCCTGTGCCCCCAAAGCAGCTATCTTGGCTTACAATCTGATTACCAGATGGATCTTTTACCTTAAAAAGGCGGGGGAACTCCATGTGAGAACCAAGACAAATGGCCGCCCCACCCACCCATTCCTCTCTCCCATCTGGCACTGTCTGTACACACGAAGCCGGCGTGGCAGCAGCCTTATGTCATAAACACCAGGTATTTACGGGCCGTTCTCAGCTGTGCTATCCATGGCTCAGCCCACCCAACTGACCCCAGCAGCTATTTCAAGATGCCCACTCTCTGACACCTGTCAGCTCCCTGACCTGCAAAGGATTTGTGACTGATTCCAAAGCAAATAGAAACCCACTCAGAAATGGTGCCTACACCCACACGCCAACCCAAGGTCACTGAAGGCCTTCCATCAGCCTGGAACTCAACCTCCAACGTTGTGCCCGTAAATGCAGGCTTTGAGGCAGGCCTGGTAACCAACAAGGGGTGCCGAGCATGAGGGTGACAGATAGTACCCCAATTTGGAGCCTGGGAGATGGCTCGGTGCAGAAGCAGGAGGACCTGAGTTCAAATCCTCAACACCACTTAAAAGCCAGATGGGATAGCTGGTGGCTGTAGTCCTCATGTTGGATGGTGGACGCAGGCAGATCCCAGTTCGCTGGCCAACCAGTGAGCTCCAGGTTTGCTAAGAGATCCTGTCTCAAAAACCAAGCTGGCCAGAGAGCCCTCAAGACCCACCGGTCTCCACCTCCCCAATGCTGGGGTTACACACCTGCACCACCCGTCTGGCTGGTTGTACACAGGTGCTGGAGATGGAATTCAGGTCCTTCCTCATGCTCGCACAGCAAGGACTTTACTGACTGAATCATCTCCCTGGCTGGAAGGGTTCTTTTGACTCTTATGTCTCAAAAGGTCTCACCCATGCTTTCTTGGCCTGATGTTGAGGAGGGGTGTCTCATTTCATCCCATGGTGGACAGGAAGTAGAGTGTGAGGAAGGGACCAAGGACCAACCATCACATTCAGAAGCATGCCCCAGTGACCACTTCCTCTAGTCAGCTCCCACCTTTCAACGTGTCCACCAGTTACCAAAACAGTGTCACCAGGTGAGGCCAAGCACTCAGCACATGATTCTATCAGGGACATTTTAGATGGAAGCCATCACTTTCCTCGGCTCATATGGGCGCTTGTCGTCAGGATGACCTCAGCTCGGGCACATGCACAGAGACCCTTGTCATCAGGATGACCTCAGCTCGGGCACATGTGCAGAAGCCCTTGTTTCAAATAGTGCCATGCTCACAGGGACAAGGCTGGGATCTACTTGATTCTAGAAGAGACAAATACTGTCCCTACTATCATTCTGAACTATTTAAGGAAAAGAAGGGTATCTTAGTTAGGGTTTCTATTGCTGTGAAGAGGCACCATGACCACAGCAACTCTTATAAGGAAAACATTTAATTGAGGGGGGCTCACATACAGTTTCAGAGGTTCAGTCCATTATTATTATGGTGGGGGAGCATGATGGCATGCAGGCAGATATGGTGCTGGAGAACACAGGAAACAGGAACTCAAATAAGACACTGGGCCATATCCTGAGCATAGGAAATCTCAAAGCCCACCCACACAGTGACACATGTCCTCCAACAAGGCCATACCCACTCCAACAAAGCCACACCTCCTAATAGTGCCACTCCCTATGAGCTTATGGGGACCAATTACACTCAAACTCCCACAAGGGGTTAGAGTGAGGACTCAGCAATTAAGAGCACTGACTGCTCTTGCAAAAGACCCAGGTTAGATTCCCAGCACCCACATGGCAGCTCACTGTCTGTAACTCCAGTTCCAGGAGATTTGATGTCTTCTTCTGGCCTCTGAGGGCATCAGGCACACACATGCAGGCCAAACACCCACACACATAAAACTTAAATTTAAATAAACAAATTAGTGTGCTCTAAATATAAAATGATCAACATCATCTTTAGAGACAAAAAAAGAGTTGGTTTTAGACCATTTGCCTCACAGAAGGAGAAACAGACAAGCATGTCTGTTTCATCACCTGCAACATCTCACACAAGGGAATCAAGTGTGGGCTGGGTTGAACCACTCCAAGGCTGGTCCACGTCCACAGCTGAGGCTGGCATCCCTGGGTAACTTGCTGGGCTATGATAGGCCAGGGCCACATGTGGCCTTGTATGAGTTGCATTCTCTCACAACATGGTGGACGGTATTCAGACCGAAGAAGCTAGACGGAAGCCATGCTGCCTTAGTTGACTTTGGCTCGGAAGTTATACACAGCCATTCTGCCAAGTGTTCGTTCATCAGAGCGACATGGGTCTGCCGAGGCTCAGGGGAAGGGACACAGGAGATTCGCTCAATGAAAACTATAAGTTTCGTGTGCCAAAAAGAGCCAGTAGGATCGATAGGAGTGCCACTGTCTCTGGAGCTGCCACCTGGCCCTTGCATCACAGCTTGAACCTGCCCTAGTAGGATTCTAGAACTTTCCCTGAGCCTGTCTTCACCTCCTCCTCAGGTGCAATATCTCATGCTCAGGCATTCCAGAGCGAGGGCCTCTTTGCTTTGTGCTGAGCTGGCGGCAGCCACAAGGATCAGGCCACTGAGGGACACGGCCATTGAAGTCTGGCAGCTGGGGCCTCTTCGCTGTCTCCCTGCAGCACCCTGGCCCCTGTGTGTCCCTGGTGGGCAGATGGGAGACAAGAGCAGCACAGGCTCCAGGACAAAGCGATTCTTGTTGGATTGCCTCATCCCCCAAAGGGCGCTGACAAACAGTGAGATAAGCCACTAATTCCTGGGTGCTGCTGCCAGAGACATGGCCTCTTCTAAAGTGTACCCAGCTCCTTATCACACTGTCACCAAGGACAGGGTGACGTCACCCTTCCGAGGAGGGCAGAGGGGCTGCAAACCCTAATGGATTTGCCCTGTCTAGATAAGATAGTCTCAGCCCCGCCCCCATAACATGGTAATTCATTTTACAAACAGGTTTGAGGGAAATGCTGGAGGCAGAGGATCTGATTAGCCCTTCATGGCAGATGTTTTCTAGGGATGCGGCATCCTAGAATATTCTACACAGAAAGGCAGGTTGGAATGGCCTCACTGAGGATGACACGGTCCATCTAGAAAGAGGTCCAGGTAGGGTGTGGTGGTGTACGCCTTTAATCCCAGTATTTGGGAGGCAGAGGTAGAAGGATCTCTGTGAGTTCGAGGACAGCCAGAGCTCCAGAGAGAAACTCTGTCTCTAAATAAATTTATTAATATAAATAAATAAATAAACAAATAAACAAATAAATAAATAAGAAAAAGAAGGCCTGGATGTCTGAGTTCAAGCCCAGGGCCTTTAAGCTGTGCTTCCACAAGTGAATCCCTTGGCCACTCTGAGCCTTAATCTATTCATCTGTGGAACTGGATGAGCCAGCACCGCTGTAAGACTAAAATGTGGCCCAAACTGGGCACCAAGGAAGGGATGAGTAACTGTGACCAGCAAGAGAGTCCCAAACTGGAGCCACAGCCCTGAGTTCCCATTCTAGCACAGGCGCTCACTGGCTGTGAAACTCAGGCTAGTTGACTTAGCTGAACTGAGTCACTTTTCATGTCTGTGTGTGATATGCACACATGCGTGCACGTTTTTGCATGAGTGTGGATGTGTGTGTGAGCATGTGTGCATGTGGAGGCCTGAAGCTTACACTGAGAATCATCTTCCACCTTAGGCATTGAGGCAGGGTCTCTCAATCAAACCCAGAGCTCACCTAGGTGGCTAATCTTGCTCTGGGGATCCTGTCTCCATCTTCTGAGACTGCCTCCAGCCTTCATGGCATTTACATGGGTCTATGGGGTCCTGAACTCAGGTCCTTACAGTTGTATAGCGATTACATGACCCGCTAAGCCATCCTCCCAGTCCCACTAGCTTTCCGTTTAAAAAAGAAAAGAAAAGAAAGTTCAAACAGACCCGACTTAGGAAATTTTGACATTTTTTCCTTTTCCCATAGTACACAGCAACATTCATTCAGTATAAACTGTTTCAGGGGCTGGGGATGTGGCTCAGTTGGTAGAGGGCTCATTCATGCACAAGGCTCTCTGAGTAATATCCTCAGCACAGCATAAACCCAGCATGGTGGTGCACATCTACCATTCCAGCGCCGGGGAGGTGGAGGCAGGAGGAGCAGAAGTTTAGGGACATCCTTGGCTACATATCTAGTGTGAGGCCAGCAAGAGCTTCATGATGCCCTATCCAGAAACAACACAATAAGTGAGTTTCGCGACTTGAATTTGCTCTTTCCTTGGACCAGTGGTAGATGTGCATGACCCTGGACTCCAGGGTCACAGGGTGGGGTGAGGGTGAGAAAATTTGACCCACTTTCCACTATGATGCTCCCAGCCTGCAGTGGGCCTTCAGGAAGGGATCTCATTGGAAGTTGGGGATGTCTATAGTTCAGAAAGGGATCTCATTGGAAGTTGGGGATGTCTATAGTTCAGGAAGGGATCTCATTGGAAGTTGGGGATGTCTATAGTTCAGGAAGGGAGAATTCCCATTCCGACCAGACCTCAAGAACAGAATCGCTCAGTCACCGTGTCAGTCAGGAGACACCTGGGCAGGTTTTCACAGACTAACTCTGGTTCTTTCCATCCCTGCCTCCCTGCATAGCCCAACAGTGGGGCCATGAGAAGTGATCAGATGACAGCAACACCTTTCAGGGGACCACTGTGTGGCAGGTGTTGTTTCTGTGGGCACAAGGGTACTCCCCAGCTTTCCACGAAACTGACCAGACCTACAAACACATCCCCTCAGATTCACTTCCTTGTGGACCCTGCCCAGTGTCTCCTCTCCCTGAACGGAGGAAAACCCAGTGTCCTTCCCCACCACACTCACATTCCACTTTGAAACACACAGAAGCAGAAGCCCAAGCCTGGGGTCAATGCCCATGAAGAGGACATGAGGCCAGTTAGTGCAGGGGAGTTGAGGGCCCAGAACTGTGCTGTACCCATCCTCCAGCTTTTCCCAGGGTGACCCCACTACCACCAAATGACAGGAAACAGATAAATCATCAACAGACCTTCAGTCAAACCCCAGACACTGTATAATTCAAGTCAAGAGCCAAGGTCCCTTCACTCCAGGACAGTTTAGAAGCTTCAGGCATCTTCCTCAAGCAAGAAACTGAAGCAAGTGTTGGGGAAACATTTCAGTCAAGCAGTGTGGAGACCTGGGTTCAGATCCCCAGCACCCACACAGAGAGCAGGGTGTGGCAGTTCTGTCCTGTAATCCTAGTGCTGGTGAGATGGGGGACAGAGACAGGTGAATCCCCAGAAGCTGGGGGCAGCTAGCCTGGCCTGTGTGATGAAGTTCCAGGCCAATGAAAGACCCTGCCTCAAACAAAAACTGGGACACACAGAAGGAACAGGACTGTGCTCTGACCTCAACACTGCACCTCAACACTGCACCATGCAGGTACATACCTGCACCCCACACAAATGCATAATACATGTATACATACACACACAAATGCATACATACATGCATATGCACACACACAAATGCATACATACATGCATATGCACACATACCCCCACAAAATGCATGTATACATGCATCTGCATACACAGAAATGCACAATACACGCATACAAACACACAGATAAAACCGCATGTACACACACACGAAATTGAAGCAGAAACAAAAGGATAGAGATGGCATGACACTGGACAAGACTCAGCCAGTGACCTCCTCACCAAGTGGTCAGTGTTGCCCACCCAGGAGCCTTCTTCTGTGCCTGGCACTTCCTTACCAAGCTAGTCCTCCCTCTCCATGGAGTCAGCCTGTGGTTATCTCCAGAGGTGCCAAAAACAATGCCAAAAAATCAGTCTCAGTCAACTTGACCCTTGCCCTCAAGTGCTCCAGTTCTTCTGAGAATCCAAACTGGAGCAGGAGCTCCGTGCTGGATGGTGAGGAACCCCAGCGAACCTCCTCAAAACAGAGGTGACAGCAATATCACTTTCACTAAGAACCCAGCACACAGTAGGAAGTGTGAAAAAAAAGTCTTGGAAATCAGAGTCATTCATGTTCTCACCCAGAGGGTAGGGTTCAAGCCACTCTGATGATGGCAAGACTTCTGCTTTTAAGTTTTGGACGGTGGGACCACAGCTTTGACCCTCTATCCCATCTTGTCCTAGGGGAGCAGGTCAGTCCTTGGGCAGAGCCAGGGTCACCAGAGCATGCCCTGGAAAATAAAAAGTCACTCTGGAAACCATCAGAAAACATTAAAGACTCAAACTACATTTAGCGCCATCACAATCTGGGGGCACGCGGCCACTCTGCTGGGAGCTGCCATAGATAAGGAGTCTGCTCATTGAATTAGGCAGAAAAATGGAAAAACCCTGAAATGCATGCCTGAAAATATTCCATTTCTGAGCCAAGACTGTTTGCTGTTAAAAGGGAGGGATGGCCTGGTTTATCCATGAACAAAGGCAATTTGCCGAGACCCTGGATATGTTGGAGTGGAAGATGAAAGGGGAGACATTTAGACATACGAGCTCGCCAGCCGGTCCCTGAAAAAATGCAGAGATTTGAGATCAGTCAGTGAGCTAACACAGATTGAGAGGTTAGAGCACACAATGAATGACATCATGTGGCCAGGTCTCGCCAGTAATATATGATGCGCCTGCTGATAACGCAATACCATCCCAGCTGTCAGGCTACAGAGTGAGGTGTCCACTTAAGACAGCCATGGGCCCAGCTCCCCCGTCCGCATGCTGCACACAGCAGGGATCAGCTTGCTAAGACGTGAAGGAAACCTACCTGCAGTGGGTGAGAAGCCCACTCATGCTCTGAAACTGTAGAGTTCATAGCTGGCAGACTACAAAGCTGGGCATGTCACAATCAGACGGAAGAAGGGTGAGCCAGGAACTCTGCAGGCATCTACATCTTTGGAGTATGCCATTATTCAGTCTTGTGAAGAAATGGGAAGCACCCAAAATGTATCTGTGCATGCTGGGTAACCGGTTCTGTCCCAGTGGGGGGAGCAAAGGTGGACAGCTCACCTGCGGTGACCTTTGTCAGAGCCCTGTGAACCGCACACCACTGCACATGGCACTCAAAGCCAGCTCCTGTGTGCAGGTGTGGGGACAGCAGAACAACAGGGAGAGACCCCTGGATGTGGAGAAGGCTATGGGGCAGACTTGGAAGACGGCTTCATGGAACCCGGTACTACCTGTCCACAAAAGCAGACACAGCTGGATAAGACAACCTAATGACTTTCCAAAGACTGCCCCTGCAGATACCTCGAGTACATCCACTAATGTATGAATTTGGAAGACAAGCTTCCATGGGTGATTTAGAGGGTGACATAATTCAGTCCATAGTAATCAAATACAGAACATATCTTCCTAGGAGCAAGGATACTTACTAGACTGAGAAAGTTTGCTCTTAACAGTCTAATCCAATGGATAGTTGCTGCTCAGATTACTCTGGAAGTCCCAATACTGGCCCGTTCTTCACAGCATTTATTTCAAAATAAGATCAACCAGTGCATTGCATTTGCCTTCCTGTCCTGTTAGTTCCTTTTTTGTTTGTTTATTTGGTTTTGGTTTGGGGGATTTGGGTCAGTTTTTTTGGTTTGTGTTTTTTGTTGTTGTTTGTTTGCTTGTTTGGTTTTGTTTGGTTTTGGTTTTTCGAGACAGGGTTTCTCTGTGTAGCCCTAGATGTCCTAGAACTCGATCTGTGAACCAGGCTGGCCTCGAACTCATGGAGATCTGCCTCTGTCTCCTGGGTGCTGGGATTAAAGGCCTGAGCCACCACACCCGGCTCCTATTAGTTTAACAACTCTGCTGTCTTTGTTCTAATGAGGTCAACATTTTGAAGAGGAACATGAAGCGTTTGGCAAGTTGTTCCTCAATTTGTGTCCACTCACACAAAATGCCTTTGACAAGGACATCACACAGGACAGACTGACACTCCCCACTCTCAGCTATATCCCGTCAGGAGCATGTGACATTGGCTGGTTCCAGTTCCAGTGACCCTAACTTTGAATACTAAACTGGGAAGGGTTTACCTCTGTGGAGTCACTAGGCTGGGGAGGGTCCCTCTATGATGTCACTAGGCTGGGGAGGGTCCCTCTATGATGTCACTAGGCTGGGGAGGGGCCCCTCTATGATGTCACTAGGCTGGGGAGGGTCCCTCTATGATGTCATTTGGCTGGAGAGGGATACTCTGTAGAGTCACTAGGCTGGGGAGGGGTCCTTCTATGATGTCACTAGGCTGGAGAGGGTCCCTCTATGATGTCACTAGGCTGGGGAGGGGTCCCTCTATGATGTCACTAGGCTGAGGAGGGGCCCTCTATGATGTCATTAGGCTGGGGAGGGTCCCTCTATGATGTCATTTGGCTGGAGAGGGATACTCTGTGGAGTCACTAGGCTGGGGAGGGTCCCTCTATGATGTCACTAGGCTGGGGAGGGTCCCTCTCGGAGTCACCTTCCTTCCTTTGGGATTTGCTAAGTCAATGGTGGGAAGATATTGTGGGACCATTTAAAGACTTTACTCCTGGGAGCTGGAGAACTTGTTGGGTGGGTAAAGTGCTTGCTACACAAGCCTGAGGATGAGTTCAGATCCCCAGCACCCTCCTAAAAGCCAGCCATGACACTATGTATCTGCAACCCCAGTGCTGGGAGACAGAGACAGATGGATCCCGGGAGACTCACTGGCTAGCCAGCATAGCCAAAACATGAGTTCTAGGTTCAGTGAGAGACCCTGTCTCACAAAACAAGGTGGGGAGTGATAAATAAAGGCACCCTATATCAACTTCTGACCTTTACATGCCCACCCTCAACACACATGTATACACATTCAGACACCACAGACACACAGTGAGTACCAAAAAAAAAAAAACCACCTTCTTTCACTTTCCCAGGGGAGTTCACCATTGATGACTGTGATTCTTGCCTGAGTCACTCCACTGGCTACAAATGTGGTTTTCTAACTCAGTCATTCAACATCCACTCACTGCCATCCCAGTGCACAGAAGAGCTCTCTCCCCCACAATTTATTCATGTACCCCATCTGTTCATGCACCTGTGTAGGGTTTGTGGGATCTTGTTTTAGGGACTCAGTTCAGAATCCTCAGCCTGCGCTATGGGCATGGGGTTCCTTCAAGATAAACACATGTCTGTCCTCTGATCCACCCCAAAATGGGAAGTTCTCATTTCTCACTGGTGGGCTTCAGAGAGTCAGAGAGCATCTTCAAAGGACATACAACACTCACACATCTGTATGTTTCACGAGGGGGTAAAAATCTGATCGCTCCTCACAGGTTTCAGGGAGACTATGGTCTCCTCTAAGCACAAGGAAATTCTAGAGTAGGGACTTGAACGGACCTCTGTTCTGACCCTGTCACGGTCTCAGCTAAGGTCCAAACTTGAACATGATGGAGACATTGGCAGCATTTCAGCCCCTGAACCAGGTCTCCCCTCCTCAGTCCAACTAGGGTTAGCTTGACTGAACGGAAGTGCACCAAGGGAGCTGGTGACTCATGTGGCTTCTGGTGTGCCTCTGAGGGTGACTCCAGGGGAGACTGGCAGGTGAGCTGGTGGGTTGTGGGGAGAAGATCTGTCCCTAGTATGGGCAGCACTATCCAGACAGAACAGTGAAGCACTCTCCTGGCAGGGGACTTCCTCTCCCACCCATCTGTGGCCAAAACCTGGAGGAAACTTGCAGAACATAGCCAGGGGACCTGGAGAAAACAGCAGAAGAAAGACTGATGGGACCCTTCCTGTTCTGAGGGTCGAAACATGAAGGGAGGAATCCAGGTCCCTGACACCAGGCCTCCTGGAGCCTGGCAAGAGACCCCAATGTCCTCGCCAGGTAATGAGGACTCAACATCCCTGCCCTGGTCACTCCACCGGGAACTTGGTACGGCACAGCTGAGCAGATGGCTCATAACAGAGTCAATTTATAAGGACTGAAGTGCAAATGGGTGCAACGTGGGTGCTCCAGGGTGCCTCAGGGGCACACACTTTGCAGTGCTCACCTTCTCTCCCTGTGAACACATGCTCGGAGCTGCTGTCACCGGGAGACAGGAAGGCTTGAGTAATGCTGCCTTGTCCAACCTGTGTCTCAATGTCTCTGTCTCAGACTAGCACACAGCCACCTGAAGATGGCATTAGGAATTCACAGCCCTGTGCTTGGGTCAGCGGGGGGGGGGGGGGGGGGGGGGGGGGGGGGGGGGGGGGGCTGCTGCTGGTGACTCCCAGCCCATAGAGATGGCACCCCATTGAGATGGCACCCAGACGCAGAGGGCCAGAGTGAGGGTCAGGCCACGTCCTGCCCTGCCTGGTAGGAGAGAATTCCCACAGAGGCCGGCCCATTGTCTGCAAGCTCTTATCTGCCAAGGCAGACATCCCTTTCACAGACATCTGCCACCCCTTGGCCCGGCTGGTCTTGGGTTTCCACTGGAGGCAAAGGCTGGAGCTGGAATAAGGGGCCACAGCCAAAGAGGACAGCTCTGTTTGCACACGGCATGCCAGGCATCGCTCCCACGGGCTCGGGTGTCTGGGTGCACAGGTGGCAGGAGGACTGAGCCCCTGCTCCTGGGGCAGCAGTCCCCCCCCCGCTCTGACGTCCTCCACCCCTCTTTCCTTTCCTCTTCCCTCCTTTTTGACTTCTTTCTCTTCCCGTGTGTGTCTACACATGTGGGGAGAGCACGCCTGCGCCTGTGTGCACGTGTGCCCGTGGAGGCTGGAGGTCGTCGGGTGTCTTCTTCAGTCCTCTTCCACCTTGACTAAGACCTGTGTTTTCTTTATTGTTGGTGTGTGAGAGAGGTGGGGGTGGGGCGCCGCACGATGCATGTGGAGGTCAGAAGACAAGCTTCGGGAGTCACTTCTCCCCTCCTCCTGTGGGCTCTGGGGACGGAACTCAGCCACCAGGCTTGTTTGGCAAGCGCTTTGACCTGCTGGGCCCTCTTGCCAGCCCTCTGCCTGACTTGTTGAGGATCTCACTGAGCTTGGAGCCCCCGCATTGGCCTAGGCTGCTTGGCCGTTGAGTCCCAGGGATCTGCCTGTCTTCCCTCCCCAGCACTGCGACGGCTCTTTGAGTGATGGCGGTCCAAACTCAAGCCTTCATGCTCTGGTAGCAAACACTGAGCCCCCTCCCCGGCCCCATTTCTCTTCTTCCTCCTTCTCCATCCATCTCCCTCTCCCTCCTCTTTTAGGTATCTGGGCACCTTGTGGATTCTAACTACTAGTAAGAACTCCCCTTGGTTCACAGGCAGCTCACAGTTCAGAGAGCAAGCAGGCAAGGCCATGACAGACTGTGACCTGGCTCAGGGCTGTGGAGCCTGTAGAGGGTCACCTACCCTAAAGGAAGTGACACACTCCTAGCTTCTCGGAAGAAGACCTTGTGATCAGTGTTGACTACTGGACAGTAATGGACAGGCACCGTGGGAGGGGTGGATGGAGACCATTGCGGATGGAAGGTGCGGGAAGAGGCTGAAGAGAGCCCACAGGGCCAGAGCAGTGGCTGAGCCTGGAGGAGGGTCAGGCCGGGCTTGTCACGGCTCCAGCTGGTGGGTGATGCTGCTTTCTCACCTGAGTTTCAATGTCCCTGTCTCACGGTGGTAGCCATGGGGACAAGCACACAGCTGAGGCCTCGGTCACTCTGCACCTGCTGATGGGTAGGGAGAGGATCATTTCCCAGATCACCCTGGAAAGAAAGGCTTCGTCGTGACGTGGCTAATAGATTGCCTCCCTGAAGGTGGTGAGGCAAGCTGCTAGCAAGAACTGGGGAAAGGAAAATGGGCTTGTGGGTGGACGGACAGACAAACAGACAGGAGGAAGGACGGAAGGGGTGGCACTAACTCATGGTCCTCCTTCCTCATCTCAGCCCAGGTGATGGTCAGGGGACTGCGAGGATGGCCACTCACAGCAGGCAGGATGAGAAGCGGGCAGAGAGAAGAGCACAAACCTGGACACAGGCGCACAGTGTGGCAGCTGGAGGTGGGGAGGGTATTTAGAAAAGGCGCCACAGAGGGTGCTGTACTGGAGAATGATGACGGAGGGCCAGGGACCTTGCCAACAATGTGGCAAGCATCAGCCAGACCTCCCGTCTACAGCTACTGAGGGACCTCTTCTGAGCTCTGAACCAACCCATGAGAGAAGATTAAGAAGACATCAGGTGAGGTGTGGGCACAGGGGCACCCCAGGACCATCCTGAGCATTCTACAGTTCTGGAAAAAATGGGCCTGACAGTCAAGGCCTATCATTGAAAAACAGCTTCTAACACAGAGGATAAAGACCAAAACAACAAACAGAAAACAACTGTGGGGGCTCAGAGGCTTTTTAGAGAAAAAGAAAAGTCTAGCCCTGGGTCCCATCCTCAGCCTGGCATACACCAGGTATGGTGGCGTGTCTATAATCCCAACATCCAGAGGTAGAGGAAAGAGAAGTCATCTTTGGCTATACAGGGAGTGTGAGGTCAGCTTGACGACATGAGACCCTAGCCTCTAAGGGCATCTGACCTCTACAGAGAGAGTTCCAGGACAGCCAGCACTACACACAGAGAGACCCTGTCTCAAAAAACAGAAAGGAAAGAGAAAAGAAACCGAACTAAGATGGCTGGTCTCTGAGGGGTGAGTTACAGCCATGCCTACGGGTGGAAATTCAGCCCCCTGGGCTAAGGGTGGGAAGCCCTTATGTCCTGAGATTTTTCCCTACCCAGCCAGCCCTATCTGGAGGGCTGGCAGGGGCAACTGACAAAGCAGGCAGCTTCAGGCCCCTTGAACACTGACAGGAGCAAGAAAAACACAGCCAGACAAGAGGATTCCCCAGAAAGAGCCCTGCTGCTGGACAAGCGATGGTGGGACTCTTGCTGCCTGCCGGCCATTAAGCTCAAGCAAGTAAGACGGCCTAAGAGGTACACATGCCTGGCCTGGTGTGCATCACTGTAGGTAATCTGCTAACTAAAATACAGAACTAGACAGCTTGATAAACAGGCAACTCAGGGCTCGGGGATGGCTCAGGGGTTAAGAAGGCTTGCTGCTCCTGTAGAGGACATGAGTTCAGTTCCCAGTACCAACATCGGGCAGCTCACAACTGCCTGTAACTCTAGTTCCAGGGCATCCCGTGCCCTCTTCTGGCCTCCATAGGCACCAGCACTCACGTAGATATACTCACACACACACACAGGCAGGCACACATTAAAAATAAAACAAAAATAAGACCAGGCCTAGTGATGCATGCCTTTAATTCCACCACTTGGGAGGCAGAAGCTGATTAATCTTTGTGAGTTCAAGGCCAGCCTTGTCTACACAAGCAAAATCCTTGGATCCAGAATGCAGAGCTCACAGTTGATGCAAGCAAACTTCTCATTGCTGCTTCCCCAAAACACATTTCCGAAGACAATTTTCCAGGAAAATGCAAGTCTAGCCAGGGCTACATAGTGAGGCCCTATCTCAAAATAAATAAAACATACAAAGCAAGCTCTGCATAAACCATGTCCCTGGAGGATCTCAGTTCCTCTGAGATTCACCAAGGCCTTGGAGATGACAAGGCATGGGTCCACCCATCTTCCATCAGAACCTGGCACACCCCAAGAAGTGCATCTAGGGGCCCCTTCCAGCTAATCCATGCCCATGTGTGCTGTAAATATTAGGACAGGCTGCCCCCATGCTGCTAAGTTTCATGTGTCAACTTGCCAGAGCCACAGGATGCTCAGGGACCCAGTCACATTATGGGTGTCTCTTTGAGGTTTCTGGGATGTGATTCACATTCATACTTGGAGATTTTGAGTAGAGAGTCCTCCCCCACACCTCGTGTGTGTGTGTGTGTGTGTGTGTGTGTGTGTGTGTGTGTGTGTGTGTGCATGCATACACCCCATCAGCTGGAAGTCGGAACAGAATCCAAAGCTCCATAGAAGCCATTCCCCAGCAAAATGGCTTTAGATGGAAAATACAGCCTGTGAGTCCACCCTGCAGGCTGCAGCCTCCTCCACGAAGCCCACCCTGCAGGCTGTAGCCTCCTCCACGGAGTCCACCCTGCAGGCTGCAGCCTCCTCCACAGAGCCCACCCTGCAGGCTGCAGCCTCCTCCATGGAGCCCACCCTGCAGGCTGCAGCCTCCTTCCTCCACGGAGCCCACCCTACAGGCTGCAGCCTCCTCCACGGAGCCCACCCTGCAGGCTGCAGCCTCCTTCCTCCACGGAGCCCACCCTGCAGGCTGCAGCCTCCTCCACGGAGCCCATCCTGCAGGCTGCAGCCTCCTCCACGGAGCCCACCCTGCAGGCTGCAGCCTCCTCCACGGAGTCCACCCTGCAGGCTGCAGCCTCCTTCCTCCACGGAGCCCACCCTACAGGCTGCAGCCTCCTCCACGGAGCCCACCCTGCAGGCTGCAGCCTCCTTCCTCCACGGAGCCCACCCTACAGGCTGCAGCCTCCTCCACGGAGCCCACCCTGCAGGCTGCAGCCTCCTTCCTCCACGGAGCCCATCCTGCAGGCTGCAGCCTCCTCCACGGAGCCCATCCTGCAGGCTGCAGCCTCCTTCCTCCATGGAGCCCACCCTGCAGGCTGCAGCCTCCTTCATGGAGCCCGCCAACTGCACACAGATCCGGCTGCACATCTAGCTCTTCATTTCCTTCCTTCCTCTAGTTCTTCCACTTCCACCTCCTTCACCTCTCTCACTCCTTCCTTCCCCCACTTCTTCCACCTGCCTCCCCTCCTCCTCCTCAATTCCTCCCCATTCTTCCTCCTCCTCTTCCTCCTCTTCCTCTTTTCTCCTTGACCTCTTCCTCTCCTTCCTCTGCCTCCACCCTCCATTCTCCTCCTCCCCTCCTCCCCTCTGTCCTCTCACACTGTACATGTGTCCCCTGTAATTATTCAGGGTTCTATCCTGGATCTAAAGGACATCTACCCAAATCCTCTCCCTGTAACTCCCTCAGACCCCTGACCCTTTCTCTCACATCACTGCAGTCATCCAGGCTCCCAGCATCTGCCCAGCCCCCTCATGGCTCCTGGTGGTCATTCTCAGAGCAGACCTAAAAGCATTTATCCTTTGCTTTCCAACTCCTAAGCCCCTGATAGCTCCCTCCTGCCGGTGCGCTGAAGTTCAGACTCCTAGGCAAACACCAAAGCCCCACAATTTGGATGCAACCTGCCTTGGCATTGTGCATCTCCCCTGCCTCCTCCATGTATGCAGCATTAGGATCAGCATGCCCAAGCCCTGGGGAGCAGATGAATCCACTGGAAAACTGGTTGGCTGGGTTTCTGAGCCTCAACTTTGGAGTCAAAGCCAGGGGACAGGGTGGCCGGGACTCTGCCCAGACGACCAGCATTCCCAGGGGAGATCTGAGATGCCCTGCTTGTGGTACATATCCTGAACTAGTCCACCAGTTTTCAGGCTCCAGGGCCTGGCTTACCCTGCATATTTGACCAGGAGCACCAGTCCTTGCCCATCTGCCTCTCAGAACCCCTAGTCCTCTCTTTCCCTCGATGGGTAAGCTTCCCTGGCACCCTGCCTGCTGCCTTTGTACAGACTCCATCCATATGGTAACCATTCACCCACATTGATTTTCCTCCGCATTCGGTACGGAGCCACTGTGGGCCCGGACCATCGCAGCTTCCCGGTGCAGTGGGCTGAGGCTGCACGGGGCCAGTACATGCTGTTTTTTGCCAATGGGGAAAGAACCCCCCACGGCTGCTGGCAGCAGGAGGCCCCCCAAGCCCTCCCTGACACCAGCACCCAGCTACTGGGGATCCCTGGGCAGGCGCGGCTGGCTTAAAAAGGAAGCACACAGTTTCGAAGCTCACGCGGCTTTATTTTTAGAACCTGTGACTCATCCCCAGGACCAGCACTGGAGGCCAGGCAGGGAAGAGGCCTGCAGCCTGGGGCCCAAACAGGGCTGAGATTCCAGGCAGCGACTTCCTACCAGTGCTGAGGTCAGTAACATCCACACTAGCCTTGATGATGGCCCCTAAAACAGGCCAGAGGAAACCCTGCACACCTTGCCTCCATGCCACAGCGGCTGCCATAGCTCCAACGGCTCCCTGCTTTCTACCACCTGGTTTTCTTCTCTTGTTCTTTGCAACTCTTACAAACAAGATCGCTGGGCCAGAAAGAGGCTTCAGCCGGTAAAGGTACCTGCCGCCAAGCTGGAAGACCTGAGTTCAATCCCTAGGACCTATGAGATGGAAGGAGAGAATCAACTCCAGCAAGTTGTTCTCTGATCTACACACACACACACACACACACACACACACACACACACACACACTAAATAAAAATGTAATAAATAGGATCTTTGATATTGTCTCCTCTAGTTACAGTTTGTGTGCCCCCTAAGGGTTCATGTACTTGGTCCCCAGTGTAAAAAGGTTGGCATATTGTGGGACCTTTAAGAGGAGGGGCCCAGTGGGAAAGTATTAGGTCATTGGGAGCCCCCCCCCCCACTCCGATGAGATTAACGATTTCCCAAAGGAGCCCAGTTTGTTCCCAAGAGAAGCTCTTGTCAAAAAATGAGGCTGGCTCCTCCCCTCTGGTCAGTTTCCGCTTGCTGTGGGGTCTCCCCCCACCCCACCATTCCCACCCCCACCCCCACCCCCACCCACCTACCCACCCCCACCCCCACCCCGTACACTCCAACCATGGCAGTGTGTCCTTTATGACAATCTCACAAGAGCCAAGCAGATGCAGTACTGTGCTCTGGGACTTCAGGAGTTGTTCACTAAACAAACCTCTTTTCTTCATAAAGTCCCCAGCCTTGGGTATTTCCTTATAATCACTGAAGGGAGGCTAGGATGTTGTGCATATGGTTTGTCTATATTGAGTTGGGTCTGCCTACATGACCAAAATCTGATATTGTCATTTGAAATTACATTTGCTTGCTTTTATTCCATTTTCCAAGAAAAGTCATCCAGCCAGCTATAAACAGTTTTCCTTCCCAATGTTCCCACCTCACTTCTTCCTTTTTTTTTTTTTTTGTGGGTGTCACCATTCCATGAGATGGAGTCCTTCACTGAATAAAAAAAAAAAAAACTAAAATAAAATAAAAAAACAGAAAGCAAGCAAAGCTGAACAGCAGCATTCATTTGCTTCTGCCTCCATGTGTGGCTGCCATGTGACCAGTCACCTCACCCTCCTGTTGCCGCGCCATCTCTACCATGATGCACTGCACCCTCACGCTGTGAGCCAGAATAAACCTTCCCTTCCTTAAGCTGCTTTTGTTGATCACTGTGTCACAGCAAGAATAGTCATCAGGAAATGGGTTCCAGGAGTGGGGTCACTGCTGTGATAAACCTGGAATACGGTTTGTGGCCTTTCGGAACTGCATTGCAAGAGATGTGAGGGAGAAATTGGAACTTTGAGCTACAAAAGCCCGAGAATGCTACAGCAGGACTTAATCAGCCAGGCTGATGGGACCTCGGAAGACCAGAGTGCCAAGGGAAATGCAAACACTGGTGGTTCAGCTTTGAGGTTTGCGAGGGAACAAGGACTCTGTCAGGAACTGGATGAGGGGTCATTGGTCTGGTACTCTAGCTGCATTCTTCCCATGTTCTGAAAATGTGTCAAGTCTAATTAAAAAGTAATGCACTAACTAGTTTAGTGGAAGAAATCTCTAGACAGGCTAGCATTCAGGCTGTGGTATGGTTACTGCTCACTGCTCTCATCCAGGTCTACAGGGAAAGGGCAACAAGTAAACCAGAAAGATGGGAAAATACACAGATTGGTGAGGGAAAGATTGTGGCCACAGTTCAGGTTATAGACAAGGCAGTTTGGAAAGCAACTGTGATAGTTAAAGAGATTACCACCACTGAAGAGAAACGTTACACTCTAGTTGGAACTTCCTTTGAGCTGCCAACCAGCTCCCAAATAAAGACACGGAGACTTATTATTAGTTATGAATGCTTGGCTTTAGCTTAGGCTTGCCCCACTTAATTTAACCTGTTTCACTTAATTTAACCAGTTTCTATTCATCTACATTCTGCCTTGGGGCTTTTTACCTTTCTTTCATTCTGTATGTCCTACTTTCCTGCTTCCTCAGTGTCTGGCTGGCTGTACCTGGCGTCTCCCTGGAGCCTCTTTCTCTTTCTTCCCCAAGCCTGAATTCCTCCTCCGACTTACTCTTCCTGCCCACCTATACCTCCTCCCTCACTACTGTCTGGTCAGCTTTATATTACACCAATTAGATGCCTTAGGCAGGCAAGGTAAAAACAGCAGCACATCTTTACATAGTTAAACAAATATTCTGCAACATTGCATGCTGCAGTAGGACCGTGGGAAAGGTGTCCTGAGGGTAAGACTCCAACCTGTGGAAATGCAAATGCCAGTGGTGGGCTCCTGCCTAAAACCCCTAGAGACACGGTTCCCAAGGATTGCCACACAAAGGCCAGCAGAGGCCAGGCTCCATCCTAAGATAGCAGAGGAGCTTAGCAGCAGCATCCATGTGACACTGTCTTGTAGGAATGGAAGATATTAGATTGAAGAGGTCATCGAGTCTTGCACCATAGTTCCAGAGAGTCACTATGCAAGGCAATGTGTGGCAAGGTTGGAGACCCTGCAACAAGGCCCCAAGAGGCCGCTGCATGAAGCCATGAAGGTGAAGCCTGTTTTGATGGAGATCCCAGAATGTTGGGACCTTGGGATATCTGCTAAAGAAAGCTGCAGGTATGGAGCTGAACTGCCTAAGAGAGAGGCTGTGTATGATGGAGGACGGAGGGAGGGTGTATTCAAGTCTTTTGAGCCCAGATGGTTCCAATATGAGTTCCATTTGCTGGACATGAAGTGGCAGGATTTTTTTTGTTTGCCCAATGTGCTTCAGTATTGCTTTTGTCTAATCTTCCTTCTGTTCCTCATTCCTTCCTTTTCAGGGTGGGAATGCTTACCTTGTGTCATTGTGTGCTAGAAGTATGTAACTTGGTTTTGGATATCATAGGGCTCAGAATAAAGACATGGCCTCAGTCTTAGAAGAGACATGGTACTTAAACTTTGACATGTTGGAACTGTTAAAGATCACCTGTTAAAGAGGGTGGGACATTTGAAGTTGGACTATTGAGTTTTGCATTATGAGATGCTCGTGAGCCTATGGGGACAGTGGAGTGGAGGTATGGTTTAAAGTGATACATTTGAGTATCAAGTTGATAAGGAGTAGACTTATGATAATTAATCTTGATTGTAAACTTGACAAAATCTAGAACCCCCATGGAAACAACCCTCTGGCCATGTCCGTGACGGTGTGTCTAGATTAGGTTAATTGAAATGGGAATGTGGACAGCACCATCCCATAGGCAGGGGCCTGGATTTTATTTTCAGTTTTTCAGGGCAAGGCTTCTTTATGTAGTCATGGCTGTCCTGGAACTTGCTTTGATGACCAGGCTGGCCTTGAACTCACAGAGATCTGCCTACCTCTGTCTCCCAAGCACTGGGGTTAAAGGATGTGCCATTATGCCCAGCTCCTGGATTTATTAAAAGAAGAAAGTGAGCTGAGCTCAGTGCCAGCATTCATGCCAGCTGGACATTCCTCCCTTCAGACACAATGGGGCAGCTGCCACAGCTTCCCTGCCCTAGTGGGCTGTACCTCGGAATACTTTCCTTTCTCCCTCCCTCCCTGCCTCCCTCCCTCCCTCCCTTCCTTCCTTAAGTTGCATTTATCAGATATTTTGCCCAACAATGAGCAAGGGGTCCAGGCAGCGTCCTGCCCTTCTGCCCTTTCCTGTGATTCCAGTAGTCCTGCTGGTAAGCTTTGCAGTATGTTTTCTTCTTTATTTTTCTCCTTCAAAAAGCCAACATTTCAGGGTTAGTGAGGTGACTCAGGGTAAGGGTGCTTCAGCCAAACTTCACAATCTGAGTTCAAATCCCAGGACCCACGTGATAGAAGGAGAGACCTGACTCCCATAAGTTGTCCTCTGACTTAAGCACACACACACACACACACACACACACACACACACACACACACACACATACACACACACGGTGGGGGGGAGACAGAGAGACAGAGACAGACAGAGAGACAGAGACAGACAGAGAGACAGAGAGTAATAAATAAATGTTTTTTAAATAAATTTTTGTTTGTTTTGAGAGAGGGTCTCACTATGTCGCCCTGGACCTCACTAGGCAGATCAGACTGGCCTCAAACTGATAGCTCCACCTGCCTCTGCCTCACAAATTCCAGAATTAAAGGTGCATATACCACCACCCCATCTCAATGTTTTTGTTTTGTTTTGTTTTTCTAGACTGGGTTTCTAGATAAAACAGCCCTAGCTGTCCTGGAACTCGCCTTGTAGACCAGGCTGGCCTCAACCTCATGGAGATCTGCCTGCTTCTGCCTCCCAAGTGCTGGGATCAAAGGCATGTGCCACCACCACCTGACTCAATTTTTTTTCAATGTGGTATTTGTGTACAATTGTTAATTTAACCACTTTTTTTTTTGAGACAGGTCTCTCTCTCTCTCTCTCTCTCTCTCTCTCTCTCTCTCTCTCTCTCTCTCTCTCTGAAGACCAGGCTGGCCTTGAACTCACAGAGATTAACTTACCTCTTCCTCTCAAGTGCTGCAATTAAAATGCATGTGTCTGCTATGCCCAGCTCAACCACTTTTTAATGTATTGTTTACTTATTTTTATTTTTGAGGCAAGGTCACACTATATAGCCCTGGTTGGAACTCACTATGTAGATCTGGCTAGCCTCAAACTCATATCAATCCTCTTGCCTCTGCCTCCTGAGTGCTGATATTACAGGCATGTAATATCTTCATTCCTTCTTGGAAGGCTATGACTTCTCCTTCACAAACTGCATTGGCTGCATCTCATGAGACACTGTCACCTGAGATCCTTCTCTGGGAGTGTTCCTCTCTGTGTTCCCATGACACACTGTGCACTAGCCTCTACCACTGTGAGGGTCTGTAGTGTACATTATATTAGTAACTTTGTGTTGTTCAAGCTCATTGAAAAGTTCCCCCATTTCAGACCCATGTTGTCTTAGAGTGTCCTCCAAGGTCTAGGGATGGGCTGCCCCCAACCAACTCTGTGACCTGTAGAGACATGAACAGCAAAATGACCCAAAAGTAAAGACTCTGAGCCCTTGAGAGTAGCTGGAAGTTGTCTGTGGTAGTTTGAATGTAATTGGTCCCCATAAGCTCCTAGAGAATGGCACTACTGGGAGGTGTGGTTTTGTTGGAGTAGGTGTGGCTTTGTTGGAGGAAATGTGTGTCTGTGGAGGCAGGCTTTGAGGTCTCATATATGCTCAAGCCACACCCAGTTTTGCAGACCACTTCCTGTTGCCTGTGGGTCAAGATGTAAGAACCCTCAGTTCCTTCTCCAGACCATGTCTGCTTGAATGCCACCATGTCCCACCATGATGATAATGTACTGAACCTCTGAGCTGTAAGCCACCCTTTGCAAGAGTTTTCCTTTATAAGAGTTGCCATGGTTTCTCTTCACAGCAATAGAAGCCCTGACTAAGACAGCAGCCATTCCCAACAGAGGTTACTGGTGTTTATCCCATGATGCACAAGCCCTGTGGTGGGCAGGAGAAGCTGGGAGTCCAGCCATGGACAGAAAGCTCCGTCCTGAACTCCAGCTGATGCCTCAACTTCCCCAGTCGCTTCCTACTGGACGATGTAAGAGTCTGATTTGATGACCTCCTCTCTCTGTTGCTATTTGTCCTTTTACTGGAGCCTCACCTGAGGGGCCAGCTACTGTGCTGGGACTCTCCATAGAGAACTCACCCGAGGGGCCAGCTACTGTGCTGGGACTCTCCATAGAGAACTCACCCGAGGGGCCAGCTACTGTGCTGGGACTCTCCATAGAGAACTCACCCGAGGGGCCAGCTACTGTGCTGGGACTCTCCATAGAGAACTCACCCGAGGGGCCAGCTACTGTGCTGGGACTCTCCATAGAGAACTCACCCGAGGGGCCAGCTACTGTGCTGGGACTCTCCATAGAGAACTCCAGCAGGCTGCCTTGATGGGACTTCCCCGGTCAGCAGTCAGCAGTGCCTGATTTGACATTTGCCCCAACTCCTCCTTCCCTCTCTCTCTTAAGAAACTCATTCCAAACAGAAACTATGACTACCACAGACCATTCTCCTAACACACCTGTCCATTATGAACAAATATGGTGCACGAACAAGGCCCACTCTGTTTCCAGAACTCTCTGCCCACTGTCTGTGACTCGCAGACCCAAGCCAGCTGTGGCCAGTGCTGTGCCGAGTCCTGGAGACACCTGGGCTGGGGCACTTGCTGACTCTTTGTTGGGTTGATGACTCCACCTGCTCATCTGTCAGTCAGCCCAGAGCACCACAGGAGGGAGGCTTAAGCCACAGGCTGGGGTTCCTCACGGGGCTGGCTTCTCCCAAGGCCTCTCTCCTGGGCTGGCAGACAGCATCTGACACAGGCTGTGTCCTAATGTCTCTTCTCTTTCTCTGGGGACACCAGTCTCTTGGGGTTAGGGACCATGTGACCTCAATTACCTTCATCATCTCATTCAAGATCCTGCCTCCAAATTCAGGTGCTGAGGCTATGAGAGATGAGGAGTCCAACACACAGATTTTGAGAAATACTATATGTCCAGTAACATGATTGTCCTCTTCCAACTTCAGATGTAATGGGAGTGGCTGCCTCACGCTGTTCCAGTGACTTCTCAGCCACGATGGACTGATCTGGAACCGTGAGCCAAGCCCATAAGTTGCTTTTGTCCTGGTATTTATCGCAGCGGCAATCAGGAGGCTGAGACACTCCAACATCATTCTGGATTATGAAATGCAAAACTCAAGGTTCCTGAGGGTGCCGCTTTCCATCTCTATTGTACTGTCTCCTTGCACAGGGAAGTCACGTAAAATCCCTGGAGTAGCTGCAGCCTTCTTGCAGCCATGAAGCCCTAAACCTGTGCTAAAGAGGGCGAAACAGAAGTCAGTCCAAGTCGCAGAACTGCCACACAGCAGCCTCGAGAACCAAGCACAGACATCTTGCTACACGGTCTGGCTCAAGGAGAGCACAGAGGAATACTGACTACCACCACTGACCTGGGGAGTCGCCTAAGGTTGGCAGACCCCCATCTCCTGCTGTCTTCTCACAGCGCTGGGTCTCACACACAGGTGATGCATGTATTCACATGTGTGCGAACTGTGAACTCTCCTATCCAGTGCTACCTGGGCTTCCCAGAGTCAGGGACTCGGAGTTTTACAAGCGACACAGTCCCATGAAAGCTGCATCACCAACCCCGTGGGTTCATTCTTGTGACAAACCAAGGTGGGAAACTGAGGATCCGATGGGTGAGGAGTTGTCAGGGCCAAGGACATCTGGGCTTGAACTCCATCTCATGAGGCCATTTGAAACACGTCCCTGAGGTCTGCTCTGGGAAAGTGGGGCAGCTCTCTGCCTGCATCCAGTGACTGGTTAGGACAGCAGAGGTGTCTGGCAGCGCTGGCCCTGGGGGTAACGGTCATGGTTGTCCCTGGGGCCTCCCGGCCACAATCCTGGTTCACCCCAGCCTCTTATAAAGATTAGCAGTAGAGAAAGACCAGACATTTCCTGGGGCATACCCTGCTGGGGGGAACCAGAAACTGGTGATAATGGCTGCTTTGACAGCCCACGTGGGCAGACACCCTCCTATGGGGACAGTCCTCACCTGTCTAAGCAGGTTCTGAACCGGTCTTTTCTTCTGCGTTCTGGTTTGACACAGTGCGTAGGACATCAGGATTGTATACCTGCCTGGCTGGTAAAAAGCTGCGGAGGTTAACCCATGCTAAAGGACTCATGGGAGCAGCAGTGGAAAGGGGGGGCGGGGTAAAGGTGTCCTACATGAAGGCGTCTGTGGCACTCAATGGACAGGTGGGTGGCCCACCCACAGGGGGATGATATGGTCACAGTACGAAAACCTCCTGGGTTGGTCTCCACTGGGCCTCTTCGCTTACTCTTCCTTGGGTTTGCCAGGATGAGGCCGGGCCAGCCTGTAGTCCATATAGGTCCCCAGACAGGACCACAGGATGAAGCGCACCAGGAGGATGACCACCAGGAGCACCATGAGCGGGTCAGGGCCAGCGGCATCCCCAAGCCAGGAGGCCATGCTGAGGAGGGAGGCCACCACACGGGGTGGAGCAGCGGCCACCTCTCTGGGGCCTGAGCTCAGTTCTGCCTGCCGGTGGCCCCTTCTGAGGGACAGACCCGTGCAGTCCCCAACCAGCCCTTCCCACCGCACAGGGCCTCCCTGCCTGTGAGGGGACAGTTGGGGCTACAGGCGGCCTCCTTGGTCAAGAGGCCCGTGCACCATTCATGGGGAGCTAAGCACTCCGTGCCCCGACAATGGCCGCATTGTCAGAGGCCCTGGCGGCGGGAGGCCTGCGGGAGCCCGCCTCCCGCGCTGTCCCCTCGGCCCCTGCCCGCCAGGCTGACGTAATCCCCAAACATCTCCGGCGGCGGCAGCTGCAGGGCGAAGCGGCCGCCTCCTCCGGGCCTTTCCGGCTGCCGCAGACAATCGGGCTCTTTCTCTCCCCAATTAGCTATCACTTCTGGAGGCCGGCGCGGTCCGAGGCTGGGCGGGCTGTGCAGCAGCAGCAGCAGCAGCAGCAGCAGCAGGCCCGCACCGAGCGGGGGCCACGAGACTTGCAGGGAGGCCCGGCCCAGCAGGGAGGGCGGCAGGGAGACTGTGCAATTGAAAAGAGGAGAGAGGCACAGAGAGGGGGAACAGTCGGCTGGAGCCCAGAGGTGACCCCAGACATGGCTCAATTAGCACACAGGCTGTGCGCAGAGTCCCCAAGGCCGCTCCAGCCTGTGGCAGCATGGGGGTGGTCAACACAGACCGCCCTAAAAAGGATCTGGAACCTGGAAGGGGGGGAGTAATCTCCCCCCTCCAGAGCAGCCACTGGGGGTGGGCCCAACACCACCTCCTCCAGCCCCACAGAAGTTTATGAGAAGGAACCGCTACAGGGCCCCCCAGCCGCCCACACAAGGCTGCCGGCTGATGAGCCTGGGATGAGCCTGGGACTCACTGAGTGATGATGGAGAAGATGCTTGCTCCCTTAGACCTCAGGCTCCTTGCTGGGAAATGAGGTCAAAGGCCCCTGATCTGAAAGACAAAGAGAGTGTATTTAAATGGACTCAGCACCCCAGAACACACTCCCTGGAGACACACCTCCAGAATTTTCCAGAAAAACAGCACCTGCCCGGTTATGTCTGTCTGCCATACACATGTGCTCATACATACATGTGTGCGCCACACACACACACACACACACACACACACACACACACACCACACATAAGGACCCTGTCCCCTGCCATGGTCCACTCGGGCCCCTCACAGCCAAGGTCTCCTTGGGTGAGACAGCAGGCTTGCCATCTCCTACCCCTAATACCAGCCTGGTGTCCCACGAAGCAGGGCCTCACCTGCAGCCAGGGGCATTGTGGCAGGAATGAGGGTGAGAGTACCCGGCCACAGGGTACTGGACTTCCAACCCAAGTTGTCTCACCAGGAACCAGCCCAACAGGCCCGGAGAGATGCAAGGGGACTCGTCCACACAGAGAGCTTCTGTGGCCCATCACTTGTCACCTCTCACTGAACCCTCCTCTCTGGCAATATGAGTATTCACCCTGTACGAGCCCTTCTAGAAGGTTCCAAATAATGACAAACACAAAGGATGGGCAGACAGCGCACCTTAAGGGCGGGAAGTGCAGAATGAGGACGGTGCCGATTGGTGGGTTCCATCACACTAACCCCAAGTGTGCCAGATGCACGTCTGTTCCCTGTGGCCACACTCCACCTCTCACCCGGCAGCTGGTGCATCCCTGGACTGACCGAGGTTATCTTCTGCTCTGCAGTTCATGGGGTGTCTTGCCAGGCCACCCAGCCAGCATTCTCAGGACAATACTCTTGGAACAAGTTCTGGGTTTATTTTTCTCACTCCAAATGTAAATGGGGACCTAGAAATTCAGAGTCAGGCCCAAGCAGAAATCAGACCAAGCATGTGCTTGTCAAGGGGTTCCGGAATGTCCTGGAAGGTCCTGCTCACTTGCTAAAGAAACCCAAGTGAACGTGGGGGAGGGTCTCCAGATGGACACCACCATGCCTCTTGGGAAGAGAAGAAGCCAAGGTCTAGCCTCAGCCAGCGATTCACTCACCTGACAGGCCACATCTCCAGGTGAGGCTGGCTTTCTTGGAAGCCGGAGCTGTCTGCCCTGAGCGTGGCCACCAGCTCGGGCCCACCAGACTGGTGGAGCCAAGGTGGCCTTGAACAAAACTCTGTGTTTGTCAAGCATGCCATCAGATAGGCAAAGTCAATATTGTCCCAGGTCACATGGCACCTAGGGGAGACTCTGGGGTCAAGGAGGCCTGACCTTCCCTGCTCATATGCCTCTGGAAGTCAGCAAGCACAAGGTCTGAGTGTCCTTCGAGTGAGGAAGTGTGTGGCCCTCCTCCCCTGGACACACCAAGCTGCTCCTGAGAGAGGAGGTCTGTGGGGTGCTGGGCCTGAGGATGCAGGAGGCACAGGAAAAACCAAGAAATCGATGGAGACAGCTCAGACACAGCTCCTCTGCCTGGAGGACACCAGGGTGCTCCCACTGTGATGAAAGGGACTCTGGGTCACCTACAACTGTCAGCAGTGATGTACATGGTCTGTGCTATTCCTGGTCCTTCAAGGGCCTCCCCAGCCTCATTACCAGAGCTGAGGAGCTGTCCCCTGGGCAGACATCTACCAAACCTTGACCATACAGTGGAAGAGCCCTGGGTCCCCCGGACTAACTAAAGGGTACACAGTCATTAGGACAGCCCCAAATTCAGAAAACGGGCCTGTGCCCAAAGTCAACCCTTTTTATGGCTCTCCCACCCCCACGTGCTGTAGGACACAGCCCAAGGCAACACGGCAAACCCAGAGGCACCAATAGTGTCTGCTGTGACACTCAGAGCTCAGCCATGGAGGCTCTTGTCCCTTGTCACAGAGGTCAGATTAGGAGACTCTGGTTCCAAGTCTTGAAGGATCCAGGGTGCCTTCCTACACCTGTGTTCAAGCATTGAAATGACAAGGGACAGGACTTTGTCCACGGTTCCCTGGTGTTTACCAGGTGAAAACCCGGGCTGTCGGGGCAGGGCTGGGGTGAAAAGCTGGGGGGTGGGAGCTCCGGCTCTTTCCAGCAGAAGCCTGGTCCCCACTGGGGGCCTGTTGTCCCTACCAGTGACAGTGCTGGGAAGGAGCCCAGGGACCCGCTCAAGTGTCTGCTCAGAGCCCTCAGCAAGCAGATCTGTGTCCACACGTCACTTCTTCACTCCTGGCAGCAAGCGATGCCGGTGGGACGCGCTTCTCAGGGTACACCCACCCAGACATCATTAAGGTCCCACTGGACTGTCCGGGCTTGACCTCGTGACTGGGGGCATAGTCCATACCTGCTTCTGATTGGTTTATATTGCTTTGGGGGGTCATGTGAGTGGGTGCATGTGTGCATGTGCATGTGTGCGTGCGTGCGTGTGTGTGTGTGTGTGTGTGTGTGTGTGTGTGTGTGTACACCTCGGGTATCATTCCTCAGACACCAGTCACTTTTTCTCTCTCTCTCTCTCTTTTCTTTTTCTCTTGAGACAAGATCTTTCACTGACCTGGAGCTCATGTAGGCTGGGCTGGCCAGTGAGCATGATGATCTGCCTGCCTCCACCTCCCCAGAGCTGGGGTCACAAGAGCATGTCACCATAGAGGTTCTAGGGATGGAACTCGGGTCCTCACACTTGTGTGGCCAGCTCTTTACTAACGGACTGAACTCTCCCCAGCCTAGCACTACTTTTCCCTTTCCTCCGGCACTCACGACCTCTGAACTCTCGCATGGATCTATATCAGGTCTCTCACAGGTCCCCTGGGGCCATATGGGCGGGGGGGTCTCCAGGGCAAGTTAAAGGAAGCTTTAACATTTCATTAGACCAGATTCTGCCAAAACTGTGTAGCCTCCAGCTACGACCAGGGCAAAGAGTAAGACTTCTCAGCCTTAGTAACAATTGTTACTTTTATTTCTTCTTCTTCTTCTTCTTCTTCTTCTTCTTCTTCTTCTTCTTCTTCTTCTTCTTCTTCTTCTCCTCCTCCTCCTCCTCCTCCTCCTCCTCCTCCTCCTCCTCCTCCTTCTCTGTCTTCGCCTTCATCTTCATCTTCATCTTTTTTGATTTTTTTGGAGACAGGGTTTCTCTGTGTAGCCCTGGCTAGCCCGAAACTCACTCTGTGAACCAGGCTGGCCTCGAACTCACAGAGATCCTCCTGCCTCTGCCTCCCAAGTGCTGGGATTAAAGGTGTGTGCCACAATGCCTGACACTTTTATTTCTTCTTAACATTTATTTTTATACTATATTCATGGGTGTTTTCCCTGCATTATGTCTGTGCATCGTGTGTGGACAGTGCCCACAGAGGCCAGAAGAGGGTGTTGGATCTCCTGAAACTGGAGTTACAGACAGTTGTGAGTCACCATGTAGGTGCTAGGAATTGAACCTGGGTCCTCTGCAAGAGCAGAAAAAGCTCTTAATGGCTGAGCCATCTTCCCAGCCCCCAACTGTTTCTTTTACCTTGTCACAAAAATCAGACACTCATGTTGACAGAGAATGAGAGAACAAGAATGAGAGAGAGAGAGAGAGAGAGAGACAGAGAGAGAGACAGAGACAGAGACAGAGACAGAGAGAGCAAAAGAACACGTACCTTGCAGAAGTATGTGGATGACAAAAGAATAAATTGTCAGCTACTTCTGCCAAGATGGAGCCCCAAACAGTAAGGAACCCTCAGAATCAATGGAAACCTTGGGGGAGACTCTCGAAGAAAGTCTGTGGTCAGCTCACTTCTTCCCTGAGAATCTCACCCTTCAAACTCCAGCCACAATAGGGCCTGGTAGTACATGTGTATGCCTATAAAACAAGGACTAAGGAGGTAGAGGCAGGTCGTAAGTTCAAGGTCAACGTGAGCTACAGTAGCAAACAGGACCAAAGGATATGGCTGAGTGGCTAAGGCACTTGCCTCACGAGCAGGAGGTACAGTGTAGGGTGGGTGTGGCAGTCTGCATGCAATTCCAACTTGGAAGGCAAACCACTAGCCCTGCTATTTGCTAAGTTCAGTTTGACTGAAAGACCTGCCTCATTGAGTAGATAGAAGAGAGACAGAAGACGATCCTCGACATGAACTTTACACACACACACACACACACACACACACACACACACACACACACACACACACAAATGGAGGCAGGGACAGGCATGGTAGCAGCACACGTCTATAAAGTCAGCAGTTCAAGACCAGCCTAGGCTACCTAGTAAATTGGCAGCCTGGGCTACATGAGACCCTGCCTTGCAAAAAGAAAAAGAAAAGGAAAAAAACCCAGCCCCTGAAATCAACAGAACGTGCTTTTCAAAGAGGATTGCCCCTCAATGCTGGAGACCTCCAGACAGGCGAAAATAAATCTTTCTTCCTGAACCACAAAGGCAGATTAACACCGCCGCCGCCGCCGCGCCGCTGGCGGGGACAAGTGGGGAGGTGGAGGGCTGGGTCAGTGAGGGGCTTGTGTCCCAAGGAGGGGCAGCCCTCTGAAAAGGCCGCTGCAGGCAGAGCCTGAGGAGGCCGTCTTGCAGCCAGTGAAAGCCAGTGTGTAAGTCTGCCTGGTGATCAAACAGCCTGCAGGCCGCTGTCAGCCCAGAATGAAATTCCAAATAAATTAGCCATGTCCCAGAAGCCAGCACAACACCAGATTAGGGCGTGCAAAGGAGCGTAATTTATTCAGCCTCTCTTGTCAGAATTCCTAGCAGCCTCCCTTGGTATTTCTTGTCTCAACTGACAGTCCCGGGGTGGGAAGGGACAGTGAACTAACTCCACGTGGAACTCTACACCAAAGGTGCTAATGGATCAATTGCACCTAAGTGTAGATGAAGTCACATTTTTTTAGGGACATTTCTGCAGAGAGTGGACACCATCCCTAAGGGGAGGCAAGCTGTCGGAAAGTCTAGGGACACGTGTGGTTCTCTCATGCCTTAGGATCTGGGCAGTAGGAACCCGGAGGAGTGCCAACCACTCTTAAGGGTTAGGAGGAGCACCCCCCACCAGGTCTGCTGGAGGTGGCAGGTTTGGGGTGGTCACCTGCCTGCACCTTGAGAGGCAGTAAGGAAGTGAGAAGGGGCCTAGTGGCCCCAGGCAAGTGCTAGCAGTCCAGGGCTGGGACTCATTAACGCGTTCAGACCTCAAACAATACCTGTTTTTATCAATGAACCCAGACCAGCTTTCACATGCAGACAGAAAAGCTTTCCGAGAGGCAGAGTGGCTTGCTTGTGCGCCTTTGAAGGCTCAGGGCCTCCTTGGTCCCCTCCCTCTCCCTCCTCCTCCTCCTCCTCTTCCTCCTTTGAAGGCTCCAGGTCTCATCTCACTCTTTCAGCTCCTGCTTCCCCCACACACTCTTCCCTCCCTCTTGTCTGCTTCCTCCTCCTCAACTATTATGGTATGTACCTGCTTTACCCAAAGGCCTTCCGTGAGGGTGAAGGAAGCATCCCCAGAGAGGTGGTAGAGGAGGGGGAATCATGATTGCTCTGCAAAAGACAAAATCAAGAAGCCAAAAAGAGACTGGCCACCATTGAGATGAACCATCAGGTCGCCGTTGCTGAAAGACCTCGGATATAAGGGTTTCTAGAAACATTGAAATGAGGAGAGAGAGCTCGAGAGTGACTCCTGTCACACCCCAGCAGCATCCTCACCTCAGCTACCCTCAGGGACTTCGGGTGTCTGCATTGCCAGGGGTGACATGCTCACTTAGTAGAGTCAGGGGTCACTCTGACTCTGTCCTGGAAGATGAACTAGGAACCACACCAGGAAGCTGCTCTTGCCTCTCCCTGAAGCTACGCCGCCTCTGAGATGCAGTCTCTGTGCCTCAGCACTGGCTGACCCCAAAGCCACTCAGTCTGTTTCTGCCTAAGGCTAAGGCCAAGAGCACTTCCTGCCATCCTGACAGCCTGAGCCCAGTGCCTGGGTCAGATCAGAAAGGCCAGTACCCTTTGGACGGTCTCCTGCTCAGGTGCCAGGCCTGGCTCATCAGCTGAGGGCTGGGGCTTCAATGGGTCTGCAGGGGCCAAGAAAGAGGGTCAGTAGAGGATACAGGCTGTCCCACCCCAGCCTACGTTCACACACACACTTGTAGACACACCTGCATTCACACACATGTACACTTGTGCACACACAGGCACACATCTGCACGTACATGCAGAAAGTGCAGACTTCACATGTTCATATGACTTAGCTAACCTGACTGACACACATCCCACTGGAGGTCAATCCAGAAGGCTCAGAATGGCCACTGCTTTCAGAATAAACATGCTAGTCCCACGTGCTTGCCTGTACTGAGGATAAGCCTGAGTACACAGCCTCCGAGACAGCACCCTTACAATGCCATGTGTCAAGGCTAGGGAGATGGTTCAGGGGATAAAACGCTTGCTGTACAAAAACAAGGACCTGAAGTCCATCCCCAGCACCTGTGTGAAAGCCGGGTGCAGTGGTGTGTAACTGCGACCCCAGGGCTGGGCAGGTAGAGACAGGAGGATTCCCGGGGTCCCCTGGCCAAACCAGTCTAGTTGAAACAGTGAGCTCCAGGCCAGTGAGAGATCCTGTCCCCCAAAACAAGGTGGAGCTGGGTGTGGTGATGCACATCTTTAATCGCAGCACTTGGGGAGGCAGAGGCAGGGGGAATCTCTGTGAGTTCAAAGCCAGCCTGAACCTCGGAGTGAATTTCAGGACAGCCAGCGCTACACACAGTGAGACCCTGTCTCAAACAAAACAAACAAACAAAATATTTTAAAAAATAATAATAAGGTGAATAAGGATTGAAGATGACATCCAAGTTAACCTCTGGCCACCCCATGCACACACACAGCACGCATGCACGCGAATGTGCACATGTGTACACACACAGGTACATACATGAACACACACACATACACACACATGCACACACGCACACATATGCCTTATGTCACATTCTCAGTTCCCAGACCTCACAGTCAGAGGTAGGAGAATGGCGGGGAAGTTCCCCGGAGCCTCTGAGGTCTGCACCTGCTGCATCCCCAGAGCTAGTGGGGGGAGCTGGAGGTGTCCTCAGCACTGGGCTGGTAGGACAGGGTCCCTGCCACCAGGTTTCTCTTTAGATGTGATGGATGAGTACCAAAGAAGCAGAGACTCGGAGGCCAGAGTAGAGCAGGCAGTGAGACACGAGGGAGAGCTCTCCCCCCACCGAGTCCCTTGTGTGACAGTCACCACCCTGCTCTCTGCCAGCCTCTCCCAGAATGGGCTCTGACAGCTGAAGCCTCCAGAGCTACCCAAAAGCCAAGACCTTCCAGTTCCCATCCCCTCCTCTCCCCCAGGACAGAAGTCTGTACCCAGGCTAGTTCCTGGTCACTGTGATTGGCCAGCCATACCAGGCCCTGCCCCCAATGGGCCACCCTCTTCTTAACAAGCCACCTGGTAAGATGGTCTTTATACTTTGTTTTGAAATAGGGTCTAATGTAGCCCAGGCTAGCTTCAAACTCTTCACATAGCTAAAGATGTCTTTGAACTCCTGACCCTCCCAACTCTACTTTCTGAATACTGGAATTACAGGCGTGTACCACCATTCCAGTTTATACAGTGGTGGGATTGGAACCCCAGGTCTTTGTGCATGCCAGGCAAGTACTCTACAAACTGAGTTCTTTCTTGAGCCCACAGTGGGGTGATTTCAGTTGAGCAGGTTCCCAACTCTCCGGGCCAGCACCAACCGTATCTCACTATCCCCTGCTCTGGATCCATCCAATCAGGGGCACTACACAGAGCACAAAACACCACATCCAAGTGGCAGGAGACACGTGCCTGACTCTGCCAGGTGGGGGACTCCAGTTCATTTACTTGTCCTATAGCTATTTACTGAACAGGTACTGTGTACCACCCACCACACACAGGAATTCTTAAGCTTCCCAAGTCCCCCAGGAGGTACAACACATGCACCCAGTACCTTGAGGCACCTCATCACGTCAGATATTGTCACTGGCCAAATGATCTTCATTCTCTGAGCCCTCCCCCCTCCCCCCACACATACCCATGCTCTTCTGGGAACATGAGAGAGGCAACAGAAAATGTGATGAACCCTTGACAGGAAGAACACACGCAGAGAGGAGGGTCAGGGAGCCCTCTGAAATTGTCATGTGCCCACAAGAGCCCGGCAGACACAGGAGGATCAGTGTGTGGGTGCTAGCCAGGGCACACACTCTGGGGTCAAGGGGTCACAGAGACCTCAGAGTCATAGTTGGAGTCCCATTCTGTCCCATTGAGCTATTCAGCCTTGCCAATGCCCTCTAGGGACACAGTCTACAAACTCGAAAGCCCACAGCACTGGTAGTACAGGTATCCCGGGGGAGCACGGAGGCCACGGAAGTCTCATCTAGAAACCCCAGCTTCCAAAGAATGGGCAGAATTCAATGGTTGGGGTCACTGTCCAGTTCTGGGAGCAGGGAGAAGTATCACTTGTCCCAGAGAGGCCCGAGGGCCACCATATACATTGCCATAGGCAGCTGGGCAGCCTCGGCCATAAGCTGCACTAAAGCCCTTCTGCCTGAAGCTGCTTGCATCGGGCATTTTGTGACAACGATGACAAAATGTGACCAATCCCAGAATGGAAATCACAACCAAGTCCACACAGACCTGGCATGAGCATCCACGGTGGCTTACTCATAGCAGCTGCTCATCTGGATACAACTTGGCTGTCGGTTCTGCAGGAGATAAGAAATCAAGTTCCGGTCTACTCCTATTCTGGCAGCCTGGAACAGGCACAAGGCTCATGTGATATTGAGCAACCGGCAAGCCACAGGCACACAGGCTGCAGGCATGGACAGTAAACACTTGGTGGAAGGTGACAGGAGCCAAGCGCAAGGCTACCTCTGCAGGGGACATTGATAGAATGTTCTAGAGCAGGTAAAGCCACAGGGACAGAACACAGCCTCTGCTGCGGGCAGAGCCTGGTAGCAAAGGGGCAGAGTCCCCAGGGAGCCCTGTAACCCAGTGTCACCCAGCCAGGCTTCCACCCTGGCCCATTTCAGTATCTACCCCCAAGCCCCTAAGGCTGTCCCCAGGGACACTGCACCCTTCACCTGTGTTCAGGAGGAAGGGATAAATTGGGGGCTTTGCTCACAGAGGGGCTTGGAGGGACCAGAGAGTTCTTACTGACCTGTTCTCAAGAAGATCTGAGGATCAAACCTTTAATCCCAATACTCGGGAGGCAGAGGCAGGCAGATCTCTGTAAGTTTGAGGCCAGCCTGGTCTCCAAAGCGAGTTCCAGGAAAGGCGCAAAGCTACACAGAGAAATCCTGTCTTGAAAAACAAAATAAAAAGAAGAAGAAGAAGGAGGAGGAGGAGGAGGAGGAGGAGGAGGAGGAGGAGGAGGAGGAGGAGGAGGAGGAGGAGGAGGAGAAGAAGAAGAAGAAGAAGAAGAAGAAGAAGAAGAAGAAGAAGAAGAAGAAGAAGAAGAAGAAGAAGAAGATCTGAGGATCTATGCCCTGCCTCCTCTGGCCCAAGGTCACCAAGAAACCCTAAAACTGCCCACAAAGTCAAACATCTCTCTCAAAAAGCTCTCTGGGCCTACTGGTGAGGAAAAAGGCTAGGGTCCCTCATCTCTCTGTGGGGAAAATGAGTCAGGGAGAGCCAGAAGAGCTGTCTGCGGTCTGAAGGGGTCCTGACGCCAAGTGGGGACACTACTCCACAGCTGGAGAAGCTTAAGCATTTGCAAGAGGGACTGCATGTGACATTGGGAGGCACATGGAGTGCCCCCACTCCTTTGGACAGGCTGAAGGACCCTCATACTCCAGCCTGATTCTGCCTGACAGATCGCATATAAAGAAAAACAAGAACTCAGAGCTTTCTGGGAATGTGGCCTGTCTTGGGGATCACAGGCTCCACCTAGAGGCAGGAATGTGGGGCCCCACTAGGGAGGAAAGTGGCTCTCCCCGGCTACACACCCACCCACCAGCCTCCCTGCCTCTGGGCCTGTTCCCTCCTCCTAAAGGGAGCATCACCATCATGTCTGTCTCCAGTCTCTGCCGATGACTGAAGGTGGACAGCACATAGGAGGACATCAGCCCGGGTGCCTTCCCAGGCAGCGTTTGCATGTTTCCCCGGGAACATGTGTCAGCCCCTTCCTTGGTGGCCCTGGGGTAGCAGGACAGGTGATCTACGCTGAGACTCTGTGACCTGTAGAGAGGTTCCGGCCCGGGAACCTTTCCAGCTACCCACCTCCACACAGAACACCCTGCTGCTTGCTGGGTTCTCACGGTGTCTTGTCAGACGACCAGCAGGGAAAGAACTTCTGGGTAACCGAAGCAAGAACAGCCTCCTGGGGTTCTGCTCAGGGTGACTGCCATGCTGAGCAGACCCTGAGGACAAAAACCAACAGGGCGGACCTTGAGCTGGAGGGAATCCTGGAGATGGCAGCCACCCAGACCCACCCCACTGGTGCAGGGAGGACTCTTGAGACACCGAGAGAAAACTGCAGAAGTCAGGAGCACCCTCCTCGGCAGCGTCCCTGCTCCCCTGCTGTAAGCCTGGTGCTGTGATGCACAGAGAACAGTCAGTGATGCTAAGGGTGACAGACATGTGGAGACAGAGACGAGGAACTCTAAACCCCGACCATTCCCTCCCCCTGCAAAGCCCCGCTCTGAGATACATTCTAGGGGACATAGGAACAAGGGGCATTTTCTTCCCAAATCATCATAGCACCCTCTAGAGCAGAAACAAGGGTTGGCATAGCTAACAGATCCAGTGAAAGAGGCTGGCAAAAAGGTCTTGACCCTTCAAGGTCACTTGGTCAGGAAACAGCAGAGCAGGAACCGGAACCAAGAATGTTTCATTTTGCACCATAGCCCAGGCTAGCCCAGAACTCACTCTGTCTCCCAGGCCAGCCTTAAACTCAAGGTATTCCTCCTGCTTCACCCTCCCAAGGGCTGGTAATATAGGCATGAGCGTCCATAGCCAATCAGAACTGAGATTCTGACCCAGGCTCACCTCTTCGCCACACCCTCACACCAGCGTGGTGCTGAGATCCCTTGAGTGAGGAGAACCCTTCTCACACCAGTGCCCAACATGGGGCTGACCGAGTGGGAGTGAGTCTCATCTACCTCCTAGAAGCAACATGCTTTTAATCCCAGTACTTCTGAGGCAGAGGCACACATATCTTTGAATTAGAGGCCAGCCTGGTCTACATAGCAAGTTTCAGGACAGCCAGGACCACACAGTGAGACCCTGTCAAAAAAAAACAAAAAGCTGGTGGTTGTAAACAGAAGCGGAGCTTTTTGTCCTAACCATCCAGTTCCAAATAAACACACAGAAGCTTATGTTAATTACAAATGCTTGGCCAATGGCTCAGGCTTATTACTAACTAGCTCTTACATTTAAATTAACCCATTTCTATTAATCTATGTATTGCCATGTGGCCGTGGCTTTACCAGTCCTCTGGCATCTTGCTTCTTGGGCATCTGGCTCACGTCTCCCTCAACTCTGCCCTTCTCCATCCCAGTCCTTAGTTTGATTGTACCGCCTAACCTTATCCTGTCTTGCCATAGGGCAAAACAGCTTTATAACCAACCAATGAAAGAAATACATACTCACAGAGTACAGAAGGATCATCCCACAGCAGGCGGTGGTGGCACATGCCTTTAATCCCAGCACTCGGGAGCAGAGGCAGGTGGATCTCTGAGTTCAAGGCCAACCTGGTTTACAGAGCAAGGTCCAGGACAGCCAGGGCTACACAGAGAAACCTTGTCTTGAAAAACAGAACAAAACAAACAAACAACAAAAGAACATTATTGATTATCATAACCATCTTAGAAGGGGGCCAGGCTCCCCTTCCACATCGGCTGGTTGCCCATGTGGCTTGCACTGTGTGGCCACAAGTCCAAGTTCAAGATGTGGGTAGGGCTGCTCTCCCCAGAAGACCCTTGAGTCTGTCCTTCCTGCCTCTTCCAGGGTCTGGGAGCTCCAGGGCTTCCTGGTTTGTGGTCACATCACTATGACATCACAGGACTTCCATGGCTTTGTGTCTCTTCCTGTGCCATTCTTCTAAGGGACTGAGCCAGTGGATCATAGCCCACCCTACTGCATGGTGGTCTCATGAATTACATCAGCCAAGACCCTTTTCCAAGTTATGGAGTTTTGGGGTAGACATGAATTTTTGCAGGGACATCACCAAATCTTGCATAAACATTTGAACTGGTCTGCAAACTAGCAATCTTGAATTAGTATATATTAGTTATATATAATAACCTTCATTATGACGTTTTCACATATGTTTATATTTTGACCATGTTCACGCCAGGCACCTTGTATCTCCCTTCCTGCTTACACTATTCCCCTTCCTCTTCCCAATTAGTTCCCTTCTATTCTTGTTTCTCTCTCTCTCTCTCTCTCTCTCTCTCTCTCTCTCTCTCTCTCTCTCTCTCTCTGTGTGTGTGTGTGTGTGTGTGTGTGTGTGTGTGTGTGTGTGTGTGTGTGTGTGTGAGACCCAGTGAGTCCATTAATGTTTTTTACAGAAATAATGGGTTCTTTAAGGAAGCCTGGATTACCTACTGGAAGCCACAATACTGAAGAAAATGTTCCTCACCCCTATCAACATCCTCAGGGAGGGGTGCAGCCTCATGACACCCCCACTTTTGAGACATGACTATGAATTACTGATCCTCCTGCCTCCACCTCCCCAGTGCTGGGATGACAGGTATGCACCATCATGCCTGGTCTATGCAGGTCTGGGGACAGAACTCCAGGGTTTTGTTCAAGCAGGGCAAGCACGCTACTAACCAAGCTACATATTTTAAAATCTTGTGATAAAAAAAAAAGAAAGCATTATCATGTGCTTCTAAAATATCTTGGGCCCAAGTGCTGTGTGCCACCCCAATTGTGCAACTGGCACTGTCGCCTGGCACCCAGCAGGTACTGACCCCACCCTCTGTGCCCAAGGCCACCATCCTCAAGCCCAGGGGGGCCGGCAGCTGTGCTTCTGTGGTCTGGATTGTTTACCTCTCCCTGGCCCCTGAACCCAGTAGGTAATACTCTTGGCTGTAATCTGTCCCGTCCCAGGGCACCTTCCCACAGGCCGCCCTGCACAAACAGCCCGGCTCCAGCCGCCACCCGCCTGACTCCAGAATCCCAACATGAAGGCGGAGGTTTGGCTGTGGACACCCCTGTCATTTTTCACATAGCAATCCAGTTAGCAGGCACCTTGGCACCTGGGCCCAGTTCCACCACCACTTGGCAGGGCCGCAGGACTGCTGGCAGTGATGGATGCTGCCCCTCGGCACACCCCACCCACCCTGCTGCCGGCAGCCAGCCTTTGTTGTGCCAACCTCAGGACCACAGGCAGCCAGCCCCCAGCAGCTGCCAGGCCCAAGGGCCAAGACCCAAAGTGAGCTCTTCCTAGCAGCCCAATGGCCAGGACAGGCCCTGGCCTCTGAGAAACTACACAACCCTCTGTCTCCCCTGCTCCGCTCCAGGGCCTTAACCTGGGCAGTTCAGTGTGGATCTCCCACACACCCAGCATCACCTTCCCTCAGCCCCATGGCAAAGAAGAGTCACTTCAAGACCAGAGACAGAGCTAGGGGTATGGTTTAGTAGAAACAGTGGTTGCCTAGCATGCACAGAGTCTGGGATCTGATCCCCCAGGAACTAATAAAACCAGGTGTGGTGGCCCAGGCCTGGAATCCCAGCACTGGGTTAGGTGGAGAAAGGAGGATCAGAAGTTCAAGATCATTCTCAGATACATGTCAGGTTCTAGGCCAGCCTGGGCCACATACAAATAAGAAAAAGAAAGAGGAGGAACAGAAGGGCTGGAGAGATGACTCATTGGTTAAAGGTGCATATTGCAATTCTGGAGGACCCAAGTTCTGTTCCCAGCACCCACAGCAAGCAGTTCACAACAACCTGTAGCTCCAGCACTGAGGATCTGACACCCTCTTCTGGCCACTAAAGACACTCTTACATGCAAGTGTGCATGTTCTCACACAGACACACATAAATTAAATCTTAAAAATAAATAAAATTGCCGGGTGGTGGTGGCACACACCTTTAATCCCAGCACTCAGGAGGCAGAGGCAGGCAGATCTCTGTGAGTTCAAGGCCAGCCTGGTCTACAGATAGTGTTCTAGGAAAACCAATACACAAAGAAATCTTGTCTCAAGAAATAAATATACAAACAAATAAAATACATTTTGTTTTGTTTTAATTAAGTTTAAAAATTGAAGTTGTTCTTTTTGTTTTATTCTTTGGTCTTTTGAGACAGGGTTTCTCTGTGTAGTCCTGGCTGTCCTAGAACTCACTCTGTAGACCAGGCTGGCCTCGGACTCAGAAATCTGCCTGCCTCTGCCTCCCAAGTGCTGAGGTTAAAGGCGTGCGCCGCCACCGCCCGGCCTGAAACTGTTAAATACAGCTTCACCACCAAGATCGGATGTTCAACAGGAAGAGTCTTGTGTGTAATCGAACACCCAATGAAGACGAACTGAGATGCACAACTCGGGGTTTGAATAGTGGTCACATGCAGACATGGTTAGAATCCATTTGATCTGGTGCCTCTGATCTCTTTAAGGTGCTGACTCAAAATGTCAGCATCCTCTTAAGTAGTTTGCCTTAAAGGTTTCTTTTTTAAAATTTATTTGTTTATTTATTTATTTTTGAGGCAAGGTCTGGCTGATCCGGAACTCGCTGTGTAGACCAGGCTGGCCTCAAACTCACAGAGATCCATCTGCCTCTGCTTCCTGAGTTCTGGGATTAAAGGTGTGCGCCTCCAACACTGGCTTTTTTTTTTTTTAATTATATACATATGTGTGTCTATGTGAATTTCTGCACATGTGTGCTCTGGTCCTCTGCAAGAGTGACCATGCAATACGTTCTCTTAACCACTGAGGCATCTCTACAGCCCCTGTCATGTCTATATGGTGTTTCTATGAGGTAGAATTGCTGAAGAGACCCTTGGAGCAGGCAACCTAAAAGCCCAGGCCGCTCTATCCAGGCCAGGGCCCTCTGCTGCCTGTGCTGGTTTTTCCCTGTGCAGGACTCCTGCAAAGGTCAAAGGCCACACTAAGATGATCCCACCGAGCGACAGCAAGGCTCTCCCTGGACACTGAACCAGGGCCAGTGTCTGCCAGCTGGGCTGACTGCCCCACGCCCTGCAAGGCAGATAGCACTGATCACTGATCCCTCAGTCCTGCTGAGAGATGAAGTAACCTGCCTTGGGAAAACAGCATCTACACCTCCCTTCCTCTGCAAAAGATGAGGCCCTCCAGAGGACACCCTCTTACTGCAGCACTTCCGGATCTTCCCTGATGTTTCCAGATGCGTCTTGGTTCCTAAGACCCACAGCAAATCCAAATCCCTGGAAAGAGGAGAGAGCCCAGGTCTGTCACCCTGGAGGAGTGGAGGGGCCTGCGGGAAAGAAAGGAGCGGCAGGAGCAGGCTCAAGGTCCCAGCCCACGTGCTCCAGCAGAGGATTAAAGTACCTCCCGTACACCAAGCGGTGTTTGTCATTAGGGAGCCTCAGTGGGTGAGTACTTAGCCCTGCACACTCAGAGGGCCTGGGTACCAGACGCTGCTCTCACAGCTAAGGGAGAGGCCAGCAGAATGTAGAGTCACACACAAGAACCTGGGCTAGAGTTGGATACAGAGGGTTGGCTTGGGGTGACCTTGAGGATTTTAGGAAGCCTTGGGGGGGGGGGAGATCGAGTGACCCCTGCGGTACAAAACTAGGCTCTGCCACACAGCCAAGCTTCATCTACCCAGAAGAGCCTCCATGGAGATGGGGCTGTGTGGACATTCCTGGGCAGATGGCTGTCACTTGTGTTTGGACCCTGCAACTGATATTTCCACAACCACAGGTGTCCACCGTCTCTCGCACAGAGCCAATCTCACTTGTCTAAGGTCCATGAACAGAGACGACCCAGGTGTGCCGGCTCCCCCTGCCTCATCATCCTCTGTGGTAAGATGACTGGCAATTGGTCCTAGAAAACCCCCAACACGGACACAGACACAGACACAGACACACACACACACACACACACACACACACACACACACACACCCTTGCTGAGGTCCCAGGCAGGAACAGGCTGTGGCCACCACCAAGAGGCACCAAGGACAGAGTGAGGGACACTTCTAGGGAAGTGAAATTCTTTCTCCAGGGACAGTGCACAGTCCTGCAGTCTGCCCTCACAGAGAGCCCTGCTGCAGGGTGGGGGCTCTGGAATGTTCTCTGAACGCATAGCAGAGTCGTGAGTCAGACACCATGGGGAGGAGGCCCGCAGCAGGGCTGCAGGCAGGAGGTGGAGCCCTCCCTCCAAGCAGAACCCTGGTAAACAGCAGGCTGTCCCGTGGCTAGCAGCCTCTTCCACTGCCCACCTGGGCCACATCTGGGGTGAGGAGCACACAGGCCAGGAGGGGGCAGTGCTGGCCTAGGCCAGTTGGGGACTTGAAGTTGGGGCTCCCAACTCCTCACACAGTGCTCTCTCTGGACTCCTCGCACAGTGCTCTCTCTCTGGACTCCTCACACAGTGCTCTCTCTCTGGACTCCTCACACAGTGCTCTCTCTCTGGACTCCTCACACAGTGCTCTCTCTGGACTCCTCACACAGTGCTCTCTCTGGACTCCTCACATAGTGCTCTCTCTGGACTCCTCATATAGTGCTCTCTCTGGACTCCTCACACAGTGCTCTCTCTGGACTTGTCACACAGTGCTCTCACAGCCAAGCACCACCCAGGCACTGCTATTCCTTGAGTAAACTGACCTTTGTAGATTTAAATAGGGCTCCAGCAGCACCACTGGGTGCTGGATCCTGTTTCTCAGGACACCTCCTGTCTCCAGTATGTGAAATGATACCCCAAACTCCTACTGTGTGCTGGGCCTTGGGCAGGGGTTCCCACACATTGATTCAGGGACAGCGGCCTGGCTACACTGATTGTGGAAGCAGCATAGGGAGTCCAGCTAGCTGTGAGGGTTTGCCCTTGAGGTTTCAACCCTCGTCCATGCTGACCCAGCCAACAACCTCAGGCACACCTCAGTGACACACCCCAGGCCCCACAGAATGACGGTCAGATGAAGTTGTAGGGCCTTGAGCTGGCCCACAGAACTCGGGGGACAAGGAGAAGACCACAGATGCTGTTCTCCTGGAGGATGCTGTAGGGGACACATGGCTGCCACTCTGCACCCAGAAGGCTGCAGTCTGAGCCCCTCCTGGATGCACTGGGTAAGCCCTTCACCTCCCTAAGCCTGTGTCTTCATCTGTATAGTTGTGGTGGGAGCCTACCAAGGACTGTTATTTTTTAATGGTCTCTGTAAGGACTGGTTCAGTTGGTAGAGTGACTTGCCTAGGAAGCACAGGGCCCTGAATTCCATCCCCAGCACCATGCATCTAATCCCAGCTCTGGGGAAGCAGAGGCAGGAGGATCATCATGAATTATAAGCTGGCCTGGTCTGTATGGTAAGGCCCGAGGCCCCGAAACTAAATTAAATTAAACAAAGCCAGGCATGGGGGTGCATATCTGTCGTGTCAGAATTTGGAAAGTAGAGGCAGGAAGATTGGCATAAAACTGAGGCCAGCCTGATCCACAAAGCAAATTCCAGGCCAGCCTGAGAATCATAAAAATAAATAAATAAATAGATAGATAGATAGATAGATAGATAGATAGATAAATAAATAACTAGTAGGAAAAAAGGGAAGAAAGAAAAAAAAAGCGAGAGCAAGAGAAAGAGATGGGAGCCTGGGAGTCAGGGTCTCATAGTATTGCAGTGACATACCCCTAGGCCTGCCTCTCAGAGGCTCTGCCCACCCCTGAAGCACCTCTCTGGAGACCAAGCCTTTAATAAATGGGCCGCTGAGGACAATCAAGACACAAACTTCAGGAAAGGGCTTGGGCATCCGGAGACTAGAACACAGCCACTTCCACCCACTCCGGGGCTAGTGGCCGAGGATACAGTGACCCTGTGGAGCTCTGAGGAAGCAGGCAGGTGGTCTTGCCCTCCCCAGGATCACCCCTTCAGCTGCCTCCTTGCCAGGACAATGTAATTCTGGTCTCTCAAGTGTCTCCTCTAAGGAGCCTTCTCTCTCACCTACCTTCAGCCCTGCAGCCTCAGGTCCACATGCGCCATCACTCTGAGGATGCTACCAAGTACCCTGTGCATCTTGGTCCTCTCCAAGAAAGAAGGAGGCCCTGTTGGCCTCATGAGGAGGATGAATCACTCATTTTGGGGGGATGCTGCTCCAAAGCTGGGAGGGCCATCCCTTGGGAAGCCAGTTGGTCCTGATATGGCAGAGGAAATAGCTGGACAGATGAGGGCTGTCTGTCTGGCTCCATGGTGGGGACCAGATATTCACCCATGCCTGACCTCCCTGAGGAATGGCCCCACAGCTTTGAGTCAATGGCTTCATCTACCCAGGCCTCAGTTTCCCCACCAGCTCAGTAGTAGAAATAACAGGACTTTCTGCCCACCCAGAGTACGCCAAGGATCCAGATATGAGTGTAAGTAATGGAGACAGAGATGCCCACATGTAGCCACACAAGGGTCTGCTCCCCTAGGGCAGGCCTCAGCTACAGCCCTGAGAGTCCCCACAGTGACTCTAAGCTGACAGATGAGGATACTGAGACAAAGGAAGGTAAGTGATCTGTCCATCACCCACAGTCCCCAAGAGGTTGAAGTGCAAGTGGAAGTCTTGCTCCTGAAGACACAGTCAGGCCACTGGAGACCCAGCTGGCCTTGAGTGGGTACTTGTCCACTTCTGTGCTGGACATGGGGGGCGGGTGTCACTGGCCAGGGGCTGAAGGATGGTTGGTGACCAGAGAGTAAGGGAAGAATAAAAGGCATACGCAGTCTGAGACTTTAGTACCCCAAGACCTCCTCAGTGAGACCCACTCCCTAGGAAATCTCAACAGCTCGGCTCAGCTGGCCATGACCCAGGGGAGCTCCAACAAGTGTCCTTCAAAATGCTTACACTTAAGTCCTGACCCCCAGTGCCTCCAAAAATGATCGGATGCAGAGAAAATCAAATTTAATTTTGAGCCAAGGGTAGTGACATGTCTGTCATCCCAGTGCTTGGGAGACAGAGGTGAGGGAGATGGTCATGAGTTTGAGGCCAGCCTGGGCTACAAAGTGAGACCCTGTCTGAGAAATAAAGATCAGAGTGGATCCTTAATCTGACTGGAGGGTCCTTTATAAAAACACAGATGCACAGAAGACAGCCATGTGAGGAGGACAGTTGCCATCTGTGACCCAAGGAGAGACCTCGGGAGCTGGGCCAGTGACGCTTCTGCCTTGAACCTCCAGTCTCTGGCATGTGGAACAATCTGTGCATCTATCAAAGCCACCGACTAGCTGGGCGGCGGTGGCGCACGCCTTTAATCCCAGCACTTGGGAGGCAGAGCCAGGTGGATCTCTGTGAGTTCGAGGCCAGCCTGGTCTACAGAGCAAGATCCAGGACAGGCACCGAAACTACACAGAGAAACCCTGTCTCAAAAAACAAAAAACCAAACCAAACCAAAACAAAAGCCACCAACTATGGGGCTCTGTTACAGCAGCCACTGGAAAAGATCTCAGGACAATGAGGGAAAGTCCTTCTTCATCAGAGCTGGCACCAGAGGGGGCCCTGCCCAGCACCTCCAGCAGCCCCCAGGAACACAACACCCAGCTGGGGCCCAGGCTTCTGCAACAGGCAAACCCCAAGACAGCAAGGCAGCCTCCCAGCCCACGGGACCTGGCCACACCGGCCAGGGCTCCTCATCCCATCCTCCCACTCTACACGCCAGGGACCTCGTGGGCAGGAGCACATGGCCAGCTGGCCTGCGCCTTCTTCAGTGGAGGGGCTTGAGCACTTCAGCTGGACTCTGAGCTGCCCTCCCGGCCACCACGCAGGGTGACCTGTGCCCCAGACCTGTTTTGACTAAGCCCTGTGGACTGCAGCAATCGGCAGGATGTGGGAAAAGGAAGAGCCAAGGCCAGAGCCTTATCACCCCTCCAAAAACGTGCTGAGAAGATGCTGAGTCTGGGGTCCTCCACAGCTCTGCACGGTGCTACACAGTCCTCTGAAGGTGGAATGTCCAGGTCCTCACAGCAGCCCCAGAAGCTGAGGTCAACCGTAACATGCAGATCGGGAAACAGGCTCAGAAGGCTGGAGGCTCACCATCAAACTCCCATGGATAAGGTGTTGTGATGGAAGATACATACCCACCCCACCCCATACTTTCTCCTGGGAACCTACCGACCCCAGAGTAAAACTCAGCTCCTGCCAGAGGAGCTATCACTCCCTAAGCCCTGCTTGGGCTGGGCTACACCCCCAAGGTATGGGGAGGGGGTAGATTCTTCTGATTGCCAGTTCTGGTCCCAAAACAGGGGCCAAAGGACAGAACATGGTCACCAGCATGACTGTAAGTACTCAGAGTTGGGGAAGGGTTCAGGAAGTGAATGAACAGGTTCCACGGCACTCAAAGCCCACATCTGAGTCTTGGGGCTCAGGCCCTTCCCTGTAGACTCAAATCTTACCTCCACTAGGTCCTTTGACCTTGTCCAAGTTGCTAAGACCTTTGGCTTCTGCAGCCATTAACTAGAGCTGCTGAGGTTCCCACACTGGGCTGGCTGCAACCCTTCTCAGTGGCTTCTCAGGCCACTGTTCCCCAAATTTGACCCAGAGCTCTACCCTCAAAAGTACCCCGAGGTTGTCTGGCCCAAGACATCCATGATGAGCCCTTCCAGGCCCTTTGAAGTATAATATATGTATGCTTCATGCTCATCTCTGCCACCCAAGGGGTACTGAGAGACCACCTAAGTCTTCCTGACCTGTAGACAAGAGGTTTTGCTAAACGCATTAGTCAAGGTGAGCTGAGTGTGTGTGTGTGTGTGTGTGTGTGTGTGTGTGTGTGTATTTGAGTGTTTGTGTTTGTGTGTGTGAGTGCATGCATTTGTGTAAGCATGTGAGTGTATAAGTGTATGCATTTGTGTGAGTGTATGTGTGTCTGAGTATGTGTGTGTGTTTGTGTGTGTGTGAGTGTGTGTGCGCACACACATGACTGTGGAAGCCAGAGGTAAGCATCAGGTGTCTTCTTCACTTTCCATCTTAATTAATTTATTTAGCGTATGTGTATGATTTGTAAGTGTGGGCGTGCACACGCCATGACACACATGTGGAGGTCAGAGGACAACTCTTGGGGTCTACTCTCGCCTTCCCCCTTGTTGAGGCAGGGTTCTCGTGACAATTCCTGTGCTTCATACACATGCCAGCTAGCCAACAAGCTCCAGGACTCTCCCGCCTCTACCTCTCACCTTGTTGGAGTGTGGGATTACAGCTGTGAGCCGCTGCATCTGTTTTATTTGTGGGTTCAAGGGCTGAGCTCTGCTTTGGGCTTAAGTGGCTAGTGTTTTCACTCCACGAGCCATTTCCCCAGCACATCTCTGTCTTTGGACAGGGTCTCACCATGCAGCCCAGACTAGCCTACAACTCTCAGAGATCCTCCTGCCTCTGCTTCCCCAGTACTGAGATTAAAGGCGTGGGCCACTGTCTTAGTCAACGTTCTGTTTCTGTGAAGGGACACCATGACCACAGCAACTCTTATAAAGGAAAGCACTTAACTGGGGCTCGCCTACAGTTTCAGGGGTTCAGTCCATTGTCATCATGGAGGGAAGCATGGTGGCATGCAGGCAGACATGGTGCTGGAGAATTCTACATCTGGATCTGCAAGCAGCAGGCAGAGAGAGACACTGGGCCTGGCTTGAGTATTTGAAACCCCAAACCCTGCCCCCAGTGACACATTTCCTCCAACAAGGCCACACCTCCTAATCCCTATCAAGTAGTGCCATTCCCTGATGACCAAGCATTCCAATATTGTGAGGCTATGGGGGCCATTTCTATTCAAACCTTCACAGTCCCCTTATTCTTACTCCCAAAGGGTCCCTCACTGAATCTAGAACTCACCGATTCAGATAGACTGGCTACCCAGTGAGCCCCAGAGGATCCTTCTGTGCTGGAATTACAAATGCACAGTGGGGTACTAGTTTTTTAAGTGAGTTATGGGATCCAAACTCAGAACCCCAAGAACCTTATCTACTGAACCATATTCCCTCCTAGCCCCAGTTAGGAATAAAAATTGACCACATGTAACCTTCTCATCATGAGAAAGAAGTCCAGGAACAGTAATTTCAAGAGAACTCAACAGGATGCTAACTTCCTTCTAAGTTACTGATTCACCACCCTTAGGATGTAGCATAAGATGGCTACAGGAGTCATCACATCCACCCCCAAAGCAGCTGAGAGGGGAGGGCATGCCTATTCGCTCCAAGGAACCTACGCTGCTTAGCCCTCACTGGTTAGAACTCAGGCACATACATGATGACCCCTGAGATGATCATGCTTCCCCACATGGATGACAGTTTTTGACTCCACCATTACTCCTACCAGGATGGGCTCCACCTTGCAGCTGGGAAAATGACACCACAAGCCAGAATCAGTGGGACTCACCCTGACCCACCTCAGTCTGCCAGGCTGTGCAATGGGTGTGTAGACCAGCTCTCAACAAGGCATCTTCCATGTTGTGCTCAGCCTCTGAGCATCACAGTCCACAAGGGCTGAGCTCTGTACCTTTCATACAGTGTGCCCGCATCCCACAGGCCCTGACACTCTGGCAGCATCGGGCAGCCCAGCTGGGGCTGTGGATGTCCAGCTCCAGGCATTCCCTCCTTCCACAGAGGAGCCTCTAGGACCCTCCTTGGAGCCTTTGGAAGTGATGAAACCCTGCTGTTCCCTGGCTGTGGACTGCTGGCCTGAGAGAACAGATTTCTTTCTTGGCAGCTGGAGCCACCAAGGTTACAGCAACTTGTTACAGTGCTTGTTTCCTTAACAACAGGCAAACACTTCCACAGCCACTGGGCCCCCGAAGTCCAGGAAGGCAGAGCCCGAGTCTGACTCTGCTGGCATACTGGGAAGGCAAGACCCACCTCCCACAATGGCGCCTCCCTCCTAGGAGCTGGAGTTCTTTGTTTTACTTTGTTCTTGTTTTTGTTTTTTGAGATGGGGTCTCTCTATTTAGTCCTGGCTGCTCTGGAACTCACTACATAGCCCAGGCTGGCCTCAAACTCACAGAGATCCACTTGATTCTGCCTCCTGAGTGCTGGGATTAAAGGTGTGTGCCACCATGCCCAGCTATTCTGGGAACTCTTCAAAGGCATTTGAAAGACATGCTTGGTACCATACACCTGCAATCCCAGTGCTGAAGAAGTAGTGGTAGGAGGACCAGATGGTCAAGGTCATCCTTGCCATAAAGCAAGTTTAAGGCCAGCCTGAGCTATGTGAGACCCTGCATAAAAAGAAAAAAAGAAACCCTAAAGCTGAAAATAGGTTTGGGGGTGCAGCACAGCCTGTAAAGTGCTAATTTAGTATGCACAAAATTCTGGGTTCCATCTCCAGCACGAAATAAACTCGAGTCTGTGGTTCACACCTGTCATCCCAGCATTTAAGTGGTGGGCTCAGGAGGATCAGGAGTTCAAGGCCATCCTTAACTACAGAGTGTGTCAGAGGCCAGTCTGGGCTACATGAGACCCTGTCTTAATTAACTAATTAATTAATTAATAGGCACGTGAGTTCCTAGCTTCTGCCTGCAATGCAGCCAGGAACTCCTCACCCACCCACTTCCTGCCCCTGCCACCTGGGTAGGAGGGCAGGTGCTCCGTGTTGTTACAGAAGCCAGGGTGGGGAGCCAGACCCAGAAGCCTCAGTGAACCCCAGTGCCCTTCAGGACAGCCTAGCCAGCATGGAACAAAGCCGGCTCTCCCCAGGGGAGGAGGCTGTCACCTGGCAGAGGTGCCAGGCTGGTGAAAGGCCACCACCCCTCTCCTGGCACCGCCATCCACTGCAAATGCCTGGCCAGAGTTGGTGCCAACAGCTTCCAAGGCTGTCACGTGCTGTGGCCACCGGCTGAAGGGCCTGCCCGCCCTCCCCGGGACACACCTTTGATTCGGAGGAATGCGTGTGTGTGCTTTTTATTTCTTGAAGGGGAAAAAGCTCTCTCTCGGCAGAATTCCTCCAGGGTCCCTGGCTGCAGGCTGGTGATGAGGAGTCCTAAGAAGGTCAAGCCTCCACAGGAACCCCAGCCCACCTTCCCACGGCGCTCCCTGAACCCACAAGTGCCCCTGCTCTGCTCCCTTGCTAGGGAAGGCTATGAGGGAGCGCCTTTTATGTCCACTACGGAGACTTCAGGTCCAGGAAACCAAGCAGCCCTCTCCCTAATGACCTTGAGCAAATCCAGGCCTTGCCTGAGCACTGAGCGGCAGTGCACTCTCCTCGACTTCTGGTGTGTGTGCGTGCCAGGGATGATGTGAAATTGACCGGCATCACCATGGGCTTTGTGACCGAGGGACAGAGTGAGGCGCTTGGCCAATTAGGCGAGAGCCGAGCACTAACTTGCACAGTGCCAGCTCTCGTCGAGGAGGTCTAATAAACACCCATGCCTGATGGATGCTGTTTTCTCACACATGGGGCAATGTTAACAGGGGCCTGTCACCTGCTGCTGCAACTTGGTAGCTGATCCAAGCTCCTCTCCCAGCACCCCTCAAAGGCCACACTTCATGGCACGGGAGCTTTTCTCACTGGTGGGAGACCTTCCCTATCTGAGGGCCAGTGTGGATCTCTCCTTCACCTTTTTGTTTCTGGTATTTTCTTTCCTAATCACACTGTGTGCACACAGGACTCTGGAAAAAGGCCAGTTTCTGGGCAGTGTAGGACCCAAGGTCCCCAGGAGCCAGAGGTCATGCACATTTCTTTAAGATTCTGAAGTAGCTACAGGAGGTTTGGTATCACTGCACACAACCCCTTGGGGATGCCAAGAATGTGAAGGCCCCAGACCCAGCCCTGTCCCCAGCCCTCCCACCTGCAAGCAAATCTGGACTTGAACCCGGATCCTGCTTGTCCTTCATGAGAGAGAGGCACTTTCTTTCTGACCCCCCAGCACAGGTCACCTTCCCACAACACTTCAGGATCTCCTCCTGCCTGAGCACCCTAAAGCAGCCAGAAACCTTCTCCCTCCTCTCAACCTGACCCCGATAACATTCAGAATCCATCCATGATGAAGTCCCATGCTCAAGATGGGGCCCAGGCTCCCTGATCCCCTTCCAAGTGCTCCCAGACAACCTGCATTATTGGGTGAAGAAAGCCAGGATCAGAGAGGTTAGAAAGCTTGTTGAAGGCCACACAGCAGCTGGGCTGGAGTCTACCCCAGGTCTGTCTGGCCCCCTTCACCCTTTCCCATCAGCTGAGCAGTAAAACCAGGGCAGATCCCCACGTGCCTCCCTACCCACTCACACACATGCGTACCCTTCCACCCATCAGCAATAGGAAGTGGGGCTGACTCTTCACAGTGCAAAAGGGACCCTGGGCACCCCCACAGGACACAGTGCCATCAGAATAGGCTTTCTAGCAGGTGAGGGGGCAGAAGAGGGAACAGTGAGACCATGACTAAGGAGCCATGAGATGCTTTCCAAGCCATCTGGGTCCAGAAGGGAGGGGAGGGCTGGCTGAGCAGGGCCTTTTAGGACCAAGCCAGGAAAGAGGTCTTTTATGTAGTATCTAGTGATGCCATAGAAGTTCTGAGCCCAGGAAAAGTGATACAACATGCCTATTATTATTTTGAAACAGGGTTTCATGTAGCTCAGGCTAGCTTCAAACTCCCTATGTAGCTGAGGATGACCTTGAACTTCTGATCCTCCTAACACCACATCCCAAGTACTGAGATTACAGGTAGCACCACCACATCTGGCTCATGTGGTGCCGGGGGTTGAAACCTGGAGCTTTATGCACACGAAGCAAGTGCTCTACCAGCTGAGCTCCAGCCCCAGCCTGAAAGCTACCATTTAGAAGTGCTCACTAGGAGACACCTGCCCCAGGAGAGCAGACAGTACAGGAGGAACTGATGGGAGGCAAGGTGGGTGCTTGGGGTAGGAGCAGGACGCCAGGGAAAGACTTTGTACTCAGGGCTGTTAGCAGGACTGAGGAGGGACTAGAAGTCTGTGTATCACAGGTGTACGTGTATTGTTTTATTGCTTTATGATTTTATCAAAAAATGTTTCTGGAAGCCTGACAGAAAAATAGATAAATATAAAAATAAGAGCCTACTTGTATGGGGTGTAGTGGGTTGTGTCTCTAGTCTCAGCTACTTAAAGGGTCTAAGGCAGAAAGATGGCTTGAGCCTATGAGTTCTAGACCAGCCTGGACAATACAGTCACACACACACACACACACACACACACACACACACACACACACACACACAGAGCTCCCGTGGCAGCTGACCCACCTGGCTCTGTGTCTAAGAAGCCAGTGTGGCAGGCTTCAGGCTGGCCAATAACCCTACTCCAATAGGAATCTTTAGTAGCTGAAAATCACAGGAGGTGCTTGTGATGGTCAGACTACATCATGAACTTGACTGGATTTGAAATCACCTAGGAGATACACCTCCTCTTCATGTCTGTGAGAGTGTTTCCAGAGAAGAGGGAAGGGGGAAGACTTATTCTGAATGTTGGCAGCAACATCCCATGTCCTAGATTGATTAAGGAGGCAGTCATCTCCCTGCTTCCTGATCTGCTGAGGTGTGAGCAAGCAGCCATGTGCTCCCGCCACCTCAGAGCCTCCCTGCTGCCATACTTTCCCCACCATGATGGACTGTAACACACACTCCAAACTGTGAACCAAAAGTAAGCCTCTCTTAACTGAAGTTGCTTGTCAGGCATTTGATGACAGCAGTAAGAAACACAACTAAGCAAGTTCCCGGGCCAGGCCCCCAGAACACCAAACCCCCAGGGCCCCTGGCCCCCAGGCCCCCAGACCCCCTGGCCCTCTGGCCCCCAGGTCCCCTGGCCCCCTGGCCTCCAGACCCCCAGGCCCCCTGGCCCCCAGGCCTCCAGGCCCAGTGAGGGTGTGAGGACCCCAGCCCCCCAGACCCTCAGGCCCCCTGGCTCTCTGGCCCCCAGGTACCCCAGGTCCCCAGACCCCAGACCCCCAGACCCCCAGGCCCAGCGAGGGTGTGAGGACCCTAGCCCCAGAGGGATGCTCAGACACCAATGCCTGTGTCATTACCAGGGACCATGCAGACATGAGGCTAGCAAGAATGTAGCTGCCACCCCATCAGGGGTAGGCCCTGGAGGGGTGAAAAGAGGACAGCAGTCCAGGGTCACAGGCAGGCCAGACTTCCAAAAGGTAGAGGTAAGCATATACAGCAGAGCCCGAGGGAGCCCGTGGGCCACCACAAGAGCCCTGTCTCTGGCATCAGGGGAATTTGCACCACCCCTATGGCTCAGCCATGGCCCAATGGGTAGACGGAATCAAGATGCTGGACTGAGCTATCTTGAGCTAGAATTTGAAATGCCACACGTAGCAAACAGTTAATGATCAACTGGTCACCCCTGTCCAGAAGTCCTGGAAGTCACAAGGCTATAAAATGTGTAAAATGCCTGCCCCTGACCATGCCAGACATGACAACTTAGGGTGACGATTATTCCTTGGTTTCTCCTTTGCATAACTTTGCACTCAAAAGCAGGCCATGAGATTTGCTGTGGGAAGATCTTCCCACCACGAGCCACTGCACTGGAGGAGTTTCCCACGTACTCTGCTCCTCCCTGGCCAAGACCTGCTCTCCCCGTGGCCATCATCAAGAGGACATGTACCCTTCTCCAAGCTGCTAGTCTGGGAAAGGAGCAGAGTGTGTATCTTGGAAGCAACAGAAGAGTGTGGGGACCGGACAGGGTTCATCCCACGGCTGCCCCGCCTGACGGCACCAGCTACTGTAAGAGCTGCTGACTTCTGCCAATTTATATGCTAATTCCATAAATGATTCTTCCCACATTCAATCAAAGCTAAGGAATGTTCCAAAGGTCCGAACAGACTGTACCCATGAACGGACAGGGAAAGATGTGCAAAAGCTGCCATGGGAGTTCTAGGGGGTGTTCACACCTGCCTAATTTTAGGCCCACATGTTCCTTCAGCTGACTTGGCCAGAGCCAAGTGCTTGGCATTGAGAGCCTGGAGGTGCCCATCTTGATCGTGAGATCCCATTTCCCTGTAACCTCTGAGAAAACGGAGTGCAGAACAGAATTGGGGTCAGCAAGGGAGAGATGGGGAGGGAGGATGCTTGGAGAGAGGGATGGAAGAGAAAGAAAGGGGAAGAACTAATTTGGTTGATGAGTAGGTGGATGGGTAGATAGAGGAAGCAGGAAGAAGGGAGGAAGGAGGAGAGAAAAAAACTACTTTGGCTGGTAAGTAGTGGGTGAATGGCTGGCTGGCTGGAGGGATAAATGTTGATGGAGAGTTGGTTGTTGGGGACACAGGATGAGTGTTGGAGAGATGAATGTTGGAGAGATGGAGGAGTGGACAAACAAGTGTTGGATAGATGAATGTTGGAGAGATGGAGGAGTGGACAAACAAGTGTTGGATAGATGAATGTTGGGGAGATGGAGGAGTGGACAAACAAGTGTTGGATAGATGAATGTTGGAGAGATGGAGGAGTGGACAAACAAGTGTTGGATAGATGAATGTTGGGGAGATGGAGGAGTGGACAAACAAGTGTTGGATAGATGAATGTTGGAGAGATGGAGGAGTGGACAAACAAGTGTTGGATAGATGAATGTTGGGGAGATGGAGGAGTGGACAAACAAGTGTTGGATAGATGAATGTTGGGGAGATGGATGGATGTTGGATAGATGGATGGGGGAGAGGGGTGGAGGATAGCTGGGAGACAGGCAGGTGGACAGGTAGGTAGAGAAAACTAGTAATCCTCCAGAAAGCTCATTGTCTCCTTAGAACTGGACAAGGATCTCAATCAAGGGACAAGGCCAGGTCTCCCCTCAGCCTTGTGTTTGTCCCCTGGGCACTGTGCACAGAGTTTTCTCCCAGGACACCTGTCCCTCCACATCCTGCATCCAAGCTTCACCTCCAGCTCATGCCCTCTGGCCCTGGTTTCAGACCTATCCACAGATAGGTAGCCATGTGCCTCATACTCTCCTCCATGCAAGGACAGTGCAGAGGACAAATGTACCAAGCAGGTGACAGCACCATCCTGAGTAGTCTGGAGCTGCTCCTGCATGATCAGAAGTGGGTAGAGACCATGACAAAAGCAGAAGGGTGAATTATGTTGAGGCTCTCCAAGGGGCAGGAGTGATCCAGACAGGCACTAGGAAGTGGGTATCAGCTGAGACATCCAAAATGCGCAAGAAAGGCACATCAGGTCCAAAGAGAACATATGAGTTCCCAGTGGCAGCCATGACAAATGATTTCATGCCCAATGGTCAGAAAGCAACTAATTCTTCCATATTCCCAGAGGTAACCAGTCTGAAAACAAGCCACAGCAGAACCATGCTCCCTCCAGATGAAGGATCCCACCACCTGCCTCTTCAGCCTCTGATGGCTGCCTGTGCTCCTTGGCTTGTGATCACATCCCCAGTCTCCACCTGTGTCCTTCTCTTGCCCATGTCTTTTCTTCTGTGTCTTAGAGGACACTTGTCATTGGATCTCAGGCCAACAAGGATGACGCAGAATGTTGGCTTGAAATTCCTGTGTTTTCTGCTTTCTGTTATCAATAAGTAGCACAGGCTGGGTGAGTTGCAAAGACAGGTTTATTTGGGCTCATGGTTCTGATAAACGGCTAGGGGCTGAACCTGGCATTAACACTCTTGTTGGTGGTGTCCCCAGATGGCCCAGGGCATCCTATAAAGAGACGTGTGTGTGTGTGTGTGTGTGTGTGTGTGTGTGTGTGTGTGTGTGTGTCTGTCTGTCTGTCTGTCTGTCTGTCTTTGATAAAGCCATCAAAATTCTCTCTCAGGCCCCTACTCTGGCCTCATCTGACCCTAACCACTCCCTGGAGGTTCCATAAAGCACCAGAAAGGATTAACTCCAGCTCTTGACACCACACAAAGGGAACCATGATCTCAGGGGATGGGCAAAACCCCAACATTGTGTTACCTTCATCACATGATGAAAGAGGGTCATGATCATGGGTCTTGATCTCTTCTATTGGAGACAGGGTCTCAATAGGTACCCCAGATTGGCCTTAACTCTCAATCCTTTGCCTCCACCTCCTGAGTGCTGGGATTATAGGGGTGTGTGACTTCAGGGTCATATCTTTTTTAGACCCCCATCTGGCACAATATAAATGTCCAAGACACTGGCCCTGAGGCAGGGAGGCATACTACAGGACAGTGGTAAGGCAGGACCACAGATGAAGGCATGTGGATGGTGAGTGATACATCCTCATGGTACCTAGGGCTACTGCTGGCAGAAGTCCATGACCGGGTCTGAACTGGAGAGGGACATGATCCACTGGCATAGAAAACTAGAGAGGGCAGGAGAGGAGAGGAATCAGTGTTGGAGGGGGAGGGGTGTGACTGAGGGGTGTCTCAGACCAAGGGGCTCAGGTAGGGAAGGGAGAGGTCTAGCTGCAACAAGTCCTACAGGCTAGGGCATGGAAGGGAGCTGTAGCATTGACACTGGGGTCTGCATGGAAGGCCCTTCTCCTGAAATGAGGGAGTAGGCATGGCCAAGCATGATAGCCCTAACATCCCTGGGTTCCACAGTGCTCTCATCTCCTGGGGCCAGAGCCAAGAGACAGAAGCCAGGGCAAGGAAGGCCCTTCCTCCTTCAGACTTCTCCAACCCTGTAAAGCAGAGCCTTGGCCATTTGGAGAACATACTTGCTTGCCAGAGGTCACAGTGGTCACAGCTCACCAAAGAGGGAGCGCCACCTGGGTGGCCTACCCTTCCCAGGAATCAGGACAATTGCCACAGCTCAGATGTACACAGTCCACCATAGATGTTCCTCCCCAGCCATGGTCCCGGACCTCAAGTGCTCCCTCTTCCCTCCCCATGGTTCCCTGTAGTCAGGAGCTGGGGTCACCAACAACCCTTACACTGCCCCTTGCTGCCCCACCCTGTTCTCTGGGCCTTCCTTAGAGACAGATAGTTCAGCTCTCATCTGCCTGGGACCACACAGTAGGGGAGAGCTGAACCCTGGCGGCACCTAGGCCTGTCCTCACCAGGCCAGTTCATAGAGGACAGGGAGTTGGGACCTGCTCTTTTCTTGGTGCCCACAGGCTCAGAGAATGGCCCAGAGGCATCTTCCCACGGAGGCCTGGGAGACAGGGCCAGCAGGGCTCTGGGCCTGGATGATGTGGTTTTGCACTGTGGATCTGGATAAACTGGAAATGCAAAGGTCTGCACTGGGCACGCGGAGCCGGGCACAGGAAGGGCTTCGGAGAGCTGAGAGCAGGCCCAGGCCAAGTCCTAGCATGGTCACTGGAGCCAATTGTGTGCACCAGCCGCTTCCCACCCACCCCCCTGCGCACAGAGCCCCTCCACAGCAGGATGCTAGGGGGGCTAGCCAAGCACGGCCTGCGTCCACGTGGTAGATTAATCAAACGCACCCTGATCGTGATCAATGAGAGCCCTTGGCAGCGCCCTCCTGGCCGGGCTCCAGACTCACCTTCCAGCTTTGGGAAGGCCGAGGGTGGCAAATGTGATCTTTGGCAAGGGATGGGGCATTGTCTCCTGGCTGTGGGAAAATCATACCGTACAAACATTTCCTTAAAATGAACTTACGAGGAAATGTCCATGGTGGCCTCATTAAAGATAACCACCCTGACTGAACATGACAGAAATAAAGTACCCATCCAGACTCAGATCCGGCTAAGTGGCCTCAGGGGACCACTCTTAAACCATTGAGGGCACAGAAGGGGTGGGGGGAGACACCTTGTTTGGTTGGACCACTCATGGATGTTTCCAGAGGGAAATCCAGAAGCCTTTGTACCCTCCCATCCCAAAGCTCCAAGACAGGGTGAGTTCATGAGGTCCCCCGGCTGGCAGAGACAGGGTGGGTTACATGTGGGAGGCACTTGGGCCTCCAGGGCCCTCACACAGGAATGTCAGGGTCTGGCTTAATTTCTGAACCTGCCATATGGCCCTGCGTCCTGGGACCCAGGCTAGTAGCCAAGGAAGAGCCGAGGGCGAGGTCTGCCGCCCCACAGCTCACTGCCTAGAGCCATTTTTCAAAGGTGTTTCCCAGGAGCTCTGGAAGGAAGCAGGGCTTGGGACGGGGCCAGGCAGTGGTGTCTGGGGCTCTTGGCAAAAGTGCCACCCTCCTAAGATCAAAAGTCCTTCTCTGGGCTCCCACTGGCTTGAGAGCCAGGTGTGTGTGTAGAGGGGTGGGGGTGGCACTCTGCAGGCTGGGCAACACCGGGGTTGTCTTTCTGGGCTATAGGGGGGCTGACCACAGGTGTGCCCCTCTGATCCATGGGAACCCTGGCCCAAGGGGATGTGGCTCATATTACAAAGACCCACCGTGGGGCCCCTTCAAATGGGCACTCACTCCCTGAGGACACTGCCTGACTTGTTTGGGGATCACTAGCTGTGTGACAGAGGGGCCCGGACCTAGGAAATGGGAAAGCTGCAGAGTTCACAGCCCTGCCAGCTGACATGGTACTGTCCATGAAGGCCCAAGGAGACCCAAGGAGAGTGATGGGAACCCGACATACCCCACAGGCAGAAGAGGCCTAGCACAAGGAAATGCCTGCTGTGAGTGCCATAGCCTAAGGGCTGGCTATCATGGTCTTACACTCATTCAGGGTGGTCTCCCCACCACAGACAAACTGGTAGCGACCTCTTGGAATTAACACTGTTGGGTCCCTTGGCCTGCTGGCTAAGAGCAGGGAGAATGGCCCTGGGTGTTGTTGGCATAGGGACCCTACATCTTTTATTGCCAGTTTCATATGCACTGCAGCCAGGACCAGCCTCAAGTACATGATGTAGCAGGAAACCGAGGCAGTGGCCAGCTTCATCTTGGGTACTGATAGGGCATCCCGGAGTGGACCAGGTCTCCAGAGAAAAGAAGGTTGCTTTCAGAAGACCCGGCCTGACGTTCAAAGGAGGGGCAGCCACCATTTGCCATCTACAGATGAAGCATGTGAGCCGCTTGGCAGAGGAACCCCAACATCCACCCTTGGCTACCTCTGAATCAAGCCACTCTTGGCCCCCAGAAGCCGTCCCTGCTATCTCCATCTACTTCATGAACCGGCAACTGGCCGGGGTGGTAGAGAGATCTGTCTGCGCCATCCATGATAGAGGCCAAACATCTGTGAAGCCACAGGCAGGGCTGGGGCTGAGAAGGGATGCCACAGCTACCCTGCCCTGTTTTCTCTTCTCCTATCTGTCCTCTCCACGTCTGCTATATCTAGCACATGTCCGTTCATAACAGTGCCAGGGGCAGGAGTCCTCGTGTGAGGCCAGAGGATGCGCCAGCAGGTAGACGCTGCTGCTTGTCAGGAGAAAATACCTAAGCTGAGCCAAGCATGTCTGCAGATTCCTGGCCGACCTCAATAACACGGTTTTGTTAATCAGGGGTTTGCCCGTGTGGACCAGCCAAGCTGGGGTCAGCCTGGAATGAGATGTGTGCTAAGCCCAGCACTGGCATCCTCGTTAGCGGAGGCGTGCCGGGCAGAGGAGGAGGCCAGGTAACGACACAGAGAGAGGCAGGACTGGCCAGCTGCGTGTCTAATGGGAAGACTCATCCGCCATCATCAATCTGCCTGCGTTCACACTCACCCGGGAGACACACCTCTGGGAGTCTGTGAAGGGGTTTCCAGAGAAGTTTAACTGAGGGGAGACCCACCCTGAATGTGGGGGGCACCACCCCATGGGTGAGGGTCCTAGAGTAAATGAAAAGGAGGAAGCGAACCGGTCACCAGCACTCATCTCTCTGCTTCCTGAGCCAGAGTTGTAAGCAACTGCTCCCACAGTTCCAGAGCTTCCACGCCATCACGCCTTCCCTGCCCTGGGGGGCTGTGGCCCTTCAAACCATGAACCACAGTGACTTCCTCATCTCTTAAGCTGTTCTTGTTGGGTCAGAGCAACAGGGCGAATGATACACCAAGGGACACCAGCAACATCCTAAGCTAGGAAGCCTCTCCCTGGACCGCCAGAGGCCGCAGGCACCACCCCACCTTGACCTTGAACTTCAGGCTTCCAGAATGTGAAGGTGAGTTTCTGTGGTGTCAAGCCACATAGCCTGCTTGGCTTCCAAGGGGCTACCCCAGGAGGTCAGGACAACACCTTATGGGTCAGCTGCTGCCCACCATGTGGACTCCATCCCCGTCACTTTCCTGACCGCTTGGGGATGAGGGAAATAGAAGCAGGTGGTCCACCACGGTGCCCTCGGGGGAGGGTTTCCTTCCCCCACCCCTCGTCAGCTTCACCTCCCCCGCTCCCGCCTGGCCTGGAGTTCCCCTCCATTGGCCACCAGCCACCATCACTGGCAGGAGCAGAGATCACCGCTCTGCATGCCGTGGTCACGAGGAGTCCCTGCCCTTTAGTTATGTGGTAGAATGGCTTGCCAGGGGAAAGCAAGGCCATCCGGTCCCTGGTGCCCCCAAACACATTCCTGGCATCTCACAAAAATGCTGAACGTACCTGACCACAGCAATGCTTTGGACTCTAGGGGCCATGAACCCTGAACCTGAGGAAGGCAGTGACTTCACACCTCCACTACCCCCGCCTCCCCTCCCTCACCCCCCACCCCCCCTCGCCAAGTGTGAGCTGCCTGTCACATCAACACCAGTTCAGTCTCTCTGTTCATGCTCACAGCCAGCGCCAGGCTGATTTCTGGAAGCATCAGATGTGTACAGAAGGGGAGTGGGTGTTAATGTGGGAGAGGTGTCTAGAAAGGCCTTGAGCCCCAGTTCCTTCCTGTCAAACAGAAAGGAGGATATCCATGTGTGCATGTTAAATTGCACGTGACAAGTCACTCCAACACTGGACTAGCCCAAGGTCAACCATTTCCCCTTTCAGGCTCCGGTGCCTTCTGCCTTCTTCGGTGTCCATAGAGAACAGAGGGTATGTCAGAACATGGCCAGATTGGTACCCCAAACTGGACCCCTTTACCCTCTGGCAGCTCAGAGGCACAGTGGAACCCATGTGGCTGGCCCGGCAGCAGACACCTACTCATTTCTCTGTCAATCTGCCCACTGGCTTGGTCAATAGATACTTACTGGGCATCTTTCTATATGCTAGGACCTCACTGGGCATCAGGGACTTGACCAGAAGCAAAACATAGCCCTATCCTGGTGGGGTTCACATTCTAGCCAAAGAAAGCCCATGATAGAGAACCCCCAAATACATACCCCATCAACCAAGAGGAACATGGAGGCACAAGCCAGGCCAGGAGGGGAGGAAGGAAGGCCTGTATATTCACTGAGGCCAGCTGCAGGACACTCAGAAAATGCTGACTGTGGCCCCAGGACAGCCCTGGAGACACACTCCTGCCTCCACACAGGTCCTGGCGGGGTGGGGGGTGGGGGGGTGTCTCTTAGGCAAGAAGATGGACAAGTATATGCAAATGGGGAAGAAGGACAGCAGAGAGGACAATGTACATGGGCCTTGGGGTCAAGGAAAGCTGCCCAGAGGAGAAGGCCTTTATGAAAACTGTAAGGAAGACCACGTGGGTAATCACCAGCCTAGCATGGGACGGGATCCATCATTGCCACTGGAGCTCTGCTGCCCTCTGCTGGCCAGACCAGGGATTTCAGGTGCCCTGATCTGGGCCTCTTTATACCTTGGCCCATCTCCTGGACAACCCGGGGCCTGCCACAGGCCCTCACCTGTATGCAAATCACCTCTGGGCACCAGTTCATACTGCCAGCCGGACCCTATGAAGGGCACATATCCCATTACCCAAGCCAATGCTGGACATCTTGTGTATTTACAAGGTACTGGTGATGCCAGCCCACCCCAGGCCCCACTGGGATGAACTCAGACACCAAGGGCCTCTAGGTCTGCACACAGGTGCCTGCTACCCCAGTGGACACTTCATCTGGGGGAGGGACATCGCTCAGAACACTCACGGGGACAGCTGAACACAAGACCAAGCACCGGCGTACAGACCCAGAGGGGAAGGAGGTGCTGCCAGAAGCCCCAAACTGCTGTGACAAGCAGAGAGCCAGGTCTCCACTGGCCAAGAGCCCACGAGAAATGAAGTCCCTTCCCTGTTCCACTGCCACACCAGACTTCTGACAGCCATTCCCCAGTGATGCTACACACCATACAAAAGCTTTCTTAAGAGCTGTAGTCTCCAGAGTGCTTACAGCCCCAGAGACCATGCCCATCCTAACATGTACACTAGGAAACAGAGGCAGTAGGAGAAGGTCTCAGAACAGAGCCCTAGTCTGGAGAAACCCCCAGCTTTTCTCTCCCAAGAGCCACTGGTAAATAGACCCAGCTTCTGAGGTCCACTGATAGAGCCATGTCCGGAGGTGACTGACCGACCCATGGTGGCCAGAGCAATCCCCACCTGGGAAGGCAGTGGTGAGTACCAGCCAGCACATGCCTGCTTGGGGACCACTCCAGCTCAGGACAACATGCTTTCCCTATGACACAGCCTCATGACAAGTCACCGCAGAGCAGACCTCTGTCCCACGGGTGGTCCTGCTCAGACAGCTTCCAATGCTACCACCTCAGAACAAAGTGACGAGCCAATGTGGACAGAACCTGTTTCCCTGGATCACTACGCAGAGACACAGCCAGAAGACAGCACTTAAGCCACTCCGTCCCCGCTGGCTTCCAACTCCAGTCCAACTCTAGGAGTCTCGGTGGCCTGGGGTCCATCAGCAGCAGGAAATGCTGGTGAGGGGCACTCGAAGAGAGCTGTGCTGCCTCAAGCCTCTGTGACAGGCCACTACAAACTGGAGACTCAGACCAGAGACTGTGTCCCTTCACAGCTCACAAGGCCAGGCATCCAAGCTTGCTAGTATCTGGGCCCTGTCCTTCCCAAGGGCCCGAGGGAGGAGCCTTCTCTGGCTCTGGCTTCTAGACTCCCAAACCTTCCTTGAGATAGTTACATCACTTGATGTCCACCTCCATTTCCACAGGACTCTTCTGTCTCCCTCACAAGGACAGCGGTCGTTCTATGAGGCAGACCCTACACCCACTGTGACTCCATCTCAAGATCTTTAATTACTTCTGCAGATTCTATCCCCAGGTAAGGTCACACAGTGCTTAGGGATTAGGACTTGGCCACTTTTGGAGGTCACTGGGGGTGGGGAGGAGAGACATGGCCGTTCTGAGTGCATCGGCCAGGCTTGTGCACCATGGGGAGCAGTTTAGCATGGGATTCCCTGCCCAGGCTTATGAGCCAGATATTGGGGGTAGGGCCTAGCAAACTGTCCAGCAAGTTATCCAGGGGTTCTGATGGATACTAAAGCTTAGGGAACCAAGACAACTCCCATGTTCCCAGCTGCCACAGGGGGAGTGGCAGTGGGGTGAGTGCCTTAGACCATGGGTTTCTTTCCTGGGGCTGAAGCACCTGGGACAGGTGGCATACTTGACCATGCCTGCCACCCCCAGCTGTGCTAGAAGGAGAAAGCGGCTGCCCAGGAGGCGTCTAAGTGTTACTAGTGTGGGGCTCCTGCAGTGGCTGGGTCACCTCCCCTCAAGTCCACTACTAAGCAAGGAGGCTAAGGCCTAGCTAAGAACTGGACAGGAGCTCATCCAACACCACAGTCCAGCAGACAGGCCAGAACCCTGCTGGCACATTCTTGTAGTCCCTGGAACCCTGGACAAAAAAAAAAATGGTATCACCAACACCCCTCAATCACACAGCAGTCCCAGCCCCAGCTGTGGCCTTGGGCCCACTGAGATACCATATAACCACCATTGCCAGCTCTTAAAACATTATCCTTACTTTTATTTAATGATAATGACAATTATTCATCATTATTATTATTGAGTCAGGGTCTCATGTTGCCCAGACTGGCTTGGAACTCACCCTTGAAATCCCACCCTCATGTTTCCACCTTCCAAGTCTGGGGTGACAGATGTGACCACACCTGGCTACGACTTGGAAATCACACATATGCCAGTGTATCAGGCTGCCAGGTACTCCCATCATTCAGAACCCTCTCTAGTACACACACTCCTCATCTCTATCCTATCCAGAATGTTCTATCTAAAGCAGCTCGTAAATAGTCACAGTTGGGATAGGATTTGGGGGAGGTGATTATTTCTTCAAACACCTTTGTTTTCCAGGTACTTGGAGTGTGCTGTGGAATGGATTAGAACACTGAGAAGCACAAGTCCAGGCCCAGGGGCCTGCAGATCCACCCTCAGGGGAAGCCTGCAGATCCACCCTCAGGGGAAGCCTGCAGATCCACCCTCAGGGGAAGCCTGGCAGATTCACCTGAGCAGACGCCTCGGTGGGTAAAAGTACTTGCCACCTAACCTGATGATCTGAGTTCCATCCTGGAACCCACGCTAAAAACAATAAAGAAAAAAAAAAAAAGCAAGCCAGATGTGGCAGTGGACATCTGTGATACCAGACTCCTACTGAGAGATGGGTGGCCAAGAGAGGAGAATCAGCAAGAAGTTGGTGGGCTGGCCAGCCTAGAGTGTGCTTCCAGATGCTCCAAACAAGAGACCTGGCCTCAATGAAGTAGAGGCTGAGAACTGACTCCCCAAGTTGTCTCTGATCTCCACACACATGCTGTGGCAAGCACATGCTCCCACCTTACTCCACTACACACACACACACACACACACACACACACACACACACACACACACACACACACACACACCTCAATAAAACACATTTAAAATAGAGCATTTCCATCAGAACATGAGATGTGGCTCTTCCAGGCAGGGGCCTTCTGACATCTAAAGATCTGGGCCTGGAGAGATGGCTCAGCAGTTAAGAGCGCTGGTTTAAATCCAGTGAGCCTAGGTTAGATCCTCAGCACCAAATGGTGGCTAACAACTGTCTGTAACTCCAGTTCCAGGGAATCCAATGTCCTCTTCTGGTCTCCAAGGACACTGTATGCAAATGGTATAGATATATTCAGGCAAAACACCTATACACACAAAATACAAATTTAAAGAGAGAGAGAGAGAGAGAGAGAGAGAGAGAGAGAGAGAGAGAGAGAGAGAGAGGAGAGGGAGAGAGAGAGAGAGAGAGAGAGAGAGAGAGAGAGAGAGAGAGGAGAGAGATTGAACAGGATAAATGGACCAACACCAGATCCCTGATTCTCCTGTCCCTTGTCACCAGAGAATGCTAAGGGAGGGGGAGGTGTGTCCTCCAGCACTAAGCCCAAGGACAACAGGGATGCCACAGTGGCAGCAGAGTGGGGTGTGGGCTGGGCTAGGGGAGGGGGTGCTGCCAGCCAATGTGGCGAGGGCAGATTTGGGGAGGTGAGAGCAAGGATGCAGAGGTGAATTATCCTAAGAACTGACAAAGGTACCAGGAGAGAACACGGGTGTCCAGTAGGTCTGGAGACAGACAGATTCTATGTCAGCGTCCAGTCAGGCATGATGAGAAGCCCAGGGTCCCAAAGGCAGCTGTCAACACCTGCCATCTTCTTCCCCAGGGAAGCAAAGCCTCTGACCCAGACCACCTTCCACCAGTTCCACTGCCGCTGCCCTAGAGGATGCCCTGAGGGGGTGGTGGTTCCAGGAGGTTCGAGGGAAAAGGCAAAGGCCTCAGGTCCTGCTAAGAGCCTTGCAGGGCTGAGGAGACAGCTTAGGCAGCACAGTGCTCACCCACATTAAAATAAGTAAATAATAAGGCACGGTAGCATGCACTTGTAATCCCAGTGCCATTGTGTGTGTGTGTGTGTGTGTGTGTGTGTGTGTGTGTGTGTGCGCGTGCGTGCGTGTGGTGGCGGGAAGCCACTTGTTGAGTTCCAGGCTAGTGAGAGATCCTGTCTTAAAAACAAGGTGGAGGGGCTGGAGAGATGGCTCAGCGGTTAAGATCTCTGACTGCTCTTCCAAAGGTCCTGAGTTCAATTCCCAGCAACCACATGGTGGCTCGCAACCATCTATAATGAGATCTGGTGCCCTCTTCTGGCCTGCAGGCAGAACACTGTATACATAATAGATAAATAAATCTTTAAAACAACAACAAAAAATAAAACAAAACAAGGTAGATTAAGTCCTGAGGAATGGACATCTGACGTCATCTTCTGGCCCCCACATGCATGTACACACACGTACATGTACACACATGCACCCGCACACATGAGCCACACAAATCCTTTCCAGGACTGATATCAAGACACTGGAGTCCCATTCTTTTAGTAACCAGAAATGGCTAGAGTCCACACTGACCATGTCCTTGGGTATGTATGAAGCCCTGGGTTTAATCCCAAGCATTGAAGAATATGATAAAAATAATGTGATAGGATTAAAAACTGGTATTTCACACAGAGCTGAGGCCCTCAGAGGCAGGTTGACCACCATCACAAGCCACCATGCTTGTCTCCAGGGGAGGAGGGAAGGGAAGGGGAGCTTCTCCCATTCTGCATCCAGCATGAGTCTAGTGAGGCCATCATGAACCAGCCCCTACAAGAGCGAGGGCCCACCTGCTCTGGGCTACACAGCATCAGCAGCCCCTCTTCTCTCTGGCCTCAGTTTCCCTATCTGGAAAACAAGGGTCCTGACCTTGGTTTCCTGGGTGCCTCCATACAAAAGGATGCTCTAGGTCTGAGGAAGCTGTTGGTCCAGATTACCATCCCTAAGTACACCAGTCCCCTCCCCCAGCCCTGTACAGGATTGGCCCTTGTTCTCTTCAATGGGAAGCAGAGCTCATACAAGACCACCAGGCGGAGTGGGGTAACCCCTGCTGCAGAGTCCATGAGTCTGGCCGGTCCTGGGCTCTAAGCACACGTGAACAGTTGGGCACTGATGGCGCCCAGCCCAGGGTAGGAGGTGGGAAGACAGTGGACCCCAGAAGAGAGTGTAGTCATTCCAGAGCCTTCTCACCCATCCCCTACCAACATCAGGGAAGGTGAAAGTCTACTCATCCATTACCAAGGCCTGGAAACCCAGTGTGCCCTGCAGGAAGTCCCTGGTTGAGGTTGGGCTTCCTCACCACCTCATCCAGAAGAGGGACAGATGGAAGACATGCTTCGCATATCTAGGACCAAGCAAGGCAGGAAGCAAGTGGGCCCAGACCCTGACCACCTCACGCACACAGCTTCAGGTAGCGGCTAAGCTGTGGGATTCAATCTCTGCCCAGAAACTCTAAGTCCCTCTCTGCCCCTGCACAGGACATGCTCCAACCAGGTTCTCCATCACCAACCAAGAGGCTTGAACACAGATCCTCAGGCAAAGTGATGGAGAGGAGGGTTTCCTGCTAGGACCCCACTGGCCAAGGCACACATCCCAACCTCAGTGAGGAGGGGACCACGGCAGCACCAAGCCAGAGCTCTTCCCTGAATCCACTGCCCACGGGGACCACTGCATCATGTGACCCTGGAGAAGGGCCTGGGTTAACTGTGCCTCTCCAAGGCTGCCTTGAGAATAAAACCAACAGCAACTGTGGATGTTCCTCCTGTTTGCTGGAAATAAGAAAGAGGCAAGGGAGGAGGAGGAGGAGGAGGAGGGAGGCCAGTCACGCTCCAGGAATGGTCCCTTGGCCACCACCTCAGTCAGAAGTTCTGTGGCAGGGCCCTAAACTGTGCCCACACAGTCCTCCTCTTGGTGAGTGCCAGGGCTTGGACCTGGGTTCAGCTAGATAGTGTCCTGGGCCTATCCGCTGTGGAAGGCAATGCATCTGTCAGCTGTGCTCCAACAGCAGGGGCCACAGCTGGGGCTGGGGCTCAACCGGTGGACTGCTTGTCTAGCGCACATGAAGCTCCGGATTTGATCCCGGCACTACATAAGCTGGGCCTGGTGGTACAGGACTGTAATACCCACATTAGGGAGGCAAAGAAAGGAGGGCCAGAAGTTCAAGGTGAGTACAAGCCCGGCCCAGGCTATATGAGAACCCCACTTCCCGTTACAGGCCAAAGGCTCAGGCCAAGGAGGGGAGAAGGAAGGCCCGGATCACTCAGAGACAGGTGCTGCTGGGGCCCCAGTCCCTGCATGGATTAGCCAACTGCTGTAGGGCAGGTGCCCCACAGGTGTGTGCCCCTCTCCTGCCTGGTGAGGCTTTGACTGAATGACCCAGAAGAAAAGCTCAGGCCCCAAAGTGTGATTAGAGGGCAGGGTGATGCCCGCCTGCTGCCCCCGGCGTCTGCTGGCCACTTTGATGTGAGGCGCGTCACCCGAGCCCCACGCCTCCTCTAACTTTTAAGAGCAGTGGTGTGCCCAAGACCCACAGGCTTTCTTTCTGAAGCAAGGTGCTGTTCTAACCTGTGAATAAAAACCACCAATTATCTCCAAGGCTGGAAACTCAATCTGCGCTGTTCTAGGGAGAAGAGGCTGCGTCTAGGAGGAGCGGACCAAGACCACATCAAACGCCCTGCTCCGGGGGCCCAGCAACAGATCAGGCATCAGTCCTGGATCCCAGCCAGCCACCGAGAGGAGGCTATCAGGAGGCAACGGGAAGATGCCCGCTGGCCACCATCTGCTCCCACAGGTGATACTGATGGAGAGGACGGCAGGATTCCTGCTCCAACTAACACTGCTCTGACCCCCAGGTGCAGTGGATTACATACCTACCCCACCCCACCAGGCCACCCTGACCCCGTGCAGCTGCTGCCCCAACCCTTTCTCCTGCTATCACCTCCGTCCCACAGCCCTGTTCAACCACACACCACCACCCCTCCCCAGGGTGACCAGGTCACCCCCTCTGCCTCAGCAGTGAGCTCAGTAGCATGCACATGGTCTGTCCACACAGCAATCCCATGTGGAAAACAGAGAACTTCCTCCCACCTCTGAAGCAAAAACTGCCTGAGGACCCAACCTCGACCCCTGCCCAGCACCTCTCTTGTTCCCCTTCCTTCACATGTTAATGTTCAGCACGGCACAACACGTGTAAGAAAGCCAAACACATGACTGTGCACCAGGCCCCGAACCCGAGGCCCCCACACCCCTTCTCTCCAGTCCCGTCTCCCCAAGAGATGAGTACATCCTTTGGTCACCTCCTATGGTACCTGGACCCAGAAATACTGGCATCTCAGTAGCCTCAGGGAATGGCTCCGGTTTGGCCCTGGCCCCACCCAAGGATACCAACATCCACGTGAAGTGATTTGGTGTTCTCATCCTGCACACTTTAAACCACACCTAGAAGACACTGCATCTCACTATGGTGCTACTCAGTGTCTACCATACATCACTGAGCAGCAGCAAGCCCCGGGCACATTCACAGTCTTCAAATACTTTTGACTGTGATTCAACACCGTGGCCGAGCGCCGAGTCACAGAGGCCAACAGCACCGTTAACACAGTCAGGCTGAACTTCTACCAAGAGCTCTTTGAAAACTCAGACCAGGGCCGGTGGCTCACAGTATCTCAGCAAGTGGGGTGCTGAGTTCTACACTGAGTAATGATAATGAGGAAATGATAAAACATGTAAGTCTAGTCTTCTCCAAACGTGGAGTTGGCCTTGTTTTGTTTCACACAGAGTTGCAATATGCAGCCCTGGCTGTCCTAGAACTTACTATGTAGACCAAGATGGCAACTCACAGGGATCCACCTGCCTCTGCCTCCTGGATGTTGGGATTAAAGGTGTGAGCCACCACACCCATCTGGCCAGAGTTTAGAAAAGCAAGTGATTTGCATGCAATCTCACAGCAACAAAGCAGCTGAAACCTCACTGCAGTAAGCAGTGGTGGTGTTTCTAGCCAGACAATAAAGCCCTGGAGCAGCGGTTCCCAACCTTCCGAACGCTGCCACCCTTTAACGCAGTTCCTCGTGCTGTGCTGACCCCAACCATAAAATTACTTCGTTGTTACTTCATGACTGTAATTCTGCTACTGTTAGGAATCATATAGGCTGGAGGGATAGCTCAGCCGTTAAAGGCTAGGCTCACAACCAAAAATATAAGAATCCTAACGTAAATATCTGATGTGCGGGATATCTGACACTCAACCCGCAAAGGGGTCACGAACCACACGTTGAGAACTACTTATCTAGACAAATAAAGGTTCCCAAGGCCACTTTTAGAGACTAATAGAGCCCTGGGGATGAGACTTGAGCTCTACAAGTGGGGTGGTAACTGTCCTGGAAATGGTTCAAAGGCACCCATTAAGGAGACTGGCAATCTGGAGAAAAAAGACACCAGAAGGTTCCCTGTGTAGGGCTGAACCCGGAAGTGCTAGGCTGGAGAGGTGGCTCAGCAGTAAAGAGCACTGCCCGCTCTTCCAAGGACCTAGGCAGGTCCCAGGTCTGGCCTGGAGGGCTCACAAAAACCAGGGAGGCAGAGCCACATAGCCACTCAAGTGCGGGCAATGCTCACAATATGACCCGGGATTGAGTGTCCGGGACTTACAGGAGCCCCTGGTGACAGCTGCTGCCCAAGGCGTCCATTGTAGAAAGTGAAAATGTCTCAGTGTTCAGGGCAGGCTAAGACCTCCAGGTGGATGTGGTTGGTCTCCATGCATCCTCAGGTCCCTCATCGATTCCCAGTGTGCACTGGACGTGTCTAAAATCTCAAACACAGTGCTCTGCTGAAGTGTGGGCAGCCCAAGCTCAGGGTTGAGGCTAAGGGTGCCCACCCCACCCCACCATGAGCTCACTGTTGCTCTGACAGGCTCAGCCTCCCATGCCACCAGAGCCAGGTGTCTTCTTCAAACATGCCTCCTGCTGACCCCAGAACTCCCTGGGCCATAGGGACCAAAGGCCCCCTCATGGGACCCAGACCCTGGCACCAGGATCTTCAGCCTCGGCCACCTCTCACCCCCACCTTCTCTTCAGACAGCTCTGTCCCACGCTGCGTGTTTCAGGCTCCAGCCTTTGTACCCAGTACCAAGAGGTGACGACAGGAAACAGGGAAGCCCGCAGAGCAACCATGAAGGCCCCCTGAGAAGCGCAAGCCCACACTCCTCCAAGAGGTTGTCCCCACGGCAGTCCCACGGCCACCTGTGCCGCACAAAGCCCCCACCAGGGCCACTGGGGACTCACAGCATTTGAAATGGACAGGACAGTGAGCTGAGGAAGCCCCCAGAATACCGCTGTGGTTCCTCTGGTCCCTCCACACACACTCCGGTGGTTATCATCTCAGGTACCCTCGCTGAGGGCAGCACAAACTGAGTGGAAATCATCTCGCCGCACCCAGAGCTGCCTGATTAAAATGCCCTGCAGGGTAGATTTCTACACAAAAGCTAGGGTGGGTGATACTGGGAGGGCTGGGCAACACTGCTTCAGCAGAGGCAGAACCAGGGCTGACATCCACCCAACAGGCACCGGATCAGGCTCCCTATGAGGGGAGAACAGGGGACCTGAGATTTGTGAACTGGCCTGGAAAACCAAGGAGCAGCTTCTGGGGAGTCCTAGAGGCCACCAGGCCTCAGTAGTAGCCGCAGAGCCCATCCTACCAGTAGGTGGCAGTCAAGGCTTAGCATCGGGATCGGGGAACAGAGACAATAATGCTACTGCAGCCAGTCTGGTCCAGCCACGGGTCCAGAGACCAGCCCAGCTCCGGACAACTGGGTGTGTCCTCCAATCCAGCCTCCAGGGAGGCAGCTTGCAGAAGGGCAGGTCTCAGACTGTCTTCAGGAGTCTCAAAGGCCCCACAATGAGGATGTCAGGGAAATGACCGGGATTCCCAGGCCACTCCTGAGCTTGGGTGTCCTGTGCCTCCTGTGGGGAGTCGGTACCTCCCCAGCACCCGCAGCCTGAGCACTGTGCTTTCCTGGCTTTCTTGAAGATTCCTCGATGACACTTCCCTCAGATTCCTCTCCCAAACCGTGGGAAAGTCCAAGAGCTTGCAGCCCCAAGACAGCGTTACCCAAGCCCCCATTCCTTGTCAATGCCCACGGCAAACATCACTTGGAGCCAGCCCACAGCCTAGAAGACCCCAAGAAACTCTAGCACCAACCCCCAGAGTTGGCATCTGAAACGAGAAAAGCAAAGGCCAGTCTAGTGCCTGGAGTCAATGGATTCTCCTACTTTCTTGCCCTAGCTCCCACTGCCACAAACCTTGAGGACACACAAAACAGCCACCTCTGGCTTAGCCTTTGTGGTCCACAACCGACACAACCCTACCCAACAACCCTGGGGCAGAGAGAGAGAAGCAAGGGCAGGGTAAGAACAAGCTCATTCTTTACAAAACAGAAAAATGATTGGCACTGTGACCCCCAGGCATACCTGATCACATTCAACGACACTGTGAAACAAAAAGGTGACATTCTCGACACGTGAAACCAACCCTGATGCCCCAGAAACCTGCCGGCTACCCTCCACAGACCCTGTGCAGGCTTGGGTTCCCAAAGGCCACCAACGCTGAAGGCACAGATAAGCTGTGGGTCACCAGGGGAGCTGGAGCTGAGGCCTTCTCACTTCCTGGGCTCTGAGGGCCCTGCAAAAATCACTCTTTCTCCTTCCAAAGTCTCACCCAAGCAGCTTGGAAGAGCAGCAAATGGAGGGATGCAGCCCTGCAGTGTCGACCACCGGTCTGCCGAGGCCACAGAGACTGCATGGTGGCCACTGCTGAGCAGCCACGGTCCTTGTCCCAGCCTCTGTCTGTCCCTGAGTGGTCTGTCCCACGGTCCTTGTCCCAGCCTCTGTCTGTCCCTGAGTGGTCTGTCCCGGGCACCGTCTCTTCTTGCTTGGTCTCTACCAGCTGCTGCCTCCACAGCATGGGCCGCAGGTCAGCATCTCTGTCCTGCCAGCCCGGCTGGGAGGCCACTCTGACGTCACCTACACAGCTTCAAGTACGGGTGCTTATGCAGCTTCTCCATCAGCTCCTCCTCCTTGGGCTCTTCTAGGATATCCCTGCAGGGTAGGGACAGTCACACAAACGCTTCAGAGAGAGATAGGCCTGGGTCTCTCAGAGACAGCAAGCAAAGCCAGCAGGCAAGGTCTGCAAGTGCCCAGACTCAGTGCCCAACCAGGAGGTGCTTTCAAAACAGGCTGTGACAGGGCATGGGGACGTGGGCATGGAGGTCCTGCCTGAGGAAGATACAGATGCGGTTGTGGGCAATGATGAGCACACTACAGGGGGCTAAGGAGGGGGTCCACGTAGAGCATAGCATGCACACAGCCTGGCCTCCACCCCCGCACCAAAAGGAATTAAGTGAAAAGCCTGGAAGCCTAGAGAGCCTTCTCACACCAACTGGCATGACTGTAGCTGGCTGGTCACAGCACACAGCCAACACTGGTGAAAGGAAATGGGGCCCATGACAGATGGCCCTGGGATGACAGTCACTCTTCTATACAAGCGGAGGACAATCTCCATGATGCCACAAGAGGAGAAGGTGTGGCTCCTTCAGGCCACCTGGCTGTGTCCCACGGCATCAACCAGATGCTACAAGACACTGGAGGGTAGATGGTCCCTTCCATATGCTGGACCACAAGTGGAGAAGAGTCTCTGTCCCTGGTGGAAGCAGAAGTGTCCACTATTGTGCGGTGAGCATCTCTGGCCAGCTCAGTGGCAGCACAGATGACTGGGTGGAAGAGGAACCCTGCCAGAAGGCCTTCCTCACTCTCCCTCCCCTCAGCTCTCAGCTCCATGCCCCAGAGACACACTCTCAAGGCCCACACCTGAACATGAGCTCCACAGACATCTGATAGGTGATCTGGCGGGTACCAACAAGGAGCTGCTTATGATTTTGGGGGTCCCATCTGTGGAGAAAGTTCTGGAACAAGAGGAAGGGTGTAAGTACCCATGTGGCACCAGCTTCAGAGCTCGCCCCCATCGCTCAGTCTGCAGTCACAGTAGTCACTGCGGGGAGCAGCTCACCCTGGACTACTGGATGCAGAGCCTGTGAGATACACACCCATGGAACAGCAAGATGCCCGACTCCAACCTCAAGTCAGCTTGGGGTCCTAAGAACCCCACAGACCCTACACTAGCTGGTTTTGTGTGTCAACTTGACACAAGGTAGAGTCATCAGAGAGGAAGGAGCCTCAGTGGAGGAAACGCCTTCACAAAATCCAGCTGGAAGGCATTTTCTCAATTAGTGATCAATGGGGGAGGGCCCAGCCCATGGTGGGTGGTGCCATCCCTAGGCTGGCAGTCCTGGGTTCTATAAGAAAGCAGGCTGAGCAAGCCAGTAAGCAGCACCCCTCCATGGCCTCTGCATCAGCTCCTGCCTCCAGGGTCCTTACCCTGTTTGAGTTCCTGTCCTGATGTGATGAACAATGATTTGGAAGCATAAACCAAATAAACCCTCTCCTCCCCAACTTGCTTTTTGGTGTTTCATTGCAACAATAGAAACCCTAACTAAGACAGACTAGCCAGGGCAAGCATCTCAGGGGCCCCCAGCCAGGCTCCCTTCAGCCTATAGCCTTGGTGTTTAGCAGGGATCACCCACCAAAACTCTAGACAGCTCAGGAGGCAATCTCAGGCCCAGACAGGGATATCTGATACCTCCAGAAGCACAGCCAGAGACAGGTTGATCCAGATGACAGAGGACACCAACCACCATAGCACAAAATACACCACTGACCACCTGTGAAGGACAAGGAGGCCAGGACCCATTGTGAGTGGGATGAGATCATTCCAGAAAGTCAAAACAGCTCCCAAAGCACATCTGTGAGGGCCTCAGCAGACCCTGCTGCTAACTCCACAGTGTATACTGTAGTAATGTCCCCATAATACCAGGACTTGGAGGTGCCAGAGACACCAGAGGAAGCCTAGCATGAGGTGCAAGTTGGATTTGAACCCAGGCCCCTCTGCTGAGCTGGTCAAAGCTATCCAAGCTTTGGGCTAACTAAATGAGCCACCTGACTGTTCCCCTAGGACTCCACGCCATGGAAACCCCCAGAAGCCCCAGGCAATCATATACACCACTTATTTCTCCCACACTGGCACCCCCAGAGTGCATAAGCCCAGGGCCCTGGCTATCTCCCAGTGTAGTGTAGTGTGGATGAAGGTTGAAGCCTGCCAGGACACAGCTTGGTCAGTATTCCAAGGTCAGGGATTAATTCCCTTCTCAGTCCAGGTCCTGCTTCTCTGATGTCCAACTGAGAGCCGGGGGGGGGGGGGGGGGGGGGGGGGGGGGGGGACGGACAAACAGACTTACGGGCCTGAGTAGCGCTGATAGGCGTCCAGGATCACCTGCCAATTGTTCACCACCATCACGTTCCACAGCGTGATCAGAGCAGCCTGTGGGGCAGCAGAGGTAGAGTCCAGGAGGGCCCAGGACAAGGCAGAGGAGGAACCCAGGGAACAGGGAACAGGGGCAAGGCAGAGGCAGGGTGGGGGTCCCAGGTGAGAGGACAAGGCAGAGGACTCACAGCAAAGTCATCAAAGTTGTTGGACCAGTAATCTAGCTGCTCGAAGCTTCCACACGGTGCTGAGCTGTTATTGGGCACCAGGCTGGAGACACAATGTCCCTTGGTTAGTAGCTGTAGCCAGGGGCCTGAGCAGTTGAACACTGCCCAACTCCTCAGCCCAGCCTGGACTCTTAGGCCCCAGGAGAAAGGGCAAAGGAAGATGCCACTTCCCGGCCACACAGGGAGAGTATATGACATGACCCAAGAGGCCCCCCATCCCCAGAATCCTCCAGGTTCTGAGGACAGCACTCTACCCCCAATCCCACCCCAGCACTGCCATAGCCTAGACCCCGTGGGGGTGGGGGTGTTGTGCTCAGGAGACCCAAGTCAGGACACCTACAAGAGACGTTTAGGGGAAGGGCCCACTGAGGTTTCGCCCCCGGGCACGGACAGCTCCTCACCTGCTGTTTCCAGGAGGTACAATGATGCCTCTGAATAGGTTGATCCCGATGATGGCAAACACGTAGTACACCACCTGGGGGAGGAGCCACTGTCAGTGCAGCCACAGGGCCAGGCTGAGGCCAAAGGAGGGGAGTCAGGGGGGCACAGAGACGACCCCGCCCTAAAGATGGCAGCTGGAGAGATCGGAAGCACCAGGCTAGCTCTCCAGGAGGTCTGTGCGCTTCTCAGGTTCCACAGAGGACGACCAGGCCATCTGGCCCCAGCGGAGGCCCAGGCATATCTCAGCTTCTGTCTAGAACACATGGCTACAAGAGCATCTTCCAGAACCTCAAGCTTGGGCCCACGGGGGCAGTGGGGACCCTGGAAAGGCCGTCCGTGATTTCCTCACTATTTCTCACTGTGGTACATGACCCAGGGGTCAGGAGGGACTGGACAGTTTACTACAAGGACCCTGGCATAGAGTGGGGATAGTAACCCCAGGTCCTCTCTGGAAGGAAGGAAGGGACCAACCAAGTCTGGCATCTGACACTGCTGTGGGCCTCCTCACCAAAGCAGAACCAGGCCAGCCACATGTGACTTGGACTCCACAGAGCCAGCCCACCCAGGCCACCACCAGAGGAGCCCCAAGACTTACCAGCAGGATCCCACCAAATGCCCTCAAGTTCTGGATCAGGCCCAGGATGGTGCTGGCTACCACAGCCATTGGCTGTGGGTAAGAAGAAGGTTTAGCCTGACTTTTCCTGCCCCAGGGACAACAGCGTACCCCTCAACACACACCCTTACCCTGACAGGAGAGCAGGATGGATCAGCAAGCCATTCCATAGCCATCCACACACATCTACACACACTTGGACACCCACCTCAAGGCCATCTACACACCTACATACATCACACTCCCATAGCCACCCATACACTACATACATCCTGTACACATCCACCATATATAGAAACCCTACACACCCACACACATGCTCACATACTCCCCAAATAGCCCGGCCTCCTGTGGGTGCTGAGTCACAGGTCCCTTTGAGATCCTGGCATCCAGACCCTGTGGCCACCCTCTACCTGCCAGTCCACTAAGACCTGATTTGCATCTCTGTGACCCAGAAGCTAAAAGAAATGGAAGCATGGGCTCTTGATCCAGTGACCCCACCCTAGCAGCTCAAGAACTCTAAGGGGGCTGGAAGGTGTGCTCCTAAGGGGCTCTGGTGATGAGCGTCCCTACCCCAACCATGGCGGGGGGGGGGGGGGGGGCGGGGGGGGCGGGGGAGATACGATAATACCTTCACGTTGGGGATGATGCGCAAGAAGCGAAACACAATCAGTGTGTTCACCAGCCGCGTCATGTCCCAAAGCGACAGTGGGCCATACTGCTTGGGCATCCTAGGAAGACACAGGAGCCATGTTAGGAGCTCCAGGGGAGCAGAGGGGCTAGGCAGCAGGGATGAACAGACAGCAAGAGTTACCGTAGGGACACCAGGCAGGAAAAGCTCCCAAGAGGTGGGAGACTGAGTTTAGCCATACCCTACTCATACCCAGGTATCCATAACCACAGCCACAGCCACACCTCCCAGCACAGCCACACCTCCCAAAGCAGCTCCATAGCATGAAGGCAGAGATAGTTTTCAACGCCCAGGTCCCAGATCTGCTGTGCTCAGTTCCTGAAGAACTGATAGGAAGCTTGTCTCAACCTCAACCTATTACCTGACCTTTGGCCCTGTCCCATCACCGACCCTGTCCCATCTGGGTCTATGACTTCTGACCCTCTCCTGACCCAACCCGCTCTCCTATGATCCAGTCCTGACCCCCAGCCCTGCGGCTACCACTCCACTCCAGTATCCCCAGGGCTTCTCTGTACTCAGATTCCTATCTAAACACAAGCCCTTCACGCCAAATGTCACTCTCACAGTTCTCAAGGTGATGGGACAAAGCTTGAGAAGGGCTCGGCTCACACCAGAAACAGATCACTGCTCTCATATGGCTCCTGCCTGGCACGTGGGCAGACTGTCCCTGCCCATCTCCAAGCTATCCCAGCAGACACCCCAGAGGCAACTCTGCAGATCCATGCTGGACCCCCAGCCCTCAGAAGCCTCTCCCAACTGTGTCACTGTCTAAGACAAGGCAGGGCAGGGATCCAAAGTGGACATTGGTGGCCCCAGGCCTGTGTTAGCCAAGTCTTGGCTCACAGGAGCCTCTCTCATAGCAACCTAATGTGTCATTCTGGCACAGGGTGGCCTCACCAACAAAGGTCCTGGTACAAGCCTAGCACCCACTAGCTATGCCAAAAGTCCTGGGACCCTACTCACGAGTCTCTCAGTACAGTAAGAGTAGGGGTCAGTGGACTCACACAGTGCCCTAACACCTCAGGAAAGCCAGGGACACCATTTACAAAAAGCAAACAGACACCAAGCACAGGGATAAGCCAAGGCCACATGCTGGGCAGGCACTAGCAAGGGGATCTTCCCACACTCCAGCGGAGGGACCCAGCCCAATCAGTCTGTGACTCCAGATCCCCTAGACCTGAACTGGGCCTCATTTCCCACACTGGAGACGGTGGGAGAGAAGAGACACGGCCACTTGGTAGAATACCTTACAGGGAACACCTCTGTCTACCAGGCCACTGCAAAGGGGACTGCCTGAACAAGGAGTAGTGTCCATTTCTGCATGTCCCCCATGCAGGGCAGACTCAGGTCACAGTCCAACAGCCCTACTGGTAGAACAGTGCATGCCAGTGGCCAGGGCCCCCGTGTGGTACCGGAATCTGTCGCCTGGGTGCAGTGAGACAGGTCACTGCTCAGGTGGTGTCCCCAGGTTCTCTGCAATCACATACCATCCTGAGTGCGGCAATCGGTATACAGCCAGAGTAGAAATCTCCAAAACCTGAACCACAGAGAGAAGGGGGCATCGTCCAGCAGTGCCAACCCAGGCGGTACCTCCAACAGTGCCATCCCAGGCAGCTTGCAACAGAATCCCAAAACTTAAGTCCATCACTTGGGCATGCAGTGGGACTCAGAGCTCAGGCCTAGCCCCATACATCCAGATGTTGGACTTCTGTCAGCAAGAATACTCTGGCTTCCGGAATCAGGACTTCGGAAGCCACTTAATCATGGATGGACCAAAAGTCCTGGTTCAAGTAACTCTTTCTATGCATGTCCCCAGGGGCCCACTGGCTCTCAAAATGTCACCTGAGGTCACGGCTGTGACACCCAGACCAAATGTGAGCTCCTCACTCCCAGCAAGTGGGAAGAAGAAAGTTCATGGATTCCCAAAGGTACCCTGGGTAGCTGAGACCCCTGACACTCACTTGCCCACACCAAGGCTGCACTGTGAACCAGAGGCACTGAAGGGCTTTGCCAGGGGCAGCATTATGCTGATAGCTCTGGGTCCTACTGGACCTCCCTCAGGATAAGAAGTGGTAGCCCAGCCCCTGCAGCACTCCTATACAATGGAGACCAAGTTCCTGCATCCCGTCATGCACTTCACCCCAGGTCCCTCGAGCCAGGAGCCCTACCTCCTCCCGGGCAGTCCATTATACTGCCTGAAAGATCTATACTATACTGTAACCCAAAGGGCCCGGGCAAAGCTGCCAGCCAGGCTCACACAGCTGCCAGGAGAGGTACCCCCGCTTTCGTGGACTTTACCAGGAGGATAATGGTGAGGACGCCATCAAACACGTTGCTAGGGTAGGACAGGTAGCCCCGCAGGCCCAGCGCAAACACCTTGAGCAGCAGCTCCAGCAGGTAGTACAAGATGAAGACGTAGTTAAGAATCTGAAGAGGCAGAAGAGGCCAGCCTTAGCCTCACCCACTGTATCCCCAGAGCTGTTCCTAGGCCTGTGGCCATGGCATTCCCCCCACCTCCTCTGCTACCCTTCTGGGACACCGCCCCCCTTCCCTGGTATTTCTGCTTCTTGCTCTGTCCTATCTCTGAGGTCCACAGAGACCCCAAGGATGCACATCTTCCTCTGACCCAGGCCTCCCCAGCCAAGAGGCAATGAAAGGGAACATTCTAGGCTAGCCCTTTGCAGGGGAACCTGAGCTTGCAGAAGCTTCTCCCCAACAGGACAGAGAGCTTGGGATGTGAGCTCATCAAGAAGATGGCCTCTGAAGGAAACACAGTAGCTCTTCCTCTAAAGGGGTCATGGAGACTCCCCCCCCCACCACAGGACAGACCACAGGAGGTTCACTCCCCAGGTGTAAAGACAGTTCTTTTCATTGAGCTGTTAGCCTCTGAGAAGCCACTCACAGAATCTAACATGAGAACAGGCTTCTGCTCAAAGTTCAAAGCGAAAAGCTTCAATTCCCAAGGAATTTGACAGAACCTTTTAACATCAGAAACGATCACGTTTACTTCTCAGAGGTAAAGCTCAAAGCCTGAAGCCACACAGCCAGCCCACAGGACCCAGTCAACACTGCAGCCCAGCTGGTCTGTTCTCTCCACAGGACCCAGGACCCTCAGCCTCCCACTCCCCTAAGCAGGGGCCCATGGGAGTTACTCTGTCCCCACCCAGAAACTCTCTGCCCATATAACCAGAGCCTCTAGCCCCGTGAGGGATCACTGCTCTGGGCTCAGCCACCATGTCTGTCTCCACCCTGCTCCTCCTCACTGCTCAGTCCCTGGCAGAGCTGACCCCTTCACAGGCCAGCAGCCCCTGAACTCACTCCCAGGACAAAGTCATCACGTTGCCCGGGCATCAAGTCTGAGTCCAGCACCAGGAACACCTGCAAAGTCACAGGGGTGGATGGCTTACCATTGTGGCCAGCCACAGTGTGCATGTGTGTGTGTGTGGGGGGGGGGGGGTGACAAGGGGAGGCTAGCTGCAGGAGGGGGCCTCCCACACCACCACAGGGAAAGCCCCCACTCACACAGATACACACGAGGTTTCCCAGAGCGATGAGGCTCCCCAGGTAGTCGAAGTAGCAGTGACTGAAGAGGAACTGGGCGCTCTGTAGAAACGGAGACTGGTACTGGGGCTTCGGCGGGCGCTACAAAGGGAACCCACACTCTCAGAGCTGTGGTGAGGCAGGCGACCTGCCTCTTGTTCTGGGACGACATCCTCCTGCCTTGCCCTATCTAGCCTCAGAAGTAATCCCAGACACATGAGAGCCTAATCCCAGGGACCTTATATAGCTAGAATGATCTAAATGTCTAATGACTTGTATGTAAACCATGTCACATTAGTCATTTGACATTTGAAATGTATGCTGCCGGGGCAGGGAGCACTGGAAAGATGGCTTAGTGGTTAAGAGGACAGGCTGCTTCTCTAGAGGACCCAGGTTCAATTCCCAGTACACATAAGGTGACTCACAACAATCTCTAACTCCAGTCCCAGGAGATAGAACACCCTCTTCTGCCCTCTGCGGGCGTCAGCACACATGTGGTGCACAGATATACACACAGACAAAAACACCCATACATATAAAATAAGTAAAATAGTTAAAAAAAAAATAAAATAAAATGCAGCTGGGTGGGGGTGGCGCACGCCTTTAATCCCAGTGCTCGAGAGGCAGAGGCAGGCGGATCTCTGTGAGTTCGAGGCCACTTTGGTCTACAGTGTGAGATCCAGGACAGGTACCAAAAACTACACAGAGAAACCCTGTCTCGAAAAATCAAATAAACAAACAAACAAACATATAAATAAATAAAATGCATGGGAGCTAGAGAGATGGTTCAGCAGTTAAGAACACTTTCTGTTCTTGCAAAGGATCTGGGCTCAGTTCCCGGCACCCACATGGTATGTCACAGCCATCTATAACTCCAGTTCCAGGTGATCCAATGCCCTCTTCTGACCTCCACAGGGACCAGGCACGCATGTGGTATACACACATACGTGTAGACAAGCCACTCACATACATAAAATATGTGTGAGTAAAGGCCTTGTCGCCAAGCCTGATGACCTGAGTTCTACCCTGGGGCCTACGTGGACAAAGAGAATGCTGTCCTCTGACCTACACATGCACTGTGGCATGCATGCATGCACATACATACACACAAAAAGGTCATAAAATACAATAAAAATTAAAATTGCACTGGGTAGTGGTGATGCACACCTTTGATCCCAGCACTCGAGAGGCAAAGGCAGGTGGATCTCTGAGTTCTGAATTCGAGGCCAGTGTGGTCTATAGAGCGAGTTCCAGGACAGCCAGGGCTACACAGAGAAACCCTGTCTTGAAAAAACAAAAATAAATAAACAAATAAATAATTAAGATTGTAAAAGCATACCAAATGAACAACACTTTGTGAAACATCCCTAAAACTGCCTCACCAAGGTCGAGGACAACATAACAACAAAGTCAGGTACACTGTGGCCATGCAGAATGGATAGCCGTGGGGGACAGCCTCACAAGACCCAGTGTTTTCTGAGGTCCGTGCCTTCCTGTGATACCTCTCCACCATGTCCAAGGACAGCATGGAATGGTGGCTGCAGCAGATTGATGCGGCGGCGGCGAGCCACAGAGGCAGCCTGATGTGCTGTGAGTCCACGTGGAGGAGGCAGAGAGAATGCTCCTGCTGCCCCCAGGGTGGGAGCACCACCACACATGCACAGTAAGTTTCAAGGATGAAACGGAACCACTGACTTCTTCAGTGACTAGCAAAGGCCACATTTCAGGTAACAGCTCCAAGTGAAGAATGGTCAAGGCCACCAGTGGGGTGCAGGGAAGAGAGATGCATCACCAAGAGTGGAGAGATCCCAAACTTCATGAACTCCGTGTCAGGGACAAACACACCTAGGACTGCATGGGATGGTGTCCACAGGAAAATGTCGACACACCATGCTGAACAGAATAACTCCTCTGGGAAGGGTCTCGGCTCTGATTCACTGTCAACACCAGCCCCACTGTGAACACAGTTCCCGTCAGCATCCCTTACCTACAGCAGGCATGGGATGGTTCTCAACAGACAGTGCGGGACAAGACCGGAGTGTGCAGCCCCTGCAGTTTTAGGTATCATGCAGTGGTGTGGCATCAGGACATGTGGTGACTCTCCAGACATGCAGTCCTCCTGGCACCCTAGAGCTTCAGCCTGACCTGCTGACATGTGAGCTAGTGTGCAGGGGCTGCCTGCCTGCCCAGAGGTCCTTCAGCGCTCTGCACTCCCTGGCCTCTCCTGCAGATAGCGTGGCCCCCCACGCCATCCAGTACAGTTGTTCGCACTTGCCAATGGCCCACAGACCAGCACTGGCTCAGGCAGGCCAGAGGTCTGTTCCCCAGAGGTTCTGTTCCTGTTCCCCAGATTCCTTCTGCACAGGAATCTCAGTCACATTCTCCACAGATGTCTGGAAACCTTCTCCAGAGGTCTGGGCCGCCTTCTCTCTAGAAGCATAAGCCACACTTCTCCACAGAGGCCTGAGTCCGGCTGGGGAAGGTCCCCTTTTAAGGTCACCCTTCCTCGGGCACTGTCCCTCACCCCAGAGCTCTTCCTTCTCTACAGCAGGTCTTTCATCACACCTGAGACTTCCTGGTAGGGAGGGGGCCTTGTTTGCAGTCCCTCTGTGGTTTCTGCCTGACTGGAAGCACACTAACACCTTGCTGAGAGGTTCAGCATCTCCATCACATTCGGACTTAGCAGGACATAGCCACACACGCCTGTGCAACTGAGAGAAAAACCAATCAGTGTCCACGTGACAGAGGCTGCCTCTGGGGAGGGCAGTGATCGGGGTTTTCTATTCTGTCACCGTTTACAATGGTGACTACACTCACTGAAGGACTTTTTGGAAGCTGCACAGTGCCTGCTCTGCACCTACCAACATACACTCAGCCCCCTGACGACAGACAAGCAGGTCATGTAAGCGGCCACAACGCCAACCTATCCCAGGGTGCCTCTCTGAAGGGGCCGATCCAAAACCACAGCCTGCCCCTCAAGTTAGCAACCCCCAAGTAACTGAACCTCAAAATTGAAATACAGTCCCCACTGCACTCCGTTTTGGAGGAAAGAGTGACATACCACCAGGGCAAGGATCTGACTCTCAAAACTTTCAGATTCGAACACATGTCTCAAGACCCAGTCCTAGGCTTCAGATCTCAGACCATCAGAAAGAGCATGGCCCACAGAGCAGATATGTAACTGGAAAAGCCACGTCTGGTCATGCATACCTTTAACCCCAGCGTTCTTGAGCAAAGACAGAGAGTTTCTGTGAGTTTGAGGCCAGCCAAGACTACATAGTGAGTTCAAGGATAGCTATGGCTACATAGGGAGACCCTGTCTCAGAGAATCCAAAATGTAGCTGGGAAAGGGGGCCAGAGGAGGGATATGGCTCAAATGCTAGGCTCACCCCAGCCTGAGCCTGCTCTCCTGGGCCTCAGTTGATAGACAGTCTGTGTGTCCTTCCTCTGCAGAACCTCTGCAGGAAGCACCTCTTCGAGGACAGAGATCATAATGTCCTGGCAGTGGGAGAGGGTGGAGTCAAGTTTGACGGCTACTATGCCCCCCAGAGGCTGGCAAGCACCAGTATAGGGAGAAGCGGGGCACCCCAGCAGGCACTACCGGGCAAGACCAAGGAACAGAACCCAGATGGAGACTGCTCTCTTGCCCAGGTTTGACTGTACCCAGAAAAGACGGAGTGACAACCAACTCAGCCCATGTGGCTTCTAAGAGCTGCGTCCTGAGGCAGCAGACCTCCACCCAGGCTGGGAATCGCCACCTGAGCCTCCCAGGCTCCGGTCCTGTGAGGCCCATCCCTAACCACTGCAAGCTGCATTCAACAGCATCTGCTTCCCACACCCCAAGTCACGGGGCCCTCAACGCCCACCTGGTCCAAGCAGAGGTCTGATGGCAGACTATATACACAGTACCCCCTGCTGATACATCACTATCATCAGACTCCTGTGTCCCAAGGTGGGGGCAGAAGCGACACCCCAAAGGACACCAGCAACAAATACATGCCTCCAGAAGGCCTGGGGGGGGGGGGGGCTGAGAAAACCATCATTTTAAGACAACCACCTGGGATGGGAACCTGAGGCCACAGAAGCTGAAAACCCTCCTGGAGCAGCTAACAAGATGGGTTGACCCTTCATGCTCCACAGAATTCTCCATCCATTCAAGCCCAGCCCCACCCCTAGAGAATATTATGCCTTTGTAGATAATGCCTTTCCAGAGGTGATTGTGTGAATGTGGGGTGCTGGGGAGGGTCTTATTCCACATGACTATGTGCTTGTAAGAAGATGATTTGGGGACACACACACAGAGGATGACCATATACAGACACCAGGAAAAGACACCATCGGCCAGTCATATCGAGAGGCCTTGAGAGGGGCTGGGCCTGTGATGTCTCCATCTCAGGCTTTCCAGCTTCTAGGACATGAGACATCAGAGTCAGTTCCTGTGGCTATGGTGTGTCCTAAGGCCGGCAGAGCAGCCGGGTCACACAGCACTGGAACTGTCAAAGCTTCACGCAGCAGGACACATCCGACCCCACCTTAGCCTGTCCTGGTTCCAGACCTTTCTTGGTCCTCTCAGGGCTGGTTGGCAGGAACAGCAGTTCCTCTGCCTGCCTGGGATCCCTGAGCTATGCCTGGCAAGGTTGCTCACCCCAGAAACCTACACTGGAACATGCAGGCATTCTTGTCCTCTGACCGGAGCTGAAGAGGACGCCAAGATCCCCAAGGGACTGTGCACAAGCTGTATGAGCGTCAATAGCGAGAGGCAAGGGCCGTGGAGGGGGCTAGCATCTAGACCTCCCAGAGGAACGGCCAGGGGACTTGGTTTCAGACAGAAAAATGCTGCGGAATGTTCCTCTGTGTCAGGCTTCCCTGGGCCGTTTTCCCAAATAGTAAATGTCTCCTGCCAACAAATTCACCCCAAATTGCCAAGAGCCGAAGGATTCCCACTGCCAACCCCAGGGACTGGGGATCCAGGGCAGGCAAGTCCCGGCTGTGGACATTGGAAACAATGGGAAACAGAACCCCACTAGCCCAAGCTGGACAGGTGGCACAGGGCAGGCCTAGTTACCTCTTTGATCACACCTTTGTCAACCTCATCGAAGAGTTTCTGGAACTCATCAGCCAGCATCGGACGGCCTTCATAGGAGCGCACCTTCTGTAGAAGGAAGGCCAGGTGGGCCACTGGCAATGGGGAGCGAGGCCTGGGCCCCTCTCAACCCAGGGGCAGTAAGCGCTGGGCTGACGACCCACCCAACAGGAGCTGGGGCAGACCCAGGAAGAGCAGCAACCTGCATGATGGCCTGTTTGTGGATTTCGCTCAGCTGGGTTTTCTGGAGTACTCGGAGGAAGTCCTCAGGATTTACCCCAACTCTGTGGCAAAGAAACCCCGCCCCAGTGAGCATGTCCAGTGCCAGCTCCTCCGGCCTGAAGTTGGCTAGGAATCCACCCTGCTAAATGGAAATGGAGCCCTGGTGAGCTTCCACCACGGGGTGAGCTGTAGGGTCCTACAGGCCCCATCTGAGATCCCCCAGAGACGCCCCCATAAAGAGGGACAGCAGACTCTGCTGCCACTGAGAGGTCAAGCCCAGAACTTTCTCAGTGGCACACCAGAGCCTGCCTGCCTCCTTTCTCTGCCCACCTGGCAGTGTGGAAGCCTGCCTTAGGCACAAGTGGACTCACAGGCAAAAGTAAACAGGATATCGCAAGCACTGAGGGCTTGGCAGTTTACACAGCTCCAAATGGAATATCCAGCCTGGCGCCAGCCAGCAGGGGCCACTCAGGAAACCCCTAAGGAGCACCCAGCTCCCCTTCCCAGAAGCAAAAGAGCATACTGCCCTCGGGGAGGACCCCACCCAGCACTCACGCCTCAGGGGTGTCTCTAGCAAGGACTTCATAGGCCGCACGGGCCCCCAGCCGCCGGCGGAACAACGAGGTCTGTAGAGACTTCTGTAAAGAGCACGGCTCTGAGCACCCAGCTCCGGCAGTTCCCACACACATCTCTATCCTTGTCCCGCCCTGCCCTGGGGAGTGGGCTAAGGGGGAGCCTAGGGAGCCAGCCCCTCACTCCTTGGGCACCACTCCAAGGGAGAGTCCTCAAAGCGGGGAGGCCAGCCAAGGCAAGGCAGGGCAGGGATGGCTGCCGACCGCGGCTCACTATGTCTCTGAGCTGGTCCACAAGAGCAACCGGCTCCCCATCCCATCAGGGTCAGCTGACTCGGGGCCCACTCTGCCTGGCCTCTGGGGCCAGCTCTGGCACAGCTCAGCGGGGGCTCAGGGCGGCTCACCATCAGGTAGCCACGGAACTGACTGTAGATGATGGCTGTCAGCAGATTCATCAGAAACAAGCTTCCTGTGAAGGGAAACACACCACCCTCCTGACCCGAGGCCAGCGAAGCAGAGCCTGCAGCAGCCAGTGACCAAAACCGTCCTCGGGCTCAAAGGTCTCAGCCAGCCTAGGCATGGTGGCCAGGAGCACAGGATGACCAACCACAGTCACATTCACAGAGTTCCCTTCTGTCTCCTAACAGGGGACACACACAACCCCCAGACTCCTGCATCCTTGTCCATCAATGGGCTGAGGCCAAGCATTCCTAGCCATGGATAGGAAGACAGACAGGGACATCAACTGTCACATACCACCAGGGGGAAGAGTGGAGCAGGCATGCTAAGATGAAGCTGGGGTGGGGAGCAGACTGAGGTGAGTTCCCGGCGGTGTGGGGGCCACACACAGGTACAGGATGGGAAACTGGAGTGAAGCGATAGAGGTGGGATAGGCTGAGACGAAGAATGGGTCAGCAGTATACAGAGGGACCGTGCTGAGGAGATGACACAGAGCAGTGAGGCTGTATGGGGAGCACGGTGAGGTAAAGACACAGGGTGGGGAGCAGAGGCGAAGCTGTAAGTTGGGAGCAAGCTGAGGGAGCAGGCTGAGGTGAAATTACAGGGTGGGGACACACTGAGAGGTCAGTTGAAGGTGAAGGTCTAGGGGATGAGCTGAGGTAAAGCCATAAGGTGAAAGCAGGCTAAGGTCGAGTTAAGGGGTGTGGGGGAGGGGAAGTTACAGGGTGAGGGCAGACTAAGGTAAAGTTACGGGAAGAAGCAAGCTGAGGAGAGTTAGAAAAGTAGAGGCCAGTTTACAGCCACTCCTGAGCATGGGGGATCCTGTCACACGTGGGTGAACATCTGCCTGGTGTCCACGCAGACCCACCAGCACTTACCTATCAAGGTGAAGGTTATGAAGAAGAGGGCGTAGGCCCGGTTCTTGATATATGCAGGAATCATCACTGAGACAAAGGAAGAGTCAGAGGCTGAGCACACATTGCAGCACCTGGCCCCATGTCCATCCTGACCCCGCATGATCTGCCTTGACAGGGGGGCTGAGGACTTCATGTTCCACTACTGGTACCCCCTGGGATGGAAGTTCTTTGATGGGCCTGCCTGTGACCACACCCCAAGCCACACAGCAGCTCTCCCACAGTGGCAGGCTTGGGGTCAAGCTGCACAGCACTTCTGGGATGGGAATCCCAGGCTGCCCTCAGGGGAGGTCTCCAAGGTCTTGAAACCCGAGACCAGGATAAATGGCACTAGCCACAGTGGCCAGGCCACAGCAGATATGGGGACTGCAGCTTTCCTATCCTGGCACGGCCCACACTGGAGTAGTTGGAGGACCTGGCGGCACCTGACCATGGCCAGGTAGGACCTGAGGTCTCTCACACTCGATGATCCTGAATGGCATGCACCTCACAACAGGCCTGGGTGGTGAGAGGGAGCGTGGCCAGGCCCCAAAGAGGTCACTGTAGAGGAACCACTGACCAACGCCACATCACCACAGACCACCACACACTTTCAGTTTCTCCAAGGAATAAAATGACAAGACAAAGTGAGCCAAGAAAAGGAAGAAGGGACTGGAAGGGACCAAGAACACAATGGGTGAGAGGTAGAGAGAGGGACCCAGTATCATATCCCCATGCTAACGCAAAGGGCAAGCTCCAGAACTCAGCATCCCAACCGGCCCTCCCAAGCCAGGCTCTCTGCCCCTCCCAGCTCCCACACCCCACACCTACCATCTGGGTTGTTGGAAGTCGTCAGCAGCAGTAGGAGTGACATCAGTGCCTGTGGAAGGTTCTGGAAATAGGCCAGCCTCTCCTTGTCCTGTGCTTCATCCTGAGAGTAGATGAGGTAGCCACCTGGACCTCTGTCTCCCAGCTGAGGTCTTAGTCAGCACCCCTGACCTGCATCTGCCCATCACTTGCCAGCAGGTTCTGAACTCAGGGCCTACAGGCACGTAAGCAGACTTCTGACCACAGTGGACTATCCAGAACCTCGACGGAAACCCTGAGCCAGTCTAGCTAAGCATAGCAGCCTGGCAGCCAAGCAACAACATGAAGGACCTGCCAGTCTCCTTGGAGCCAGGGGTGGGATGGGCAAAGACCTAGACTGGTAAGTGTGGCCTCAAGGAAGCTGCCACAGGGTGGCAGGTAGTGGGGTGTCTCCAGTGATTTGGGATGGGACCCTCCCCCCACAAAAGAGACTCACTGTTCTAGAAGCAGAGGCCCCAGGCCACTCATGGCGCTCCTTATCCACACAGCAGTGGCTTACCACAGCTGTCAGCAGGGGTAGCCATGCATGGCCTCCCAGCCTCTGCCCTCCCTGACATGGAGGGCAGCAAATATGGGCAGTGCATCTGCCTCAAAGTAGCCTCAACTCCATACTCCTGAACTCTAGGATGTCCCCTAGAGCTACCCTGTGCCTACCAAGCTGCGGACTCTAGCCAGAAAATGGGTGGCAATGTAAACAGGGCAAGTGATCTACAGGAAGCAGATGGCATGCACACAGAACCAACTTTCTCCTCAAACAGCTTCCAAGGTGCCGCTGCCATCCAAAGGCCAAGCTCTGCCAACAGCCCAGCAAGCAGCCACCTGATGCAGCCTCCCCACCGCACAGGATCCAGGACAAGCATCAACCTCAGAACCCACTTGTCTCGTCTACAAAAGAGCACTGTCACCTGTCTGCCGCACATGGGGCCTGACAACAGATCAGTGGTAACAGATGCCACAAATGATGACTAGGGGTGGGGGACATGAATGCCACAAGAAGCAACAAGGTTGAGAGACATGCTAGGCATGGGAGAGGCAAGGTGCTGCTACTGGAGGACCAGGTAGCCCCACCTGGGTTCGGGTTCAGGACATCAAACTCCTTCAAAGACACTGCTCAGCTAAGGGGCCCAGAGGACAAGCCATCCCCCAAGGACATGTCCAGGGACAGTATCAGAGGACTGAAGGTAGCCCTCTAGGGCTCATTGAGAGAGCTCAGGGAGGGTTTCGTGTTGGTCAAGGAAGGGTCTAGCACCTGCATCCACTTCCAGACTGAGGATGCGGAGCAGGGGAATGAGACGCGTCCAAGGCAGGAGGCCCTGGCCTGGCCCATCTCCCCGCAGGCCTCTTGCAGCACCCTCCAAAAATCTACTCCTTCCACGAGCTGTGTAGGCTTTTCTGAGCCATGGGCCCGAGGCAGCGGAGGGAACCCTGGCTGTAAGAACCTGGGTTCCCACCCAGCCCACCGCCAACACACGGCCACGGCCTGATGCGGCACACAGCCTGTGAGGTGTAATGACAGTGCTGCAGCTAGGGACACCCCATGCCCCAAATGCCAGCACCATGTGGTGAGGAGGATGTGGGGAGCAAGTGGAGCAGCTACAGACAAAGCCTATGGAAGGGGCTCAGACAAGGTGAGCTGCTGCGTTCTCAGCTAATACAAGCCTGGACACACCAGGCTGGACCATGGGGACATGCAGCAGGCTCTCAACCTGTTCCCCACACCAGGCTGGCAAGGTTGGAGATGGCCAAGGACAAGGAACTCAGCAAGGGTCAGTCCTCACACCCTCCCAACTACAACAGAGGACAGGGAATAAGAAGGCCATGACAGGAAGTCACCCTCAATTACACAACCTTCATCCTGCTGAGCCTAGTTCCCCTTCACGGGGCAGAAACCCAGTCTGTAGGAGGAATCTTCTGGTAGCTCCAGATATAGCACTCCTGGGGAGAGGCCCCCACACTCTCTATAGTCACTGCCAGCTGCCACACTCCCTAACCCAGGCTCTGAGAAACAAGAGCGATCATAGTCATGGGGCAGTCACACAGAGGTCTTTAGGGTGTGGAAGGCAGTCCAGCCCCTGCCCCTGCCCACACAGACCCAGGAACTCACCAGACACATCATGGAGATGCCTACAAACACAGAGAAGATACACTACACAAAGACATGGAAATAAAGACACAGAGAAACAGACATGGAGACACATCCAGACATGCACACAGACACACCCATAGTCACACAGAAACACACTCATACATAGACATGGAGACACACCCAGACATGCACAAAGACACACCCATATTTACACAGAAACACACTCATACATAGACATGGAGACACACCCAGACATGCACACAGACACACCCATAGTCACACAGAAACACACTCATACACAGACATGGAGACACACCCAGACATGCACACAGACACACCCATAGTCACACAGAAACACACTCATACACAGACATGGAGACACACCCGGACACAGACAAATACACAGACACTCACAGACACGTTCACGGAGAGACACCAACAGACACGCAACACATGGGACACAGACAGGCATTGAAACAAATGGCCAAACACAGACTCACAGACATGCACATGTCACAAATGACTAGCGGAGGAGGACATGAGTGTCACAAGAAATGACAGGGTTGGAAAACCTGCTGGGCACAGGGGAGGCAGGGAACATCCACGGTCACACACTACACATCCCGAGACACCCGCAGACAAGAGTTATCTAGAGAGTCACACAGAGATGACGACCGGCACACAGATACAGAGGTACTCACATGTAGGTGCACCAGGTACACACGGGACCACCCTAGCACCCCAAGGTTGGAAGGCACCATCTTGTCTTCTCCCACCCTGGCAGCACAGCTCCATTATGTCACCTCAATGTCATGAGGTGACCGGCTGTGACCATATCAGCCATACCCCACAACAGATGCAGAGATGCAGGATGGCCCAGGCCGGAGGACCGTGACCTGGCTGGGACCTAACCCCTGCTAGATGTGAGGAGAGACACACAGAACCTAAAGTTGAGCAACCAAGGCAGATGTCCCCACAGACAGACAGGTGGACACCTTCCCATGACAACAAGTTACAGGAGCCAAAGCCTCAACTGCAGCTGGGCAGGCCAGGGGCCCAGAGTGAGAGGCCAGGAACTTAGCCAAGCATTGCTGGGGCTTGGAGCAGGCGCCAGCAAGGGCAGCCCTGGCTGAGGCATGGTCAGACTGGAGGGGAACCTTCAAGGCACCCTCAGTGGAGAGCCTGTCATACAGGGACATGGAGAAGGTCGCCAACACAAAGGACATGGGTGGACAAAGGCTTCGGTGATGAGAATACTGGCCATGCAGAGGTGTCATGACCCACTTCCTGGTCTGTCACCCTCAGCCACCCTGGCTGCTACAAAGCAGGCAGGCTCTGCAGGACAGGGCCTATGAGCCCCACCTATGGCCAAGGCCATACTCACCGTCTCACCAATGGTGAACACCAGCATCCCAATGATGGTGAAGAGGCACAGGTGGATGGTCAGCAGCAGCCCGACACTGGGAGAAAGAATGGTGCTCAGCCTGGTCCAGCACAGGCCACACACCCGAAGAGGCGCAACCCCATCCTGCCCGTGGTCTCAGGTATGGGCACAGCGTTCCCTCCTCTCCTTGGAGACACTGAGGATTTTCAGCCCTGGGACACAACGTCAGGGGCATGCTAGCCAGGGACCAGGACACAGAGGACAGAGGTCACTTTCATCTTTTTGGGCTGGACAGGCACACGGTCTACCAGGGAAGTCACTGGAGGCAGAGGGAGGACATAGGTAACATTTTTTTCTGGCAGGAGCCAAGAGGGCTGAGAGAAGTCTGGAGAGCTGAAGTTCCGCAGAGCTGGACCCTGAGAGCTACAGGGCTTCCAGGCCAGCATAGCTGCACACAGTGGAAGAGACAGCCGGCCTGAAGTAGCAGGTGCAGACAACCAACGGGAGACCCCAGAGACAAGAAAAGAGGCATCTGCTCAACTCAGCAATTGAGTGTAGGGGATGTGAGTCTATAGCGTCTGCCCAGGTCAGACCAGGACCCCAAACAGGTCCTGCAGGATGCTGGGCTGGGAGTACCCAGGGGGCTGCCCCAACCATACCCACATAGGAGCAGGCCTCCCCTCTGGTCCCTCTGGCCGAGCCTGCAGCTTCCAGCCACAGGGCTCACCTGGCCATTTCTGGCAGCGACCACCGTATGCACTTCAGGGTCTTCTTCATCATGGAGGAATTCTGCATCAGGAAGAAGGGACGGAGTGACCGACGCACCCGCAGGGGCTGGAAGACAAGAAGCCAGCCACTGAACCAGGACCACATACATCTTCCTTCTAGGGATCCCAGGGCCTGGAGAAGGGAGTAGTCCTTGCCAACCACTCCAGCCATCCTAGGCCTGCTGGCCACAGCGCTGACAGCTCACAGCATTCCTTGTATCTTGGCCTGAGGTCTCCTGCCCTCTACTCACTGTCCTGAGTTCCTCTCCATCACAGCACCTGTCACATTGCAATAATTTATCAGCAGCCTCTCTTTCTAGCACCTGGTAACACAGGACAATGGCCCACCAGCACCAACACATGACAGGCTCCCACGGGACCTTGGGCTTGTTGGTCCCACTAGGCTGTGCTCACACAGAAGAGCCCCAGAGCCTGAACAGAATGAGAGGGCAACAGGAACCATGACAACCAGAAAACTGCCCAGGGCTCTGGCCCAACCCGGATGCCCTGCCTGGCTCCGATGACTGAGAGATCAGTGCCCTCAGCTCTCCGGACCACCACATAGCACCCACAGTGGCAGCCAGAACCCCAGTGTTGTCCAGCCCTCTGGACACTCATCACCCTCCAGGAATCTGGACCACCTCCAGTCACACAGGGACACAATGGCTACTTACGGTCCTGCTGGCTGTGTGGGCCTAGCAATGCCACAGACTGAGGATGAGAGAAGGTGCATCCAGGTGACCATCTCCAAGGATGACATTGAGGATCAGAACCCAGATCCCAGAGTGGAAGCAAGCACCCAGAGATAGAGGGTGTGTGTGGTCACAACCACCAGTGCTCGCAGACCTTGTCACCCAACCCATCCACCAGGAGCACTTAATTGGGCAGAAGCCGAACCTGGTCTGGCAGAGCAGGTCAGGTCCCTGGCCCTATCAAGCCACCCAGCATCTGGGGGAGGGATGCAAGAGGGCCCTGATAGCCACAGAGGTTCTGAGTCATACAGCCACCTAACCAGAGATGGACCTCGTGTGGCATGACAGCCTTAGGTGAGAGAGTCCCTCAGAGAGAGGCGGCAGGCAAGGGTCCTGCTAACTGGACATGATTCCCAAGAGCAGAGAATGTCATGAAAAGAACTGAAGGATTGGAAACAAAGAGTTTAGCGGACACACGTGGACCGGTCCCTCCAAACAGGCACAGGGTGCCCGGGTCCCAGGCTCCAGAAGTGTCTAACCAGCATTTCAACTCAGTAGCTCTGACAAATACCCTGAGCCTCTGACCTCAGCTACACATGAAGAAGCCACCAGGATACGGGTGAAGGTTCTACCTGGGGCCAATGAATGACACACCCACTCTGCAGAAGCAGAGCCCAGCACAAGGTCCTACGTGGCCCCTGGTGACAGATGGCACTGTGCCCTTCCCCATGTGGGACACTGACCCATCCCTGGACAAACAGCTATATCAGTCATGCTCTGCCCTCCCGTCCACGGTGTCTCACCAAGCACCCCCATCCTAGAGCTTGAAAATGACCCAGTGAGCAGTTCCCACTACCTCCTGCAATGTGGCTGCCAGATCCATGGCCTGCAGGAAGGATCCAGAGTCTCAGAGGACTCGGGCTCAGCTGGACAGGAAGCTGGGTATTGGCATCAGTGACCACATCTCTAGTGTTCATCTTGCCATTCTGGGCCCTATTAGTCTGCAAGTGCCCACTTCCAAAGGCAGAAGCCACCAAGGACACACACTGGTCCTACCACATGGGAACCTAACTTGTCCAAAGGGTCAACTCCAGAGGACAGCACAGGACACTGCCACTCAAGAGTGATAAGGAGGCGCCACGTCCTCCAGGGAAAACTCCAGCTGTGGGGCCAGGGAGTGACTCAGTGGTAAAGCGTTTGCTCGGCACCATGCACGAGGCCCTGGAAGGAGCTGACACAACACTCCAGCTATTTGAAGAAAGAGGCAGAATTTGAGAATCCACCTCTAGGAATGAAGGTCTCGGTGTCCATGACAAACCTGGCCAGCTAACAAGTATGAGGCACAGGGACAGCAGCAGGCTTCAGAGCGACATTATAAAGACCTCTTAGACGGCCAGGGCCGCTCGGTGCCTGTGCATCCCAGTCTTGGCTCATGTACTGGGTGGACTCTTTTGTGCGTCACGAGGAGCTTCTTTGCCTCATCTCCCCGCCTCCTGGCAGACATAAGCATCCTTGGCGGAGGTACGGCTGGGAACTTGGCTTGCCAGGTGCAGAGACCCATGGGAAGCTTCGGTGAGAAATGGTGGCTATAGGGCCATGTCCCTCCTGTTCCGGGAAGGCATGGGCACCTCTTCCTCAATCAGAAAAGGAGCTGCATCTTACAAGGGAGGGCGAAATCCTGTCCTGAGTGGACATAGGAAGTAGAAGGTACCAAATAGCTGTGGAACTGTGCCTCCGTGGCCCCCTCAGTCTCTGCTGGGTACAGGGGCAGGGACCCACCACCTACCACTCTCTCCCATCAGCTCCCTGTAGGGCCTGGGGAAGGCTGCAGGCTGGTGATGACAGACAAGCTTCCCTCCTTCCCTTCACTGGCTGTCCTTACCAGGCACGACCCACCCAAAGAGCAGAGGACAAGCCAGCTCTGCAGCTGGGATTCCCCCAGGATTCCAAGCACTGTTTCCCATCAGCCCCTCGGCTCCACTAAGTCCTCAGCACCAGTCTTAGTCCTTCTATTCAATTCCCACCGATGTACCCATCTTCCCGTCACATGCTAACAGATCCATGAAGGCCAAACCAACCTGCCCCTGCCTTGCTGCCCAGACCACCTCCCAGGGTCCTGGGTGCTGCTGAGGAAGCATCAGCCTGTGGTCAGAGTGGATGAGGCTTATTAGTGCCGAGTTCAAACAGCTCTGGGTGTGAAACTGTGGGCACAGTGATACCCTGGGGTGGCTCTCTTATAAGGGACCTAACCAGGAGAGTTCACTGCAACCTGAAGGATCAGGAGTCACAGCAACTCGGACCCTGCTCCCAGGTCCTCTCACCAATGGGGCACGACAGGGGAAACCTTGGCCTTCAAGCCACAGTCCCTTCCCTGCCGTGGGGGAAACCAAAGCCCTCCAGGATGCGGGCAGACAGACATATGACCCAGGGCTCAGCTGCACCCGCACACCACACCCACAGCGCTGCCTCAGTCTCAGAGTTGACGCACCACCTACCTCCTCACAAGCGAGGCTCAGCGAGACAGTCCAGTCCACCACAGACACAACCAGCACCACAAGGTAGGCCAGCAGCCACCGGTGCTCCTGTAACTGGGCCCGCCCCACCAGGTAGCCCTGCAAGAGATGGGGAGCGGTGAAGAGCAAGCCAGGCCGACACGGGCCTGCAGCCAGGCAGAGGGCATCCGTGCACACCCAAGGACATGGGCAACAGATGAGCAGGGACTTCAACAGTCCAGTCTCTGTGCACTACTGGTGAGGAGTGAGGTGCTGAGCAGGGGTCGGGAAGTGTGCATTCCTGCCAAGGCTGCAAGTGACTCACTGTGCGACCTCAGAGGTGGCACTTAGCCTCTCTGGCTGGGTTCCTCACTGGTGACAGGAGTCCCACCAATTTCGTCTATCTAAGTCACCAGTGCATGCTGAGCAAACGGGAGAGCACTCCAAGACAGGAGGACAAACAGGACATGCACTGGGTGGGCTTGACAGCCACTCCAGAAAGGTGATCCAGGAGGTAGGGTCCTGCCCATCCTGCCCTCTTGATGGTCCTCCATCACACCTGCCTCCAGAGGATTAAAAACCTCTGTTCTCTTTCACCTTGAGAATACACTCATGCACCAGCCACAGACCAGTGAATGCCAAATTCTCACCAGTTAAAACCTAGAGCTGCCCATCACATCATGGGCAAAGACAGAAAAAATGAGAAACCACCTTGAGCACACCAATCTCACACACACACACACACACACACACACACACACACACACACACACACACACATACATACACACACACACACACACACACACCAGGCCTTCATTCAGGTGCCAAGGCTCACCAGCAACCACACGATAGCTCAGAGAATCTGGACAACACCAGGAGCATTATGGGTAGACCCATGTATCACCCATCTCACCTTCACAGAGAGGTCAACCAGGAAGACCAGCATGCAGAATGCCTCGATGGTCTCAGTCAGGCCACAGGGCGGCTGCCAGGGCTGGGAGCGGTAACGCAAATCTGCGGTTCTCGTGAATGATGATGGGAACTCCACAAAAGCCAAGGCCAGGATCAAGAAAATGGTGAAGCCCAGCCCTCTGGAAAGGAGACAAACACTGTCAGTGGGTGAGCGTTGGGCCAGGAAGCCAACTGGGAGGTGCACTGGGGTCTAGGGGGTAGAAGGCCGAAGCTGGCATTTTTTGGCTGTGACCACCAGGCTTGGCCAAGTAACACAGCCTTGCCCAAGACTCCGTGACTAGGCTGACCCAGCATTCTGAGGAGGAAGCCCTTACCACCTTCTGACCACAGCTGGCTCCTCTGTGGAGGAGGGGCCAAGGATCATCTCTATGTCCATGAGGATTGGGAGCATGCTTAGCCCAAGACAGTGTAGGGTCGGCCCAAGCCCACCAAGCAGGTCTGCACAGCCTGGTTCCACTGGGGTGCAGTCTCACCGTTGGTACAGTTTCGAGTAATACCAGCGGTAAAGCCACAGCGATCCGGCATCCATGCGGTGGTAGATGGAACGGTACTGGGAACAAAGGGCACATGAGCATGAGACAGATCCTCCCACGATACTGAGCCACACACACCGCAAAATGAGCAGGGTCCCTCCAGTGCTACACAACACAGGGAAGTGACCAGGGTCCCTGGGCCCAGTGCCGCGCACGAACGGGCTTTAGCACTGTCCCCAAGTGCCATACACAAAGAGAGCTGAGTTGGGTCTCTCCAGCACCGCACACACAGGGATGTGAGTGGGCTCACCCAGTACCGCCACACACTGGGCTTGAGCGGGGTCCCCTCAGTGGCACGCACATATGGATGTGGGAGGGGTTCCCCTTAATGCCACATATGTGTATGCCCTGACTGCGCCCAATACCACACATGTAGTGATCCAGTCTCCGCAGAGGCAGGCCTAATCCAGGTGTGCTAGAGCGAGTCTGTGTCAGCAGGGGCACAAAACAAGCCCCTCACTGGGCCTCGGGCTTAGACCAGCACAAGCTACAGAGCTTGCCCAGTGGAGAGAGCTCCCTTAGTACAGGCTAAGGCTGCACATGGAAGGCCAGCTCCACTCTCCAATACAACTGTATCCACCCTGCAGATGTCTCCCGGGCCTAGCACAGGGTGGCCCGAGGCAGGCTTCAGTACATACTAAATCACTGACACCATGATTCCAACACTAAGGAGATGGCCTCCATCAGAGGACAAGGGAGAGCCAGGTCCGGGTACCTGCCATTGTATCTATCCTAAATGAAGGCCCCTGCCCCAGGACAGTAAGGAACAAAGGGACAGGGTCGACTCCTGATCAGCAGGACAGCCACTACACACCTTTATGGCATCTTCAACGAAGACCACGGCCTGGTCTATGCAGAGCTCCTGACTGGCTGTGGCATCTGCAGGCAGAGGGAACACACCATGTGAGCAAATGGTACATTTGCAGCCTCATCTCCACAGGATGAGCACATGCAGGAAGGAAGCCGGCTGCGGCTGACTGCAGCCAGAGGACCCCCACTCTGAAGCAGGTACCTGTCCAAGCCAGAGTGCCCAACAGGTAAAAACACATGGCATGGGTGGAGGACATCAGGCCCAGAGCAAAGGCAGCTCTACCCCAGGACCACCACTGCCCAGGACACAGCATGCACAAGGATACAGAGGCAGTAGCGACCTGCAGAACCCTGGTACTGCACTCAGGGCTCAAGCCCGGCCCCATCCACTAACATGGAAAGAGCAGGAATGGTTGCCCTCGTCAAGTGGGTGCCATGTGGTGCAGGAGCCCCTGGTGCTGAGGGAAGGGGCTCCCATCACCACTCGGCCATCATCACCCCTGCCACCTCCACCAGTATCACCAGTTCAGCCAGTATCGCCCACTGTGAGACGGGGTAACCTCTATCCAAGGAACACAAGATTTCACACCAACATGAGCAAAGGTATCGTTCTCACTCTTCAGCCAGTACTAACAACCACAGAGCTCTCCCTCCCTCCCCACCTTCAGGACCAGGTGGTCCCCAAATATAACCCTGAGCAGAGGAACTAGGGGACTGCACAGCCCCAACAACTCACATCTCATCATGCTGGGAACAAAATGAGCAATGGAGCTATCTCAGTTTGCAGTTCTGGTTTTTATAAAGTCCAGCCTCTTGGGACCCACAGGAGCCATGCCCTGCTAAGAACAGAGCCTCCATAGCAAGAAGCCCTGAGGCCCGCACACAACCATGGCCAGAGCCCCAGCGGCTGCCTACACAGTGTGCCCTCTGTCTCTGAAGAGCAACCTGCTCTAGTTCTTGGGAATCACGTCTAGGGTCACAGAATAGAGGCAGCAAACCCCAGAGGATAACCAGAGATGTACCTCACTCCTGGCTTTACCCTGACCATGCTACACCTTATCAACCAGGACCTCGGTTTCCCCACGTGTATGTCCGTGAGGCTTATCTTAAAGGCACCCTGTTTCTCAGAGAGGCTCTGAGAGTTGTGGGTGCTGGCACTCCTGAAGGTTTCCTGGGATGGCTATGAAAAGAAGCCATATTGCTGTGTTCCCAGCATGGCAGAACCGAAAACCAACTGGCCCAAGGAGAAAGGCAGCTGAGGGCATCCTGGGAGAGCCCAGAAGCCCGGTCATACCCTAGAGAGTGTAGCCTGGGTCTGGAGCCATGAACCACAAAAGCCGCTTAGACGGGAAACTAGCTGAGGCTCAGAACCGGCTACAAGAACTCATGTCCACCCAGACAAGCCATCACAGGTGTGGGTCAGCACCCCAGGGCTCTGTAACGACAGGGGCCTCTCATCCAGCTCCCGGCTGTTGGTATGTAAGATTCTGGATCCTGCTACCCGAGCTCACCCAGGCATCAGGTGCTTGAAGAAGCCCCTCCGACTCCCACTCCAACTTCACCATCCTTCACACCCTGCAGCTCTAAGAAGCTTGTCACAAGTTGTAGGAAGCATGTCATGGGTTCCTGGGGGTCCCCGATGCTTCAGGTCCACACTCCACCCCATCCTGGCACTTGGGAACCCATTCTGGCCACCCACTCCATCTACTGCTGCCCCAGCCATGCCACACATTCTGAACTTGAATCTATCAACGCCTGGCTCTCCAGAGTCTCTAAGCCCATGCCCAGGTTGCCATCTTTGCCAGAGAATCCTCCTCTAACTTGAGGGTCCAGAGACTCCCTCAGGGCTACTTGCCCTGCCCTGAGCTCATCACCTTAGGTAAGCAACCACCTGTTGATACCTCTAACTCCAACCATGAGGGCCAGGGGACTTCTCCTGGGCACACGGGGTCAGAACGAGGTAGAGTGAGGGCCAATAACAGGGGCTCAGACACTGTGTCCCCCACGATACCTACGGACAAGCCTCCCTACCACTACTTCCTGACAGTCAGGTCTAGGCTTGCTCTGCCTCTCACTCTAGACTCTACACAACCAACCTAGATCCCCGCCCAGCATGCTGTGTGACCCTGGGCAAGCCCTTCACCTTTCTCACAGTTTCCTCCACGACCCTTGCCAGATGAGCCTCAGCTTTGCAGGTAGCCCACAAAGCCTGTAAGCCCCCCGCATCCTGTTTCATACCAGCCAGAAACAAGTAAAACTACTCTCTGAAACATTTGGCAGGGGTCAGTCAGGTAGGCCTGATTCAGCAGGACACAACAGCAGGAACCCCTGGGGTCCTGGGGAGACCTGCAGCGACAGCTACCCACTCTGAGAGTCTGGTCACAGGGCAGCCAAACCCGGAGCCTGGAGACCATCTCTCACCCACAGGACGCTAGTGTGGAGACTGAAAGATGCATTCTCGTGGTGAGCCCAGCCCAGGAGATGCAAACACAAAGAGTGTTGTCTGGGTTCTCAACATCCCTAGCCAAGGCCACAGTGTTTGGACAAAGAGCCCCCAGAGTCTCTCATGCGACACTGCCCAGCCTTAAGTCTTGCCTCAACAGAGAAGACTGAATCTGTCACTTGTCCATTCTGGAGGGCCAGGACTTATAAGCATTATGACACTGCTACCTCAGACATCTGTCAGGACCCACACACCAGACTCTGCAGAATCTCTCTTTGGATCCCCCAAATGTGTCCCCCACCCCGCCAGTCCATTACTGCCCCTTTTATTGAGACTCAAGATAAGCAATCTGCCAAAGTCCCACAGCCAGCAACTGGGAGCCCCAGAAAGGTCCCCCAGATGCCCCAACATAAAGCATGTGTCCCCTGAACCACATGCCTCAACTTGACTCAGGAGAGGAGGGTAGGGGTGAGGGGGTGGACATGTGATCATCTCGGCCTCTAGCTTCTGCATCTCCTATTAGGTAGGGACCTCCGTGGCCTCATTATTCATGGAAAGGCATGAGCTATGGGCAGAGAGGGACCACTGTGCCAATCCGGTCTGCTCCCACACAGAAGAGGAAAGGAGGCCGAGAAAGGGAAGTTTGAGTGGCCAGGCCTGCACACACAGGGCAGTACATACTGGCAGTGGCCACACCACAAGGTGGGCTGTGACCTGAGGTAGGTCAGAGGTGTGGGGGGGGGGGGGCTCCTCTCCTCTCTCTCTCTCTTGGCCTCAGTTTCCTTACCTGGAAAACGAGAACCAGAACCCTCTGCCTCTCGGTCACTACCTAAGCCTCTGCAGATGGCTGGGAAGATGACTCCACTCTCCCTGAGTTCAGCAGTTTCCCTGACCACAGGAAGAGGAGAGAAGGAGAGAACGGATAAGGGGCCCCCAGCACTTAAGGGCACAGGGAAGGAAGCCACCCTGGCCTCGGGACACCAGCTTCAGCCCCTAGCAGCCAGAGCAAAGTCACTCCCAGCAGGATGGTCAGCCACTTACGCCTGGGGACCCTGGGTTGGAAAACTCTTCTCTCTCTAAGCCTCAGTTTCCCCCATGAGGAAGAAGTTGAAGTGACAGTGCAGTAACCCTAGCGCTTGAGAAGGAACCCCAGGACAAGAGGATCTGGAGTTCAAAGCCAGCCTGGCTACTTGAGACCCTGTCTCAAAAAGTTAGGAGAAAAAAGGAAAGTCACTCACCAGAGCGGGCCTGGCCACCGCCTCGGTCCCTGCCTAGAAGGGGCTGCGCCTCTGCCGCCATCCCACCACCAGCACAAGCCGGACTTGGGACTACAGCGAGAGCCCGCGTTCCGGAGGAGGAGCGACCGCGCTGTGATGACGTCCAGCGACAGCCAATGAGAACGGAGGGATCGTGCTGGGAGGCGGAAGCAACAAGCCCCGCCTCCAATGGGTGGAGCTCCGCTTCCTTCCAGCAGGGAGGGGCAGAGGGGAGGGAAAGCTGAGCGCCGAGGAAGTTTTTCACCAATGCTGATTACTGCCATCTCCTTCCAGCTCTAGGAATGTCAAGGTCCCGGGGCTGGACCCAGGAATCTCTTGTTTTGTTTTTGGGATTTTGCTTGTTTGTTTGTTTTTTATTTCCAGGTCCTTATAACACGCCCAGCAAGCTCTCTCCCTCTAGCTACACCCGGAACCCAGAAGTGTTTAAGCAAGCATTTTGCGTGACTCTGACACATGCAAGGATTGTGTACAAGAGATTGACCACAAAGGTCACCCCCTCCCCCGCCCCATGGAGCTTGAGTTTTTCCTCTGAAATTAAGAAAACTTAAACATAGTTAAGGGTAAGATTTTCAACCATGAAGCTAGACATGTTGCTGCACACGCCGAGAATTCAAACACTCCAGCAGCAGAGACAAGAGGATTGATGCCAGTTCGAGAACAGTCTGCTGCTAGCTAGTTCCAGCGGGAGGGAGGGAGGGAAGGAGAGAGACACAGACACTGCCGTCCTCTGCTGCCTGTCAGTCTTGGAGGTCTGAAGTCCAAAGACGGGACAGAAGTCTTCTCTATCTCTTGGGGCCTCAGAAGGCTGAAACCAAGTGTGGCCACTATGCTGGGATCTTTTCAATTTTTTTCTTTTATTATTATTATTATTATTATTATTATTATTATTATTTGTTGTTGTTGTTGTTGTGTGTATGTGTGGTATATGTGTGTGATGTATAGTATATGTGTGTGATATGTATGTATGATGTATTGTATATATGTGTGATGTATGGTATATATGTGTGATGTGTGTGTGTGTGTGATATGTGTGTGTGATGTATGGTATATATGTGTTTATGGTATGTATGTGTATGTGTGTGATGTGTGTGTATGTGTGTGTGATGTATGGTGTATGTATGTGTATGATGTGTATTCACAAGTTCACAGTAGCAGTATAGAGCCATTCACAATACTGTACAGGGGTCATCTCGCTCTCAAACCTCATCCATTTTGAGATATTGAAACGCTACCCTGTTCTCAAACTGATTTTATAGTTTAATGGTGTTATGCACAGATCACGGGGACCCCCAAAAGATCACCACGGAGACTGAATCCCACATGTAAAAGCAAAGAGCCTTTATTTTCAAGCTCCATGGCTTGGTCTGTCCCACGTAGTGGAGAGAGCAGAGAGCCCTGAGCCCAGGCAAAGTGAGATTTTTATCATAGCAGAGGTTGGGGTGAGGGGATTTCAGGGTCCAGGACCCTGATTGGCTGACAATTGTCTAGGGGTATCTGTAAAACAAAAATAGGTATGTGCTAGACTCAAGGACATCTGGCCACCTTATCTAATGGTTGGAATGTTTGGGATGCCAGGTACTTCCCCATCCCTGGGTGGTGTCACCTTAAAGCTTTCCCTGGATCTGGGTGTTGCCTGCCAGTAAGCCTGTCACAGAAGCTGTGTCTAGGCCCCTAAGCCTGTCATGGCAGCTGTGTGGTCAAGCTGTTTTGGGGCCCCTCCACAAATTATATTTATTTCAAAAACATCTTGCTGAGTGGCCCAGACTGTCCTCAAACTTATAATTTGCCTGTCTAGATCCAGATAATCTCTGTTTCTTTAAAATTTATTATTTATTCATGTTGACAGTGTGTGTATATGTAATATTTTATTGTTGTTTTTGTTTTTCCAGACAGGGTTTCTCTGTGTAGCCCTGACTGTTCTGGAACTCACTTTGTAGACCAGGCTGGCCTCTAACTCATAGAGATCTGCCTGCCTCTGCCTCCTGAGTGCTGGGATTAAAGGAGGGCACCACCACCTTATTGTAGGTTGTTTTTACTTTTTAATCTTGAGGGCCCACAAAGCTCCCAAATAATTCACACAGGGAGGCTTATTCTTAATTATAAATACCCGCCTTAGCTTGGCTTGTTTCTAGCCAGCTTTTCTTAAATTATGCCATCTACCTTTTGCCTCTGGGCTTTTTCTTTTTCTTATTTCTGTATATTTTACTTTCACTCTTGCTCCATGGCTGGCTGTGTGGCTTTATGGCTGGCCCCTGGTGTCCTCTCTCTTCTTTTCTTGTTCCTTCCTCGATCCTCTCTTCCCAGAGTTCTCTTCCTATTCTCTCTGCCTGCCAGCCCCTCCTATCCTTTCTCTGCCTTTGCAATTGGCTGTTCAGCTCTTCATTAGACCAATCAGATGGTTTGGGCAGGCAAAGTAACACAGCTTCACAGAGTTAAACAAATGCAACGTAAAAGAATGCAACACATATTTGCATCATTAAACAAATGTTCCACAGAATAAACAAATGTAACACATCTTAAGATAATATTCTACAACACCACCTGTTAGTTTTTCGGCTGCGTTGTGTTCTTACCCTGCAAGGAAATGCCACGAAACACGACAGAATCTGCTAACAAGAGTTTTATTAAAGGTAAAGGGACAGAGAGTGAACAGGCCTGCGGGAAACACGTGTGTGGAGAAGAAGGAGGAAGAAGAAGAAGAAGGAACCGGGAACAGGGCGCCGGATTTTAAAGGCTGGGCGTGGACAGATCAGCGTCACTACTACACGCAAGCGCGTAGATCACATGGCCACATTGCGCGCCTATGTAGCCAATGGAACGTCACGGATCTTGGTCACGCGAGATGCCCTGACCGGGAAATGGCTATCCTGACCTGGAACTGGCTAGGTGGAAGTGTCTGTTGGGCATATGCAAACACGCCCGACCATGGGGGCGTGTTGTAAACCTTTCACCACCCAGCTCTTTAATTTTTTTTTTAAACTGTCTAACCTAATGTAAGCAGGGTCGTAAAGAGTGAAAGTCTTATGTAGTCCAGGCTAGTGAGATGGTTCAGCATGTGAAGGCACTTGCCACCAAGCATGACAACCTAAATTTGATCCCCAGGACCCATATCCCATGTGGAAGAAGGAGAGAACCAACTCCTGAAAATTAACTTTTGACCTCTACACACACACACACACACACACACACACACACACACACACACACACACGGCACACATGTGCACACACATGTGCACGCAAAATAAATCTAATACAGTTTTAGAGATAAAATTTTCTGGGACCTGGAGAGATGGCTGAGTGGCTAAGAGTATTTGTTCTTTCAGATCCAAGCATCCAACTGTGTGTTCACAACCATTTGTAACTCCAGTTCCAAGGGATCCAACACCCTTCTCTGATCTGAAAGCACCAGGCATGTGGTGCACACACATGCAGGCAAAACACTCAGACACAGAAAATAAAATAAAGTTTAAAGATGAGACCGTCCTCAGATAGGACGGACCAATGAAGCTAAAAGAAAATGTTGACATCAACAAGAGCATCTGCCCAGCACAAATAAGCCCCAAATGTCAAGAGGCTGGACTGTAGTTCAGTGGTAGAGCATTTGCCCAGCATGAATAAGCCCCAACACACACACACACACCCCTGGAGACAGTCCTACCTCATTAGAATACACACAGCAAACAGATGCAAATGAACCCCACAGAGCCCATCAGTCAGCAGACATCAGAGCATCAGTTCTAGAGGGCAGGGCTATGCTTACCCCAGGGCAGGTGGAAAGAAACCATGATTTCAAGGTTATTCGTTGGCTTTGGTTTGTTGAAACAAAAGTTAAATTTTTATTTATGATTTGTTTGGTTTAAGACAGGTCTCCCATAGCTCAGGCTGCCCTCAGACTCACTGTGTGTCTAGTTCTCCCTACACTGAGCCTCCTGCCTCCACCTCTGAAGTGCTGGGGTCACAGGTGTGTACCACCACACCGGTTTTTTCAGTGCTGGGGGTGGAACCCGGGACTTAGTCCATGCTGGGCAAGTACTGTACCCACTGAGCACCTCCCCACCCCAGCCCTTTTTTTTTTTTTTTTTTTTTGAGGAAAAGGAAATGAGTTCATGTAGCCTCAGGGGAATGTCTATTGCAACTAAAGAATTTCCTAGATACTTCTAGAACTCCCAGAGGCTCGAATGGAAAATAGCTGCCATTAAGTAGTCAGTCTCCTTTAGAGGTAGACAGGGTCCTCAGAGGGCCTTGTCACAAATGGGGTACAGAAATAAACCACAAGAACAGTATAGCACCACAAGAGGGCTCTGAGTCTCAGACACAGTGTGGCCTACTCCTAGTTCAGCCAGAATGTCCCTGGTGTGCAGACGGGTAGCATCCAGGAAGTCACTCATGGAGTTCTCACAGGTGGTAGCAGATTCTGAGCAGCCCTGCCATCACGGGGACCTGACCATTCCTGTGTGACTCTGCCAGCCATGGCTTAGGACACAGCATCAGTGGGGCAGTGCTGGCCACAAGGTTTGACCAGGGACTAGTCTATTCCCTGGATGCCCAGTGGTGTCCTAAAACACAATTCAATTCTGACACCATTTGCCTAGAGCTAGCATAGAACCCACCACAGTCACACAAGACTGGACCACTCACATGCTAAGAGCAAGCCTCCCTAGACTTCAAGGCAATTAGTTATAAACAGAGGGTGCCTACTACCCACTCTCAAGTTAAAAAAAAAGCTAGAATGGCTCACAGAATCCAGGAAGACATTTAACTACTGCTAGTTTAAGTTATTTAACCACATGTACGTGGGGGAGTGGTAGATGTGCACCTGAGTGCAATGCCTGAGGAGGCCAGGAGAGGGCACCAGGTCACCAGAGGAGAACATCAGATCCCCTCAGCCTGGAGTTTCACTAGTGAGCCACCTGATATGCGTGCTGGGAACTGAACTCAGGTCCTCTGCAAGAGCCGGGAAGTGCTCCTAATCACTGAGCCATCTCTCCAACTCCTACCATTGGTTATTATAAAGTACAGGGCTCTGGCACAGCTCGAAGGAAGAGGCCCATAAGACAAGGTCTGACAGGGGGCTGTGCTTTCTTAAGACACGTCACCTTTTTGACGCTTCCAAGCCGGGCGGTGGTGGCGCACGCCTTTAATCCCAGCACTCGGGAGGCAGAGGCAGGTGGATCTCTGTGAGTTCGAGGCCAGCCTGGGCTACAGAGTGAGTTCCAGGACAGGTGCCAAGGCTACACAGAGAAACCCTGTCTTGAAAAAAAAAAAAAAAAAAAAAAGCAAAAAACAAACAAAAAAAAAAAGAGCAGCCTTGGGCCCCTTTTAAGGAGTAAAATCAAGAGTAGTTTTACAGAAGGGAGACAATGGGGCAATAAAGAAATATAAAAAAAGTCTTTAAGAAAATTATGTGGTCACCCACCATGTGATTAGGGAAGGGTCAGGGAGGGTCAGGGTAGTCTCAAAAACAAATCCAGGTCATGGGTTGTAGAAGGTCAGATTCCAGGAATAGAGAACGGAGCAACTCGGTTCTCACGGTAAATAAGCACTTATTTTTTTAAAACACAGCACAATTGATCCTGCTTTCAAAATGGAGTCAGGCAGGTTCCTCAATGTAGCCCTGGCTATCCTAGAACTTGCTCTGTAGACCAGGCTGGCCTGGAGCTCAGAGATCCACCTGCCTCTTCTCCCCAAGTGCTGGGATAAAGTGTGCATCACCACGCCCAGCCCGTGAACACATTTCTGACATGGAAGTTCTTGGGAATTGTCTTAGTCTGTGTTACTATAACTGAGTGAGGCTGAGTAGATAAAAAAAGGTTTCACTGGGCACAGAGGCACACAATGCAAGCACTCTGGAGGCAGAGGCAGGGGAATTGCTCATCCACACTGGAGGCCAAGAGGCCTGTCACTCCTGAGTGCGGGTAGGGAAACTGAGGCTGGAGGGGCTCTACAGGGTTCCCTCCCAAGGCTGGGTCTTTCAGTGGACTGGAACAGTGTCCCACAACAGCCCCAGCCTGCCTCCCACTCAGTCCACGGCCACAAGCACAGCATATGAGCTGCCCGCGGCTCAACCGGAAAGGCTATCCAGAGCCACAGCAGGATCCTTCCTGTTGTCAGTGTGCAGGACCAGATGAGGCGTTCAGACAGCCAGAGCCAGGAGTTTGGGGTGCAGATAAGAAAGGGGGCCTTGCTGGAAACTCCCTTCCCTGCCCCCAGACATGCAAACAGATGAGATTCACATTGGGACCCAGCGCACCACCCCCACCCCCTCAGTGGGCACCACACAGTGCACCCTGTCACACCCACTGCCCACAGTGGCACTACCCTGAGGTGCTTTTGAGGTCTTGGATCCTGCAGTGAAGAGAAACAACCTCTTGGTGGAGACACTGGCTTGGACTCAGGTCCTCGGACATGCCTACCTCCCAGAGTCACTGCAAGAGTCTTGCCCCGCCAGTGCTAGGCTTCTCTCCCAAGAGCCCCGGAGACCGTGCCAAATGTGGCTCTAAGTCAGAAACACGCACTCAGGCTCCCAACACTGTTGGGATGTTACTAGGAGCGTTTTAAAAGAACCCTCCAGAAATGGAACCAAATCCCGAACCCCAACTCACTCCCACCCAGCTTCACAAGTATTCCTAGAGATAGAGAAAGCTTGCCCTCAAGGGAGGCTGCACCCTGCACCCTTCCAAAGAGACCCAGCCATCCTCATGATCTGGCTTGACAGGCTGAGGTCTAAACTGCACCTGCTCCGGATGCTTCCTCCCCCAGGGGAACGGGGGCCTCCTGCACACTGAAGCTGGGTTACATGGGTAGCCTGAGCAGCTAGCATGTACCTGCATGGATTTGAACAGGTAGCTTTCTGGATTTTGTTCCTCCATTCACTCATTTACATGTGCATTTATGGAGCATCTACTGCACACCAAGAACTCTCCCTACACACTGTTGAATAATGTTTCAAGCAGAGCAGAACAGCGTCAAGTGTTTCCAAAAACATTTGAGAGAAAGCGCACATCACCACTCGCTGTCAAGTGGACAAGGGATGGGCCTTCACCACCCCCAGCCTGATACTGTGTGGGCCCTCAGGTCTATATCCGTCAACTGGGGATCGCAGTGATAGAGGCCTCGGTCTCCGAGTCTGTTCTCCCGGCCTTCTTCCCTTCACATCCAGCTTGGGGCAAACAGTAACAAGGAGTTCTAAAATCATACTCTCAAGCCACATTGCTGTACAAGCCGGTAATCCCAGCACTCTGGAGGCGGAGGCAGGAGGATTACCATGAGTTCCAGGCATGGTCTACAGACCAAGACTCTGTATCAAAGAAACAAAACAGAGGCCGGGGATAGAGTTGGTAGAGTGCTTAGTTAACACGCATGGTGCCCTGGCTTCCCGTTCCCCAAACCACATAAACCAGGTAGGGAGTGCACACCTATAATCCCTATGCTAAGAGGTGGAGGCAGGAGGATCAGGAGTTCCAGGTCATCCTCAGCTACACAGGGAGTTAAAGGCCAAGCGGGACTACCTGAGATCTACCTCAAAAACAAAACAAACAAACAAACAAACACATTCCCTTCTCTACTGCCCATCTCATTTGAGCCTTTAAACACCCCCATAAACCGCCAGAGTCTGCTGCATTTGGGGAGACCGAGACTCAAATGTCCCCACACTTCACATAGAGAGTGAGGGCTCAGCAGACACACAGCCTAGCCTATGCCTGGGGAGAGCGTGTAGACTGGGCACAGAACCCAAAGCAGGCTGTTGGTGAGCAATCCATACATCCCTAAGCCAAGGACTGGCCCTTGCCCCTGGGGACTGCCCCCTGGGAAAGCCAAACCCTTCCCAGGCCAGGCTTGGGCATTGCTTGCTATTTTGGGCTCCTTTACCCGTGACACTAGCAATGGGAATCTGGGGAGACACCCAAATGGCTTGTTTGGTTGGGAACTCGCTGATGTGGTGGCAGCTGAGGGGGAACTGAAGGGTCAGGAGTCTCCAGGGTGGGGGCAGGAGTGTCCTGGGCTGCAAGGCAGCCCTGGGAGGACACTGAAGGGGACATGGGAAAAATAAGCATGTTAGGCTGTCTTGGAAGCTGACAGGGGGAGTGTTGTAAAATGGCATGCGCAGCAGCCTTGAGCTGAGGTGAAAGGACAGAGAAAGTTCTATTATTAAAGGGGTGGGGAGGAGGGAGGGAGGGAGAGAGAGAGAGAGAGAGAGAGAGAGAGAGAGAGGAGGCATGCACAGCCTCATGGAAGGAGAGCGAGGGAGAGAGGAAGGAAGAGAGAGAGAAGGGGAAGGGGTTTTCTCTTAAAGGGGACTTTACCTAAGATGACATCAGGACACTGGGCAGGTCCCCAAGAGGCAGGCCAGAATGCTAACAGGGAGAGGGTTTGTATCATCCAGTCAGACCCCCTCCCTTCACACAAGCATGGGTCTTAGGTCAGAAGTCCTGCACACAGCAGGGACACCAGTGGTTAGGGGCAGAGGGGATCAGGGAACTGTGGCCGGCCCCAGAGCTGTGTGTTCCTGACTACTGGCACAGGGTGAGCGCAGCAGGAGCTGTGGAGGAGACAGAGACCCCTGAGAAAAGTCTGAGCTTGAGACCATCTCCTAGAGCGGTGGTTCTCAACCTTCCTAATGCTGTAGCCCTTTAAAACAGTTCCCCATGGTGTGCTGACCTCAACCATAACATTATTTCATTGCTACTCCATAACTGTAATCCTGCTACTCTTATGGATCGTAGTATAAACTTCTGTCTTTTCCGATGGTCTTAGGTGACCCCTGTGAAAGGGTCGTTTGACGCCAAAAGGGGTCCCTACCCTTGGGTTGAGGGTGGGACAGGGGGTGGTAGATGTTAGCAGACAGGAAAAGAGAACGATATAGACTCAAGACCCTGAGAGGGTGACAGAGACGAGGTGCAGAGGGCTCAAACATTATGCCAGGCTTATTAGGGGGGCAAAGGTGTTTGAGGGCACTGACCTCAGTACTGGGCAGGAACTGAAATGGAGACCATGGAGGAACACTGCTTACTAGCTTGCTCCCTCTGGCTTGCTCAGCTACCTTTTAAAAACATCCCAGGCCGGGTGGTGGTTGCGCACGCCTTTAATCCCAGCACTCAGGAGGCAGGGGCAGGCGGATCTCTGTGAGTTCAAGGTCAGCTTGAGCTATAGAGTGAGTTCCAGGAAAGGTGCAAAGCTATACAGAGGAACCCTGTCTCAAAAAAAAAAAAAAACCCACAAAAAAACAAACAAACAAAAACAAAACACATCCCAGGCCCACCTACCTAGGGATGACACCACCCACAGTGGGCTGGCCCTCCCTCCATTAACTGATCAACTATTAATCAAGAAAATGGGCCGGGCGGTGGTGGTGCACGCCTTTAATCCCAGCACTCGGGAGGCAGAGCCAGGCGGATCTCTGTGAGTTCGAGGCCAGCCTGGGCTACCAAGTGAGTTCCAGGAGGGGCGCAAAGCTACACAGAGAAACCCTGTCTCGAAAAAAAAAAAAAAAAAGAAAAAAAAGAAAAAAAAAAAGAAAATGACCCACAGACTTGGCCACAGCCCAATCCAATGAAGTCCGTTCCTCAGTTGAGGGTCCTTCTTCCCCAGTGACTCTTGTTTACATCAAGTTGACAAAAACCGACCCAGCACGGGACTCATCCCTCACACCTGAAACAACTGAAGGTGTCTATGAGCTTTGCTGAATTTCATTTTGGAACAAAACCTTCAAAATTGTAGAGAAGGGCGCTCACAAACCACAAGAGGAACAGAAGTGGATCGTTATGTGACTCACTCGTGTCCAGCTAAGTGCCCAGGAGGGTTCTTCTCCAAAGCTGGCCAAGGGGGCTGTTGGGTTTCAGTGTAAAATGTTCATGTGTCTGAACATTTTGGCCCCAGGTGGTGGCGCTGTTTGGGAGGTGTTTGGAACCTTTGAGATACCAGCCATGAGGGGCAGGCATTAAGAGGTTCAGCCTCGCCACCGTCAGCCCCAGCTCTCTGCTTCCTGTCCCCAGCCACGATGGAAGCAGCTGCTGCAAGCGCTCGGCACCCCAAATCAAGCCACTGCTCCAGCCACCATGCCTGCCCTCCCCTCCATCAGATGCGTGCCACCCACAGGGAGCTATGGATGTAGCCCAACACAAAATGATAAACTTTGTGCAAGATGTTGTTAACTCAGTGTATGGGCCTCCATCGTGAACCTTGTAGACAGCGTGAGACCCTGCTTGTAAGCCTAAACAACTTCTCTCTTCTCAGGTGCCTCTCTCAGGTCCTCCTTCACAGCAATAAGAAAAGCAATAAATACAGAGGTCCTAGGTCCAATCTCCAGACAGACACACACACAGAGGCATGCAAGCACACACACACACACACACACACACACACACACACACACACACACACACACACTACATTTTAAAAGGAAATAACCAAAACAATCCTTTTAGAAGCCTTGCTAACACATGGGCATGTCGGGGGTGGGGGGCGCTGGAGAGATGACTCAGAGGTTAAGAGCACTGGCTGATCTTCCAGAGGGACCCAGGTTCAATTGCCAGTACCAACATAGCAGCTCACAACTGTCTTTAACTCCAGTTCCAGGGATCCGGTACCCTCATGCAGGCATACATGTAGGCAAAACACCAATGCATATTAAATAAGTAAGTAAGTAAATGAATGAATGAATGAATGAATAAATAAATAAATAAATAAATAAATAAATAAATAAATAAATAAATAAATAAATAAATAAATAAAACAGGCATGTCAGAGGGTGAACATAATGCCTGGTCCTTAGTGACATGTGCAGGGATGCAGGGGTACCAGGCTGGGGCAGCTTTTCCAAGAGGAGGCTGCAGGGGCTGCATCAGGCCCCTCCTGCCCACAGGCAGAAGCACTCAGACCCCCTCAGATCTGAATGCTTCACGGAGCTCATCAGGGTGTGCTCTCCCACACCCCTGTTTTCCATAAGGCTGCCAGAGCTGAGCAGACTACAGAACAAGAGTAGCCCCCTTGCCCCAGTCACAGCCTCTGTGTGCTTGAGTTCTCTGATCATGCAGATCCTACAGGCGGTGAGGGCCCGGGCATCTGGGGACCCTGCGTGGGTCTTCGTCAGATGCCCATGGCTGTTTTCTACATTCATTAATTTTGTGCTTAGGGGTGGGGTATGTGCACCCCACTGCACTTGTAGAGGACAGCTTTCAGGAGTCATTCTCTTCTTCTACCATGTGGTCTTAGGGACTGAACGCAGGTCATCAGCCTTGGCAGCAAGCATTTCATTCACTAAACCATCTCTTTTGCCTTTCTGTTGGGCCCTGTGTGTGGCCCAGTGTGACCATGGAGCATAAAGCTGCCACAAGACTCTAGTGCCCTTTTTGACTGGGGGATGCAGCTCAGTGGTGGGACACTTGTCTGGCATGTGCAAGGCCCTGAGTTCCATTCCATTCCATGATGACAATAAATTGAAGAAGAGGAGGAGGAGGAGGAGGAGGAGGAGGAGGAGGAGGAGGAGATGGCTCCTGCAGACAGGAAAGTTGGGCTCCCCTCTGACATGGTGAAGGTGTAGGGAGCCAGGGAATTTGGGGAGGAGACAGGCACGTGTTCTTGGGATCACGGGACCAAAGCTGGGAAGGATGGGTGAATCTTACAGCGTGAGAGGGTCCAGTCTATCATTCAAGCCATTGTCTCAGAAGGAAAATCATCACGCCAGAGAGCTGGCTCAGTGAGTAAAACGCTTGCTGCCAAGGCACGGCAGCAGGGGTGGGAGGCTGCTTGCTCACATCTGAGTGGACCAGGATGGAGAGAGAAATGAGTGTTGGTGCTTAGCTGGTGTGGTGGCTTGAAGGAGAAATGTCCCCTCATAGTCTTGGGTATTTGAACGCCTGGTGCCCAGTTTGTGGCGCTGTTTGTGAAGGCTTAGGAGGTGTGGCCTTGTTGGAGGAAGTGAGTCAATGGAGGTGGGCCTTGAGAGCCATTTCTGGTTCGCTCTTTAGCACTGTGTTTGTGGTTCAAGATGTGAGCTCTCTGCTCCCTGCTCCTGCCACCCCGCTGCCTCTGTTCCAGCATCATGGACTGTATCCCTCTGCGACAGTAAGCCCAAATGAACTTTCTTCCGTAAGTTGCCCGGGTCATGGTGTTTCATTACAGTGCGGAACAGTGACAGACAGCTGTCTTTCTTCTTCTCCCTTTCGTCTGGCCCTGAGCTCTAGCCCATGCACAGTGCTGTAGTTCAGAGTGGGTCTTCCCTCCTCCGTCTCCTCAGGGAATGCCCTCGCAGACACAACCCCTGGCAGACTTGGGAAGTGCCGCTGTATACAGACAGTGCAAGGCTAACTGAAGAGGGGGCTCCATCTGTGGGGTTACAGAGCAGGTACCATCTGCACTGAGTGAGACTCCCGGGACAGCTGCTGTGGGTCCCCTACAATCCTGTAGCTAACCCCTCACCCATGCTCTTTTGTTTTGCTTGGTCCTCTTTGTTGTTTTTGCTTGTTTGTTTTTGAGACAGGTTCTCTCTATGCAGCCCTGGCTGTCCTGGAACTCACTCTGTAGACCAGGCTGGCCTTGAACTCAAAGATCCACCTGCCTCTGCCTCCAAAGTGCTGGGATTAAAGGCGTGCGCCATGTCTAGCCCTCACTCATGCCCTTTTAAGTAAGGCATTAGTCTCACTGGTTTACCAAGTTAGACTTAGGTGGTGTAGTGCTTTGGTTTGTCCCTGGAGTCTTAAAAGGATGGAGTAGGCATTTGCTTATGTCTTCTTGGGGAAGGAATTCTGGAAAAACCCACCCACATCCCCAAATAAAACCCTATTGGAGGGGAAAGACTAGAAAAGAGAAGTAGAGGAAAGGGAAGAGAAGAAAGTGTTTGAGAAGGAAGAGGAAGAGAAGGGAGGAAAGAATGGATGAATGAAGAAGGGAGAGAGGCAGGAGACAAGGGGAAGAAGAGAGGAAGGTGGAGGCATGGATGCAGTAGGAGACCCCCTGTGGTTAAAAGGAGTGTTTCCACCAGTAGACCTGTTTGGATCCCACAAAAATAAATGGATAAGGATAGTGGCCAGGCACGTCATAGTTTTAGGAATTAAAAATTATTAAAACTCAAGTTCCATTTGCTTATGGGATACCACCTTACAAGGACTCCAATTTGCAGTAAGGCTTGTTAAGGAAGGGAATGGCTCAGTTGCCTTTAGCCTCCTGGCTATGGGTGGGTTAGGACTTCTGTTGGTCTTTTCTGTGTCGCACAGATTGCAAGCCCAGCGCCACTTTGAGATCTTTGGCAGCAGTCACTCTACAGCTCACGTGGTTGAGTCTGTATGATAATGAGTATTCAGAGACGGGTAATGCTTGGGGGGCGGTCATCAACCTAAGACAGAGCACTTGTGTGGCCTGGGCAGGTGTCTCTATGACGGGTAAGGTGACCTGCTGACGTCCCACGCAACCTAAGTCAGAAGCTCATTTTTAGTAAAAAGGGGGGACCTGTGGGCCCTGGCCCCCCACTGTGAGTGGATGCTGCCTTGCTTGCCGACCTTGACCAGATGTCCTCCCTATTCAGATTCTCTGCCGGTTTCCTTCTCACCTAACGTTCTACCGGAGGTTCTTTGTTCCTGTATCCTGCATTTGGTGTAAACAGCTTAGATGCAAGAATGTAGAACATTCAGTAGCAAACTTCTGCCCTCCAGGGATCCGCCATTGTGCTGTAAGCCTGTATTTAAGGTTTCTTCCCTCTTTCAATAAACGGCATTCGGCTGGCACTCGGCTTTCAGCTGTGGCGAATGACTCGCTGTCTCTTGTCCCTTATTTTTTAATCCACAGCCCCTCGCTCGGACATGGTGAATGGGTGGTGGTTGTGCGGGCGCTATCCCTACAAGGAATGACTGGTTGTCATTAGTAGGAATACTAAAGCTTCTGTGGGCTTTTCATATGTGGTTCACTGCTGGATGTGTGCCAGAATGGCCACAGATCCAACCAAGAGAATACTAGTAGTACATGGTACATGGGCAGAACAGGGTTGGTGCTCCTGTCTTCTCACAGGGACTTTGGTGACCTGCCTGGACAATCTGTGATGACACTCCTCCTCAAGACTCTTAACCTCAGCATATCTGCAGTGTCCTTTTATCTATGTGTCAGGCCACTTAGTCTCAGGATCTGATTAGGACATCAGCATCACCAGGGAACCATTATTTAGCTTACCTCCCTCTCCCTCTTCTTCCACAAATTTTCATCATCAAGCTTGATTTCCTCATGGCGCAGACCCCTGGTTAGAACTGTTGGTTCATTTGCCTTCTGTTCAAGCTCCTGATTACATTTCTTCATTTCTGGGTTTTCCACAGTTCTGTCCCCAGAACCAACATTGTTGGTGTTCATTGAGTCAAATGTAGTTGATAATGAATCCATGGGCAGATGGGCAGATGGATGGATGAATTTGTGCACAAGCAAATGGATTGATGCATGGATGTATGAATTCAGCCATTGATGGGCTGTTAGAGAATGAATGGGCAAAGGATGAACGTGTTAGTATGTGGATGGATGGATGGATGGATGGACAGATGGATGATGGGCAGGTGGAGAGACAGAGGGATAAGTGGATGAGTGTGTGGGTGGGTGGATGGGCAAGAGATGTGTGTGTGTGTGTGTGTGTGTGTGTGTGTGTGTGTGTGTGTGTGTATGTGTGTGTGTGTGTGTGTGTGTGTGTGTGTGTGTGTGTGTGTGTGTGTACAGATGATAGATTTGGTGGTTTGAATAAGAAATGTCCCGTTATTTGAACAGCTGGTTCCAGTTGGTGGCACTGTTTGGGGAGGTTTGGGAGGTGCATATTGCTGGAGGAAGCAAATCATAGGACAGGTTTTGAGAGTTCAAGGTTTCATATCATGCCCAGTTTCACTTTCTGCTTTGCACTTGTGTTTAGTGGTGTGAGGTCTGGCTTCCTGCTCCTGCCATCATGACTTCCGATTGTTGCCATGCCTTCCCTTCCCCCAGGATGGATCTAACCTTCGGGAACTGGAAGTCCAAATAAACTCCTTCTTCTTGTCTTAGTTAGGGTTTCTATTGCTGTGAAGAGACACCATGACATGGCAGCTCTTATAAAGGAAAACATTTAATTGGGGTGGCAGCTTACAGTTTCAGAGGTTCAATCCATTACCATCATGGTGGGACATGGCAGCATGCAGGCAGACACGGTGCTGGAGAAGGAGCTGAGAGTCCTACATCTTGCAGGCAACAAGAAGTGGTCTGAGACACTGGGATATATCTTGAGCATATATGAGACCTCAAAGCCCACCCCCACAGTGACACACCTCCTCCAACAAGATCACACCTGCTTCAACAAGGCCACACTTCCTAATTGTGCCAGTCCCTATAATATTATGGGAGCCAATTACATTCAAACTACCACACTTCTATAAGTTGCCTTGATCATGGTGTTTTATCAAAGCAACAAAAAAATTAACAAATGCAATAGTGTACAGATGGACAGAAGGGTGAGTAGATAAATGTGTGGGTAGAAGGATGGGTGAGTCTGTGAATACAAGAAGCAATGGATGGGAGGAAGGACAGGTGAAAGAGTGAATATGTTAGTGGATGGATGATGGATGGATGGACGGATGGATGGATGGATGGATAGATGGATGGATGGATGGATGGATGGGTGGGTGAATGGATGGATGGATAAATGGATGAATGGACGGGCGGGTGGATGGATAGACAGACAAATGAACAAGTGAAATAATGGTCTCTCACATGGAGGACAGAAGGGAACAGAGGCTTCTGGATTTCCTAAGCTGCACTTTTCTTCACTGGACAGCCAACCTCACTGCAGAAGGACATCCCACACCCTCTCAAAACCAGGAAAGCCAGAGTGACCTGGGAGAGGACTTTCAATCTTAAGGCTTGAAAACAAAGGGCTTCAAGGGCCGTGCTAGGAGACAGAGGAGGGGGCTCTCCCCAGGAGAACCTTAGCTCTTCCAGGGTTAAGTCAAGAGAAGAGGGCATTCAACACAGACCCCACCTGAACCAGCCCATCACCATCAAAAGGGATGTAGCACAAATACGCTCAACTTTCCCTGGTCCCAGTACTGTGCCTCAAAAGACCATCCACGTCCCGAGGGCCTTGCCCCATTGCTTCTGTATGGCACATTCACATTCCTGGGTATCCGGCTGTGACCAGCCTCCATACCCACTCAGCTCATTCTAAGGGCAGGGGTCTCAGCTATCTTGTTCAGCGGGGGGGGGGGGGGGGGGGGGGGGGGGGTGTTTCAAGACAGGGTTTCTCTGTGTAACAGTCCTGGCTGTCCTGGAACTCACTTTGTAGATCAAGCTGGCCTCAAACTCACTGAGATCTGCCAGCTCTGCCTCCTAAGTGCTGGGACTAAAGGCGTGTGCCACCACTGCTGGGCTACAATAATTTTTTTAAATAATATCTTTTTTTTTTAAAGATTTATTTATTTATTTTGTATACAGCATGTATGACTGCAGGCCAGAAGAGGGCACCAGATCTCATTACAGATGGTTGTGAGCCACCATGTGGTTGCTGGGAATTGAACTCAGGACCTCTGGAAGAGCAGTCAGTGCTCTTAACCTCTGAGCCATCTCCCCAGCCCTACAATAAATTTTTACAAAGAACTGTAACATGAATTGCTAAATGATCTTATTAATAACATAAATAACTGGAGCCGGATATTGGGGTGAAAGCTGAAAGACGAGAGAAACAGAACAAGCCAGCCTCGTTCTTCTACAAAATCCTCAGCCTCAAGAGTGAGTTCCTGTCTCCTCACGCCTTATATACCTTTCTCTGACCAGACATCACTTCCTGGGACTAAAGGCATGTGTGCTTCCCAGCACTGGAATTAAAGGTGTGTGCCACCACTGCCTGGCTCTGTTTCCACTGTGGCCTTGAACTCACAGAGATCCAAATGGATCTCTATCTCCTGAGTGATAGGTTAAGGGTGTGTGCCATCACTGTCTGGCCTCTATGTCTAATCTGGTGGCTGGCTCTGTCCTCTGATCCCCAACTAAGTTTTATTGAGGTGCACAATGTATCACCACAAAGAGCAAAAACCATGTCTGCCAGCCCCATTCTGTTTACCTCAAGTCTGTGCCCTGAGCCCTGATGAGTGAGCAAATGATGTCAGTCACACCTAAGCCCAGGGCACAGAATTTCTTTTTTTTATAATAAAGCAGGGGAAGGGAGTGAGGAGAGAGAGAGAGAATGAATGAATTTGTTTTAAACACTATGACCAAAGGCAACTTTTTAAAAAGGTTTATTTATTATGTATACAGTGTTCTGCTTTCATGTATGCCTGCACTCCAGAAGAGGACGCCAGATCTCATTATAGGTGGTTGAGAGCCACCATGTGGTTGCTGGGAATTGAACTCAGGACCTCTGGAAGAACAGCCAGTGCCCTTAACTTCTGAGCCGTCTCTCCAGTCCAGGCACAGAATGTTTGAGGTCCAATGAGGGTGGTCCTCCCAGGTATCCAACCCCTCACTGCCACCCCAGAAGAAAACAAAGTTCCAAAGTAAGATGTGACGTTCCCAGGGTCTTTCATGACTGGAAGCAGCCATGGGACTCCCACATGAGGCAAGGTCCTCTCTACTGTCCCCATTGGAACTCAGCCTCTGGGTCTCCTCCCCACACAGCCTCACACTCATTTCTACAGGGAGACACAAGTGATTGCTGTAGACTGCTTGTCTGTGTCCCCCTCAAAACTCATGCTAAAATGGTCACCCCAAGGGAGGTGGTGATAGGACTTGGGGTCTTTTGGAGGTAACTAGGTTATAAACATGGAACCTTCCTGAAGGGGATGGATGTCCTCATGGAAAGGATCCCAGAGAGCTGACGGTCCCTCGTAACATGAGGCAGAAGGTATATATGTGATCCTGGGATGATGTGAGCAACGCCAGTCTGCAATGCTCTTGCCAGACTGTCCAGCCTGCAGCACTTGAAGAAGGAACTCCAGGAGCTCATGAACGGGGGTCACGGCTTCTGTGGGTCCACAGCAGCCCCAGTGGACAGGGTCAGTGGCTCGGGGACTCTGCAAACTCAGGGTAAGACAAGCTCCCTCTAGCAAGCACCTCTTCTCTTGTTTGTCAAAGAAACATATTTCCATACCAAATAAGGCCGCGGACTCCACAGCCTCTGCCCACTTCACACAATTCCTTTTAAGTGTCCAAGCGCAATTATACTTGGACGGTGCTGGGATTCAGCCTCCCCCAGCCTCTCAGTGTAAACAAGTAGCCCAGCTGGGACACAGCTGCCTGCCCTGGAGGAGGAGGCTGGGTCACCATCCTCCCTGCTGCCTGCCCAGCCTCTCTCGGCCTCCAGAATCCCAGAAGATCCCTGCTCCCCCCACCAAGTCCCAGGAAGCCAGCTGGCCCCAAGCGGGCCACCCTCCAAGGCTCCCTGCTCTCAGGCTTGTTTGGTCCAAGGGACAGAGTGACTTCTCCATGGGCAGGAGGAGGAGGCTCCAGTGCAGGTGCAGAGAGAGGTCTATTTCTGGGCTCACTGCAAGATGCCCACAAGGCACACTTCGCCCAGTCTCAGCGCTGCTCACTCCCATAGGAAAGTGTGGCACTCATTCCTCAGGCTTCTTGGGTCATGAGAAAGTTGGCCCAGGGCAGAAGGAGGCCTCAGCACCCCACCCTCATGGTCAACCCTCTGTTCCCTCCATACCCACCCAGGCTTGGGCTCCGTGCCCTGGCCACTAACTTTTTCCAGGACCCCCTCTCTGGGGGAGGCTGACTCATCTTCACTGAGGAGCGCACGCACCAGGCAGGGTAGCTTGCCAACTTCCCTGCTCAGCCCAAGTGAGCAAGGGCTGTGATTTTCCATTTGCGACATCTGATTGTTGTTAGGGCTAGAGAGAAGGGAATTCCTGGTTCCATAGGCCCCAGGAGGCCCCCAGGAAGACTCTGGGGTAGCAAGGGGGGAGTTGGTGCCATCTGGGTTGTGTGACCTTCTCTCTGCCAATTCTCCACCACTCTCCATGGGGGTCCCTCGCTTGCTGCTTCCTGGCTTCTCAGTGCCAGGCTTTGAGTCAGTTCAAACAAGGGAGTGGACATTCCCCTACACCCCCCACCCCCACCACTACATGCCCTGAAATGCCCACTGGAAGCAGGCCAAAGGCCCCAGGCGAGTGAACAACTCGGAGCTCCCTCTGCTGGGGCAACCCTCTGAAGCTGCAGGATATGGGAGGTATTAACATCTGGACTCCAGCCCCAGTGCTCAGGCCAGCGTGACGTCACCAGGCAGAGATGAGTTCCCAGTGGGGATGGGGGAGGCTCCTGAACTGGGCTTTCCTTCCTCAAGCCTCATCACTGTTCAGACACTCCTCCTCTTCCTCCTCCTCCTTCTCCTCCTGCTCCTCCTCCTCCTCTTTCTCCTCCTCCTGCCCTCCCTTCCCCCTTCTGCTGGGCCTGGAATTGGGTTTGGGGCGGGTTCTGTTTCCAAAGCCATCTCCAACAGGCCAGGCGGGTGAGGGCTCATCCTCCACCCTGAGCCCAAATTTTCCAAGGCTCCAGGCAGCACTTGGTCAGCCTGCTGCCCCGTGGGTCAGCAAGCTCGGAGTGCTGGGAGGAGATCTCTGCAAAGGGAAGGCCTCGGAGGATCAGGACAGCCACAGGTAGCACTCTGGGACCCAGGGACTGGGGGAGGGAGACTGGGGACAGGGGCTGCAGGGTGGAGGTGAAGCAGGGCAGGCAAACGAGATTGGCATCCTCAAGGCAGGGAAATGGGCATCGTCATGACCGGCAGCTTGCAGAAGTCCCATCTCTCTGAGCAGGGACCTGGAGTGAAGCTGTCCCCATTCTGAAGACCTGTCCCACCCCTTCCACAGCTCTGAGTGTCCCAGGGATATTGGAAGGCTTTAAGAGCTCCCCTCTTGTGTGGCATCCCCTGACACCCACTCAGCTGGCCTTACCCCTAGCCTCAAGACATCCTCCAATACCAGCTCCCATCCTGTCCCCCTGAGGGTGGGGGGCTCCCCATCCTTCCTTCAACCTTACATCCCAGCCTAGTTTCTGGAAGGGTTTGAAGGGAACACCCAGTGGGCGATGGTTCAAGTATGGAGCTCTGGTTCCCATTGCTCTCAGGCATGCTGCTGGTCATGAGGGCAGCAGTGGACAGCTCTTTGGGGGCAGATGACTGTCTCACCTTCTCCTGCTCCAGCCAGGCCTGGTGCTGTTGTTGCCTTCAGACGAAGCTGTTTGCCAGAGGTCTGCCAAACCTCCATTCCCTGTAGAGAAGCCTCTTCTGTCAAGTTGTGAGCAGGGACCTGAGTCCTAGGCGGAAACACAGGCTTTCTATGTATCTGAGGACAGCAGCAGACTGCCCCCGCCCATGGCCAGTGCACAGACCAAGCCATAGCTAAGGAATGAGGGGAGAGGCTGGGTTAGGGTTTAGAAGAAGTGAAATGAGTTGGGGAGCTACTTTAGGGCTGGTCTGTCCATCCATCAGTCCAAGCAGGTGGGTAGGTGAACCACCAGGCTGTTTTGAGGGGAGGGACCAAGGGTACAGACATGGTAGCCTTTCGGCTTTAGTGAAGTCGGTTCTGTCCCGGCTCAGATTCTGGCTAGAGCACATGCACTCAATGCATCCCTGTACACGTTGCACACATGTCTTTAATATGGCCCATCTGGGGTCCACTTGGCTTTCTGGATCTCTCTGCATGAGTGAATCACTTTGCAAATGATCTGGGGTAGGAGAGGGACCAGATATAGTGATCAAAGCAGTCACCTGTCCCAGAGGGCATGTGTCTAGTTAGCTTTAAGCCTGGTGGGATGAAACGTCCCCTGAGTTAGAGCATCACTGGGGAGAAAGTTGGGAGTAGCAGGTGTCTGGAAGAGTGACAGCAAGGGAAGGTGCAGTGGATGCTTACCTCCGGAGGTGCGGGTACCGGGAAAACCTGGGCTAGCCCCATTGCATAGCAACGGAATGACGCCTGGGTGGGAGGGGGCAGTCTGCAAGCTCTCTGCACAAACACCACTCATGCCTACTTATACGGTGCTGCCACTTGGGACTCGCGAGCAGGCCCCACGAGTAGCCACTGTTAGTCGGGGTACAAACGCACCAGAAGGAGCATACATGTAGAGGGCCGGCGGGATAGCCAGGGCCCGGAAGGGGCTCTGTGAACCCTGGTTAGGAGCGTGCCTCTGTACACCTTCCAATAGGAATGAGGGGCTGGGGGTGTGGCTTAAGAGCCCACCCGGCTCCTTGGCCCCCAGAGAAGCAAAGCGGCCCAAAGTTAAAGAGGAGGCACGTCACCGTCACTCGAGCGAGAGGACGGGACACTCACACTCCCGGCAGCCAATGGTGGGCGCAACTGCCTGGGCCACATATCCAGGAGGGAGGAGGCAGTGGCCATGCTGGGGATCCGCCCTGCTCGAGGAAGGAATTTATGAGGAGTGGAGCAGTGCGCTACCCACATCCCGGCTCTGGGAGAGGAGGGTCTGGCAGCCTGTAGCCGGGCTGTGTCCTGAGTCACAGCCTCAGACGTCCCACCTGCTCTGTGGGAGGGGTAGGTGCTTGCCTGTAGGACAGAGTGCAGGCTGGGGATGGGGCGTAATTCCAGGAGACCCAGAGTGTTGCCAGCTAGGGTGGACCAGTCTCAAGCAGGGTCCCCCGCCCTCGCTTGTCACCAACACCCCCCCAGGCCTCCAGATTGGCCGAATGAGGCTGAGCCTTGCTTCTCTACATCCAGTCTGGAACCCAGGGCCACCACAACAAACTCTTGGTTTGCTTCCTCCAAGTGAACCTTCCAGGGGACATCCACCGAGTCTTGGAAGTACACAGATCTTCAAAGTTTCATCATGTGCCCCTGGTTAGGAGTGTGTCTCTGGTACTAAGCGCACCATTAAAAAAGAATGAAGGGCTAGGGATGTGGCTCCATTGGTAGACGCTTGCCTAGCATGCACAAAGCCCCCGGTTGGAGTCGCAGCACCACATAAACCAGCTATGGTGGTTCAGCCTGTAATCCCAGCACTGAAGAGATGGAGGCAAGAGGATCAGAAATTCAAGGTCATCTTCAAGGCCAGCCTGGGTTGTGTGAGACCCTGTCTTTTACAAAAAGGAGGAATGGACACCCACCCCAGAGTTAGGGTGAGGACCATGATAAAGCAAGACCCAGACAAAAGCCTCCTCCTCCAGGAAGCCCCTCTCCCAGAGAGAATCTGCCCCCATCACCCATTTCTAGGAGTGATTGCAAGGCCTCGTAGCAGAACACAAAGGAGGTGCTCCAGGCGTGCATGCAAGGAAACCCATCATCAAAGTTACTAGAAACATTCTGGCCCAGACACCTTGCAGTCCAATGAGAAGAGAAAGGAGAGAGCATCTTCTCCGGGGAGTGGCAGTGGTGCTCCAGGAGCCAGGAAGGGTGTGAACATGAGCCCACAGGCAGGAGGGGCGGGCGGGCAGGACAGGCATCGAGTCCCCACCTCAGAGGGAGCCAGGGTAGCCCTTCCTCAGAGGTGAGAACAGACCTGAAGGCCTAGGGAGCTAGGGCTGGTGGGCTGGGAGGTAGAGAGGCTCTTGAGGGGATGGGTGTTGACTTTACTCTACCCTCTCTCTAGGCTCTTGCCAGGCAGGGACGTAGGTTTGTGAGCTCCCAACAGGAGCCTGGACTCCGAAGTCTTGAAGATGGCCGGAAACTGCTCATGGGAGGCTCACGCTACCAACCAGAACAAGGCAAGTGCCACAGACAGGAGGTCCTTGGTCTGTGGAGGGTATATATAGTTGGGAGGGACGACACAGCCCACTTTCCAGGCCCGCCCTCCAGCCCTGGGTTCTAGTGGTCAGCAAGCACATCTGGGCTCTATGGCCTGGCCCTGGTTAACTGGTTCCTCTGAGGTCAGTGTCATCATCAGTGAGGCAAACACAGGCACCAGGCATCCTGGAAGTCCCTTTCCATGCTGTCCTTGGGTCATGGTTTACCAGCTTTGAAAGGTTTCACACCCTCCCCCTTTCCCTGCAGAGATGGGACGATCGTTACTGTTGCAGAGAGAGCCTCTGCTGGTTCCATGGTGGCCCCATATCTGTTGTGTGTACCATTCTGGGCCACCCAAGGCAAGTGTTGCCCCAAGTCTGGGAGCATGAACCATGAATGTAAATCTGCAGCTGGCACTAGCCCCACCTAAAGCTTGGATAATGGCCTGGGCTGGACCTTGCTTCTCCCTGGAAAAGTGTGGACTTCCCTTCTTAAGCAGGGAACCCCTCTGGTTTATTTCCTTATCCCAGCCTCCCCTAGACTTGAGAAACTCAAGGCTTATGTCAGGATAACTGACTCCAACCCCCTCCTCATCTCCCACCCTCCCACCCCCTACCCCCGCCATGTCCTTGGTCCTTTCCTTCTTTCCCCTAGGGAAGCACTGTGGAATGATGGCAGCCCGGGAGGCAGTGGCTGGGCATGCTAGGGGGCATCTCAAAGTCCCTAGAGAAGAGGGAGATAAGGTCCTGGGAGGGAGCAGGCTGCAGAGTGGTGTTTCACAAGGTAGTGTGGGGCTGTAAATAGTAGCTCCCACCCAGTGACTCACCAGTGCCCCCCCCAACACCCAGTGGGGGACTGTAGACTTTTTCCAGTTGGGTGATACACAGAGGACTCTGCCCAGACCAGAAGGCCAGCGCCCAGTGCTGAGCTGGTCCTCATGGGACAGAGTTCTGCATCTGAGCTGAGATTCTCCATCACTGAGTCGGCCCTCGGAGGCCTGGAGCAACAACAGATCAACTCCAAGGAAGGGGAGCAGAGAGAAAGCTAAGCAGGTTTAGGGGTGGACAGGAGATGTTAGCCAATAAATTCTTAGAGGTGGACAGGTAGAAAGCAGAACCCCACAAAGAACTTGTCCTGACAATACAGTGTCTCCCTGAGTTTAGCCAGCACCATTAGTTCCTGTTTGTAAACTTCTCTTGACACAGCCAGGCCAGAGGTTACTTCTCTGCATTAGAGAATGTCCACACAAAGCATTTTCTCAGGGCCCAGCTTTCTGCCGAGGCCATTTGAAAGGTGGTAGGAAAGATCTTGCCCCTAAAACCTTCCTACTTCCCTGAACCATGAAAACAATTATCAGACTTAAGGAGAGAGTCCTGGGATAGATTAGTGATGTCTGCAGGGAGGAGGGAAGGGCAGCAATGTGCATAGGGCAACCTTTGTCACTAAAAAGGAGGGATCAAGACAACCTTGAGAACACAATAGTGTGTCACTGGCTCACATTATTGGCTCACACAGTTGTTTTAACATGTGAACCCAGAAATATCAAACTCTTTCATGTTGCCATGTATAGATATGGCTTCTCTGGAATTGAAGGGAGGTACTATCGCTCCACCCACACGTCCTCCATACCCTCTGGCTAGAGTAGAGAGGCCACTTACTTTGCTAGGAAGGCGTGTCCTTGGTTTTGCAACGGTGTCTCTGCTCCCAGTTTCTGAGACCTGACCCAGCTTCATGCATTTATGTACCAGCTCAGCCCTCAGGGCCAGGACTGGTATTCAGCCGGGCTGAGCTCCTCTACCCTGCCCGGTTATAAAATGCTGAGCCCCTCCCTGAGCCTGAAGAATGACCACCACCTCAAGCCTCTCCCCTCCTGGATACCCTTGGGACCCCCAAAGGCAGCCCTGGTCCAGCAGAGGGCAGCTGACTCTCAGCCCCAGTGTCCTCTGGTCCAGCTGTGGCCAAGGTCTTTTGTTTTTCCCCACCCCTACTCCTTACCAGTAATTTTATTTCTTTAGAAATAAGTATTTTCATGTTTTAAAGTTGAAACATTATATGAACAGTTTGCTAGAAAATTACAAGAACAGACTGTGCACACATCTACCATCCCCTCCATGGGTCATTATTTAGTACTGGGGATTGAACCCCAGGCTCCCACATGCTGGGCAAGCATTGCTACCAAGCTTTATCTCCAGTCCTTTTTTAAAAAGTGTGTGTGTGTGTGGTGTGTGTGAGTATGTGTGAGTGTATGAGTGTGTGTGTGTATGTGTATGTGATGTGTGTGAGTGTGTGGTGTGTGTGTGGTGTGTGTATGAGTGTGGTGTGTGGTGTGTGTAAGTGTGTGGTGTGTATATGAGTGTGTGTGAGTGTCTGGTGTGTATGAATGTGTGGTGTGTGTATGAGTGTGTGATGTGTATGAATGTGTGGTGTGTGTATGTGTGTGGTGTGTGTGGTATGCATGTGAGTGTGTGTATGTGTGTGAGTGTTGTATGAGTGTGTGTGGTGTGTGTGTAGAATGAGTGTGTGTGGTGTGTGTGTAGAATGAGTGTGTGTGGTGTGTGAGTGAGTGTGTGGTGTGTGTGTGTATGGGTGTATGTGGTATGAATCTTATGGGAGTGGATGGGTGGATCTGTGGGTATGTCAGTGTGTGTATGTGTGGTGTGTGTGAGTGTCTAAGAGTGGTGTCTGAGTGTATTTGGTGTGTGGGGGGAGTGTTGTGCATGAGAGAATGTGTGTGAGTCTGTGTGAATGTGTGCTCAAATGTGTATGGGCACATGTGTATTGGTGCATGTGGAGGCCTAAGGTTGACACCCAGAGTCTCTTAATCACACTTTATTCACTGAGTCTAGGTCTCTCAATTAAAACCACAGCCGGCTGAGGTAAGCAATCTCACCAGCTTGCTCTGGGAAATCCCCTTTCAAGTTACAGGAAGGTCACTGGGCCCACCTGCATTTACAGGGAGACTGGGGATCAGAACTCTGGTCCTCAGGAGTGCTCAGCAAGCACTTTATGCACTGAGCCATCTCCCCATCCCTCTGCTTTCTGTCGTCTTGGACGTTTGAACCCGGTGGACCTGTGGGCAGCCCAGAGTTGCTGTCTGGTCATCCTGTGGTGATGCCGTCCTGCAGGCTCTAGAATCTGAGAACCAGTGTTAGCATCAGCAGGTATCGGGGCTCTTTCTGCTCTGGCCAGATGCTGCCTCCTGGGTAACTGATGGAAGCAGGTACAGGAACAGGCCTGCCGAGGGCCAGGGAAGGGCAGACAGCCTTACAGATGTGTCCCCTCTGCACCTACACAGATGTGTCCTGGTATGAGCGAGGCTCCGGAGTTCTACAGCAGAGGCTTCCTGACCATCGAGCAGATAGCCACGCCCCCTCCGCCCGCCATCACAAACTACATCTTCCTGCTGCTTTGCCTGTGTGGCCTGGTGGGTAACGGCCTGGTCCTCTGGTTTTTCGGCTTCTCCATCAAGAGGACGCCCTTCTCCATCTACTTCCTGCACCTGGCCAGCGCTGATGGGGTCTACCTCTTCAGCAAGGCTGTGATTGCCCTCCTGAACACGGGGGCCTTCCTGGGGTCCTTCCCTGACTATGTGCGCAGGGTGTCCCGGATCGTGGGGCTCTGCACGTTCTTCGCAGGTGTGAGCCTCCTGCCGGCCATTAGCACCGAACGCTGCGTGTCCGTCGTCTTTCCCACCTGGTACTGGCGTCAGAGGCCCAAGCGCCTGTCTGCTGGAGTCTGTGCCCTGCTCTGGCTGCTGTCCTTCCTGGTTACCAGCATCCACAACTACTTCTGCATGTTCCTGGGCCGAGAGGCCTCAGGGACAGCCTGCCGCAACATGGACATCTCCTTGGGCATCTTGCTGTTCTTTCTCTTCTGCCCACTCATGGTACTCCCCTGCCTGGCACTCATCCTGCATGTGGAGTGCCGGGCACGGCGCCGCCAGCGCTCTGCCAAGCTCAACCATGTGGTCCTGGCTATTGTCTCTGTCTTCCTTGTGTCCTCCATCTACTTGGGAATCGATTGGTTCCTCTTCTGGGTCTTCCAGATCCCGGCCCCCTTCCCTGAGTACGTCACTGACTTGTGTATCTGCATCAATAGCAGCGCCAAGCCCGTCGTCTACTTCCTGGCTGGGAGGGACAAGTCTCAGCGCCTGTGGGAACCTCTCAGGGTAGTCTTCCAACGGGCTCTACGGGATGGTGCCGAGCCAGGGGATACAGCTAGCAGCACACCTAACACAGTCACTATGGAGATGCAGTGCCCCTCTGGCAATGCATCATGAGAGGCCAGGGTCTGGGGCAAGGCTGCAGCAGAGAGCGGCCAGTAGCTTCCAGAGACACTCTGCCCAAGAGCAGAAGAAGCAGGGCACCTGCCCCTGTGCCACCGGGGAGAAGAGCTGCCTCTAGCACAAGGCATCTGCCTCTTGCCAGGCGTGGCCCAGAGACTGAGCAGCCACCTGTGGACAGACCCTGTGGCCTCTGCTCCCCAGCCATTCTGCTTCTGTGACTCATTGTACCAAAGTTGCTCTTACCAGTGTGGTGGGGTCCCTCCTCAACAGAAGTTCCTCAGTGGAGGTGAGCAGGAGGCCATCTGCCTCTTCAGTCATCCCTCCTCAAACGTGACTCAGTCACCGTCACCCCTACGGGGACAGCAGCCTCAGCTCTACCTGCAAGGAGTCGTCCAGCCTCCCAAGACAGCGTCTGAATTAACCCGAGAGAATGGTGCTATCTGGAAGAGGGGCCTGTCCACCTGCCTCGTAGCCTGCAGACAAGTCCCTGTCCCTTTGATGAGTCAGCTGGTGACTTGAACGGGGTAGGACTTGGCCCTGGCAAGCCATGTGAGACAGGAAGGACCTTTTGCCTCTCTGGGTAGCTGACTGCTTTTCTGACACCCCCAGCCAGCTCTGGGCAGCTGACCACGCACTTGGTGTCTTTCAGGCCACTGTGGTCCATTGTGGCAGCTCCCTACTAAGTCCCCAAACTCCAGTGCCCATTTCAAAGTGGATCTGGTTCCATCCTGGCCCCCTGGGAGCTGCCACCATGGTGTCATTCGTCATCCAGCACAGTGGCCTGTGTAGCCAAAGGAAGTTTTATAACAGATAATAAAGTATATATCAATACACATTTTAAAATCTTGCAACAAGGAAGCAGGTTCATTGCCCAGTGTCTTCTCTGTATCTCCATGTCCCACAGTAAGGCCAGCCAAGGGCAGCTGGAGTCCAGGGTGGGTGGCCTTTGCTCTTGCTCTGGGACCTCCCGATTGTCTGGCCACACCTCTGGGCTGCCTTCTGCTCTACCTGACTCCGTCTACACCTAGGCTTCTGTGGTCTGTAAGGATGTGTCACCAATGGAGCTGCATTCCTTCACAGGGAGCCAAGGAGGGCAGGCGGGCAGGGAAGGAGTGAGCAGCATGCCCACCCAGTGCTAGACATGCTAGCCACACACCCTGAGTCCACTGAGTTTTAGTCTAGGCCACACAATCCCAGGGCAGGGACTGTAGCACTAACTCTTGAGGGTAGCAGCTAACTCCCCAAGGTCATGTCCCTGATGGTCCATCATCCCAGCCACACTGATCTATTCTCTCTAGGCCACAAGCTACCTATTCTCCTCTAAACAAGGAGGTCTTTCATGGTGGGACAGAGCAGGTGACGCCAGGAGCTTCAGGTATGCAAGGCCACCTGCCCCTCACCTGTGCCTGGATGAGGCTGTCTACTGCCCTGTGCCCCTCCCCATTCCTGCTCAGAGAATCCTAGAGACAAGGGGTGGGAGTCTGTGGCCTCCACCCTTGCGATAGAGCACCGAGAATGGGCAAGTACCACAGCTCAGGAAAAATACTAATGATCTCAGTGTCGTGTGGGGAGAAACTTCTCGGGGTCCTGGGGTGCCTGGCTGAGGGGCCACCTAGAGTCTCCTGGCTCCCCAGAGCTCAGTCAATCCCCATTCCTGCGAAGTCTTTCCTTAAGAGCCTCCCCCCCAGTCCTCACACCTGAAACCCCTGGGAGTGAGCTAGGCCCCCACAAGGGGCCTCCCCACCTGGGTCCAACTTGAGATTCATAACTTATGGCCTGTGTACAGACAGCACCCACCCTGGGGATGCTGAAGTGGAGGGTGGGGTGATTCTCTGCAGAGCATCGAAGTCTTGTGGAAGAGGAGGCTTTTCTCTGCTACCCCATGATCCCTTAGCCCAGGTGCTCCTCTGCTCTTCCCCAGACCCCTACTCTGCGCTAATGGAGAAGAAGCAAGAGGACTAAGTGGATGGAAACCACGGAGGCCCACCCTTTTCTCCACCCTCCTCCGCTGTTCAATTATTAAAGTGAGCTGCAGAGGGGCTGGGCAGTGGTGGCCGCAGGTGCACGACAGGTCTCCTGCAGTTCTCCCAAGCCACCTTCTTTCTGGGTGGTTCACAAAGGCAGGACTCTCCAAACACTGCAGATTTTTCTCCCTGAAAGCCAAGAGCGAAGTCATTCTCCACCACGGAACAGCTCCAATTAAGGTGCTGCCTGTCCGCGAGGCTGTTACTAAGCTGGACTTCTCACCAGCACGTGACCCGGAGACGGGTGGAGTGGAGGAGGGATACAGGGCAGACAGCACTCAGTGCCTCTTGTACTTCCTGCCACCCAGTAACGCTGCGAAGACAGACAAGAAGAGGGCCTCCGCTGTCGGACAGAGCAAGGGGAAGATCAAGAGTGAGCCTCAGGGAAGTAGCTCTGCCACCTGGCAGCCACAGGACCGTAGGCCACCCGTGCCCAGACTTCAGGAGTGGTGGCATGCATCTGAGCACAAGACAGGGAAGGAGAAGTGGGCATATGTTAACACACAGCAGCTCAGTTGGCAAAGTTCTTGCTTTAATAAATCCAGGTCTCCAGCACCCGTGTCAGAAGCCAGGCATAGCGAGGTGTGCCTGGGATCCCAGGCCTGGGGTGGCAGAGGCAGGAGGATCCTGCTCCACGGCAGGTCAATCTAGATAAATCGGCAAGCTCCAGGTTCAGTGAGAGATCTCAGAAAAGGAAGGTAGAGAGTGAAACCGCAAGGCACCACGTGTTGACCTCTGTCCTCCACACACATGCTCATACATGCATACACATGTCCACACATGCACACACAGCTAATCCCAAGCGCCAGTGATCAGGGCAATGGCTGATTGTTAGGGACAGACTGTCCTTACAGGCTCCCGGCTGATCTTTTCACGTAGGTTTCTGCGTGTCTCTACAAGGTTGCTCACACCAGTTGCAGAAAGTCAGAGTTCACAAAACAGTCACTGTGAGTCTCTTCACAGTGACCTCTGGTCTTGATGTCTCTCCTCAGCAACGTGTTAGGAGTCAGATTCCGGGAGATGCCAGGAGTAGACTTGGCCATCACGGTCCCAGGTGAACCCAGTTGGGGCTGGCTGGCAGAAGGTGAATGGCTGTGAGCTACCACAGCCCTCTCTTTATCTCCCACATCACCAAAGAATTCAGGTGCTTCGGCAGCCTTGATATGGCTTTGCCACACGCCTGGGCGGGGGGGGGGGGGGGGGGGGAGCTCTCAGATAACTTGGCTTCATTCTCTGAAAGCTCACCTCCCTCCCTCCCTCCTTTCCTCCCTCCCTCCTTCTTCCTCTCCTTCTCCTTCTTCCTCTCCTTCTCCTTCTTCCTCCCCTTCTCTCTCTGTGTACATGCACATCTGTATAGAGGCCAGAGGTCAACGTTAAGTGTCTTCCCTTACCACGCTCCACCTTATTTTTAAATTTTTACACCTACTTATTCACTTTGTGGGTGAGTGGGTGCACATGTGTAGGTCAAAGGACTGTTGGTGGGAGTCGGCTCTCTCTCTCTACCCTGGTTGTCCCAGGGATCAAACCCGGGAGTCATCATGTTTGGCAGCAGGCGCCTCTACACACTGAGCCACCTTGCCAGCCATCCACCTGCTTCTGAGATGGGTTCCTCTCGTGGGAAGGAAGAGAGACGTAAGCCTGGGAAAGAAGGGGCCTTCAGACAGACTGGCGATAAAGACACAAAGCTAGGAAAACGGTCTGGCAAACGTGTGGCGTCGAACCACAGAGTGCAAACACATTCTGTTGTAAGCCAGCAGGGAACTGAGAGCTGGAGAACTCAGAAGCAGCCAGGAGCAGCTTACCAAACCAAAGCTCCCGGAAAACTCTACTTGGATGAGTCAGCTGCCAGCTCGGAGTTTCCTGGCAGTTCGAGAGAGACTCACCTACTTGGGCACATGATTTCTTAAAGCCTTTGGAATTAATTAAACTGGAGCTTTAATGAACATCCGATCAAATCCATCCACATATCCCAGAGCCACTGAACAGCCATCCAGTGCCTGGCCTGCCCCGCCCAGGGCGCCCGCCCATACCTGTCTTATGCGATTGTCCAACAGGCCTGATAGATAGCAGGCCTCTCTCTATCCCAGGACAGAAACATCGTTAATCCATCTTGGCAGTGCACGGGATGTGTGTAAAGAAATTTAGTGACCCCTATCCAGAAAATTCCAGAAGGGACCCTGGCTTTTAAGACTGCTGAACCAGGACCAGGAGCTTCAAGTAACATTCTCTAGGTCCCTTGCTTTTTTTTTTTTTTTTCCCCTGTTTGCTCTAGAAACAGCCTCTCCTCCTCTCCATTAGAGGAGCCCCGGGAAAGAGGCATTAAACTGACTCAAATTTTATTTTTCTTGGTTTTTTTTAAAGGTTTATTTTACTTTTCATGTGTATATGGGGGAGGGGCTATGGATGTGAGTGCAGGTGCCCTAAAAACATTGATTCCCCCAGAGCTAGAGTTACAGGTGGTTGTGAGCTGCCAGACATGGGTGCTAGGAACCAAACTTGGCTTCTCTCCCAGAGCAGCAAGTGCTCCTAACCACTGGACCATCTCTCCAGGCCACTGGTTAAAGATTCTGAACCAAAAATGTGCTGGTACAGAAAAAAGGGGGGTTTAATTTAAGAGTTCTGGCACAGGGGGTGGGAGGGATGGCTCAGTGGTTATGAGCATGACTGTCTTTCCAAGGGACTGAGTTCAACTCCCAACACTCACATGAGCTAGGTTCCAGCCAGCTCCTGGGAGGGCAACGGGATCTGATACTCCTGATCTCTGTGGCCACCTCATGTGCACACACCCACATACAAGTAGACGCACATACACATAGTCAAAAATAATATAAATAACTAAATAAAAGAATCCTGGCATAAAATATGAAACCCCAGGCTGGGGAGATGGCTCAGTCAGTAATGTTCCTGCTGAGCAAGTGTGAGGACCTGAGTTCGGATCCCCAGCACCCATGTGCTCCCACGTAAAAAGCCAGGCACCGGGGTGTGTGCCTGCAAGGCTGGTGTGGGAAGGTGGAGAAGGGTGGCTTTTCAGTTTGTGTTACATTTCATCTTGAAGATTTATTTAGTTTGTGTGTGTGTGTGTGTGTGTGTGTGTGTGTGTGTGTGTGTGTGCACGAACTGTTTGTGTGCAGCTTCCTTCAGAGGTCAGAAAAAAGGCATCAGACCCTCTGGATCTGGTGTTGCCATTATTGTGAGACACTTGATATGGATTCTGGGCACTGAGCTCCAATCCTCCACAAGGTCAGCAAGCACTCTTTTTACTTTGTTTTGTTTTTCGACACTGTAAACCAGGTTGGCCTTGAGAGCTGCCAACTTCTGCCTCATGAGTGCTGGGATTAAAGGCATGCACCACCATACCTGGCCAGCAAGCAAGATTAACTACCGAGCCATCTCATCAGCCCTACATACATACACACTTATATATACACATACAAACATATTCATGCACACACACAAAACACACACACAAACACACACACACACAAAACACACACACTTATATATACACATACATACATACATACATATTCATGCACACACACACATCTGCATAGGCTTATACTACTAAAAAGTTCAGGTGTGGCTAGGTGCAAGTGTCCCAAGAACTTCTGGACCCAGGTGACTTCAGCCTCCATTCTGCCTTCTGAGGCCCAGCAGAAATGTGAGGAAGGGTCGCCATCCAGGGCCAAGAGCATGTGTGTGGTCTCCACTTCTCACTGGGATTTAGAGGGTCTGGGAGGAATACCCAACCTCTGGTGAAGACTCTGAGGCTCAGTGAGATTGCCTGAACCCGTAGTCACTCAACTCACAAGTGCCAGAATAAGATGGCAGACTCCCCATCAAGTGTCTCCCCACCTTCAGCAAGCTTAGCTGGGTAAGTACATTAGCTGAGCATTCCACCATGTTGGTGCTCCTAATGGCCTTTCCCAGCCCACAGAACCCCCACTCTTTGAGGCCCCACCCCAGCTCCCAGACTCATGATGGGACTGCTAATGCTCTGAGGCATTGGGAAGGGACAGGCTGCCAGGATAATGCCGGAAGAGGTGGTCCTCTCCCTAATCCTCAAAAGCCCCCAGCCTCAAGGGGGACCTGGGTGGATCAGGGGAGGGCCATGCCTGGGAGGCCCATTAGCCTTCAGCTAGGCTCCTGTGGGTCCAGGTCTCCAGAGAGCGGGCAGGCATCCTTCCTTCATTTATATCTGGGGCTCCTTCTCACACTTCTCAAAGGGAGCCAAGGTTCTTGCGGAGAGGTCTCCCAAATCAAGGCTTTTATGAGGCAGGAAACAGAGGAGACAGACAGGAGCAGCCTTGTTTAGTGGAAGAGACACTGAGCCTGGAAAGTACAGAAGCAGCTGAAACCCCAGGCCCAGGAGAGCTGTAGACACTCCAGGGAGCAGAGCCAAGAGGAATCAGCACCCTTTGCAGATGGACAGATTGACACACCCAGGAGCAGGTGAGAGCTTGTTTTGTTTCTCTTCTTCTTCTTCTTCTTCTTCTTCTTCTTCTTCTTCTTCTTCTTCTTCTTCTTCTTCTTCTTCTCCTTCTCCTCCTCCTCCTCCTCCTCCTCCTCCTCCTCCTCCTCCTCCTCCTCCTCCTTCTTTCTCTTTCTCCTTCTCCTCCTCTTCCTCCTCCTTCTTCTCCTTCTCCTTCTTTTTGTTTTTTGTTTTTCAAGACAGGGATTCTTTGTGTAGCCCTGACTGTCCTGGAACTCGTTCTGTAGATGAGGTTGGCCTCAAACTCAGAGTTCCACCTGAAGGCTTATTTCTTTTTACAGTCTGGGTGGAGGCAGAAGGGTATAGCAGTTCAAGACCTACTAGAATCCAATGAGAGCCTGGCTCTTCAGGGGCAGCTTGGGGACCCAAGCAGGTGTCTCAGCCTCTTTAGTCGGCCTTTGAAAACTGGCTCATGAGCGTGTAAAGTGAGACCAGAGGTAACAGCAGACCAAGGCTGAGGGCAGGAAGAGCAAGGCACCTGGTTAAGGAAGAGACAGAGCTGGAAGTCATGAAACTCAGCCTGACAACTGAACTCACATGGTAGAAGGGAGAGAGCAGATTTCAACACACTGTGTTCTGCCCTCTGCATAGGTCATCTACAGCACCTTCTAAACTAAGGCTGCAGGGCAGTTATCTGTCTACATTCTAGAGACATCTCAAGAGCAATAAGAAATGGACAACAGGACACTGGGAACAAAGATTCACATGGTTATTAGAGAATGGGTTGCTAAGGCTGGCAGACAGTCCTGCCTTCTAAGGTTCAGCTGACAAAGACAGTTGAAGGCAGAGCCAGCTTAGCCTGCTCTCGACCCCACCCCCACCCCACCCCACCCCCACAGAGAGAGAGAAAGAGAGAGGAGATCACAATGTCAAAATGAACTCTAAACTCAGTCTAATTTTTCTACCATTCATTTTTGGCTGTGAACAGAGAAAATACCATTGTTTGTTTTGAGATAAGGTCTCATATAGCCCAGGCTGGACTCAAACTTCCAATGTAGCAGAGGATGACCTTGAACTTCTGTTCCTCCCGATCCAACCTTCTAAGTGCTAGGACGGCAGCTGGGAACCACCACACCCAGCACTTGTAAGTCTGGCGTGGAACCCACAGCTTTGAGCACGTCAGACGAGCACATTACCCACCCAGCTACATGTCCAGCCTCTTTTCTCTCTTTTCACTTTTTTCTTTCTTCCTTTTTTTCTCTTCTCTTTTCTTTCCTTCTCTTTGGTATTTTGTTCTTTGAGATCTGGGCTCTGTAACCCAGGCCTGGAACTCTATCTTTGGTTGTGAGCCTAGCCTTTAATGGCTGAGCCATGTCTCCAGCCCAAGGCCTGGAACTCTATAAGAAACCCATGCTAGTCTCAAACTAGTGATCCCCCTGCCTCAGCCTTGCAAGTTTTAGGATTACAGGCATGTGCTACCACATCCAGTATGGATCCAGTGCTTCCATGTTCCCAGCCCAAGAAAAGCTTTCAACATTTATTTATTTATTTGTTCATTATGGCCCAGGAAAATTTAAAATCAGAAATATTTTCAGGGAAGCTTCAACCATGATACCTAAACAATATGGCTGCCTAAAGAAGACATGAATAGCTAGGCGGTGGTGGCGCACGCCTTTAATCCCAGCACTCAAGAGGCAGAGGCAGGCGGATCTCTGTGAGTTTGAGGCCAGCCTGGTCTACCAAGTGAGTTCCAGGACAGGCACCAAAACAACACAAAGAAACCCTGTCTCGAAAAACCAAAAAAAAAAAAAAAAAAAAAAAAAAAAAGACATGAATAAGGCCGACACCAGTGGAAATGCTAGCGTGGAAGAGGAAGTCTCACAGAGCCCCACCTCCAGACAAAGAACTACAGGCCTCTAAGGGATGCTGAGAGAGAGAAGAGCAGTCTCCCCAAGGGAGGAGCCCACTAATGGATAATCTAATAATAAGTGGTCAGACCCCATATCACTTATATGCAAGCAACACTGAACAGTCTCAGCAGATTGTGTGTGTGTGTGTGTGTGTGTGTGTGTCTGTGTGTGTGTGTGTGAATATGTATGTGGTATGTATGTGTGGTGTGTGTGAGTATGTATGTGGTATGTGTGTGTGGTGTGTGTGAGTGTGTGTGGTATGTATGTGAGTGTGTGGTGTGTGAGTGAGTGTGTGTGTGTGTGTGTGTGTGTGTGTAACAATAACAACTAGAGAGAGAGACCAGGAAAAAAATCAGAAATATTTATTTTAAGCTCAACAGCTGGGGAATGGAGATACATGAACGATATGGCACTTGTATCTGAAGTTCAGTGTTATCAGCCTGTCAGAGCCAAGGGACAGGGCTGCAGAGACCATTCCCAGGTCAGAAGGCCAAATATCCCAGGGACAAGGGTGATACTTTCACAGCACAAGCGCTATCCCTTTCCCCTGGCCAGAGTGTCTCCTGAGAGGTGTAGTCACCCTGCACTAGGAGGAGAGCAGCAGCATGCCTGGGTCAGGATGTTTCTCAGCTCTGCTGGGGAACAGAGAGCAAGCCTCAGGTTCAAAGTTTTGAGAGGAACCCCAAAGTTAGCCTAAAGGCCCCCAAAAGGAGAGTCCTCTCTGACCCTTGAATATACGACGCCCCCCCCCCCAGAAGAAAACAGTTGAATTAAAAGAAAATGTTTTATAAAGAGGCCTTGACAAACAAACCTCTGGCAAAGTAAGAAAGAAAACAAACAAATTTAAAACATGACAGAAAATTGTGGTTTTAAAAATTAAGAGGTGCTGGGTTGGTGGCACAAGCCTTTGATCCCAGCACTCAGGAGGCAGAGACAGGCAGATTCCTGTGAGTTTGAGGTCAGTCTGATTTACGTAGTAAATTCTAAACCATCCAAGGCTACATAATGAGACCGGATCTCAAAAATAAAATAGTAGAAGGGGCTGGAGAGATGGCTCCGTGGTTAAGACTGCTGCCTGCTCTTGCATAGGACCTGAGAGTTCCCAGCATCCACGTCAGGTGCTCACAACCATTGTAATTCCCGTTTGAGGGGATCTGTCAAACTGGTCTCTGTGAGCACCCACAGACCTGTCTTACACACACTCAGATGCATACACATAAGAAAAATTTTAAAAAAAATCTTAAAAATGTTTTGAGAAAATATGAGAACACTACAGCAAATTTTATACTGACAAGTGGGAACCCAGAAGGCAAGAATATTTTTATATTAACAAACAACACTCAAGCAGAGATGTACACCTGAATAGACCTAAAACACTAACAGTTGGATTTGGAGCTTCATTTTGGAGCTCTGAACGTCCAGTCCCCCACACAGAAATGACCAGATGGTTTTGCCTTCTGCCAAGCCTTCAAAGAAAGCTGATCTTCCGGGGCACAAACTGCTCTGGAAGCAGAGGAAGAGTCACACCTCCAGCCTGTTTTATAACTACAATAACAACACACAAAAGCAGCCACAGGAGTAAAGTGTGTGGAGACAAAGGTGCTTGGAACAAAATCAGGTCACTGTCAGTGCGGAGACACATGGCCTGCCCTCCCCAGCAATGGGGAGGTAGGTAGAGGCGGGAGGATCAGGACTCCTAAACCAGCTTGGGTTACACGATACCCGTCTAAAAAAAAAAAAAAGTACAAGAAGCCATATAAAACTAGGGAAAGGAAGAGGACGAGGAAAGGGAGGTAGAAGAGGCGGCTGGAGAGACGGTGCAGTGGCTAAGAGCACTTGCTGTTCTTGTAGAGGACCTGGGTTTGGTCCTCAGCACCCACATAGCTCACAACTATAACTTCAGTTCCAAGGAATCCTATGTCCTTCTGGCCTCCAAGTGCACTGTATGCGTATGGTACATATACATACATGCAGGCAAAACACCCATATACATAAAATGAAAATAACTTTTTAAAAAAAAATGATAACACTACACTGGGTATGATGATATACAGCTTGAACCCCAGCACTTGGGAAGCTGAGGCAAGAAGATCAGGAATTCAAGCTCATCCTCAGCTACATAGAGAGTGGAACTTGAGGAGGAGTATAATTTGCAGGTTGGCATCTGTCTGGTCCTATGGCAGATTCAGCCATAGTGGGAGCCTGGGGATGCCTAAAGAAGAATTTCAGTGTTCCCATGGGTCCAATGGTCCGACGAACCAGAATTTAACATGGGTCCCTTCCCTTCCTTAGGAATGAGCTCCACTCAGAACAGCAGTCTGGCCCCAGATCCGACCATCATCCCCACCACGACCTCTGTGACCTGGGTCTACTTTTCAATGACATTTCTTGCCATGGTCACCTGTGTTTTGGGGATGGCTGGCAACAGCGTGGTGATTTGGCTGCTGAGCTTCCGTGTGCGGAGGTCTCCCTTCTGTATTTATGTCCTCAACCTGGCGGTGGCCGACCTCCTCTTCTTGCTCTGCATGGCATCCTTGCTCAGCCTGGAAACAAGGCCCCTGTTCACATTCAGCACCTCCAGCAGAGTCTACGAGGGGATGAAGAGAATCAAGTACTTTGCCTATACGGCCGGCCTGAGCCTGCTGACGGCCATCAGCACCCAGCGCTGCCTTTCTGTGCTTTTCCCCATCTGGTATAAGTGCCACCAGCCCCGGCACCTGTCATCGGTGGTATGTGGTGCTCTCTGGGCACTGGCCCTGCTGATGAACTTCCTGGCTTCTTTCTTCTGCATCTGGTTCTGGCATCCCAATACAAACCAGTGCTTTCAGGTGGACATGGTCTTAAGCAGTCTTATCCTGGGGATCTTCATGCCCGTCATGATCCTGTCCAGCGCCATACTCCTCATCCAAGTTCGGAAGAACACCCTGCTGCGGAGACGGCGGCCCCGTCGGCTGTTCGTGGTCATCCTGGCTTCCGTCTTCGTCTTCCTCACCTGTTCTCTGCCCCTGGGCATCTATTGGTTCATACTCTACTGGGTGGGACTGCCAGAGGATGTGAGGCTCCTGTATATCTGCTTGTCACGCTTCTCTTCATGTTTGAGCAGCAGTGCCAACCCAGTCATCTACTTCCTCGTGGGCAGCCAGAAGAGCCACAGGCTACAGGAGTCCCTGGGTGCTGTGCTGGGGCGGGCACTTCGGGATGAGCCTGAGCCAGAGGGCAGGGAGACACCATCTGTGTGCACCAATGATGAGGTCTGAAGGCAGCCCACCTACGGCCTCCCCGCCAGCCCTTCCCTCTGAGTACCCCGCTGGCCTGTAGTGGGTGACCCCAAAGGCCTTGCAGCTCACCATGTTGGGGTCACTTTCCTCTATACCAAAGGGCTCACTGCTGTCACCTTGTGTCCCTAATCTAAACTGGGATATGAAGCAACATTTCTTTCCATTTTACCTGTTTAGACACAGATCCTAGCCATGGGCCCCATCTTGTGCAAGGTTGGCCGGGAAAGATGGGGTCTCCAGTTGGAGACAGCATCTCCTGTGGGTGAAAAACGCCGTTCCTAGACACCTTGTCCCCTTGAGATGGCGTCTGTCCTAGCTTCGTTTCTGTTGCTGTAACAAATTCCCTGACAAAAAGCAACACAGGGGAAAAAACAGTTTATTTGGCTTACAACGGCAGCTCACGGCCCATCATTTCAGGGAAATCAAGGCAGGATTGAAGCAGCTAGTGACATCATATCCAAAGTCAAGAGTCAAGAATGAAAGAAAGAAAGAATGAGCAAATGCATCGATCTATCCCTGCTTGCTTGCTCTCAGCTAGCTCTCCCCTCTCTTAAACTCTTTCTGCCTAGGGAATGATGTTGCCCACAGTGGGTCTTCCTGTGTCAATCAACAATCAAGACAATCCCTCGTAGACATGCCCACGTGCTAATCTGATCTAGGTAATTCCTCACAGAGGCTCTCTCCTTACGTGATTCTAGGTTGTCCCAGGTTGACAGTTAAAGATAAACAACACAGCATCTAGGACTTGGGGATACCCTGGGACATCACTTGGTGCTCAAAGTAGAGGCTCTGAGGCACTTGCCATTGAGTGTGCCTGCAGCCCATTGTGTGACATGTCGTGGGGTGACAGGAACACACACCTACGCATCCCAGATAGGGCACTGACAAAAGACCAAGGAACAATCCCATGCAATCCCGGTCTGATGAGCCAATGAGTTATTGACCCACAGAAGTGTGGATCAGGGGTTACTTACAGAGATGTAGGTCAGTGTTACAGAACTGTAGGTGACCCTAAAGCAGCCACATCACTGAGAAGTCCCACCCTAGCATGGATGACCGTTTCCAGAGGCTGTGTACTAACCATCTACTCTCCTCATATCAGTGCCTCCCCAAACCAAGAGCAGCTGGAGTTCAGTTATTGCAGAAGGAAGGGGGAGGAGTCTCAGACCCTTCCACCCTCCTTTCTTGAGGGGACCCCCACAGGCTTCATCCTGAAGGTCTCTGGGGGAGCTCACAGCTGCTTGGTCACAGAGGTAATGGTTGTGACTGATACTCAGAGAACAGAACTCCACAAGCCAACCAGATGCATCACCTTCTCTGATCCACATCTCACTGTCCTCAACCCCCACTTGACCCCTGGCCCACCCTCAGGCTCTGACTTGGCCTGTGGGGTTCTCTTGTGTCCCTTTTCCCCTGACAGGCCCATAGGCTTTTCCCAAGATGGCTGCACAGGTTGAGTTTGTAGTAGTAGAGGACAGAAACATGGCAGCCAGAGGCTGGGAGGAAGGAGAGAGGGACAGGACAGAAAGAGGTTGCTGAACAGACAAAGCTCTGTAGAAGACGGCACAGCAGGAAGCCTGAGTCAACAGAGGGACAGCTCCCAGAGGATCTGGAAGGCCTGTGTGGTGTGTTTGAGGCGACAGGAATGCAGGCTACCCCACTGTGTATATATGTATCAAAATGGCACCTCGGACCCCATAAACCTGTATGATTCTTATGTGTAATTAACAATAAAAGGCAACAGAAAAGAAAAACAAAACAAAACTCACAAAAAAGATCTTTGTGTTCTTGACCTGACTCTGGCCTCTGAATCCTGGACATTACCTTCGACACTACTCAGTAAACAGTCCCCACTCACCTGCCCCCCAACTGAAGGGTGCTTCAGTGGCCGCTTCAGCCCAGTTATTAGTCTAGGAACCCTCTCTGGAATCTCACTGGGTTGTTTAGCATGTGGGTTTTGTTTGGTTTGAGTTTTTTGAGGTTTTCCCCCAAAATTGAGAAAAAGATCCCCCTTGGGGTCAGATCAGGGGCTATTCTAACAGGGAGCACAGCCTCAGTCGTCTTCTTTTCAAAAAGATTATTTGGGTGGAGGTGGGGTGGGGTGGGTGATGGTACATGCCTTTAATCCAAGCACTTGGCAGTCAGGGGCAGGTGGATCCGGGTTTGAGACCAGCGAGGTACAGAGTGAGTTCCAGGGACAACCAGGGCTTCCCAAAGAGACCCTGTCTCAATGCCCCAGCCCCCCCCAAAAGATTATTTCACCCCCTCCCCAAGATTACTTATTTTAATTTTATTGTGTATGATGTTTTGCCTGCATGTATGCCTGTGAACCATGGGTGTGCCCAGTGCCTGTGGTGGCCAGAAGAGGGCGTCAGATCCCCTGAAACTGGAGTTGCCTACAAGTGGTTGTGAGCCACCGTGAAGGCTCAGCCTTCTTTTTACTTTTTTTTTTCTTTAGTTTCTCAAGGTAGGATTTCTCTGTATACCCATTGTGACTGTCCTGGAACTCGCTTTGTAGACCAGGATGGCCTTGAACTCACGGAGATCCGCCAGTCTCTGCCTCCCAAGAGCTGGGATTATAGGCATGAGCCACCACCACCTGGTTTACTTTTTATTTTGAGACAGAGCCTTGCTGTGCAGCCCCAGCTAGACAACTTAAACTCACTACGTAGCCCAGGCTGGCCTTAAATCTGTGATCCTCCTGTCTCAGGCTCCTGGGCGTTGGGATTACAGCTCCTTTTCACTTTTTATTTTGAGATGGGGTCTCCATCAGTCGTTCAGACAGACTTTGAGCTGTGAGAAACATGGAGACGCAGAGCAGCAAACTGGAGGCAGGTTTATCACTTGGCTTTGCAAAGCCAGACATCAGCACAAAATCAATCATCCTTTAAAACTCTAGCGCAGGCCACTTCCTCCCATTGGCTGAGTAATCGGGAAGTTACAGTCTTACGGGGGGCTGAGTCTCCTTTTTGTTTATGTTCTTCTGGCTTTTCAAGACAGGGTTTCCCTGTGGAACCCTGACTGTCCTGGATCTCACTCGGTAGACCAGGCTGGCCTCGAACTCACAGAGATCCTCCTGCCTCTGCCTGCCGAGTGTTGGGATTAAAGCTGTGTGCCACCACCGCCTGGCTGTGAGCTGAGGTTTATCTCTTCCTCTAATGCCTACGTTTGACTTTTCTCAACAACAGCAAAACATCATGGTTGGACTTACCTCTATGTTTTGAATCCTATTTACTTTATTCGACACAGATCGCCACACCTCTGTATGCAGGTCATTCAGCAGGTGTGGCTGTTAGTCATTTTCTACTGTAAGCTAATAGTTTGGGTGACAGTAGCTGGACTAACAGAGCTTGGGTGGGGTTAGCTAAATTTAGCAGGGTACCAGAAAGGGCTCTGTACATAATCCTCCTGCCTCAGTGTCCAGAGTAGCTGGGATTACAGGTTTGCCGGCACCTGTTCTTGATCCAGATCCAATAGTGGCCTGAGTGGTTCCCATACTGCAAGGGAAGAGGCCAGAGGCACAGGGGTCTGGTCACAGAGTGCTGGAAGACAGATGGGAGCTTCAGCCACAGCCTCAGACCACTCAGAAGTCCCCGGAACTCTAAGTACAGTAGATGCTACAAGGGGACCAGGGCAGTTGAGCAGAGGGCTAGAGTGCTGGAGGCTCCCTGGAGGGGCTGGGTGCTGTCCAAGTCTGAGGTCAGAGAGAGGAGAATCAGGTGCTCACCAAATGATCCCCCTTTTAGGGTCAACATGGGGCATGATGGAAAGATGGGAAAAATCCTGGGGACACAAGAGCCCCTCGCCCAGGAATCTGGTTAAAGACCCTTGCCAGTAAGTAGTGGAGATTCCAAAACTAACTGTCCAGGCTTTCCCCTCCCAGCTGGGAATCTGCAGTTTCTATGAATCTCCCAGAAACCCTGTTGACAGGAAGGGATGTGTCCTAAGCCCCTGAGCAGCCTTTCAGGCTTCCAGATTCGGTTTATCAAGTTTAACCCATCCAAGGCATCCCCCAGAGCCACCCTATAATCTCCCTGAGAGAGAGGGGGGCGGTTTAGCAACCCTTGAGATGTAACTTGAAGCCAGCAAAGGAATGTGTGCGGCTAAGGCCTCACAGCAGCCCTGCCTTGAAATGCTCAGTCCACGAGTGTAGCTTGTCTCATCTCTGCTACTCTCTTTAAAAGTCCACACCCACGTCTTGGGTGTATTTCACTTCCTCCTGAGCCTCTCTTTCTCCTAACCCTAGTGTTAAGTCTAAATTAAAATGTTTGGTGCTGGGAGATGGCTCAGTGAAGTTCTTGCAAGCACAAAGACTTGAGTTCTGATTCCCAGAAGCCACGTAAAAAGTTGGGCACAGAGGTCACACTCTCCTGTGACTCCAGTACTGTGGAGAGGGGCAGGGCGGAGACAATCAATCCCTGATGTGTGGCTAGCCCCACATGAGGTTCAAGCTTAATGGACCCCACCTCAAAAAATAAAGATGGAGGGGCTGGAGAGATGGCTCAGAGGTTAAGAGCACTGGCTGTTCTTCCAGAGGACCTGAGTTCAATTCCCAGCACCCACATGGTGGCTCTCAACCATCTATAATGAGATCTGGCGCCCTCTTCTGGCCTTCAGGCAAACATGCAAACAGAACACTGTATACATACTAAATAAATAAACCTTTAAAAAATAAATAAAGGTGGAGCCCAATGGAAGACAGACACCAATATCTACCTCCATGCTCACACATTCACACATTCACACACCTACACCAACAAGTACATCACTCACGCACAAAAGCCACAGACTGCTTGTTATTCTAGCTCCAGGGAATCCAAGGCCCTTCTGTGGCTTCAGTAGGTACTCACACCCATGCACACAAGCACACACACACACACACACACACACACACAGAGAGAGAGAGAGAGAGAGAGAGAGAGAGAGAGAGAGAGAGAGAGAGAGAGAGAGAGAGAGAGATTAGGGGCTGGAGAGATAGCTCAGAGGTTAAGTACACTGGCTGTCCTTGCATAGGATCCAGGTCCACTTCCGAGCACCCACATGACAGCTCACAATCATCCATTACTCTAGGTCCAAGGAATCTGATGCCCTCTTTTGGCCTCTGAGGGCACTGCTTGCACATGATACACACAAAGACATGCAAACACACACACACACACACACACACACACACACACACACACACACATAAATAAAAATCAACAGCAATTTAAAAAATAGTAGTAGCTGGGCAGTGGTGGCCCACACCTTTAATCCTAGCACTCGGGAGGCAGAGGCAAGCCAATATCTGTGAGTTCAAGGCCAGCCTGGAGTACAAAGGAGTTCCAGGACAGCCAGAGCTATTACACAGAGAAACCTTGTCTCGAAAGGCAAACAAACAAAGTAATAATAATAATAATAATAATAGTAATAGAATACAAAACAAGTCGGGTAGTGGTGACACACACCTTTAGTCTCAGCCAGCACTCAGGTGGCACAGGCAGGTGGATCTCTGAGTTCAAAGCCAGCCTGGTCCACAGAGTGAGTTCCAGGACAGCCAAGGCTACACAGAGAAACCCTGTCTCAAAAATCAAAATGACAACAACAATAATAATACAAAACAAAATTTGGTCAACCATGCCTTTAGTTTGAATTCTAATTCAATATTCTTGTAGGAAAATAATCAAAACTGTTGACCTGTGAGAAGGTCATCAGCATGCATGGCCTAAAATGATTAAAAACCACATCACAGTTTTCTGTGTTCTGGATTCTTTGCAGCATCTATTGCTGTCCACAGCCTATAGCCTGCCCTGGTCTCATCCCTTGTCCTCGCTCGTCATCACAGCTGGAGCCGAAGTCACCTGTGTGGCTCTCTCCCTCAGCATGTCTCCCTTCTTAACCGACAAGCTTAGGGTCACACAAAATGTGAGGGCATGAGAGCCCCCATTTCAATCCCAGCTGGTCAGTAAGCCCCACAGGCCAGCCAGGGGCAGATGGAAAGGGAAGGGAGGGTCCTGTAGGCTGGAGCCGCCGCTCCCAGCAGCCCTGGGTACCTGGAGTCACAGACTGATATCTCAAACCCGAATCCATCGTATATCTGAGATGAAACCCCGAGGGATCTTCTATGCCGAAGTTGAAGGGACACCCCTACTCCCAAAAGCCAGTTAGGGGAAGGAAAGGGGAAAAAATCCCTCACAATATACTTCTGTAGTTTGCTGAATTCGAGCATTTATTGGGCTAAAAGGGTGACTCAGTGGGAGAGGACTTTTCTAACATGTGTGAGGCTCTGTGTTTGGTGCCAGTACCACAGAAATGGGAGAGGAGGGAGGGAGGGAGGGAGGGAGGGAGGGAGGGAGAACTCCTGAGTTTACAGCAGCCTAGGTCGGCTGTTCATTTCACAAACCTTCCTGAGCACTCACTGTGAGCCAGGTCTTGCTCACAAGCCACTGCAGAGCCTGCCCTTGGAAAAAGAGATCAGCAAAGTCCCGAGAGGACAGCGCAGGTGACAGCTGCCAGCGGGCAGATCTTGTGCAACCACTCTCAGGCTTGTCCTACCCACAGGGACCCCACCCCACCCTGCCTCATCCACTCTGAGGAATCCCTGACCTCCGAGGGGACTCTCTGCTGGGACTAGTTCCTCTCCCAGCCCACCCTGCGGTCACCCCAATTCCCTGTCAGCGGCAGCCCCACAATGGTCAGAGAGGAAAGGGCCCCAGATGGAGGAAAGAAGAACTGCAGGCTTCGCTGTAAGTGTTTGAGGGAACAGGGTGTGGGGTGCTGCATCCTGTCTGCACCCCCGCTCCAGTCCCTGGTGCTCAGATGTGTTCCTGAGTCTCTGTAGGCGGCTTAGCGAGTCTCCAGCTCACCCAGCCCAGGGTTCCTGTGTCAGAGCTCTGGGCCAAAGAGAGCTGATGTCAGGGAAAAGGAATGAGCTTGGCATGATTGCCCCTCCTTCCCACTCTGCACAGTCACAGAGAAGACCCAGAGACTGTCTGCCAGGGACTTAGGCCATACCCAACACAGGGACACCAGGATGGTCTCAGATACCCTCTGTGAGCACATGCGTGTGTCAGAAATGTGTGCATGAGAATAAAGCTTCAACTCAGTGGTTTAGGGCCTCCCCTGGTCTGGCAGCCAAACTCCTCTTTTCTCAATTCTTTTTTTTTTAGACAGGGTCTCATGTAGACCAGGATGGCCTTGAACTCACTGTATCCAAGGATAATCTTGAACTCCTAATCCTCCTGCCTTCCTTTCCCAAGTGCTGGGATTACAGGCTTGTACTGCCAAGCCTAGCTGTATGTAATGCTGAGCATGGAACCAGGGCTTCATGCATGCTGGGTAAGCACTCTACCAACTGAGCCACAGCCCGTCCCTCACTCCTTCCCTCCCTACCTTCCTTTTTTCCTCCTTCCTGCTCTTCCTTCTTCCCTTTTTTTAAAAAATGTCTTTCTTTGTTATCCAGGCTGACTTTCAAATTGTGGGTCCAGAAATCCTCCTGCCTCAGCTTTCCAAGTCAACTAGGAGTACAGATGCGTGCTACCACACCCTGCTTACCCAGCCTCCCACCTTTTAAAAACTATTTATTTTTATTTGTGTGAATGTGCGTCTCTGTGTGTACTACGTGTGTGCACTATGTGTGTGCAGTGCTCTCAGAGGCCAGAAGAGGGCAGTGGATCCCCTGGAGCTGGAATTCTAGGTGTCATAAGACATCCAGTGTGAGCTCTGGGAACCAAGCTCCTGTCCTTTACAAAGGCAGGAAGTCCTCTTAACAACTGGGCCATCTCTCCAATCCTCAACTCCCCTTTCTAAGCATCACTATATCCTTGGTCCCCTCAGGAATGGTCCCAGGCTTGATGGGAAGTAAACCCCGTCTTTCCTCCCCAAATGCCTTTCTCCTCAACCACATAGCAAGTTCAAGACCAGCCTGGGCTATTTGAGACCATCTCCTCCCAAAAAGTTCTATTGCTATGGTCTTGGCAGGTGTAATTGGCTAAGCAGGATCCTAGTGGATTAGGGTGACCTCTAATTGAAAGTGGCTGGTTTCCTTACAGAAGATGTGTGCAGGGACAGACAGAGAGGAGAGGAACACTGAGTGATGGCCAAGGCAGACACCATTGATACAACTACGAAGCCAAGCTTCTAGGCGCTGGAAGGGGCCCCGTCCCACGGAGGGAAGAGGAACTTACTGCTCAGTTACCGAAAACTCCAAACGTGGCTTCAGGCTCAGATGGACACAGGTGACCGGAGCAAGTCCTCAGGAACTGCTTCCTTCCCATGGCTTGGCTCCCCGGTGGGCTTGACTTTCAGACAGAGTTCTCTCTCTGCTGGAATAATGGCTTTCCACTTCTCAGATTCCATTCTACCAGCTCAGGGGCCCCAAGAGAAGGGTGGATCCTTTTCTTCCATGTTTCCCATGAATCTCCTGGGCCTGACAGCTGCTGGATGACCTGGATGAGAGTCCACTTGGACTAAACTCATGCACTTTTCCCCAAGCTCACCAGAAAATTCCAGGGGCCGGGATCTGCTGCTGATGAGCCCCAGGCATATTATCCAGAGCCAGCTGCAGGGTCAGAATCACATCCCCAGCCCCCCAACCCCCTACCCCCCACACTGAGAAACACCTGGACTCCTCTACTTGGGAGAAGCCATGGATCTTGGCAGGCTGGGCCTGAGGTGTGGCTAGCAGCCAGCTTCCTTCAAAGCCAGTCTCCTTGTGGGAATCTGCATTCCATCAGCTACTGAGTCAAAGCCAAGGCCTAGCGGAGTCTGGGTCCTTAAGTGAGCCTGGAGGGTTGCTCCTCCCACTGCCTTGGCCCTGCTGCTGGCCTGCTGTATGCTGGGGTGAGGCACTGTGGGAGCTGAGCAGAGCTAGCTCCCCTGAGCAACATAAGGAATGTGACTAGCCTGTGCACTCACCAACCGCAGCATCAACGATGTGTGTGTGGTGGCGGTGTGTGTGTGTGTGTGCAGGAAAAGCAGGAGGTCACAGCAAATAACCTGCCACCAAAGCCAGCGGGGACTAAAGCCAGTTGTTTACTCAGGGTTTAGTCACAGGGTGGTAGTTGTCACCCTCATTTTCTGAGGCTTGAGGCCAGCCCACCACGCTGTACTGTGGTGTTCCCAGCTGTGGGTGCTCCTGGAACCTGCTACTTCTGCATTTACTGGGTGGTGTGTTCTGTTAAGCATTCATTTGTGCATCCCCACTAGGGCTCCTCTGACTGCCCTCCAGTCCAAGATTCCAGCCTAAGGGACACATGGTACCTGGCTTCTTGGGCAGGAGCTATGTCTTCTGCAATTGCTGGAACATGAAGCAGGGATCCATGGCTCCCTGGGGGGTTAAGTTACTTGTCCCTTAGCCCCTTAAGCTGCTGACACCAGCAGAGAGGGCCTCTTCCCATTGCTGGGAGTCCTATCCATCCCAATGCCACTTTGAAATACTGGGTTTGTTCTTGGGGGACCTTCCTGAGGCCCCCACGACCAAGACTCCATCACAGGCCAAGCATGTTTCTCCAGCTCACATTTGGAAGCCCTGCCTGCCCCTGGTACATCAGAATGTGACTGAGCTGGGAGTGAGGGTGGGGTGACCACATTAATCTGGCACCAAGGGTCCTACTCTGAAGCCACTAGGGTCTTCTCAGAGGAGGATATAAGATCCAGGCAAATAAAGGGACATCCAAGAAAGGATGAGAGAGGAAGCCACCAGCAAGCCAAACAGAGGGGCCTCAGAAGGAGCAGAGCCTGGGTACCTGAGGCCCAGTCCACCTGCCTAAGCTGCCCTGTGTTAAAAAGTAAACCATTCTGGGGCTAGGGAGGTAGTTTGGTGGGCAGAACACCTGTCAGGGAAACATGAGGACCTGAGTTCAAATCCCCAACACCCACATCAAACTCCAGGCGTGGTGGTGCATACCATAATCTCAGCACTGTGAGGACAGAGACAGAGGATGCTGGAGTTTGCTGACAAACCAGCCCATGTGAATCAGCAGACTCCAGGTTCCCTGAGGGCCCGTCTCCATAAAGGTGCATAGTGACTGAGGAAGACACCCACCCGACATCGACCTCTGGCCTCCACGGGCACAGGTACACACCCACCTACCGTCTGAGTCATATGTGCGCATGTGATTCGGCATCCATGAAGCTGAGGCAGGATGGCGAGCTCAAGAGCAGCCTGGGCTACACAGGCAACTGCTCTCTCAGACACACACACCTAAACACACAGAAGGAAGAAGAATCAAAAGGACAAAAATCATACTTTTGTTTGCTTTAATAAAAAAACAATAGGTGGAAGCCTTGGGAAGTGCCCCAAACTGTCTTTAGGTAGGCTTTGTCCTTCTGAAATGTGGCTCTTTGTGAGCCCAAATGCAGGATGCAGGACTCCCTCTGCCAGGAAGGGGGGCTGCTTTCTGAGGTGGCTGTGTATCTTGGAAGACAACGGAAAGGCGTGAGGCCAGCTCCCCAAGCCAGCATGGGTGGGGGGCCGAGAACATTCCATCAGAGTCAGTCATGAGGCTCGTGGCGGGAGGGGTCCTCTTGGCAGGGACCCCACAATCTGTGTTGCTTTAACTCAATAGTGTAAGGCTCCATGCCAGGTAGACAAACCTAGTGTGGTCCCTCCAACTCTCTGGACCGTGAAGGACACCGTACAACCAGTTACGTACACACATCTGAGGTCAGTCACCTGTCAGGTGTGAAGGGGCACAGGTGAGGGCAGGGGTGAGGCAGGAGTAACAGATCTGGGCTGGACAGGCAGTGGCTGGGACCCCCTCAGTGGGTGAGGGGTGTCCTGGGCACATGTTATCAGCAGGTGGGAGACACCCCTGCCCCACCTACTTCACACCTGCACGTTCCCACTTCTCTTACCTCCTCAGCGCAGCGCCCCTCAACCCCCCCAAAGCTTTGTCCAGGCCCTGTGTAAGGACCTTTTTTGGAAAAAGGGTCTTTGCTGATGGTGGTGGTTAGTTCCATCTGCCGGCCTGGTTGGGCTAAGGTTGCTTGTGAGCCATCGCTGTGGGCATGCTGTGGGCCATCGCTGTGGGCATGCTGTGGGCATGCTGTGGGCCATCGCTGTGGGCATGCTGTGGGCATGCTGTGGGCCATCGCTGTGGGCATGCTGTGGGCATGCTGTGGGCCATCGCTGTGGGCATGCTGTGGGCATGCTGTGGGCCATCGCTGTGGGCATGCTGTGGTCATGCTGTGGGCCATCGCTGTGGGCATGCTGTGGGCATGCTGTGGGCCATCGCTGTGGGCATGCTGTGGGCATGCTGTGGGCCATCGCTGTGGGCATGCTGTGGGCCATCTCTGTGGGCATGCTGTGGGCATGCTGTGGGCCATCGCTGTGGGCATGCTGTGGGCATGCTGTGGGCCATTGCTGTGAGCATGCCGGGGAGGGGTTCTGAGCAAGGTGAACTTCAGACTCCATGAGTGGCACAGGGAAGATCTACCCTTCTCGGTGGGTGTGGGGATCCTATGCAGAAGAGAAAGGCAGAGGAAGGGTAAATCTCCCCCATCTCTTTCTGGAGCTAGAGCTGGGAGTCCCAGCATCTGCTTTCTCCTCTTATTGTCAGAGCCCCTGGTCCTCAGGCTTCTGGACTCAGGCCCCACCACTCCCACTAGAAACCCCTCCCCAGAGCCTGCACCACACTACTGGAACTATTATCCTCCAAAACCATGAGCTAACGTACCTCTTTTCCTTATACAGCATCCAGCATTGGGCGTTTCATTACAGCAACGGAGGTGGGCTGAGTGGATGCACGAATGCCTCGGGGTTGCCCCAGCTTCAGGCTGCACCCTAATTCGGCAGCCCTGGTCCCACCCTCCCAATACAGCTGGCAAGCAATAGACAGGGACTCTATCCTGGGCACAGACATCGCCACCCATGGCTCCTCCTGTCCTCCAGCCTCCCGCTGGACAGACAGACAGTGAAGCACACAGGCCATCTTCCCTCCCACGGTGGCCTCAGGAACACTGTCCTCTCTGCTGCCCACCAGAGCCCGCCCCAGCCTTGGTCTCACCCTGGTGTGAGCCTGACCCTGTCTGTCTGTCTTCATGTCACTCTCTCAGGCCCTCACTGACCTAGAAACAAAGTTGCCTCCATCTCCATGCTCTCCAGGGTAAGAGGGGCAGGACTCACAGCCAGTGGCTTTTTCCAAGGAACTGTCCCCGGGTCTCACACCGATCCCCGCTGCCTGGCTCTTCTGACTCAATGCCGCTTCACACAGTCATGCCTTTTGACTTTGGCTATTCTTTGTCATGGCTGCTTTTTGAGACAGAGGCTCACTACGAAGCTCCAGCTGGCCTCAAACTCATGAGCCTCCTGCCACGGCATCCTGAGTGCTGGGACGGCAGCACCAGTGGGGCTATTTCTTCTGAGAAGCAGTCCAGAGGCTTCTCATATCGACACCATAGCCAAGATGGATACCAGGGACACAGTTTCCCTGACGCTTGACCACGGCATCACAGGGCCTAACTGCGTGGCCAGCTCAAGGCACTGGACCTGGAGTTTATGGTTGTGTGGGTAGGGTCCCACAAATCTTCATAGCTTTGTCCAGGCGTCTAAGGAGACTCCACTGGGTATGTGTGAAGTATGGCCAGTTCCCTAGTTATTCTAGTCTCCTCTGTTTTCTGGGTCTCTGGAGCCTTGCACGGTCCTCTAGGTGGTTCAGGGGCATGAGGGCACCGAAGGCAGAGTGTGTTCTGCCTCTATGGCCACCTGCAGACAAAGCAGGGGCTGGTGGGCAGTTCTTCAGCGACCATCAAGCTTCCAGTGAAGAAGAGGTGTGGATCGCAGCACAGTTGGGGTCCCTCTGCTCTTTGTACTTGGGTGGCCTACACATCCACTGTGACTCTGTACTGCATGACCGTCCCCACTCAGCTTCAGGGAGGCTCCCAGGCATGGTGGCCAGACCCATGAGACTAGACGAGGCCATCCTGGCATCCACCCTCATACCTGCACCCTGACCTCTGACATCTCCAGGCTCAGCTGCTCTGGGGTGGCCCTGCCCTGGACACTCTGTTTGGCAACTTCAGACACTTCACCTGTCGAGGAACAGCAGCTCTGAACCTGTCACTTACTTCCTGTACGCACTGGAGTCAGCAGAGGCTGCAGGAGCCATCAGGGACCGGGATAATGCCCTCTGCAGGCTCCAGCGAGGTGGTCATCTTCTAACGGTACCCTGACACCTGGCTCTCAGCTGGCCCCTCCCACCCGCTGCAGTGGCCTGAGTCCACAATCAGCCATCGTGGTCTGGACTCATGGCTGTTTGCCTTCCCCGACTCTGGGCACCCTGTGGTCACTAACCGGTAGTTGATTAGCATGGGTCAGGTCTGGGGCAAGGGGGTACAAGAGCCAGTGTGGGTTGTGGTGGCCCAGCTTCCCTGTCAACCTGACTGGATTTAGGAATATCTGTGAGGGAGTTTCCAGAGAGGCTTAGCAGGAAGAAGACCCACTTTGACTGTGAGTGGCACCATCTCATCAGCTGGGGTTTCAGACTGAATAAACAAACTGAGCACCGGCATTCATCTCTCTCTGCTCCCTGAGGATGCGATGTGACCAGCTGCCTGGAATTCCTGCCACCATGCCTTCCCACCATGATGGACAGTGGGCCAAAATAAACCTTTCTTTCTTTTTTTTTCTTCCTTCCTTTTCTTCTCCCCTACCCTCCCCAACAGGGTTTCTCAATGTAACAGTCCTGGCTGTCCTGGACCTGGCTCTGTAGACCAGGCTGGCCTCGAACTCACAGAGACCCGGCTGCCTCTGCCTCCCGAGTGCTGGAACTAGAGGCGTGCGCCATCGGTGCCAGACAACCCTTCCTTTCCTAAGTTTCTTCCATGGGGCTTTTTGTCACAGCAACAGGAAAAGTGGCTGATGGGGTAGACAGAGGACATAGGCAGGTTCCACTGAAGTCCTGGTGGCCAGGAAGGCACCCAGGCCAGGCAGCCAGGCCAGACTTCCTGATCCCTGTGCAGGTGCTGGGCCCTGTGTGAGGTGCTCATCGCTCAGTTCCTGGATCATGGCGAGATCTCGGTGGTACTGGGAGAGCAGCTGGGACAGGGCAATGGGGGTGGGGCGGGGGGGGAGCCGGAGGGGGGCGGGGGCGATCTAGTTATCAACCAGCACCGGTGCATCCATCAGGGGCCTCCAGGGCCTGACTCCCAGCCAAACGGCAGCACAGGAGAGCAGCCAAGAACTGCAAGTGTGTTCAGTCATCTGAGTGGGACAGATGGCCGGCACAGGGGGACAGCAGGGCCTGGCAGGGGCCTGTGCAGGCAGCGGACAAGCTTCGCTGGCCACTTCTCTGACCCTGCATGACAGGAGAGAGGGGCAGGATGGGATCTGTGTTTTCTAGAGGAACAGGCAGGGTGTGGAGTGGCCAGAAGGGAAGGAGTCTCCCAGGCCATGTATTCTACCACATCGCCCACGGCTCTGCCAGTTCCACCCACCAGGAGGCCTGCAGACCAGGAGTAGGGTAGCTGGTGAGTGGCCCCCAGGACATATACCATAACCCACTAGACACCTGACATCATGCCCAGGCCATGCATACAGCAGGCATTTCACATGTGCTTGATTGTGTAAACATGCTGCTTTCCTGGGCTGAGCCTGAGTGCTCACGGCCCATTTGCATGTGGACTGTGAATTCATCTCCGTGCCTCCTTTGAGGCCATTTTTGTCCCTTCTGCACAGTCCTTGTCTGTAGCCTGCATGGTCTCCCTGTACGTCTTCTACCACTTCCTGCTCCCTCCTCCACTATGCCTCAGGACCTTTGCACCTGCGGCTTCCACTTGCCAGCATGCTCCTGTGTGCACAGCTCCCACCCCTTCCTTTTCTTTTTCTTTCTTTCTTTCTTTCTTTCTTTCTTTCTTTCTTTCTTTCTTTCTTTCTTTCTTTCTTTGTTTTTTTGTTTTTAGGGTTTTTTCAAGACAGGGTTTCTCCGTGTAACACTCCTGGCCGTCCCGGAACTCACTCTGTAGACCAGGCTGGCCTCCAGAGATCCACCTGCCTCTGCCTCCCAAGTGTTGGGTGTGGACCACCATGCCCAGCTCCACCCTCACTTCCTACAGGTCACAGTTAAAGATCTCCTTTTTAGTGAGGCCTTTCCTGACCACCTTCTATGAATTAGTGCAACATACATGCATGCACTCACATACACACATGCACATATGCAGTCACACATGCACGCACGCATTCACACATGAATATGCACAAGTGCACACATTCCTTGCCCCTCCCACCTGCCTCACCGACCCCCTGCATCTATCACTATCCAACGTTCTCCATGTTTTCACATTCACAGGACAGGGAGCACATCTGATTTGGTCATCGCCTTGCTCAGGCGTAAGACAGTGCCTGACAGAGAAGTGCTCAGGCATGCAGGGAGGGAGCAAAGAAGAGCAAAAGGCAGGACACACTCTGTCTCCAAGATGGTCCTCCTCCAATACAATCTAAGCACCAGCGGCATCACCTACTCTCCCCCTGGCATGTGTGTCTGCTGAAGTGAGGGTAGGTAGTGAGGCCTGTGGGTACTAACGTCTGCTCCCCACCTCTCATGCATCTTCAGTACCTGAAGGTGGATATTTCTGTCCTGCCAGCCCGCTCCCAAGTAAACACACAGAGACTTCTTATTAATTATGAAAGTTCAGCCGATAGCTTAGGCTTGTTACTAACTAGCTCTTACAACTTAAATTAACCCCTATTTCTTATCTACGCTCTGCCACGTGGTGGTACCTTTTTTCAGAAAGCCGTGTTCATCTTACTTCTCTCTGCCTCTCCTGGTGACTCTGCCCTCCTTCTTCCCTGAACTCTCTTCTTGTCCACAAGTCCCTCCTACCCTCTACCTGCCCAGCTATTGGCCAGTCAGCTCTTTATTAACCAGCGAGAGTAATAAATATTCACAGTGCACAAATAGATTGTTCCACAGCATGTACCCTCTGAGCAAAGGTCAAACTTGAGAGGGAGGCCTGATTCCTCAACTTGACCCAGATGGCAAGAGCACATCATCAAAAACATCTGCCATGGGCCAGGCAGCATTCAGGAGCAGAGGCTGGCGGATCACTGTAAAATGGAGGCCGACCTGGTCTACATAGGGAGTTGCAGGCCAGCTGAAGCTGCAGAGTGAGACCCTGTCTCAAAAACAAACAAACAAAAAAGGGAACATGGCTCTTCAACTTTGAGATGTGTTCCTTTGTGGTTGGCTATGACACTCCAAACAACCTAAAATTGGGTTATGTCTTTTTAAAAATTTTTTTTCATTTATTTTATGTATACAGGTGTTTTTGCCTGCAAGTATGTCTGTGCACCATGTGCGGGCCTCATGCCCACAGAGGCCCAAGAGAGCACTTAGATCCACTGGAACTAGAGTTACAGTTATGAGCCACCATGTGTTTTCTGGGAATCAAACCCAAGTCCTTTGGAAGAGCAGCCAGTGCTCTTTAGCCTTGAGACATCGTCTCTCTAGCCCCTGTGTTGTGGAATATTAGCTGGAGATGTGTTACATTTATTTATGCTGTGGAACATTTGTTTAGCATGCAAGGATGTGTTGCCTTCTTCTATGTTGCATTGTTTAACTCTGTGAAGCTGTGTTACTTTGCCTGCCTAAAACACCCGATGGTCTAATAAGGAGCTGAACAGCCAATAGCAAGGCAAGAAAAAGGATAGGCGGGCCTGGCAGGCCGAGAGAATAAAAGGAGGAATCTGGGAAGAGGGGACTGAGGAAGGAACAATAAGAGAAGAGAGAGGACACCAGGGGCCAGCCACACAGCCAGATACAGCGTAAGAAGTAAAGAAAAAGGTAATATCACAGAAATATCAAAGCCCAGGGGCAAGAGGTAGACGGGATAATTTAAGAAAAGCTGGCTAGAAATAAGCCAAGCTAAGGCTGGACATTCATAAGTAAGAAAAACATTCCATGTGTGATTATTTGGGAGCTGGGTGGTGGGCCCCCAAAAGAGGGAAAGAGTAAAAAAAAAAACAACAACTATACCCCTGAGCTGTGACTTCGAAATTATACCCACCACCGAAGCAACCGGGTCTACAAGCAGCGACTCTCCTGCCCAGTCAGCACTCATAGTTCACAGGTGAGCAGCAGGGTAACCTTCACGGAGGGGCTGCAGGGACTGAGGACAAGGACTTCTCAGCTCCCACGAGTACTTGGGCCTATCTGCTGCCCTCTCTTAGTCTCCATTTTCTCCTCTTTGGAGCAGGGATAGTCCTCTGTCCCTGTCCTCTCCCGCCTATGAGTGAAGAAAACATTCCCAGGACATATGTCAGTCAGTCATTGGCACTGGACGGGACTCCAGGCTATCTGGTGAGGGGGGCGCTAAGGTGGCCTAGAGCTCAGGCCACAAAATACGGTCACAGTCCAGCCCTGCCTGAGTACCCTCCTCCATCTTGTCTCTGCATCCACCAAGGATGTCAACCCAAGGGTGAGAGTCTGTCCAAATCAGCCTCTGGTCCTGGCTTCTGTGCCTCCTGTAGTTAATATTCCCCAGTGGGGCTCTACCCAAGTCTGAACCTGGAAATCCACTTTAGAGAGGAACAGCCAGGATGAATGGGGAGACCAAGGTGGCCAGGGAAGGCCACATGCTGTCTGCCTTGGCCTGCAGCCTCCCATATTGCCAAATGCCATCAACCTTATTGACATCAGTGAACAATCTGGAACTCTCCAGAACCTTTGGGGCTGAGACTTCCCAGCAGCAGTTATGAGTTACATACAAAGTCACAGAGTTCCCACTGCAAGTCCCACCTCCAACCACATGTGCATACCTTCCAGCTTCCCCACCTGTCCATCGGGACAAGAGGCAGGTGATGGGAGCTGTCACTCCTGAACACTCAGCACAAGGCCCCTCCTCATCTATCTGGTCACTTCCTTTGACTTCCTGGGTCTTCCTGGGTGACAACCTTCTCCACAGGGTGGTCACCAGGGGTTTTCTGAAACACGACTTCCACCTCCCCTTCCTGCTCCCTGTGAGGCCCAGGCTGCTCCACGAGGGACAGTCTTCCATACACAGCCCAGTACTCAACCTCCACCATCAATGGCAGCATCGAACTGTGATATTATAGAACTAAGGAGACTGAGGGGGACAAGCATGGGTAAGAGTCAGTCAGAGGCCAAGTGAAGATCAATCAGGGAAGAGGAGTTAGGACAGAGAGCTTGAAGTCTTGGCGGGGTCAGCAGAGTGAGTGGAAGGTCCGAGAGAAAGTCCAGAATGTTTAGAAGTCAGGACAAAGAGAAAGTGTCAAAGCCAGGTGTGGGGTCACACATGTCACCCCAGCGCTTGGGAGGTACAGGGTGGAGGATAAGGAGTCAGGGTCATCCTTGAAGTCTTAGTTACTGTTCTCTTGCTGTGAAAAGACACCATGACCAAGGCAACTTACAAAAGGAAGCATTTAATTGGGGGCTTGCTTTCAGTTTCAGTTCACAGCATCTCTGTAGTTCTCAACAGTCCAAAAGCAGAAGCAACCACTATCCACCTACAGGTAGATGAATCGAAAACCTGTGCTATGTCCACACAACAGGCTGTTACTTGGCAATAAAAAGGAACAAGACTGATGCATAACACAACCTGGGCAAACCTTGAACACAGGATGTCAAGTAAGATAACTCAGAGGCAAAGGACTGTGTACTCAAATGACGTTTCCAGGTCTATTTTCAAGTACAGGAGGTGGATCCATGGTTCCTGGGACTGTAGGAAGGCAAAGGGATTAAGCACAGACCATAGCTTTTGTGGGAGGCAGGGACGGACTAGAGTGACCAGGACTCTACCTATTAATTCCTGTAGGATCCTGCACTCTCAGAGGGTGAACTGTGTGGTGGGGACTGCTCTTTGGCGAAGCTTCATAACAGTTACTCCTGGCAGCAGAGGGTAGGGAGAGGGCTGAGCTGGGAATCTGGTAGGGAAGGACAGTCAGCCAGCCCAGTAGAGAAGCAGGGAAGGTGTACAGCCTTGCCACACTGACAGCCAGCCTTGTCTGCTGTCGGACGCTAAGGAGCGTTGGGCCTGGGGAGCATTCAGTGATAGAGGTCCTCAGTACGTCCAGATCCTGTCCTGGGAAACAGTCACATCTCTGCCTGCCCACTAGAGGTCCACGGGCCTGCTCCACATTTCCTTCACTCGCAGAAGTTTCCAGACCAAATAAGGCTGCGGCTCTTGCCAAGCTCCTGGCACAGACTGCAATTCCCTGTAAGTGCCAAGGTTGTCACTTGGGCCGGGAACCTCCTGAAGGAGTTGTGTGCCCAGCAGCCCACTGGGGCCACCCCTCTGGGCAATGCCACAGAGGCACACTGGTGACCTTTGACCAGCAGGGGCAGCATTGTGTCTTGGAACTGTAGCCACCTCAGCACCCTGCATAGTGGCTTTGCCAGAGACCAGACAATGCCACCAGAGCCTGGCACTAGATTTTCTCTAACCGTCACAACTGTCCTATGAAGTGGGTCCTGCAGTGCCCCATTTTACAAATGAGGAACACCTGGGGCTGTAGCATGATAAGTAAAGCCCCTCTCCACCAAGGAGACAGGGCCACCTGGGCACCTCCACAAGAAACTTCTCACTCCTGTGTGAGCCACTCCCACCCTGGAGGCTGTCCTGGGGACCCAGCGCTCACAGTGGCCGGGGCCAGACATCTGGCTGCCTTTTCCATTTCCTGGGCTAACCTGCCCAGTGAGGCTACAGGACATTTTTTTCAAGCAATCAGACACAGACATTTTCCTAATGAGGGCTCTCTGGGATGAGACATGGAAACTTTTAACTCAGCCACCTTCTATGCCAGCAGTTTAAGGTGCAGCAGTCAGGGTGAGGATGATCCATGAGAGGCTTGTGGGGTGTGGAGACACGGTGCAGGCCCTGGCATGAAGAACTGCGTGCAGGACCCAAGCCACACCTTTTTACTGCCAAGAGTGGCACGGTCATTCTCCTACCCTGCTTAGTAGATGGACAGGCATGATGTATGTGTGTGTGTGTGTGGGGGGGGTTACCTGCAGAAGTCACACACTAGCGTGATGGTATTGACATTACTAGGACTCTACATCTTCTCAGGCCCCAGCCTGTGCTAGCCTAGCTCCTCCTGGAGGGCCATTCATGGGAGCTGCTCCCGGTGGCAACATGAGATCTGGTCTTTTCTCAGTGGACAGGGACACTGGATCAGCACAACCTCCATGCCAGAATGCACAGACCCAGTAAGACACAGATGTGTCAGGCTGGGGAAACAGCTCAGTGGGTTAACTGCTGCCCAAGCATGAGAACCGGAGTTTGGATCTCCAGACCCATGTAAAAGCCAGCCGTAGAGGGGAAGGTGCCCACCGCCAAGGCTGCTGACCCGAGCGACTCCTGGGAACCGCATAGTGGAAGCGGGGAACTGACTTCCACATGTGCCCCTTCCCCATCACACACACACACACACACACACGCGCGCGCGTTTTTTTGAAGATGTACAGCTACAGGCACAACTGGACCAGCAAAGAGCCTTTGGCAGCAAGGCTCAGAAACCCAAGTTGGAATCTGTTCAGCTAAAAAGGGACTTACTAGTTTAGAAAGGAGGGAAGGATGGAGGTCAGGTGTGGCTAGATCCAGGGGCTCCAACCCTGTCATCAGGTCAACCCCCAGCCTCTCTGGGAGATCTGTTTCTTCCCTTCTACAGACAGCCTTCTAGAAGGCAGGCAGGGTGGCCGCTGGCCTCCAGCGGACATGTCAGCACTGGAGCAGAACTGGCTGGCCCTGTTGGAGTCTGGTCTATCCTTGAGCCAATCCTGGGGCTCCATCAGGGCTCATACCCACAGGTCAGGGGGACCGAGCAGCTTCTACTCTGAGCTCCGCAACCCTGGAGTAACACTTCCACATGGCACGGCATTCCCACTGCATCTTGGGAAGAGCACAGCTAGCCATTCTCGTGATGCATGTAATGCCCAGCACTGCACCCGTGGCAGTCCATCTGCAGTTCCAACACTGACTGAGCTCCGCACTGGGGTGTAATCGCAGCCTCAGCCCTGTCCCTTCCCAACAGATACCATGCATAGACACAGGCAAGGCAGGCAACCATGAGCACAGGAGGTGGGGGGGTCATATGACTTCTTCTGGGACGAAGGACCATCTCACCCCAGAGAGACAGGTCACCGCAGACCAAAGGAAGGATTCTGCCCAAGTCTAATTGGGTGAATGGGTGACTCTGTACTGCCTGGAAGTCCCCTGGGCATGGGTGACTCAACAGCAGCTGTAGCATCTGGAAGTCCCCTTGGGGGACGTATGGGCAGTTGCATTACCTAAGAGTTCCCCCGCCAGCCAACTGTTTGCCTCTTAAAACCTCAAGAGGGGAGGGGTCTTGGGAGACCTCAGGCAGGGGGCTGTTAAGGAACCCAGTCTCCTGAGGTCTTGTGCACATATTACAGCTGCTCTGGTTCAGGTGGCCATGGTCATGTCCAACCTGTAGGACACAGCCACCCAGCAGAGGGCGAGGGTGATCCTGCCCTGGCAACAGCAGAGAGGTCAAGGCGTGCAGCCACCTGAGGGACAGTCGTGTGACTACGGCATGAGCAGGCTCCTAGGAGGGGAATCTCAGGCACCAGGCCAGGGAAGCTATGCTGACCTTTGCTTGGACAAAAATGACCCTTAGGAGAGCGGACAGACAGCAGGCATGAAGACCCTCATGGGAGGGAGGATTCTGAGCCTGGCTCCACCAGGAAGCATCCCACCCAGTCAGTGTTGGGATCCCCAGCATCTCCCTGCTGCCTGGGTTGACTGTCCAGTTACATGGTGCCAAAATTCCCAACCTGAAACTCCATCCTCCTTGCTAGGAAAGTCAGCTGAGAGGGGGTCCTTTCCTCCCCACGTATCATGAAACCTCCCCAGCAAAGGCCTTGCTTTGTCCACACTGCCAGACTGCATATCACCCATCCCATCACTCTTGGATGCCCTGGGGCAGGTGCTATCACTGCCCATTCACCTCATGTGCAGGGCGACATCTGAGCCAGAGGTAAAGGACGCTCACCTCTGACACAAGCAAAGAGCCACTAATGTGCACTTTAATTTGCAAATAATTTATATTCTTTTGAAACAAGAGTCTGAGGCTAAAATACGTCTGTCGAAGTTCCCATGAGCAACTGTACAGAACGCTGCAGAGGATGCAGTCTTTGTGAGGTAATCAGTGAGGTGCCCTGGGACAGGTCCATCCCAGTCACTGAGCAGCAGAGGGCAGGCCATCACAGGCTAGGAGCCTCTCTGGAGCAGGCTCCTCCCGTCCCTAGAGTGCACAATCTGTGCCCCACTGTGTCACTGAAGAAGACAGGATGAAGGTGGCCACGGTCTGCTTTGCAAGGTACTCACTTCTCAGGACATGCATCTGAGCAGCATCAAAGGGGCCCGGCCAGTCAGGGCAGGGTTACTCTGACGGAGTCTAAGACCAGGCAGGTCTCCTCGCAGACGACACCCTTGTCATGGGAGGTCAAGCAGAGAAGTGGCCCCACCTGCTGACCCTGAGGAAGCTGGTCCCAGGGTCTGGCCCTCTGCCCCACACAGCCCTGTATGAGGACGTGGCCTCATGTGCCCCTCTCCTTCTCCTTCTTCTTGCTTGTCCTCTGGCTGCTCAGCTCGCCCAGCTTCTTGTCCAGCCTCCTCTGCAGCTGGGCCCTCTTGGCCGGGTCCAGGGCCCTATCCCTGGTCCCACTGCCTGCATAGAGCACTCCTTCCCGACTGATCCTCTGCCGGGCATGGGCGCGAGCCTTTTCACCGCAGCCGTGGATCTGAAAAGACACAAGAGTCAGGGTGAGTTGTGGCCAAGGGAAACTGCGGCCTGCAGATCTGCATCAAAGGTGCGAGACCATGGACCTGCCCTTCCACCCTCCCCAAGTCCATCCTTCACAGCTACCCAGTGAGGGGCCTGAATCCTGAGGCTGGAGTCCTGGAGACTGGGGACAGGAGACAGTACCTCTTGTCTGCCCACAGGGTAGTCAACATGGTCCCTGCAGCTGCTTCTGCCCACCAGCCCCACTCCCCAAGTTGCTGCCAGTCTGGTGATACCATGGCCCTGGGCACACTTTGTGCTGCCCACACCTGACTCTGACAGCCCGGGCCATTCCACCCACCCCAGCTGTCTAAGCTAGGGCCTCTGCACACTAGAAGGGCAGCCTGCCATCACTCCTGTATTCCCCAGCCAGCCTAACTTCCACCCTGTGGGCCTCAGCCCACTAACCCCCAACTGTCCTGGTTCCTGGATTTCCTCCTGGGAGCACTCAGTAATTTACGTCCCCTACTCCATGTCAATGTCCTCCTCAGATCCCAGAGTAGTCAAAGCTTGCTCTGCCCCAAGTCCCCAGAGGTCCTGGACCTGACCCTGAGAATTCTGGAGGTGCCACTCAGTCTGCAGGCCAGAGCCCCTCCCCAGCCTCTGCCTGGAGCTAGGTCAGCCAATCTACAGAGTGTAGGATAGACAGAGCTCCTCTACCCAGAGTTCCCACTGCTGTGGCTGCCCCTCGGCAAAGGTGCACTTTGCTTCCTTGTGCCCCAAGTGTTCACATCAGATCATGATCAGCATCTGCTTTGGCTTTTACAGAAAACGCTAGGCTGGTCTGGCTACACCAGCCCCCCAACACCACCCCCAGCCAACCAAGTGATGCCCCCCCACCATCTGGGAGGGCCGTCACCTCGGGCAGGTGATGGCTGAGGCAGTAGCAGCGGTTACAGTGTATGCAGAGCTGGCCCAGGGTGGTGGTGCTGGCCGAGCACTTGGCAAAGCTACAAGTGTTGTCAGCCTTAACCACAGCGGACACCAGGGCATCAAAGTCCTCTTCGCAGGGCAGAGCCGCATTTAGACCTGGGGAGGAAGAAGACAGAGCTCAGGCCAAGGAGAGGACGGAGACCAGACACTGCAGACAGCGGACACCCCATCCCCAGAGTCCTTGGTGGGATTCGCCATCCACCCAGGATGCCAGGGTCCTCGCCAAGCTGACAGCCTGCCCACCCTATTGCCCAGCCCTGAGGGAGGAGGACAGGGTGCAGGGCCGACAGCCTGTCCCCCCACCACTGCCCAGCCCCAAGAGAAGAGGACAGGATGTAGAGTGCCTCTAAAAGCACACCCTTTCACCCAGAAAACCCTTGGGAGGGTGGGGTGCAGACTCCCTGTGATACCAACTGCAAACACAGAACCCAGGCTAGACATGAGTACCAACAGGGATGGAAGCTGCCCAAGTTAGGCCCCAGTAGAAGCCCCCCAGACCCTCAGGCAGGGGCAGGAATTGCTTGGCAGTGAAGTGTCTTACTTAAACTGTGGGTGTTCTGGGGTCAGCATGGAGTCGTGAAAAACTCAGCAACTGTGAAAGGCTCCAGAAAGTACATCTCAAATGTGTGCTGCACGGTACCTCTGCCGAAGCCTTGGATCTCAACACACAACACGCATGCTCAGCACTGTCCCACCGTCATACCAGAGTGGCCACCCTCTGCTGCAAGTCCAGCCACTGGAGGAGCTGGGTGCTTCACTGTATGTATGTGACTCCATTTTCACAAAGGCCTGTTGTTCTAACGACAGACACAATGGGGCACTTTCTGCCCAGCGCTCCTCAGAATTTATCAAGTGGTACATCTTTGGGCTGTGTTGTGTTAGACAAGTGTCCAGATGACTGGATGCAAATCTGTTCTCATCTTTAATAAACGGTAAAATTTCATGTATTCCAAAGAACTTCTAAAACAAAATTTTATGACTTACTAGTAAATGTTTGATTGCACACTATGTATCTACGTACTCAGGGCCAGGGAAATCTCTCAGGAGAAGGCAGTGGGATGGTCACTGGTTAAGAACACTGGCCTCCAACCCTGTCGACTTGAGTTCCATCTGTGGAACGAAGAACACTGACCCTGCAAGTCGTCCTTGGACCCCCAGCTGTGCTACGGCACATGCACGCACATGTACACAATAAATAAATGTCAATGTCTTAACAGAGCCTTGGTTGATGGAGGGTGTGAGTGCCAATGCGCTTTATATGAGCGCACGCCTTTAATCCCAGCATTTGAGAAGCAGAGGCAGGCAGATCTCTGGGAGTTCAAGGCCAGCCTAGCCTACAAAGTGAGTTCCTGGACAGCCAGAGAAACACAGAGAAATCCTATCTCGAAAAAAGAAAAAAAAGAAACCCCATCTGTGCCACAGAGAAATCTTGGGAGTACAGAGATGCGGCAACACAGTGCAGCTCCACAAAGCACACACGTGTGCAAACACAAGGGACAGAGAGGACTGGCAGAGGCGGGCCCTGCTCTGACCCTGGCTCCGGCCCCCACCCCCACCCCACCCCCGGCTCTTTCTCTCTCATAAGGCTGTATAAAGGGGAAACTGAAGGCACCCAGTCACTGGCCCTGCCACATCCCAAGTAGAACCAAGTGGCTTAGAGATGGACAGCAAAGAAGGACCAGGCAGAGTAGTCAGACCGGATGGAGGGCGCTGCTACCCAACCCTCCTGCCTTCGGCTCACCATTCCTGCCAGCTATCACTCCATGGCCAGGGCCCCGAGGAGCACCAGCCAGGCAAAGCCTGTCATAGGTGTGGCCACCGATGTGGTACCTCGGTCACTGGGCAGGGTACTGGCACAGGGCCTGAACCTTTGCAGGCCCTGGGGACTCTGAAAGATGGGAGCCTGAGGCAATCCCAGAAGCCCAGGAGTAGATGGGGCTCCCAGGCCACCTAGGATGTGGGTAGGTCCAGGCTTGCCATGGCATAGACACAGTGCTTTTCCATCTGAGGCAGGGGTCATCTTGGTCACCAGCACATAGCCTGGCTACAGGAGCCATCCCATGAGTGCTATGGCATGCACGGAGCAGTGCCACCACCCTGGGAGCTGGTTCTGAAGCTGAGAGCGGCACCCGTGAGGGCTGGCTTACGGGAACAGTGCCCCAAAGGGAGCTGACCGGTGGTCCCGCTGGCAAGGGCCCACTGAAGTGTCCAGAACACCTGGACCACTCCCCAGTGGGTCCACCCTCACTGTGCTGGAGCATGTGTGCCAACTCAGGGGTAGAGTCACCCAGGGGATGGCAGGCACAGTGCAGGCTGAATGCAGAGCACAGAGTCGACTGGGCCCTGGCATGGTGCCGAAGAACGGCGGTCTCAGCAAGCCTGTAGCTCTGAGTACCTGCCCCTGCGCTGCCACTCAGAACACGCCCTGCCCCAGAGGGCCCTAACTGCCTCCTTTCCCCAGAGGGACAGCAGCACTGAGCATGCCAGGGCTTCTCTTTCATGCCCCTCAGGGCTCTAGGGATGAGCAGGTGACCTGCCTGTCACTACCCCAGGGGAGGCTGGGCCAGGGAGACAAGAGTCATCCACGTGGCCAAGGGAGTCTAACTGGCTCCTGAGTAGCAGGTGGTGGCAGGTGGCAGGAGACAGGAACCAAGTGGCACCGTGTGCTCGAGAGATGTGGCTCACCTTTCGTTTCTTTTTTCTTCTTCTTCTGTGGCGCCTTCTGCGGTCGCAAACCCACCCCTGGCTGAGCCTTGGCTGCCTGGGCTTGGCTGCCCGGCCGTCTCTGCAGCCTCTCCAGGTGCAGTGCCTTCAGATCCAGCTGGGTGGGGCCCTGTGACTGCCCACGGGGCTCTTCTGCCAGTGGCTGAGGCTCAGCCTGTGCAGGGCTGGGGGGTGAGGGAGGCCGTGGGGCTACACCGCCAGGCCCTGCAGGGCTCTTCCTGCTCACCGTGATGTGCCGAGCCTTCCCCTCCCCGGTGCTGTCGTGCCTCAGCCCAAACTCCTCAGCTATCTGGTGGACTCGCAGCCTGTCGTGGGAGCTCAGGGACGTGGGAAACTCCAACTGTGACTCCTTGCTGGCCACAAACTTCTCAATCATGGCCCTCAAGTGCTCTGTGCGGTCTGTGCCTCCAGTTCGGTCGGAGTCGCTTGCACTGGAGCTGGGCTGGGAGTGGACTTGAGAGCCTGGGGGTCTCACGCTAGGCTTCCTGCGGCCCTGTCCAGCAGCTGCTCTGGCCTTCTGGCCACTCTCCTGCTCACCGGAAGGCTTCCTGATGGAGGTGGCAGGGCCCCCGGTCTTGGGGCCATGGCTGTGGCCCTGGGAGCCCTCATGGGTGTAGTTCTCAGGGACAATGTCATCCAGGTATTCAAAAGCTGTGCGAACCTCCCCATGCTCTGTGAAATAATCCACCAGGGTCTTCAAAAAGGCATGGTTGTTGACAGTGCGGGAATCACAGATGATTGCTACGTGGCGTCGAGCACGGGTGACAGCGACATTGATCCGCCTGTCCTCAGCCAGAAAACCAACTTCACCTGAAAACAGGCCAGAGGTTAGAGAGACCGAGATCCAAGTCAGGGAACAGGATGCGTGTCGGGGACAGTCACTGCCAGTCACATCATCAGAGCTACAGCAGTCTACAGCTGCCCCCTTGCGTTCTCTGTGCACACCACCTGACCTGCCATTGGCATGGTGGATAGCATCTGCTCTGATGCCTGCCCCACTGCTGACCAGTGCAGTTCCACAGTCAGTGTGGGAGCGCTGAGACTGCACCATTGCCTGGCAAGTACAGCCTCCTGCCCACGCCTGGACTCAGGATGCCAGGAACAGCTGCTGTGTGCCAAGTCATTCCCCTCCTCATCCATCCCCAGCCTGCTCCCAAGGCTACTCTGCAAGCGCCCGGTGCAGTTTTCTCACTGCGTGGCAAGCTATGGCCACACAGAAATCAAATCATTCCTCAAGGCTAAAAGACAGGCCCTAGGGCATGAAGGGGTAGTTCCTCCCCTGGACAGGGTGACCAAGTCACTTGGGGCTCACTATGCCCCAGCCTGCCTCCCAGTCACCTGCTCCTTGACCAGACTGAGTCTATTCCCTTTGCTGAGAACACCATGCTCTCCCTCCCGACACTAGGGGAAAGCTCTATTTACGTGTCCTCCCAGGGTGCTCCCTGCCTCCCCAGCTCTCTGACCCTCGGGTCAGTACCATGCTCCTTGATCCTGTGCTTTACATGAGCTCAGAGGGCAGAGGCTGAACACTGTGCTGCTACCCGTGCAGGAGAGTTCCACATGCCTTCAGGATCAGCACTCTCATCCCAGGCTGTGCACAAGGCTCCAACGGGGGCTGCACTACGCACCTTTCCTGTTGGACCTGACAAGAGTCAGGATCACCGCCTCCTTCTCTCGGCCTTGGAAGCCATCAACAGACTTAATCTCGAGCTCGGGGTGCTGGTTGGAGAGGCTCTGTCTGAGCAGGTCCACCTGAAACAGAAAGCAGGGCCGAGATCTCATCACCAAGTCAGAGGACTTCAAGACCCACCATGCCTGGGAGTCCTGCCCTGCAGGAATGGCCACCGTGGGCACCCTTCAGTGACGACAACAGCCGCAAACTGCCATGGCACTGTGTGTCCCTGAGGCTTGTAGCCTTTTTCTCTCCTTAACCTGGGAGGGAGAGCGCTGATCCCGAAGGCATGTGGAACTCTCCTGCACGGGTAGCAGTGTCAGTGGTCAGCCTCTGCCCTCTGAGCTCATGTAAAGCACAGGATCAAGGAGCATGGTACTGACCCGAGGGTCAGCAGAGCTGGGGAGGCAGGGAGCATCCTGGGAGGACATGTCAACAGAGCAGTGGAGACTGACTGGGGACCTCACACACTAGGGAGAGAACTCCACTAAGCTATGTGCTGGGAGGGTGGTAGCACCCTGTCTCCTTGTCTCTGGTGGCCTCCTGTGTGACGCCGGGAACCAGAATGGGGCAACACTTGTTTGTGAGGACCTTGCACTATGCATGCAGCAAGCTTCTCCCACCAAAGCCGATGGGGGGGCAGGGGACACAACTTGGGGCAGACTGATCCGCCAGCATGGACTCTGTCCACCTGGGAATGCTGGCCAGTGCTCAAGGAAGGGGGGACCAGGCTGAGGTCAGGCTCGTGGCAATGGCAGGTGTAGAAACACATACACTCTCGTGCTGCTGTCCAATGAGGTCCACTCTAGCCCTGGACTCTGTAGTCACAGGAGCCAACACACTAGCCTGTCCTTTCAGCCTCTAGCTGAGTCCAACGACACAAAGAAACAGAAGGAGATCCCTCACACCTGGAGGTTGTAGGGTGCGATGACAGCAATGTCACCTGCGTGGACCCCAGCATCCACCAGCGCCTGGATGTGCAAAGTGACAAGGCGAACTTCGCCTGGGGAGGAGAGAGGGCAGTGTTCAGTGAGGGCCATGCTATGCAGCCTCTGTTACTGAGCTGTGGGAAACACTTTCTGCCTGTTGTGAGCAGATCTTATGCTGAGCCAAGGGCAGGGGGCATCCTGGGAGTGGCCAGATGACCAGAGAGAGGGTCATAGGACCTGGGTACTGGTGGCTTAGAGAGATTCTCAACCCAAGATGAACCAAGCAGCCAGGTTGGTGTTCAGAGTATGGGAAAGGCTACCAGCCCCAGGAGCCCAGGCATCAGCTGTGCCCCAGGAAGAGCACACGTGTGCTGCCCTGGCCCCTGGAGTCCAGCCAGGGAGCTTGTCCTCATCTCTGCCACCCAGTGCCTCACTAAAGCAGGCCTGGAGTGACCTGTTTTACTTCATTTTTAAACACATATTTCTAATTACGTATAGATGTGTGTGTTTGTAAGCACAGCCACACGTGCTTGGGTACCCGCACAGGCCAGAAGAGGCCATTCAATATCTTGAGCTGGAGTTACAGGCAATTGTGATCTGTCCAATAAGGGTGCTGGGAACTGACCTTGGGTCCTCCGGAAGAGGAGCGATGCTCCTAACTGCTAAGGTGCATTTCCAGACCTGGAGTGACTTGTTATAGAAGGCAGCCCGAGAAGGACAGGGGATCCTGGCTGGCGACTCACCCGGGTTTCCCTTGGACTGGCTGTCCTCCTCATTCAGCTCCAACAGCCCACAGCCGGCCGTGTCGATGAGCAGCAGGGGGACACGTGTCTCCTCTGTGTCAGCCACACCTGGGAGATCCCTGGCACAGGGGTGAGCAGAAGGTAGGACTGACCCCTTTCACAACAACACCGGGCCGGGCGGTGGTGGCGCACGCCTTTAATCCCAGCACTCGGGAGGCAGAGCCAGGTGGATCTCTGTGAGTTCGAGGCCAGCCTGGGCTACCAAGCGAGTCCCAGGAAAGGCGCAAAGCTACACAGAGAAACCCTGTCTCGAAAAACGGAAAAAAAAAAAAAAAAAACCAACAACACCGGTCCTTCCCACCAAAGAGACAGAAGGGCTGCCAAATGGGTCCAGCTCCCAAGAAGGCCCAGGCAACATCCAGAAGGTGAGTGTCAGCAGCTTCTGCCACCCCAAACTCCTAACAGGACACACTTCCCTCCCACAGAAGGCCAGCTGGGACTGGAGCCAGGTGAGGCAGAAAGATCAGGGGAAGCAAGAGGCCAAGTCACTCACTTCAGGAGGTGTCCTGCCACAGAGGGATGGGCGGTAAGCTGTCCATGGTACATGGCCTCCGAGGCCCAGCGCGTGATGGCCTGGTGCATCCGGTACTGTACCGTCAGCATCCTTACCACGCCAGTGCCATGCTTCTCCGCCAGACGCTCCATCAGGCTGCGGGACAGCCCAGCCATTGCTGCCCTGTGCCCAAGCAGGAAAAGAAAAAAAAAAAAAAAAGAGTGCTGAGTGTAGCGTGAATCTTAAAGGTACTTATTAATAAAATCAAACCTGAGCCAGGTATTGGGGCGAACGCTGGAAGATCAGAGAGACAGAACAGGCCACAGCCACCTCACCTCGCCAGTTCCTTAGCTGGTCCTGTTTCCTCAGACTGGAAGCTTCTGTGTCCTCATCCCAATGGCTTTCAGCTGAACTGTACTGCTCAAAGCCTAAAAGCTTAACCAGCCAAATGCTTCTAGTTTCTGGTCCTCACGCCTTATATATCTTTCTGTTTTTGCCATCACTCCCTGGGATTAAAGGCTCACTTTCTGGGATTAAAGGCGTGAGTCACCATGCCTGGCTGTTTCCAATGTGGCCTTGAACTCAGAGATCCAAAGGGATTTCTACCTCTGGAATGCTAGGATTAAAGGTGTGAGTGCCACCATTTTCTAGCCTTTGTATCTAGTGGCTGTTCTGTCTCTGACCCCAGATAAGTTTATTAGGGTGCACAATATTTTGAGGAACACAATACCACCACAGCTGAGTCCAGATGTGACACCGTGGGAAGGTAGGGAAAACTGCAGCCCTCAGTCTCAGGACCCAGTACTTCCCCAGCTTTCCGCATGATGGAAGGGAAGACTGGGCTGGGCTGCAGTATTCAACATAACCACCACAGCCTAAGAACACATCCATCCCCTTCAGAGCAACAGGCTCTTGGCAGGTGGCAAAGACACAAGAGGAAGACAGGGTCCAAGCAGATTCAAGGGTACCATGCTGCTTAGAAGATGGGAGAAGAACCCTGAGTCACCATCTGCAGTGGCCTTGAAAGGCAGGTAAGGCGGACACAAGTCCTCCCTGAAGCCTTGAGACCAGGCAGCCCCTTTCAGAACCCAGGCCCCAACACTGTAAAGTGTGCCTGGATCCAGCACTCGGGAGGTCATGAATTCAAGGCCACCTTCAGCTACTTAGTGAGTACAAGGCCAGCCTGGGCTACATGTCTCAAAACAAACTCAAATATGTTCCAGTGGGTAGCAATCACCACTACAGCCAGTCACTGTGGCTGAGTACTCCCCAGGCCCACACTGTCCGGGGATAAACACACTCATTCTCTACTGCTGAACCATTTCTACCTCATCCAAAGGAGAGTGAGACCTGAGAGCTTAGGTATAGTCTGAGGCTGCCCACCCACAGAGACTCTGGCACAGTGCCTCTCTCCATGTTGAAATGTCCAAGACCATGAGAAAGCTCCCCCATTCTGTCTTAGCATGCCCCTAGGAATTATAAAGTCCTTCAAGTTGACAATCAGCTGATTCTTACTAAATATTTATTTTTAAAATTGTACGGGTACAGGTGTTTTGCCAGCACTTTATGTTGTCTTTGTATCCCACAGGTGCCTGCAGAGGCCAGAAGAGGGCATCAGATCCTTTGGAAGTGGAGTCTGACAGTTATGAGCCTCCATGTAGGTGCTAGGAACCAATTCTGGATCCTTTGGAAGAGCAGCCAGTGCTCTTAACCCCTGAGCCATCTCTCCAGCCTCAGATTCAATTGATCCTTAAGAATCATTGTCACCAAAGTAACTAAAGCCAATGTTGTGAAATAATCTTTTTGTACACTGTGAAGATTCGTTGCTCTCATTGGCTTAATAAAGAGCTAAATGGCCAATAGCTAGGCAGGAAGAGGTATAGGCAGGAGGGCCAGAGAATTCTAGGAAGAAGAAGGGAGGTGCTGAATGAGACGCAGAGTGAACAGGATGGGAAGTATGTAGATGAGGTAAGCAAGCCTTAGGGTAGCACATAGATCAATAAAAAACAGGTTAATTTTAGTTATAAGAGATAGTTAGTAACAAGCCTAAGCTATCAGCCAAGCACTTATAATTAATTATAAGTCTCTGTGTGGTTATTTGGGAGCTGGCTGGTGGGACAGAAAAGTCTGCCTATAGGTCAAAGGCAGGATGCCTGTCATACCCCCCATAAACCCAGAAGAGCACAGCACAGCCACTGATATCACCCAACTTTTCCAAGGGACAAATATGGTCCATCTTTTCCCAGGGACAGCCTAGATTCCACCCTCAGCTCCCTAGAGGACAGAGCCGTCTACTGTCATACTCTGAGAAGCATCCCTTTGAGAAGCCACCAGGCATATACCATGAGCCTTCTCACTCCTGCTCAGACCCCTGCCCTTCCTATCAGGACTTTCATGCTCCTCAGAATCCTCCAGTCTACCCCCTCAAAGATCCCCCCAAGCTTGGTTCTGAGGGGCTGTTGTAGGTGCTTTTCTTCAACATACCCCTGCCTGAGCATCCCACCTCTACGGTCACCCACTCCTGGGAGGTTCCACACAGCACCTTTCCTAGCAATTCTTTCACCACCAGAGTTCAGGCTGCACCAGGACCTCTGAACACATGGGAAAGAGGCAATTTCAAATGCAGCAGGAGCCAGGGCAAAGCCTCCTCAGGGCTGAGGGCCCTGGCTTCTGGAGGCTGTCTTTCTGGAATTAGGCCCATCTGCTAATGATTACTCATATGTCAGATCCTGCACACAGGCCCACAGTGGGCTTTCTAGATGGGATGACAGGCAGACAAGACAGATAATCACATGACACTGCCAGGGAGTGATTCAAGCTGAGAGAAACCAGGTAAACCCTAAAAGAGACTGACAGTAGCAGCTAAGAAGAGTAGACACAGGAAACCACACAGGATCCATCTAAATGGAGGGCAAGGCTACCTTCCCTCCCAGGGAAGCAGTGGTCCAGACAGAGGGACAGTGAGGCAAGGGGCACACTGAGGTCTGAGGAGGCCAGCGTGGCCAGAGCAGTGAGAGGGATGACAGGGAAGGCAGTGTGAAGGGCTGGCCAGCAGACAGCACTGGCTCCACCCAGGAGAGGCTGAGCTGGGCCACTCCACCAGTCCTGGTGAAGGTGCCTAACATCCACGCTGCAGAGCCCACAGCAGGCTGGGAGCTAACTGCCACAGGCCAACATGCCCTGCCTGAAGGGGTTTTCCTAGCTCCACCATCAAGCCTGCCCATCCTTCACAGGCTCTCAGAGCAACAAGCCTCCAGTGAACACAGGAACAAGCCAGCTGCATGCTAGGACCTGAAGCCAGGACGAGGATGACACAGCCCCCATGCTCACACAGCACACAGCCCAACTGATCAGCTGTGTAGACACCTAAGTTCGGCACATGGAGATGCAGTTGAGAGCCATATGACAGAGGAATACCAAGACCTCATGGTGAGCTCGGGCATGCAGGATGGCCCTGGGGGACAGTAAGGAGTTAAGGGGAGGGCCAGCAGAGCAGGCAGGCAAGTGTCTTACTTGTGGGAGACAGTGGTAGGTGGCAGCTGCTTGTGGTCTCCGGCTAGGATGCATTTTGGGGCCTTCAGCAGGGGGATCCAGCAGCTGGCTTCCAGGGCCTGGGCACACTCGTCCACCACCACCACATCAAAGTGGTCCTCAGGCAGCAGCTTCAGAGGGCCATCAGAAGACGCACCTGGAAGGCAAGGGAACCAAGCTGGCCCATTCATTTCTGCTTCCTGACCTAGTATAATACTAAAACTACTGTGTACAAGGCCATGGAGAAGGCTCAGTGGATAAAGAAGCCTGCTGCCAAGCCTAATGACCCGAGTTCAAGTCCCGGGACTTGGAAGGAGAGAACTGACTTCTGCAAACTGTCTTCTGACCTCCATGTATGTCTACCCACACAATACACACGTGTACACAAAATAAGTAAATATAAAATACCTTATTTAGGATTTCAATTAAAATTTAAAAGAAAGAAGACAAAAACCAACACTAGCAGACATTAAAGTGGACGAACAGAGCCATGAGAATGGCGGTGTACACCTGTGGCCATAGCACTTGGGACGCAGAGGCAGGAGGATAAGGAACAGGGTCATCTTCAGATACAAATCAAGTGTGAGGTAGCCTGGAGCCACAGGAGACCCAGACTCAAAAAGCACCAAAAAGTTGGCAGCTGGAGGGATGGCTCAGTAGTTATGAGAATGTACTGCTCTTGCAGAGGACTGAGTTCAGTTCCTAGCACCCACATGAGGTAGTTCACAAATGTAACTCCAGCTTCAGGGGATCTGATGTCTCTGGCCTCCACAGGCACCTGCATTCATGTGCATACACACATGCACACACACACACGATTAAAATAAAACTTTTAAAAGAAGCAAAAAAAACAAAAACAAAAACAAATCCCAAAACAAATAAATGAAACCCTTTCATGATGGTGAACTGGGTAATTAATCAAGAAGGTTGGACCTTTCATTCACGTCTCTGAAAGTGCATCCGTCCAAGGATTCAAAGCAAGAGCTAAGTGTCTGGAGAAGCACACAGGTGCACACTTTCCACCCTGAACCTACAACACTGTCTCTCTGTGACTGAGCAAACAGAACAGGCTATCAGTACCCTGCTATGATCCCACTAACACCATAACTTCCTTTCCCAAGAAGTACACACAGAACATTCTGGACAACTGAGCACACTGTGGACCATGAAGCAAGTGTCTCAATGGACCACCCAAGTCAAGGCATCACATGGAACTGGACATAACAGGCACGGAGGCAAACTGAAAGCCAGTCAGGAAGGTAGCACAGGAGTCCCCAACTAAATAAAACTAAACTAAAACACTGCTAAATAAGTGAGTCAAAACGGAAACCAAGACTTCATAGCATCCCCTCTCCCCAACAACAAACAGCAAATCAACATTTGAAATGAGTGAAAACGAGAACACAGAACTTGTGGGCTGCCACAAGAGGAGCTAGAAGCCGTATCAGAGAAGAAAGGAAGCCAGTGTGATGGCACACACCTACAAGCCCAGCAACCAGAGACTGAAGCAGGAGCATCACTCAAGAGTCTGGGGTCAGTCCGAGCTACACAGTGAGTTCCAGGACAGACCGGGCTACGCTGCCTCTTCTAAGGAAGTAGGGGGAGGTCGGGGAAGATGGCCCAGTGGGTAAGAACACTTGCTGCAGAAGCACAAGGACCTGATCCAACTCCACAGTGCCCATGTAAACAAGGGGGAGTGGCCCCACCGAGCCTAGAGCCCAGCACTGTCACAGGTGGAGGCAGGAGCTCTGCTGGGGCTTGCTGGCCACTGGCCTAGCCCAGGTTCAGTGAGAGACCATCCCAGACACAGTGCAGAAAGCAGCAGAGGGCGATCATCTGACCTCTTCCTCTGGCCTGTGCACGGCTCACATGCCCATGCAAACGTGCACATGTACGTATGTACACACACACACACACACACACACAAAGACAGAATACCCAGAATAGCCCATGTCTGTGAAAGACATTGGTTTTGAAGTTACAAGACTCCCCACACAAGCCAGGCTGTGGTGGCGCACGCCTTTAATCCCAGCACTCAGGAGGCAGAGCCAGGCAGATCTCTGTGAGTTTGAGGCCAGACTGGGCTACAGAGTGAGTTCCAGGAAAGGCGCAAAGCTACACAGAGAAACCCTGTCTCGAAAAAAAAAAAAAAAAAGACTCCCCACACAGCAAATCCCAGCCCAGAGGCTCTGTGAGTCCCAGGAAGAGGCCCAGCTGTTGCAGACTCCGTGGCCAAGGCCGTGTGGTGGGAGGGCTGGGCTCTCACCTGTGTTGGTGGCTAGGACCACGTCTGCAGCAGTGAGGCTCTGAACTATGGCTGCTTCTTCTCTCTCCTTCAGTTCCTTCCTTAGTAACTTAATTTCATTTCGAAAATTACTTTTCTCTCTCTTATCCTGGGTCTTTTTGTTCTTGCCCTAGGAGAAGAATCGGAATTACTCCAAGACTCCGCACTTCTTTTCTGTTCCGCTGCTCTCAGGCAGTCAGAGATGCGGCTCAGCAAGTTCCTGAGAAGTGCCGAACAGCAGAATCATCATGAAGGACGCCCACAGCCCACCTGCCGCAGGGGCCAGTCCCCACCAAGGGGCGTGAAGGGACAGCTACAAATGTGACCATGGACAACAGACAGCTGGTGTTCCAGACAAGAAAGTGTCAGTCTGGACTTGGGTGGGACTTCAGCCAGAGGCTGAGCTCACCATCATCACACGTGGGCAGGGGGGACACAGGACACTGCCTGAGCCCAAGCAGCACACTCCTCCTTGTTCCCACCTCCACACACACCGTCTGACCCCAGGGTGACACCTCGAGCTGCATCATGCAGCCTCCAATCTCCCAAAAAGCGGGAGGACTCCTGCCCCGGCATCCTCTCTGCTGCCATCCTTCCCCAGTGGTGAGGCCACCAAGGAGTGCCAAGGTGAGGCAGGGGGACTGTTGATGGGAGGACAGAGCCCAGCCCAGGAAACCAAGGAAGATGTGGATGCGGATGTGAACTAGAGATCCAGTTATAACCACCAGTTTCACCTGGAGCCCACCGCCACCTTGCTCTACAAGCCTGGTGTCCTTGGTACGGGAGGCGACATGGACCAACAATTCCAGAAGGGATTTACTCTTCTACGTCTTTTTGGTCTTGTCAGTCTCGGCCAGCCCACCCTGCCAGTGCTGGGGAGGCACCGAGGACATGTTTATTTTGGCTGCTTTTCCTGCCAGTGCCGGGGATGAAAGGCAAGGGCTGTGCGCACTGGCACTTGCTCTGTCCTGCACCTCCCCCAAGTCCGGGACACACTTTCTTCTGGACAGTTTCTCACCTGCTCTACACTCCCAAAGCAGCAGGATCCCTACTAAACGCTCAGTGCAGTTCTCCGCCCCCGGTGAGCAGTCCAAACTCAAGAGAGGTTCAACACTAAGGAGTGGCTCCCTTTGTCTCAAGCAGCCCAGGCTGGTCTTGAACTCACCATGCGACCCAGGATGACTTTGAACTTCTGATCCTCCAGACTCTACTTCCCAAGAGCTCAGATGACAGGCCTGAGCAACCATGCTCAATTCTACGTGGTGCTGGGGTTGAACCCAGGGTTTGTGCCAGCTAGGGAGGCACCGTACCCTGAGCCATACCCACAGCCCTGGATTATAAAGTACTAACTGAGCTAACAGAAGCAGATTAGGAGGAGGAACCTGGGCAGAACAGAACATCACTCTTTAAAGACTGAAGCTCAGACAAGCTCATGCCAGGGGTGACTGGCTCTACGACACCTACAAAGACCTGGTCGATGTCCTTTCTGATGTCAGCAACAATCTGGGCGTTGTCACTGCGCGCTAGCACTGCGTCCAGTGAGTGCTGCTGGGCAGACTCCAGGAGGCGGGCAGGGTGCCCCAGGCGCAGAATCCGCTTCTTACACAGGGCCAGACGCTCCACCAGGTTGTCCACAGCGATGTTGGAGGGAGCACAGCACAGAACCTGGGAAAGCAGGCAGTGAGGCTTCTAGCAACTCCCTTCCTAATTAAAACCACTTATCAACCAGGCAGTGGTGGCACATGCCTTTTATCCCTGCACTCGGGAGACAGACAGAAGCAGGCAGATCTCTTTGAGTTTGAGGCCAGCCTGGTTTACAAAGTAAGTTCCAGGACAGTCAGGGCTACACAGAGAAACCCTGTCTTGAAAAACAAAAAACAAACAAACCAACCCACTTACCAACACATTAAATGAAACAATAACCCTTAAAGGACAGGAAGTAGGTACTAAATGAGAGAGTAAATACATGATGTCGAGGGCATGGCACTCAACCCAGGCCACGTCCGGATAACCAGAACTCAGATACCCACAACCTAAGCATCCCAAGCACTGAACACTGCCAGCTGACTCCCAAGCTGCTAGTGCAATGGCACATATCTGTGACCCCAGTGCTCAGGAGGCTCAGGCAGGAAGGTCAATGTGGGTTCAAAGCCAGCCTGGGCTATACAGTGAGGAGAGACAGAGAGACAGAGAGAGGGAGGGGAGGGATAGGAGAGGGGGAGAGAGTCTCTGGAGGGTGGGGAGGGGTAGAGAGGGAGAGAAGGGGAGTGCAGAGGGAAGAGAGAGGAGAGGCAGAGAGGAAAAGATTCAAGTGGAGAACACCAGAGAAGCCAGGGAGCTTTCTCTCCTCAGTTTTGGCCAGTATTAACCCATTTCTTTTGACCAGCTCCTGTCTGCCAGTGTTTTGGTAAAATGGCCAGCAACAGCCCTGAGTTCAGTCACAGCTTTGGCAAGCCTTTACCAGGTGAGAGGCCCTCCCCCAGCAACAGATGTTTTATTGGAAAGGGACCCTACACTTGTAGCTAGCCAATGGTGTGGGGCCCAACTTTAGGAGTTGGCAGCCTATGAACATACCTCACTGGTAACTTCTGGTTTCTGTACCTTGTCTGTCTGTCTTGCTTACACAGTACAAACAAGATTGTATTGTATTGATGTGGAAAGTCCTCGCCAGCTTTTTAAAATTATTGCCAGTCTATAGAAAGAAAGCATGGGGACCCGTCCTGGGAGGTCAGGAGGAACCAGCTGTGAGCTGAGGAGGGCTCCCGACTGGACCTGAGAGCTGGTGCCCCGAGGACAGTCTAGGAACTTTCCCAGTATCATAATCTGAGATCAGACACTTCATGCTGAGGTGAGGAAATTTGCCCACCTTTAGGCCTTGCTTCACAGCTTGCAGGATTATTTCCACCACGGTTGTCGTCTTCCCGGTACCAGGAGGCCCGTGGATGATGGCAAGTTCTTTCTGGGCCAGCGCAAAAGACACAGCTTCTTTCTGGGAAGGGTCCAGGGTCGTGTTGTAGAAAGTGAGTGGTGCTGGGGGAGAAGTGCCATTGTCAGCAATCAGGAAGAAACAGTACACACAGCAGGCTGGACTCCAGGCTGCACTACACAGCACAGAATCAATCTGCTCTGTTTTCTTGTTCTTTGAGACGCGATCTCACTATGTAACCTTGAATAGTCTGGAATTCAGTAGACCAAGCTGGCCTCAAAACTCAGAGACCTACCTGCTTCTACCCCTCAAATTCCGGGATTAAAGGTGTGCTTGTACTTTTTTTTTTTTTTAAACAAGGTCTCATATTGCCCAGGCTAGCCTCAAACTCTCTAAGTAGGTGAAGATGACCCTGCCATTCTGATCTCCTGCCTCCACCCCATGAGTGCTGGGATTACAGGCTACACCACCACACCTGGTGTAGTGGTGCCGGAGATGGAACCCAGCACTTCATTTGTGCTAGGCAAGCATGCTGTCAGTTGAGCTACAGTCCCAAGCTCTCATTTCCAAAGCAAGCTTTCTCCAGGAACAGGAACCAACACCTAGCCTGCTGTTGACTGTTCCTCATTTTAGGAGAAAGTGCCACACCATTTGGTTATAATCCAACCAATGGCTGCTGGGTGCCACAGCAGGTGAGTTACAAAAGAGATTATATGGCTCTAAAGTCTAGATGTTGACAACCTGCTTCCTAAGAACTTTGCCAACTCATGCTCTAGAATAACAGACGTGAAGGAACTGTTTCTTGGGGCATATTCATTTCCATCGTTTTATCACTCTTAAGTGACCATAAAATAACAAAGACAAAGGATCGTGCCTTTATTTTGGATAATGGAAGACTCAAATAACTAATAAAGTTCTCTTAAAAAATCACCTGTATGTGTGCGAGCATGCATGTATGTGCATGTGCGTGTGTGTTGTATGTGCATGTGTGCCTGTGTGACAGTATCCTTGTAGAGGTCAGAGGACAACCTCGGGTGTTAGCCTCATCTTCCACCTTCTTTGACACAGGTCTGTTGTTGACCAGTGTGCAGCCAGGTCAGCTGGCCTACACACTTCCAGGAACTTAGTTTCTACCTCCCATCTCGTAGTAGGAGTGCTAGAACTACATGCACGACCATTCGGGTTCTGGGGATCTGAACTCGGGCTCTCACACTGCACAGCAGGCACTTGACCCACCGAGGCACTCCAGCCCAAACGGCCTCTTGTGCTCAGCTCCGCCCCAGTGTCCACCAGGGACACCCGAGTGCACCAGGCTCCTACAAGAAGGTGCTGACCTGGACCTGTGAGAGGCAACAGGCCTGTAACTATCAAAAGAGCGGGATGGGAGACAGAGCATGCACTACCAAATCCCAAGTTTCTGGCACATTCTACATTTTATCTAAGTCTTGTTAATGATATAACATCTACAATCAGGACACACCAGTCTTTAAGGGCAGCTAATATATTTTTGAGGTGAGTATTGTGGCACTCGGGACATAGAAACATGTCAGGAGTTCAAGGTCATTACTGGATATAGAGTAAGTTTGAGACTAAGACCAGCCTGGGCTACATGAGACCTATTAAAAAAAAAAAAAAAGGTAAGAGTATCATTTAAAACTGTGGTATGGGGCTGGGGAGACTGCTCAGTAGGCAAAGTGCTTTGCCACCCAAGCATGAAAGCTGCGTTCGGGTCTCCAACACCATGTAAAACCTGGGTACGGTAAAGCACATCTACAGTCCCAGCACCGGGAAGTGGAGACAGGTGGATCCCTGGGACTCATGGCCCAGTCAGTCTAGCTAGTCAATGAGCTCCAAGTTCAGTGAGAGACCCTCCCTCAAAACTCAAAACATAAGCTGGCGTCAGTGAGACAGTTCGGTGCATAACGGCACTGCCACAGCTGACGATCTGAGTTCAGTCTCTAGGGCCATGTAAGGCAGGAAGGAGAGAACCAACTCACAGCTGCTGTCTGATCTCCACAGGCACATTCGACACACAATAATAGAGAAAGAAAAAACAGGGTGGAAAGGGACTGAGGAAGACATGTGATCACTTAACAACCAGGTGCACACACACACATGCACACACGACACGTAATAATAGAGAAAAAACAGGGTGGAAAGGGACTGAGGAAGACATGTGATCACTTAACAACCAGGTGCACACACACACATGCACACACGACACGTAATAATAGAGAAAAAACAGGGTGGAAAGGGACTGAGGAAGATATGTGATAGAAACCTCTGGCGCGCGCGCACATACACACACACACACACACACACACACACACACACACACACAAATAAATCTTAAAAAAGAAATTTAAAAATCCTCACATATTTCAGTGGTGGGACTTGGGGTGGAGTCACCCAAAAGGACATCTATGAGTGAGGACGCTGGCCCAGAGTGGTACTTCTTCAGTGTCATCAGCGCTCTGCGAGGAACCAGAGCCAAAATGAGGAGCTCTTTGGGACAGCTGTTCCGGGACACCATCATCTGAGAGCACCCAGCAGACAGGCCACTCCCTCCCTCAACACAAACAAGGGTGCCCATGAGTCCCATCCAAGAAAAATGCCCCTCCGATTTTCAGCCTGGAATGCTCACTTTTTCAGTCGCTTGTAGGTAACATCATTGGCGAGCTTCAGCAGTCTGTAGGTATTCTCTCGGTTCAGGTTCAACTGGAAATCATGGGACTCATCAAAGGCCACTGTGACTGACTTTTGAGTGATGCGGGTCAGGACCCCAGTAGCCAGCTGGCTGCTTTCGTTAGCATCATACAGACCCGCAATATCACCTGCAAAAACAAACCCAGCTAAATATTATGGTATGTGATTATTTCCTGTATATTTCAAATACATATATTTGATTTCAAACAATATATATCATCATGCACTTATTTATCTGTGTGTGTTATGGTTTGTTATGTGCAGGTCAGAAGACAGCTCATGGCAATTGGTTCCCCCCGCTCTACGATGTGGATCCTGGGAACTGAATTCAAGCACCTTTCTCCCTGGAGCCACCTCACCCATGTGTGAGTTTCCCCTGTGCCTTGGATCTTATTGGTCTCCTCCCTGACTTTAGAAAGACAAACGGGATATGGCAAGGATGCTCCTGGGGCAGAAGCTGAGCTGTGTGTCGGATTCCCCATACCCTACCCTGAAGGCAACCTAGCACCCCTGGTATGTGGTCAAAAAGCTCCAGCGTGCAGTGCAATGGCTCGGTGCTTGCTCAGCATGCCAGAGGCCTTGGGCTCTATCCCAGGCACTGCAAAGAGAAAGCTGCCAATCCGGGCAACCAAAAAGCAGTGTGGTCACAGGCAAAGGTGGCAGTGCACATTTGCAACCCCAGAACTCAGTAGGCAGACACAGAAAGCTCACTGCAACTTCTAGTACAGCCCAGTCTACACAGGAAGTTCCAGATGGACCAGGGCTACACAGTGAGTCACATTCCTGGCTCCAAAAAACAACAAAAAGTCAGGCATGATGGTGTAGGCCTGTAATCCCAGCAACTGGGAGGTAACGGCAGATCAGTTCAAGGCTCAAAGTCATCCTCAGCTATATAGTCAACTTCAGACCCTGACTCAAAACAACAAGACCAGCCATGACAATTGTCCTACTTCTGAATAGGAAGTTTTCACTGCTTCATACTCCATCTGGATCTGTCCTGCAGCCTCTGGCAGAGCACAAGCCTTAATCTGAACACCAGCAGTGGTCAACACAAGCCTACATCAGACACCTACCAGAAGTGAAGCTGTTGCTGGGAAGCACCACCACAGGCCCGAATTTCCTAGGCTCAAAGGTGACCAGCCGCTGTCCGTACAATCCGGTGCACTGGCTGGATACTTGAAGCTTCAGCAAACACACCCCTTGGCTCTGGAGCTCTTTCAGAGAACTGTGTTCCTGCCAGGACCTGGAAGACACCCAGGATAGCTGTTTGTGTCCACACCCTTCCTATTTCAATCCCTTGCAGGAAAAGTAAGCGAGGAAAGAGTTCTGCTTATAGGCACCAAATTGGAATCTGCTCCACTCCAACCCTGCCCCTCCCACAGCTCGCAGGATTGGTACTGCTTAACCTGCTCCAGGTCTGCCAATAGTCTTCCCATGCCTCTACGCCATCTTTCAGCAAGTCCTGTGGGCCTCCTATTTATACCTTACTCCCTCTCTGCCTCTTACCTCCAACACCCTAATCGTGGTTCAAGGTTCTAGCTTGACTTGCAAATTACTCCCTCTCCCTCCCTCCCTCCCTCCCTCTCTTTCTCTTCTTTTTTTTTTGGGGGGGGGGGGAGTGGCAAAGGGTCTCCTGTAGCACAGGCTGACCTCAAATTGGCCATGTAGCCAAAGACCTTGAACTCACGATCCTCCTGCCTCGACTCCCCGAATGCTGGGATGACATGCGTGCGGCCCTGACACCGCTTTGCAGTCTTCGCCGAGGGACGACTCCGCGTGCTGCCCACTGGCCCAGCCCGGCCCGCCGCCAACACCAGACCCGCTCCGGGAGACTAGGAACGAGCGCTGCAGAGGCCCGGAGATCCGCCGCCGCACTTACCTGCGCTCCTCCACCTCGGCGTCCCGCTCCAGCTCCAGCAGCTGTAGCTGCTGGGCCACGAAACTCTCCACGGTGCACGAGGCCATCTCCTCCGCGGTGCAGCCCGATTGGTGCTTCCTGCTCAGCCAGTTGGTCCTGTGGGACCTGTGTTCCCGTCGGACCCTGTCCCCCACCGGGCCAGTGTCCTCAACGGACTTGTACTCCCTGTCGGGACAGTGAATCCTGACGGACCCGTTTCCTGTGTTCCCTGCTAAGTCAGTGACTCCAGTAGGACCCGTGTTCCCCTCTTCCTGGTGTTTCCCACCCGGATAGTGAGTCGAAGCACGAGGTTCGCGCAGCTTCCGCTTCCGGCTGGGACTGTGGAAAAATGGCGGCGTCCATAGCGGCCTTGGCGTTGCCAGGCGCTTTCGGGAGGCTGGTGTCTGTATGTAGCCGCAGCATCCTGGCATCCTCCGGACCCGGAGCTGGTGAGACCAGGGAGGCCTGGGGAGGGAGGAAACAGAAGCAGTGCGCCCGCTGTTTGCCGCACGTCTGTCTGAGTCCGCCTTGGGGCCTGTTGTGTTGGTTGCATGCATCGTGAATATTGCACGGGATTTGGGAGTACGAGAACCTGGGATGAGAACGCTGTTCCTTCAGTTCGTTGTTTAGTAATAACAAGCGCTCTTAAATGTATGTGTAGGTCCTATATTACAAAGACGCAAACAGTCTCAGAGAAGTGCCACCCAGGGCCATATAGAGGGGACTTAGAAGCGATTCGGAAGCCTCTATATAGGGTTTCAACGCCTGAACGTGGACATTTGTCCTCGGGCTTCTAGCCACCCTCGTATCTTAGACCATGGGATGAACCATCTTGAAGCATAACTAGTAACTTAGTAATGTGTCTTTAGTTTTGTCGGCCGAACTTTTTTTGGGTTGAATATGTGTTGTGTGTATGTATGTGTGCAGGTGGGTGCAAATGCCTGTGTGGAGACCGGATGACAATGTCAGGTGACCAGTATTTGACTTCTACCTTTTCTTTTTCTTTCTTTCTTCCTTCCTTTCTTTTTTCTTTTAAAATTTATTTTGATGTTTATTTGTGTATGAGAGGTGTCTTATATGTGCATTTTAGTGAAGGTGCTTTTGGAGTCCAAAAGAAGGGATCAGATATTAATCTCATAGATTTGAGGAGAAAAACCACCAACCCAAATCATCATGGACAAATTTTTTTTATTCATGTACACAGCTGCTTCCCCCTAAGGCAGAGTTCAAAAGGTCAGCATTGGACATGGGTGAGATAAGTTCTTATAGTTCAGGAGTAGGGAGTTTCCAAATGGAGGATTTGGCAGGCAAGTAGGGTTACAGAAGCAAAACATAAGCATAACAAGTTGGTCATATTAACCTTCTGAAACAAAGACATGGTTGCAAGGTGGTCATAACAAGGTAGTCAGTTATAACAAGGTGGTCTAACAACAGGTGGTCATAATAACCTTTTGAAACAGAAGCACAGTTGCTGTTTCCTGCAACAGGCACTACAGAACCATTTGTAGTTAAGGTCACAAGTGGGGCAAAACCTGACCCTTGAGAAACAGATTTAATCATAAACATGAACAAACCTAGTTTGTCTTTACTCTAAGATGGCTTTCACACCTAAGATGGAGTCAGGCTGACTTATCACAGATTCCCCTGGAACTGGAGTTGCAGGCAGTTGTGAGCTGTCATGTAGGTGCTAGGAAGCAAACTTTGCCCTCTACAAGAGCAGCCAGTGCTCTTAAGCACTGACCTATCCCTCCAGCCCCTCCCCACCTTATTTCTCAAGGTTTCTTACTAAACCTGAAGCTGGCCATTTTGGTTAGATTAGCTAGTCAACCAGCCCCCGAGATCCCTTTGTCTCTATTCCCCAGTGCTGGGGTAACAATGGGTGGTGCTGTGCCTAGTGGATCAGCCTATTTTAATGCTGCTGATCTGAACTTGGGTTCTCACACTCATATAGCAGCTATTTTACCGCCGCCGCTGCCGCCGCCGCCGCCGCCGCCGCCGCCGCCGCCGCCGCCACCCCCCAGCCATCACCAGTCCTCACCTGGACTTTTCCAGAGGCAGGTTGTGATCCCATAGGTCGGACCAGACACTTGCAACAGATCTGTGCATTTCCTCAGAGTAACTACCCACTATGTTTCTCTTGTTCTTACAGCCTCCCTCCAGTCTGCTTCTCGAAGATTCAATTCACAGAGCACTTCATATCCACAAGGGTAATAATACCAATATATGGGTTTGGTGATTTTTTTCATTCCTTTGTAAAACTGTTACTTTCAAGTTAAAACTTCTCAAGTTGGGCAGTGGAGGCACAAACCTTTAATCTGAGCACTCAGGAGGCAGAGGCAGGCAGATCCCTGAGTTTGAGGCCAGCATGGTCTAGAGAGCAAGTTCTAGGACAGCCAGAGCTACACAGAGAAACCCTATGAAAAACAAAAACAAAACAAACAAACGAAAATACTTCTCTAAATTTGAGGTTGGGTGTGATGGCAGACTTAGTAGTATATGCCTTTAATCCCAGCACTTGGGAGGCAGAAGCAGATGGATCTCTCTGAGTTTGATGCCAGCCTAATCTAGATAGCAAGTTTCAGAATAGCCAGAGCTACACAATAGACCCTGTCTTTAAAGCAAAACAAAACAGCAAACAAAAACAGAAAAGTCTATATTTTGATGGGGTTGTGGGGGGCTATAGCTCAGTGATAGCATGTTTGCCTAACATACTTGAGGCCTTGGGTTCCACCTCTAGCACAAATGCATATACATATGTACTCACATACATGTAGTTCTATCCCCAACAGAAGTAATGCATGCATGTATGCATAAGTTACATATATGCATACCCCCAGAACAGCATCTGGCATACAGGTTTGGCCCAAAACTATATAAGTAAGCCTGCTGTGTGGATAGTCTCAGCAGTAGAAGCCTCTTTGATTCTCAGAGGGATAAATTACAAAACAGAGTCTGAAAACATGAAGAACCCCCAAGTGGCATTTCACTGAGCAGCCTGTTCTTCCGAGTCTCCTGTGACAGGTCTAGCCCTCCTGCCAGACTTTTCCCAGCTCCCTCTTTCCATGTTCTCCATCTGTCCTGCCCAGTCACTGAACCTAATGGCACTCAGAACAGAGACTCTTAGAGAACAGCTCCTCTAGCTACTCCTGGTCCCCCGAGGTCACTGCCTGGCCACAGAACATGAATTCATGTTCCTAGAGACTTTGAGAACTGGTATGGTGGGAAAGTGTCCATTCATTGCACAGATGTGCTTGTGAATGGCATGGACAGGCAAGGCTTAGGTCTGAAGTCTGCACATTCCCTTGGGGACAGAACGGTTAGAACTCCTGTGTTAGTGATCTAGAGCCAGCGTTGGTGTTGTGGATCTCATAGCCCTCCATAGCAAGCTTCTACACCACACAACTGTTTCTTGGGCACTTGAAGCTGCCTTTCATGTGCATGTGATGTGAACTTATGAAATGGCTTTTTCAGTTACGTTCCTAAGACCTCCCTGAGTTCACCGCCCTGGCAAGAAGTGGTTCTGCCAGACCCAGTTGAAGAGACCAGACACCATGCAGGTAAGACTTTGCAGGGGCCGGGCAGGGTGGCCTTTGTAGCCCTAGCACGTGGGAGGCCCAGGCAGGAGGATTACTGAGAGTTTGAGGCCAGCCTAGACTCTATCTCAAAAACCAGAACAAAAAGGGAAATGAGTGGGTAGCACCTAGTGTCCATTCTCATGAGCCATGAAGGCAGTCATTGCCATGGAGCAAGATGACAGGTTTCTGAGTGCTCTGAGCCACAGCACGTGTGAGCAACATTTAAGGTGTGCCTTCACTGATAAACAGCCCTCCAGCACCTGCCCCAAGGCAGCCAAGTGATGGGGGTGGGGAGTGGGTCCACCTCCATCTCCAGATATGTCATGTGTCGGTGCACACCTGGCATTCCAGCCCTCACAATCACAAGTTCGTGTCCAGCCTGGGCTACATGTCAGGAAAGGCAGCACAGCTGTGTCGGCTGCAGAGTCACTTGTGAGTTCCCCAGAGTTAGAAGTTCCCATCGTCGCAGGCAATCTTCTGGCATTTAACAGACTGTTTGAGATGCTCTTCAAGATAAATATAGTCCTGCCTAGGGGTCTGTGGGTTTGGTGGGAGGACTTCCCACAGATATCAGAATCCATGAATGTCCTGCCCTGATGTGGAACAGCAAAGTGTTCGTGTGCAGCCTGTGCAGGCCCTGCCTTTTCTCTGGAGCCCCTTCTGCACTGCACTCACCCCGCTGCACTGCGCTCACCCCACCGCACTCTGCTCACACCACTGCACTCTGCTCACCCCGCTGCACTGCGCTCACCCCACTGCACTCTGCTCAACCCACTGCACTCTGCTCATCCCACTGCACTGCGCTCACCCCACTGTACTGCGCTCACCCTGCTGCACTGTGCTCACCCCACTGCACTGCGCTCACCCCACTGCACTCTGCTCACCCCACTGCACTCTGCTCACCCCACTGCACTCTGCTCATCCCACTGCACTGCGCTCACCCCACTGTACTGCGCTCACCCCGCTGCACTGCGCTCACCCCGCTGCACTCTGCTCACCCCGCTGCACTGCGCTCACCCCACTGCACTCTGCTCACCGCACTGCACTCTGCTCACCGCACTGCACTCTGCTCACCTCACTGCACTCTGCTCACTCCACTGCACTCTGCTCACCCCGCTGCACTGCGCTCACCCCACTGCACTCTGCTCACCCCGCTGCACTCTCTGCTCACCCCACTAAACTTTGCTCACCCCGCTGCACTGTTGAGGGCACCACCACCAGGAGAGGCCTGCATATGTTTGGTGCATGCACCAGTTTTGTTTTTGATTTTTGTTGTGGTTTTCTGCATATTTTCCATCTGTCTGTCTTGGCCAGTTCTGTGGATGTTGAGCCCAAGGATACTGAAGGCTCTTCCTCATTGAGCCTTCACCAGGGATGCCAGGAGCTACTTCTGGTCTCGGTCTGTCTCCAGAGCAGGAATTGTCATGTCCATCCTATGTGTCCAGCCTTGGGCCTAGGGCTGGGGCTGGGTGCTCCCTGAGTACCACTCAGGGCAAAGTTGAGGGCTAGGGGACTATGGCTTGAGCCAGCATGTGATGATAGGGGCAGAGAAGAAGTGGGGAGGGCAGGAAGGCCCTGCCAACTCAGAGAGAGAGAATTCTGGCTCCTAGGACTGCAGAAGGACTGTCCCTTCACTTCTCAGACTGCTTACACCTCACCCTGGGGTGTAGCCCAGGCTAGACTCAGACTCACTGCAGTCCTCCTGCCTCAACCTCCCAAATAATGGGATTATAGGCATGTGCCATTCATGCTCAGCTTGTCCACTGGCTCTTAATTGATTTTTTTAAAAAGCAAAGCAAGGTGAGGGTCCCGCCCCAGAACTGCCGAAGTGACAAGCCCTGCCAGCACTCCTGAGAGCACCAGCCCAACCCTGAACCTGCCCACCGGGTGGGGAAGCAGGGCTGGACGACTGCAGGGAGCACCCCTCACAGTAGATGGCCGGCCAGCCAGCCACCTGTCCAGTGGATGATTGCCAACTGCTGTCCTGCAGAGGTTGTAAGGAAGGTGAATGAGCTGATCGCCACGGGCCAATATGGCCGGCTCTTCGCTGTCGTGCACTTTGCCAGCCACCAATGGAAGGTGACCTCCGAGGACCTGATTCTAATTGAAAATGAGTTGGACGTCCAGTGTGGGGAGAGGATTCGTCTGGAGAAGGTGAGGTGCAGGCTGTTTTGTGGACTCGAGGACTCAGGCACCAAACAGACATCACTGGGAGGGTTTTCTCAGCTATGCTGGAACACAGGAGTCCCAGCCACAGTGAATGGGGAGTAGGGTCAGTGTGGGGGCAGAGCAAAAGGAAAACCAGGGCTGGTGGAGGGCAAGGAGACCGAGCTGTGCCTCCATAGCATTTTCAGTCACCCATATAAAACTGCCATTCGAGCTCAGAGCGAGATTTGTAGCACCTGCTGTTGCAGGGAGGCTGGGAAGTTCCAGCAGGATGCTGCTGGGCGGGCAGCAGTCATGGCAGCCAGAGCAGCTTGGTCTGATAATTTTATTTTTATTTGCGACAAAGTGTCTTGTATCTCGAGCTAGCCTCAAACTTGCTGTGTAGACAAGACTACTCCTGACCCTCCAGCATCTACCTCTCCAGCAGGTGGAGGGCTCAGAGAACAAACAGCTTGCAGAGGTCATTTATCTCCCTCCACTGTGGGCCCTGGGCCTCACTGTAGTTTCAGTTTCCTGTCTAGTTACATCATGTGGGCATCCCCCACTCCCTGCTCCCAGTGGTTTCTGTGACCTTGGTGAGGAGCCAGGGATTAAATACGCTACATTTTATCCTTTCAGGTCCTGCTGGTCGGGGCAGACAACTTCACACTCCTCGGCAAGCCACTCCTCAGGTAATAAGCTGCTAGACACAGGGCTTGGTGCACAGATGGGACACTGTGTGGTTGGGCCCAGTGGGGATTACCGCACATCACTCTGAGAGCTAGATGCAACACCCTCCTGTACCATTCGGGAAGGTGTTTGCTGCCCCAGGGGACATCCAGTCAGGTGACTGGTCGGTCACTGATCCGTTACAGTGCAGCCTCTCTCTCTTTTATTTTATTTTGGTTTTCTGGACAGGGTCTCTCTTGTGTAACAGCCATGGCTGTCCTGAAATTCACTAAGTAGACCAGGCTGGCCTTGAACTCACAGAGATCTGACTGCCTCTGCCTCCTGGGTGTTGAGATCAAAGGCATGTAACACTATAGCCAGCAGCCATTGTGGCCTTTTAGATCATCTTAAGGGCTGGTGGTTCGGCTCAGGAATAGGGTGCCTACTGTTAAGCTTGAGGCCCCGGGTTTATATCTCAGCACTACAAACAAAATTAAGAAAAAATAAAGTTTTCTTTGTTGTCTTTTTGAGACAGAGTTTAACTGTGTAATCTGGTTAGACTGGAGCTCACAGTGTATACTAGACTGGCTTTGAATTTGTGGCCATCCTCCTGCCTCTGCCTCCCAAGAACTGGGAGGCCATGCTCTTCATTATGCTTTCTTACTGTTTTCAAAATGTTTACAGTTTATAAACCAGATGTGGGCATATGTCTGTTGCTTCCTGCACAGGAAGCAGAGGCAGGAGGATCAGGTCAGAGTCACTCCTTGGATGTAAAGGGAGTTCCAGGTCAGTCTGGGCTGCGTGAGACCCCATTGCAAAGCCAGGGGCTCTCCTCTGGGAGCTTCCCCAAGGTGTGAGGAAAGCTGAAAGCAATCAAGGAAGTGCATTATCAGTGCACCTTCAAATTGTTGTTTCTTTTCCTTTTTTCTAGGAAGGATCTCGTGCGAGTTGAAGCCACAGTCATTGAAAAGACAGAATCATGGCCCAAAATCAACATGAAATTTAGGAAAAGGAAAAACTTCAGGAAGAAAAAAAGTTAGTGCAAAACAGTGTATTGAGGCCCGTACTCCCAGCACATGTGGTTGTCACCCATGTTCCCTGCCAAGTAGCTGGGCAAGACCAGGGTGATGTCATCCCTGATAGTCGTGCCAGTGTTGTGTGGGGTGAGGGCCCCAGAACTACTCCCATGGCCCCAGCGTGACATGCAGACCACACAGCAGCTGTCGCCCCAGCATGGCACCTGACTTGAGACACGGGGGCAGCAGTGGTACCTTGGGTTGTCGTGGAAAACCAGAAGCAACTCCCACATGAGCGGAATGTAGTTCACCCTCCATGGCACAGGTTGGGCTTAGGAGGTAATAGGATGGAAAGCTCCTGGCATGTGTGGTACCTGTGACATCACAGATAATTCAAAGGGAGACATGATTAGATGCTCAGGACCTGGTCCATGACCTCCGCAGGAAGCGGAGGAGCCAGTTGTGCTCCTTTGAAGTGCTTTGGTCACTAGGCAGTCTGCATTCTCCCTTCTCAGTGATGCTGCATCGGCCCGTTAGGAATGGGCCCCAGCAGTGTGGTGGAGATGCCAAGTACAAACATCCTAAGTGGTCCAGGCCGTGGCCAGCTGGCTGAGTTTTAAGGAGTTGAGGAGGCCTGTGACAGGATCAGGTTCATCTGAAGTCTGGAAGCAGAGGATGCTGAAGAAGCCCCGGAGCCAGTGTGAGGAGAGAGACTGAGGGCAGCGTAGGAGTGTTCAGGGTTGAGACGACAGTGCCTAGTACCAATGGGAGAAGGCTGCAGGCTGGGCCCTGGGCACCAGCTGAGAGCTGCCCCAGGGCTGCTTTGGCAGGAGCTGCGCAGGTGACGGGGCAGAAGCAAAGACAAGCTCTCCCACAGGGAGATTGTTTTCTTTTAGTCAGCCCCCCTCCCACCACCCCCAGTAGTAACAGTCCTAGGGAGGAGTGGTGCCTTGAGACTGCTGACCTGAGTGAGGGCAGGGTGGAGTCTGAGGGTGACTTCACAGGGCACTGCGTTCCCTTTGGGACGGGGGCAAGATGGTGGTTGGCTTAGCTGTGGTGGTAGAAGTCATGGGGAGGCAGTGCCAGAAAGCGGGTGTGTGGTGCCGAGGCCAGGTGGGCCGTGGAGGGCAGGAGGGATCACCAGTGCCTCTTGCCCCTCCAGTCATTCTCTCTTGTCTGGAGTAAGGGGGTTCCTAAGGGGAAGTGCAGGGTATCCTCAGTGCAGATGTCGCTACCCCCCCTCATTCCTGAGGGAATGCCTAATTGTTAGGCCCTAATAGGTGTGACCCACTCCGTTACCTGCTTTGTTCTGATGTGGACATTTGACACTGTCCTCAGAGCAGCCAATTGTCCATGAACAGATAGAGAGCCACGGAACACCATTCCCTACAAGGCAGAGGGGCCCCATAAACACAGTAAAAAGAATTTTTTTAATCAGCTCCCTCCCTGCATCCCCCCCCCCCCCAAAATAGTAACAGTGGCAGTTGCAAAGCAGTCCTAGGCAGTGGGATATAGTCTCATATCCACCCTAGTCAGGAGCATCATGGTCTATGTTAAGAGGGAACCTCACCCATCCCTGTCTCCCAAAGTGAGTAGGCCCATCCTGCCCTCGAGGCCTTAAGGCCAGTGTGGCTATTGGAGCAGACCCTTGACCGTGAGCTGCTGCGGTTCCAGCATCTGCAGTGGTAGGTGGGGCCCATGACAGGAGTGAGGTGGTCAGTCCACATCAAATAGAGTGGGGCAAGGGGCATGGCCAGGGGCCGGGCAGAATGCACTGTTGGGGACAGCTGGTACTCAGCTGTCTAGGAAGGAGATGAGGCCTGGCCCGTGACAAGGTTCTCTCTTTCAGTCATCGTGAACCCACAGACCGTCCTCCGGATTAACACCATTGAGATTGCACCTCGTTTGCTGTGACCACAGAGAGATATCTAAGAAGCATAAAATAAACTAAGGTCTGCACTCAGGACGCTGAGGCAGGGGGATCACAAGTTCCAGGCCAGGCTGGGCTACACAGCAAGACCCTCTCTGATAATAAAAACAAAGTATTTTGTAGGAGACTGAGCTGGTTCATGCCTGATTATTGGTTCACATCGGCCACATCTAAACAGCCATCACCCTGAGCCATAGCAGCAAGCCTGGAGAAAATGACTAGTCAGACCCACTCAAACCCTGGCCAAACCGGCTGCTTGGACAGGCAGGAATGGTATTCTTAGCATAAGAGGGACTGATACCTGGGGCAGAGGGGGGCAAGGCCAGGAGTGGGATTCCAGAACAGCTGCTGGGATTGGGCATGTGGCTCAGGTGGCAGAGCACTTCCCTAGCATGCAGGAAGCCCTGGGCTTCATCCCCAGCTCTCAGAGACTGAGGCAAGAGGATTGCAAATTCAAGGTCATCCTCAGCTGCATAGTAAGTCCTGGGCCAGCCTGAGCTACATGACGCTGTCTCGGAAGGAAGGAAGCTGTGACTGGCTGGGTGATGTGTGCTGAGTGTCAGCTGCTGTCCTTTGTCTCCATTGTCTGTCAGCAGAGGTCACAGCACAGGCTAGAGGAGGCCACGGTGCTTTCTGGAGACAGGGACCATAAGGATAAGACAGGCAGAAGGGAGCTCCAACCCTGGGAAGAGTTTGGGGCTCCAAGGCTGTGACCTTGTGAGTCAGGCCCACCTTGGGAAGGAGGACCAGGAAGGTCACAGCCAGAAGCCTGGAGTCAGGAGGAGCCACAGGCCCTCCACAGGAACTGCCAGTCTCCCAGGGCAGCAGCCTGTATCCAATCACGGATTTTCCTCATTGTCCCAGCCGCCCTAAGGAATCACCCTCAGATGTTCAGTTTTTGAGACACAGTATCACTCTACATAGCCCAGGCTGACCCTGACTTTGAAGCACTCCTCTGACTCAGCCTTCTCAGTGCTGGGATTGCACATGTGCCAACACTCCTGGGGTGGGGCATTTGGATTGGGGTGGAAGGCAGTTGCCCTGCAGTCTCTGGCCAGGTTCCAGTTTCCCTGCAGCTCCTTCTGTGTGCGGCAGGGGGCGGCACCCCACTGACCAGCTCCACACGAAGCTTGAAAGGGGAGAGGGAGCTGCTGGAGAGCAGGCCTCCTACAGGAGCCCCAGGACTGCTACTGAAGCAGGCCTTGGTAGGAAGGTGGTGGACAGGCCCTGGGTGTGGAGTGCATTCCCTACAGGAAGCCATGGCTGCAACCTGCAACTTCTATCAAATCAACCTACCTACCTCCTTCTCTCTCTCTCTCTCTCTCTCTCTCTCTCTCTCTCTCTCTCTCTCTCTCTCTCTCTCTCTCTCTCTCTCTCTTTCTCTCTCTGGGGGGGCGGGTTCCGCATGTGTGCCACAGAGAACAACTCTCAGGAATTAGACCTACCTTTACCTCATTCAAGACAGTTTCTTCACTATCACATAAGCCAGGCCAGCTGGCTGTGGAACTCATGGAGACTCCTGTCTCCGCCTCTCTGTAGATGGACTGGGATTACAGACATGGCTTACACATGGATCTGAACTCAAGTCTCCAGGCTTATACAGCAAGTGCTTTACACACTGAGCCGTCCCCAACTTCTTTTATTACTATTAATTTATGTATGTCTGCATATGGGGGGGGACATAGGGGGGTTCAGATCACCTAGAGTTTGAGTTACAGGCAGTTTGTGTGTTTGTCAGATATGAGAGCTGGGAATGGAGCTCAGGTCCTCTGCAAGAACAATATATGCTCTTAACCACTGAGCTCTCTGGCCCCTGTCCCCAGCCAATGTCTAACAAATTTCTCTTGCCATTCAAAGTTCATGCTGGACCCAGGAAGCCATCTCTCTTCACCCTTCTGCTAGCTCAGCACCATCTCAGAGCCCCGTCAGCCTGTGTCATGGTTCTCAGATTCCTACTGTTACGACACTTTAATACAATTCCTCATGTGCTGACCCCCAACCATAAAATTATTTCATTGCTACTTCATAACCGTAATTTTGCTCCTGTTATGAATCATAATTTAAAATGTCTGATATGCAGGATATCTGATATGCAACCCCTGTGAAAGGGTCATTTGACCCCCAAAGGGGTCATGACCCACAGGGTGAGAACCATCGGTCTACAATTCTTTGACTTTGACTTGTACGTGTCTATACTTTTTCTTCTTTTGTTTGTTTTGGTTTTTTTTTGTTTTTTGGAGGGGATTGTTTTGTTTTGTTTTGTTTTTTGAGACAGGGCTTTTCTGTGTAGCCTTGGCTGTCCTGGAACTCACTCTGTAGACCAGGCTGGCCTCGAACTCACAGAGATCTGCCTGCTTCTGCCTCCCGAGTGCTGGGATTAAAGGCATGCACCACCACCACCTGACTCATTGTTTTGTTTTAAAGTTTTTAAGGTCCTAGCTATGTATGTCAGGCTGGCCTCAGACTCAATATGTAGCAGAGAATGATCTGGAATATGTAATCCTCATGTCTGCCTCTACTGGGATCACTGGTGTGAGCGTGTGCAAGAACACACACTATTCTTACAGTGCTGGGGGCGGAACCCAGAGCTTCATGTTTACTAGGCGAGCACTCTGCCAACTGAGCTCCGTCCCCAGCACTGTTGGCTTGTTTGGTTGGTTTTGGTTTTAAATTTTCTTACTAGTGTGTTTGTCCAAGATTGAACAGAAGTGTCTGAGCTCACATGGCAAGGCCCCATCTCACCAGCGTGTTTTGTCCGTCTTCGAAGACAACCTCTTGCAGACTGGTGGGATGGCTCAGCGGGTAGCGACTTGCTACCGAGCCTGCCAACCTGAGTCCAGTCTCCCAGACTCTGACTCTGGCAGATTGTCCTCTGACCTCCAAACAAACTTAAATGTAAAAGTTTTAGTTATTTATTTATGTGTACCACCTGTGTGAAGGCCATCAAGGAGGCCACTGCGGCCTTGGACCTGGAGTGACAGGAGTCGGGAGTTGTCCTGTGGGTGCTGGAAACCAACCCCTGGTCCTCCACAAGAGCAATAAACACTTTTTGAGACAGGATTTCTCTATGTAGCCCTGGCTATCCTGCAACTCACTCTGTAGACCAGGCTGGCCTTGAACTCACAGGGATCTGCCTGCCTCTGCCTCCCCTACCACCTGGAGAGCAGTAAGCATTCTTAACTGCTAAGCTACCTCTCCAGCCCCAGTAAATATAATTTTGAAAACAAGCTTGTAATCCTAGTACTTAGAAGGTGGAAGCAAAAAGATCAGAAGTTCAAGGCCAGCTTTGGCTCCATGGGAAATTTGAGGCCAATCGTGGCTATGGGAGACCCTGTCTCAAAAATAGAGCCAGGCATAGTGGTATATGCCTTTAATACCAGTCCTCAGGAGGCAGACGCAGATGGGGCTGTGTGTTCCAGACCAGCCTGGTCTACATAGCAACCTGTCTCAAAAATAATTAAATTGAATTAAAAAATCCCCAATTTCGCCGGGCGGTGGTGGCGCACGCCTTTAATCCCAGCACTCGGGAGGCAGAGCCAGGCGGATCTCTGTGAGTTCGAGGCCAGCCTGGACTACCAAGTGAGTTCCAGGAAAGGCTCCAAAGCTACACAGAGAAACCCTGTCTCGAAAAACCAAAAAAAAAAAAAAAAAAAAAATCCCCAATTTCATTCTACCGGTGAGCCAGATGTGGCCCTCATGAATAGTTTGAACACCTCTCAAATGTGGCTGTCTCACAGTGGCTGTGTGTGAGGTCCCAGGTCACCCTCAGGAGGGTTGTTGTCAGACAAGGCTAGTGAACAAGAATTGTGGGAGAGACTCTAGCCTGTGTCTATAGGCACCCACCTGGGCCTGGCTTTCAAAGCCCTCCCTGTGTGGGCTGTGCTGTGACAGTAGCAAGGTTCGTGGTGGCCACAGGACTGACAAGGGGTCTGTCCCAGATGCCACAGGACCTCACCTCTCCCTTTGCATGTGGCTCTGGGGACTGAGCCCACAACAGCAGGTGTTGCACCTTTTCCTCCAGTGTGTCCACACCCCAGACCTGCCGCAGCTCCCCAAGATAACAGATGTACGTTTGCAAGGTGCAGTGCCCTTTGACCCACATCCGGCACAAGCACCACCTGTCCCCTGATGGCCAGCAGCTCCAAATGCAGAGACGGGAGATGGTGCAGAGGCCCAGCTGCCTGAGGTCTAGCTGTGTGTCACCTTCCTCCTCTTCCATCAGGTGACAGCTTCAGGGAGACAGTTCTCCATTGGGGACCTGGAGGTCCAAGAACACAGGCATGGGACCACTGACCACACTGCTGGTGAATGCTAACAGCTGGCAGCATCTTACTGCATTGCCTCGGGAAGCATGGGGCTAGGGAGATGGCTTAGTCAGCTCCCTGCCTGTCACACAACCGCAAGGGTCTGTTTGAATCCACAGCATCGGCATAAAAAGCCAGGTGCTGCCCCAGCAACCTGAGTTCTACCCCAGGACCCACAGAGTAGAGGGAGAGAACTGATTTACCCAAGTCGTTTTCTGACCTCTACAAGCATGCCCTATCACATAGGTGCCTAACACACACACACACACACACACACACACACACACACACACACACACACACACACACCACATAGATAGATGATAGATAGATAGATAGATAGATAGATAGATAGATAGATAGATAAAAGGATTTTTTTAAAGGTTTGCATGGGGCTGGAGAGATGGTTCAGTGGTGAAGAGCACAGGCTGCTCTTCCAGAGGACCCAGGTTCAATTCCCAGCAACCACATGGCAGCTTAAAACTATCTGTAAACTCTAGTCCCAGGAGATCTGACACTCTTACACATACATGCAGGTAAAACACCAATGTACATACATAAAAATTTTTTAAAAAGCTTGGCATGATAGCACATCAGTAACTTATTGTGGAATAATCGCTTTGTATACTGTGAAATTTGTTGTTCTCATTGTTAATAAAAAGCTGATTGGCCAATAGCTAGGTAGGATTTTCTGGACAGAGAGAATGCTGGGAGGGAGAAAGATAGAGTCTGAGGAGTCTTGAGCCAGATGCAGAGGAAGCAGGAAGTGTACAAAATGAGGTAACAGGCCATGAGTCATGTGGTAGAACATAGATAAGAATTATGGGTTAATTTAAGTTGTAAGAGCTAGTGAGTAATAAGCCTGTGCTATCAGCCAAGCGTTTATAATATTGAATATTTCGTTGGTTACTTGGGAACTGCCGGGCGGGAAAGAAAAGTCCACCTACAGCTTGGGGTGTAGACACAGGAGGATCCCTAAGGTTCACAGCCTATCTAGGTGAACTTGTGTGCTCCAGATTCACTGAGAGACCTTGTATACAAAAAAAAAGCAGAGAGCTGGGTGTGGGTGTGAGTTCATTCAGTCAACACTCGAAAGGCAGAGACAGATCAGTCTCTGAGTTCAAGGCCAATCTGGTCTACATAGTAAGCTCCAAGGTCAGCCAAGGCCTTCTACATAGTGAGAGCCTGTCTCAAAAGGTTGGGGGGGGGACAGAAGCAGAAAATCAGGCTTGTGGGCACCCACCTTTAATCCCAGCACTTGGGGTGCAGAGGTAGGCAGATTCCTATGAGTTGGAAGCCAGCCAAAGCTACATAACAAAAACACATCTCAAAAAAGCCCCTAAAACAAAACCAAAGAGGGTAGGCCAGTGAGATGACTCAGTAGGACTAACTGTACAAGCCTGAAGACCTGGGTTCAATTCCTGGAACCCACATAAGGTAGAAGCAGAGAGCGGATTCTGTTGTTTCCTCCAACCTCCACAGCAGCGTGCATCACATGCACACCTACATGAGCATGCACACACATACACTACACAACAGAACACACACAAAATAATACATCACACTGTGTTGAGGCCACCAGCAAGATGCCACCCTAGTGCACAAAGGGCAGTGCCCAGGCTCAGGAGACATAGCAGAGAGACTCCTGGGCACTGTGGGGGCTTTCCCTCCATCTCCTGGGGATCCTGGTCTCATCAGAACACATTCTGTGTTTGAGGTTGGGGACCAGACAGCAAAGAGATGCTAGTCCATTGGACTCACTCCCCACCAGCTCTGAACTGAAGCACTGCCCCTCTGCCAGTCCACATGGGCAGATTGTGCCAGACACTCCAGCCCACCTCACCACTGACTGCCCTTCCAAACCCTGTCCCTTGGCCACCATGACCACCACACATGTCTTCCAGGGCAGGTGTTAGACAATGGCTCCTCTTCCTGTTTCATGACCTAGAGCCCCTAAAACCATGCTTTCCAGAAGGACAGGATTGTCTTGCTATCTGCAATAAGCATGCTGTTGTTTTGGTTTTGGTTGACATGGGGTCTTGCTACATATCCCAGGCTGGCTTCACATCAATCCTCTTTTCTCAGCCATTCCAGTGTTGGGGCTGTAGGTATGTGCACTGACTATTGGCCACACCTGGGTTTATGGTGTTGAGGGGCTTTATGGGTGGGATGGTACAGGACCAAGGATATTAGGGTGGGACCCAGTTTTTGGCAAGAGCAGGACTGGAGATTCAGTTATATGAAAACACAGGCATGCACCAGGCACACTGGTGGCATATACCTTTAATCCCAACACTTGGGAGGCAGAGGCAGGTGGATCTCTGTGAGTTCAAGGCCAGCCTGGTCTATAACGTGAGTTCCAAACAGTCAAGGCTGTTACACAGAGAAATTCTGTCTCAAAAATACAAATAAACACAGGCATGCATGTGCATAACACACACACACACACACACACACACACACACACACACACACACACACACACACACATACACACACACCTTTCATAAAGAGGCTGTCTAAGAAGTTCCCAGATGTCCTTGGCAAGGAAGCTGCCTGCTGGTGCATCAAAGCCAGTGTGAAGCCTGGCTGGAGCCACTCTTGGATGGAGGGGTTGTAATGTGTTTGAGAGGACTGTGCAAGCCAGTGTAAACAAATCCGTAGGAAAGCATCACGTCTCTTTCACCTGGATGTTTCTGGGCAGAGAAGTTAGGTGGCTGAATACGTCCCCCACCTAGTGCTGTAAAGTCAAAGCCTGCAGTCAAACCCTGGGATCCAGGCCACAGCCTGCAGAGCAGGTGTGTCTGACCAGCTGGCTTGGGGGTGAAGGTATTCTTTTTGGAGCAGCAAATGTTCCCCTGGTTATAGTGTAAAACACAAGCAGCTGTTAAGTGTCAAACCCAGGACAAATGGCTAAGGTGCCTGTTTAACATATCAAAGTGGACCCGGCCTCCAGGTTCTCCCAGCATCCCTCAGTCCCTACCTGTTACAGGTTATGGCTGGCATACCCCACCCTCTACCCTAAACTCTCCAGCCAGGGGCCAGGCTTCACTTCCCCCAGAGGCTCTTCCCTATATAATCCAGACATTTTGGTTACCTGCCCCTTTTGTACCTTTGGCCTCCTGGCTGCTGCACCTGGTTCCCTCTCTTTACGCCACTCCCCCACCCCCTGGCCACCTCCCCACATGGCCCAGCTCAGTCTTTTCATGTCCACTCTGGGTTCTCCCAGATGTCCCTGCCTCTGACTGTGCTCTCCCACGTATCTACAATAAACTTTCTCCTCCACCACACCTAGGAGCAGTCATGTTCTTTCCTTTCCTTTTTCTTTCTTTTTCCACTCCCCAGCTCTGTGGTTTGGATCTTCTGTCCCCTAAGGCCCATGGATTAAAGGTTTGGACCCCACGGTGATGGTGCTCTTAGGAGGCAGTGAAACCTTTAGTAGGTGGGGCCTGTCTAGTAGGAGGAAGTCCGTGCCCTGGATGGGGGTCACATCAGCTGGTTTTCTTGTTACTGTGACAGAATACCTTACACAAGCAACTTCCAGAGGGAAGAAAGGATCTTTTTTTGGCTCAGGATGTAAGGGACAAAGTCCATCACGGTGCGGTCACAGTGGCACCAGCAGAAGGTAGCTGGTCACATTGCGCTCCCAGTCCGGAAGCAGAGGCAGGTGACTGCTGATGCTCAGCTCATTTTTTATTCGGTGTGGAACTCCAGCTCAGGGCAAATCTCCTCACATAAGGTGTGTCTCCTAGGTGGTTCCACATCTTGACAATGATGGAGCCATCCCTGGAGAGGAGAAGCCTGCTTTTCCATCCCTGGCTTCTCTCCTCCACTCTCACATTTTCTCCTCAGTTCTATGAGGGAGTAACCCCCTTCCACCAAGGGCTGTCCTGCCACAACCTGGCCTGAAGGCACGGGGCCAGCCCCACACAGAAGGAAACCTCAGAAACTGAGTGAGACCCAACTTCTCTCCTTCCAAATGGATTTTCTCAAGTGTGTTGTCATAGCAACAGAAAGGACCACAATGGGTTCATCCTGTCCTGTAAACTGTTATTAATCAGGATGCGAAATAGGAGCTTGTGGTCCTCTGAGCTCCTGTACTGACAGAAGATTCAGGCATTCGAGAGTGGATGGACCCTGTTAAGAACTTGCTGCTCCTCCAGAAGACTTCAGTTCCCAGCACCCATATCAGGAAGCTCCCAACCACCGTTAGCTCCAGCTCCAAGGGATCCAGTGCCTTCTTCTGGCCTCCATAGATACGACTCTCTCTCTTTCCCTCCCCTCCTCTCCCCTCCCTTCCCCTTCTCTTCTCTTCTCTTTTCTTCTTCTTCTTCTTCTTCTTCTTCTTCTTCTTCTTCTTCTTCTTCTTCTTCTTCTTCTTCTTCTTCTTCTTCTTCTTCTCTCTCTCTCTCTCTCTCTCTCTCTCTCTCTCTCTCTCTCTCTCTCTCTCAGAAAGAGCTCTTAGCTGGACAGTGGTGGCCTTTAATCCCAGCACTTGGGAGGCAGAGGCAGGCAGATCTCTGTGAGTTTCAGGACAGCTAGGACCACAGAGAAACCCTGTGTGTGTGTGGAAAGAGAGAGAGAGAGAGAGAGAGAGAAAGAGAGAGAGAGAGAGAGAGAGAGAGAGAGACAGAGAGAGACAGAGAGAGAGAGAGGAAGGAGGAGGAGGAGGAGGGAGAGGGAGGGAGAGGAAGAGGGATAAAGAGGTCTTTGTGTGTGTGAATTCATACGTGTTCAGTTCATGTGGGTGTAAATGTGTATGCTCATATGTGGAGGCCAGAGTTTGACACTTTCTCAGTCATGTTCCACCTTAGTTTTTGAGTTTGTCTCTCACTGAATCTCGCTCCCTAATCTGGCCAGACTAAGTGGACAGCAAGCTCCAAGGAGAGCAGCTGGATCTCAGGTGAGGAGAGACTAACTGCCACCCTCTCAGACAAGAACACCAACAAGCTCACCTTTTTTTTTTAAGGCTTGTCTATTTAGGGGCTGGAGAGATGGCTCAACAGTTAAAAGAAGTTACTGCTCTTACAGAGGGCCAGGGTTCAGTTCCCAGCACCCACACAGTGGCTCACAACCATCTGTACTCTGGTTCCAGGGGATCTGATGCCCTCCTCTGGCCTCCACAGACACCAGCCATGAGTGTTGTACACGGACATACGTGGAGGCAAACACTCATACATAGAAGATAAAACTAAACCTAAATGTTAAAATATATTTATGTGTGTGTGTGTGTTGCCTGTGTGTATGCATGTGCATTGTGTACAGGACATAGAGGCTGGAACACAGTGTCTGATCCCCTGGAACTAGAGTTTTAAGTAGTTGTGAGTCATCAGATGTGGGTATTGGGAACTAAACTCAGGTCCTCTGCAAGAGCAGTCAGTGCTCTAACTTCTGTGCATCTCTCCAGCTCCAGGCCTGCTGTCATTGACGTCTCTAGCTGGTAGTCACAGCTGGTCTGGTTGAAATGGTAATGGCTCTTCTGCCCAGAGGACATTGTTCCATAGCACAGTCTCTGGGGTGGAAAATGCCAGTAAGCACTGTCCTGCCTCCTGCAAAAGAGACACACACACACACATACGATGGCTGTAATTCTTAACTTTAAAAAATATCTAAGCCAGGTGTGGTGGCGTACACCTTTGATCCCGGCACTCGGGAGGCAGAGACAGGTGGATCTCTGTGAGTTCCAGGACAGCCAGGGCTACACAGAGAAACCCTGTCTCAACAACAACAACAACAAAAATCTACTTTTAAGTTTTGTTTATATGTATGTGTGTGTGAGTGTGCTGTAAGAGAGGCTGTCTGATCCCAGGGATTGTGTGTTGCCAGACAAGTGTGTGTTGTTGGGAACCAAGCTCGGGTCCTCTGGAAGAAGCACCTCTCCAGCCCCATGGCTTTTCTTTTAAACTTTCAATATATCAGAATTCCAAAGGCCCTCAGAGCTTTCCCAGCTGAGAGTCTTTTGGGTGCAGGGCTGAATGAAACTGTGGTGCCCAGTGCTCGAGGCCTGGTAGACCAGTGCTGCCCCTGCCTGCCGCCTGTTCCAGCACATGACCAAACTTAACGTCCCTTTCTATAGGTGGTAAAGTTGGGTCACACAGTGGGTGAAGGAATCACAGCTCAGGGTAAAGGAGTGAATTGGGCTGTGCATAGGGGTGTCCTCTCTTGCACAGAGGCCTTGAAGATGGCTCAGTGAGTAAAGGCACCTGCAAAGACTGATGACCTGAGTTTAATTCCCCATACCCACATGGTGGAAGGAGAGAACTGACTCCTGGGAGTTGGCCTTTGACCTCCACGCGTGCACCATGCCATGTGCGTGTCCATATACATGCACACAGACAGCAAATAAAATCTAATAATTTTTACAAGTCAGGAGCTTTTTAGCTCATTCCTGCCAGATTTCTCAGAAGGCGAAGGTCATGTACAGAGGGGCCCACGGCTGTTTTTGGAACCTAACAGAAGCCTGCAACCTCAGGTGGTCCTCCCAGGAAACATATCCATCCAATACAACCACAGACTGGACTAATAATTTCTTTTTGTTTTTATTTTGTTTTTAGGTTTTTTAAAAAAGATTTATTTATTTTACTATGAGTGTTTTGTTCCCATTTATGTCTGTGTACCATATGTGTGCCTGGTGTCCTCGGAGGTCAGAAGAGGGAGTCAGATCCCCTGGAACTGGAGTTATGGATGATACGAATGCCGTATGAGTGCTGGTAATTGAACCCAGGTCCTCTGACAGAACAAGTGCTCTTTTTTTTTTTTCAGGGCTGAGGACCGAATCCAGAGCCTTGCACTTGCTAGGCAAGCGCTCTACCACTGAGCTAAATCCCCAACCCCTAGAACAAGTGCTCTTAACTGCTGAGTCAGCTCTCCAGCCCCATGTTTGTTTTGTTTTTATGAAACGGGATCTCATGTAGCCCATTGGATCTAACACTTCCTATAAAGCTGAGAATGGCCTTGAACTCCTGGTCTTCCTGCCTCCATCTCCCATAAGAGTGGCAGGTCACTTCCCAGCAGAGGAGAGAGCTGGGAAATCCCTAGGAACATTTTTTTTTCAGACACAGATAGATGGATGACAGATTGGTTCATAAAAAAGAGGTAGGTAGATAGACAATGGATAAATGGGTGGATAGGTAGACAGATGACAGATAAGTAGATAACAAATGGATAAATGGGTGGATTAGTAGACAGATGATAGATAAGTAGATATTTAATGGATGGATGGATGGATAGATGATAGATATATACACTGATAGATAGATAGGTGGACATATAGATGACAGATGGAAGGATGGAGAGATAGGCAGATGACAGATGGACAGACGGATGGATAGGTAGACGGATGATAGAAAAACTGATGAGATGTAATAGATGATGGAGGGATAGATGGACAGATAGATGAATAGATGATTGATAGTAATAGATTGACAGATGTCAGAAGATAGATTGGTTGATAGATTGTAGGTAGATGGGCAGATTGTAGATATAAGTAGATGATAGACAGACAGACGGACAGATAATAAACACAGCAGATGCCAGATGCATGAGAGATGGCTGAGAGGCAGCTAGAGGCAAGCCTGTGTCTGGGATAAACACTGTTATTTCGATAGTCTGAATTCTCTGATGGAACCAAAGAGCACACGTCATCCTGGAGGGCTGGCCCAAGGCTGCAGGAAGCAGAGGGTGTCTGACTGTCTCTCCCTCTGCACACACTGCCTCAGGCCCAGCACATCGAGCTCTGCTTTAGAGAAGATTGATTCTCAAAGGCTCTGGGAGTGTTGAGGCTCCCACGAATGTCTGAAGTGAACTTTTTTGTTTGTTTTTGTTTTTGTTGTTGTTGTTTTCAAGACAGGGTTTCTCTGTGCAGCCCTGGCCATCCTGGAACTCGCTCTATAGACCAGGCTGGCCTCAAACTCAGAGATCCATCTGCCTCTGCCTCTGCCTCCCAGGCGCTGGGATTAAAGGAGTATGCTACCACTGCCGGCTTGAAGTGAACTTTTAAAAAACTCCTGAGGATGTAGCTTGGTCTGTAAAGTGCTTGACTAGAAAGCATGATGCCTGGGTTCCGTCGCCGGCGCTGCATCAGCTATCAGGGTATGATAGCTTACATCTGTCATCCCAGGATTTGAGCGGTGGAGACAGAAGGACCCGGAGTTCAAGGTAGTTTTCAGCTACACAGAGAGTTTGAGGGCAACTTGGGTTGTATGAGATCATGCCTCTGCCTCAAATAACAAAGTGTGTGTGTGTGTGTGTGTGTGTGTGTGTGTGTGTGTGTGTGTGTGTGTGTGTGCCTCTGCCTCAAAAAACAAAGTGGTGTGTGTGTGCCTCTGCCTCCAATAACAAAGCGGTGTGTGTGTGTGTGTGTGTGTGTGTGTGTGTGTGTGTGTGTGTGTACATGTGTGCAGAGGGTGCATTCACCACCTAGGTGGGTGTATGTAGAAGCCAGAGATTGAGGTGTGAATGTCATCCTCAATCATCCCTCACTCACGAGCCTAGACTTACCAGTGAGCCTCTGAGATCCACCTCCCTCTACCACCCAGTGCTGGCACTACAGGCCCACACAGCCCTGGCCAGCTTTGACTTGGGTGTGGGGATCCGAACCCAGGGCCTCACGCTTGCCCAGCAAGTGCTTTATCCACTGAGCTGTCTCCCCAGCACCCCCAATTTGTAAGTGGGTTTCGTTATTATTCAAGCTGGCCGAGCCAGTGACAAGTTAATAAACAAGATCATGGCGGAGTGTCGCCACAGTACCAGGAGGAACAGGGCATGAACAACAGGGAGGTCCTGCCTGGGTACGATGGCAGGCCAGGCAGCCCTCCTACCACAGCAGACTGTAGGGATGTTGACACCCGGAGTTTGACAGGAGGAGATGGGGAGAGATGCTCAGGCAGAGGAAACAAGAGGCAGAAAGCTCCTGAGGCAACAGAGCAGAAAAGGCTCACGGTTGAAGGTCCTTGGGAGGGAGGAGACACTGGTGGCCAAAGAGATGATTGTCCCTTATGGTGATATTTTATTTGTATTAAAATGTTATTTGTATGTTAATAAATAAAGTTGCCCGGGGGTCAGAGCTATTAGCAAGCCATAGGAAAGCAGGGCAGTGGTGGCGTACTCTTGTAATCCCAGCACTTGGTAGGCAGAGCTGGGTAAGTCTCTGTGTGTTTAGGGATACAGCCATTATTGGATACACATGCCTTTAATCTCAATACCGATCACGGAAGACCTGGAGGCCTATACAGACAGGCCGTGAGGAGGCGGTCATGTGGTTGGGTTTACAACCAATGAGAAGGCAGAACAGGAACTCTATATAAAGACTTTAGCCGGGCGGTGGTGGCGCACGCCTTTAATCCCAGCACTCGGGAGGCAGAGGCAGGCGGATCTCTGTGAGTTCGAGGCCAGCCTGGTCTCCAAAGCGAGTACCAGGAAAGGCGCAAAGCTACACAGAGAAACCCTGTCTCGAAAAACCAAAAAAAAAAAAAAAAGACTTTAACACAGGGGTAGCTCTGGTTCGGAGAGGTAGGACCACTGCAGGAGGAAGGGTAAGGTTTTAGCTCTTAGCTCTGACCTCTTGGCTTTCTTCTTTGCATTGGTTCTGTGTTTCTTATTTAATAAGAAGGTTGGTTACATCTACAGTCCCTCAAATGGGAACGCCATGGATTGCACTGTCCCTGTGGTCAGGACCAACATGGGCTTGGATGCTAATGAGTTTACCCATGTCCAGCTGGTTTCTGTGTCAGGTGGCACCAGGGTGGAGGTCTCAGGCCCACATACAACAAAATGCAGCTTGCGGAGCCCAGGAGCATATCAAACTGAGTCCAGAGGCTTCTAGCTCCCACTGGAGCCCAGGCCCCAGCATGCACTGGACTCTCAGTAAATACTGGAAGCCAGGCCTGGTGACTGGGTTTTGTAATCCCAGCACCCAGGAAGCTGAAGCAGGAGGATTTCCATGAATTTGAGACCAGCCTGCACTACTCAGAGAAGTCTAGCCAGCCTGGGCTACAGAGTGAGACCCTAGCTCAAAAAACACATAGAAGCTGGGTATGGTGGTACAAACCTTTAATCCCAGTACCCAGGAGGCAAAAAGCAGGTGAATCTCTGTGAGTTCGAGGCCAGCCTGATCTGTACATACAACTCCAGGCCACCTAGGGTTACACAGAAAGACCCTGTCTCTAGCCGGGCGGTGGTGGCGCACGCCTTTGATCTCAGCACTTGGGAGGCAGAGGCAGGCAGATCTCTGTGAGTTTGAGGTTAGCCTGGTCTACAAAGTGAGTTCCAGAACAGCCAGGGCTACATGGAGAAACCCTGTCTCTAAAAAGAACAAGAACAGGAAAGAAAAAAAACTGTCTCAAAAAATAAATAAAAACACAAAACCTGTACTAGGGTGATCGCTCACTGGGTAACTGGATAAAGTACCTGTTTTATAAATATGAAGACTTCTGGTCAGCTCCCCAGAACCCACACAAAAACCAGTTGCAGCAACACATACCCCTAACTCCGTGCCTGAGAGGTGGAGACAGGTGGATCCCTGGGACTCACTGGCCAACCAGCCCAGCCTACCATCAAGTTCCAGGGCTCTTGAGAGACCCTGTCTCACAAAAGCAAAGGGGACAGCCCCTAAGGAGGTGGTCCTCTGCCTCCACGTGCACACACACACACACACACACACACACACACACACACACACACGTGCATCTACTCCTACATGTAAGCATGCACACACCCAAATAAACATGCTTCAGCTTGCGGCCAGGGTAGCCCCCACGTGCCTGTAATGTCAGCACCTGGGAAATAGACACCGTAGGATTGGCTCCCCGTCGCTGTTACAATACAGAAATCGTGCTGAGGAGCAGAGTCCAGGCACAAATGCCACACATTGTGTGACTTCACTTCTATGAAGTCCATTCTATGAAATGTCCAGAACAGGCCAGTTCACAGGGACAGAAAACAGACCGATGGTCCCTGGGGCCGACAGAGGGCAGAACGTGGGAGTGGCTGCTGATGGCAGGCATTTCCTGTCCGGTAGTGAAGGTTTCTGAAATGGATGGAGCCGATGGTTGCAGAGCTCATGAAATACCGTAAACCCTGGTTGTCAAGGCCTGGGTTGTGTCAGGTGACGGTCATGTGTCGCCAAGGCCAGTTGCTTCTTTGCGTGGTTTTGTTCTTGTTTATTCGTTTTGTTTTGTGGCTGGCCTAGAACTTGCTGTGTGGGCCCGGCTGGCCTGGAACCTGCTACAATCTTCCTGCCTCTGCCTCATGCCTTTGGGGATCACAAGCATGCAACACCAAGCCCTACACTTGTTTTATTACTTCTATTCATTTGGGTGTTTGTGTTCGAGAGAGTGCCACAGCATGCCTGAGGAGGTCAGAGGACAGCTTGCAGGAGTCAGTTCTCTTCTTCCACCGTGTGGGTCCCAGGGATCAAACTCAGGATGTCAGGCTTGGCCACAAGCACCTTTACCCACTGAACCATCTCACCAGCCTAACTTTTCTGTTTGGAAGATGTGCTGGTAAATTTTCTTAAGCTTAATGTATAAAAAGACTAACAGCCTAATAGAAAACCAGGCAGAGTGACTGGGTAGTGATGAGAAAAGGAAATGCAAAACCCTCAGCATTATTCATAATGGAAAATAAAATGTGAATTACGGGTCTGGGCGTGGCTCAGAGGTAGGCCACTTGCTCAGCAAGCACAGGACTCTGGGTTCATCCCCGGTACTGTGAACATATGAATGAATAACTAATTGAAATGCAGATTAAAACTGCCCATAGAGTCTCTTATGAGCATGCCCATAGTTCCAGCACTTGGGAAGCTGAAACAGGAGGATAGTGAGTGTAAGGCCAGCCTGGGCTTGTGAGCAGGACACAGTCTCAAAACAAAAAGACCCCAAGGTCCATTATTCATTTCTCCAAACAGGGAAATCTCACATTTGGGCACCTGCTATATTTTGCTTTGAATGCTGGGAATGGAACCAACAGCCTTGTACATGCTTCACCAACATTCCACCACTGAGCCACCCGGCCCCTTGGCACCCACCCTTGCTAAGACTGTGAAATGGCACTCTCATATCTGGCTTCAGGGAGTCACAAAAAGGGCCAGTCACCACAGAGAGTTAATGGCTGACATCCTGCATCTGTCACAGAGTGCGCACAAAGAGGGTCAAACACTGTCTGTAAGGCTGCAGCTAAGATTGACACACAAGTTAACAGAACATGTGGGGCAGATGGCATCTTCCTCCCCACTTACGTGCATGTAGAGGTCAGAGATCAACCTCAGGAGCTGGCCACCTTCTTCTCTCGCTGGCCAAGGGCTCACCCATGAGGCTAGGCTGTCTGGCCAGCAAGCCCGGGGATCCTCTTCCTTCTCCCCAGTGCTGGGTTATATGTGCACACTACCACATCTGGCTCTTTACCTTGGTGCTGAGGCTCTCACCCTGGCACAGCATATGCATTCCAGATGAAGCATTGCCCCAGCCTCCAGATGGCTGTCACTAAGGGACAGACATCATTCAGTAAGTCGAAGGCCTACATGGAACACAGACACTGGCCTTTCTTCAGATGAGAGGGGCCTCCTCTTGCCTTGACCTTGGAGAATCACTGTCCTTGTCTTTGAACTCACACTGCGACATCTCCCTGCCTGGCTCTCAAGCTTGTTGGTCTTCAGAGACAAATGCGGCACCTGCGGCTGCAGAGGGCGGTCTGGCAGCCTCAGTGAGTCACAGGCATGCATAAGCTGCACACCCACATGAACCCACACACAGGCTTACGTACCTATTTGCAAGCATGCACACGTCAGCACACAATGCACCCGCATCTCCTTTTAGGCCAGCCTCTTCCGGCAGCCTAACGAAGAGGACAACTGGGTAGAGGACATTAAGGACACCAACACGTTGTTCTGCACATGATCTCGACCCAGCAGTCAGCTCTGAGAGTCCACGATACCCATGGGCCTGAGATAGAGCAGATGACCTTAGAACAGTTATTTGTGGTCTATGGCAGGAAAAGCGTGGAGACCCCTCCTGTTGTGGGGAACAAGTTAGTTGTGGTAAAATGAAGCTACAGGAGGGACACTCTTGGCAACCAGTAAGTCAAGCTGAACGACAGGGAAGCTGTTTGCTGAAGCGAAGAGGCTTCAAGATCTGCAAGTAAATTCGAGACGGATGGAAGTGGGAGCCGGCCCCAGGACAAAAAACAATTTCAAAATTCTATTTTTTTTTTTTTTTTTTTTTTTTGGTTTTTCGAGACAGGGTTTCTCTGTGTAGCTTTGCGCCTTTCCTGGAACTCGCTTTGGAGACCAGGCTGGCCTCGAACTCACAGAGATCCGCCTGGCTCTGCCTCCCGAGTGCTGGGATTAAAGGCGTGCGCCACCACCGCCCGGCAAAATTCTATTATTTTTGACTAGGTGTGATGGTGTATACACCTTTAATCCTAACACTCGGCAGAGGCAGGCTTATCTCTGTGAGTTCAAGGCCAGCTTGGTCTACATAGAGAGTTGCAAGACCCTGCCTCAAAAATAAATTAAAGTTAAAAAAAATTTAAAGACAACGAAATACAGCCATTTACTTACTTATTTACTTACTTATTTATTTAGGTTCTGTTTCCAATTTCGGCTTTTTCTCTCCCCACAACGAGTACTTATTTGTTTTACAATGTAAAGTTAGGATAAAGAAGCTTGGCGGCCCGTGCCTGTGATTCAAGAATTCAGAGAGGCAAGGCAGAAGAACTGTTGCAAGCTGAAGGCCAGCCTGGGCTACATAAATAGAAAGACTTTGTCTTTAGCAACAGCATAAGCTCGGGGCACTACGCTGGCCATTACTGCTGCCAAGGCTCCGACCCAGAGCAGGAATCCGGGAGTGCACACTGCCTTGCCAGAAACTCTACGCAGAGGGCACCACTGCGGTCCCCAACCGACCCCCCTGAGTTCCGCACAGGGCTCTGGGTGCCCTCTCACTCTCTGCGGGGTGGCCTGTTCCTCCAGCAGTCTGGCTGACCTTGACCTTGAAGGAATCACCAGTGGGCGACTGACACACTACCCCACCCCGTGCTCAGACCCCATCTGCCTGGCCTGGCCATCTTCCCTCCCCACTCCCCCAGCACAGGTCCTCTGGATTCCCCTTAAGTGGCTTGCAAAGGGAAATACATTTAAGGGGGCCGGGCAAACAGGTGTCCTAACTTAACCTGGGTGGGGTGTGGTCTCGGCAGCTCCTGGCCATTCTCATCTCCACAGGCCACAAGGAACAGTCACTCCAGCTCCCACCTCCGTAGTTCTAGGGCTGGTCCCATCTTGGGTGTGGGGGGACAAGACAGTTAGCTTATCTGGAGACCTATTAGCACCTGGCCATCTGCCTCTTCTATTGTACAAGTTTTATAGGGTCGAAAGGGCCTGAGACCTCAGTAAAGTTCCAGAGAGATACTGCCAGTCCCACAGAAGGCTGCTCCGAAGCCAGGAAGACAGGGTTATCAGTGTCTTTAGTGGGGCAGGGGTAGGGAGGTGGTGTCTAAGAGATGAAGCAGGTGACCTCAAGGTTGGACCTTAGAGTCTGTTTATCTCCCAGATGGGAAGCAATCCACTCATAGTTCAAGGTCATTAGTGAGAGGGACTCCGACCAACAGCACACCTCATTAGGAGCCATGGTCACCCCTCAACTGATGAATGGAAAAACTAAGTGTGGTATGCCCATACAGATGGAATATTACTCAGCCGTAAGAAGGAGTTAAGGGCATGTACAACAACACACCCAGGTGACCCCTGAGAAGGCCATGCTCAAAGAGGCCAGACACAAATGATTATGTTAAAGGGTCCCTCTTATATGAAATGTCTAGAAAAGATAAATCCTTATTTTTTTAAGATTTATTTATTTGTTTGTTTATTTATTTATTATGTATAGTGTTCTACCCACATGTATCCCTGCAGGCCAGAAGAGGGCACCAGATCTCATTACAGATGGTTGTGAGCCACCATGTGGTTGCTGGGAATTGAACTCAGGACCTCTAGAAGAGCAGCCAGTGCTCTTAACCTCTGAGCCATCTCTCCAGCCCCCAAAT